>NW_027206535.1:4197500-4797500 GCF_024711535.1 Dipodomys merriami | reverse complement strand
AATGAGTAGATGTTTTTTGCACAAAGTCACCCCTTCCTTTCCTCCAGTGACCTCCTATCCTCAAGAGAGATGTTTTAAAAATAAAGTCTGGGTGCGAGGGGTGGGGTGGGGTTATAGCTGTATAGCTCAGTGGTAGAGCGCTTCCCCTTCCAAGTTCAAGGCCCTGGGTTCCATTCCTAGTACTGCTCCTCTCCACCCCCATCCCAATGTATTTTTTTTAGGCTGTACAACATGCTTTATCTCTACCTAAGCTTCTGGAATACCACGGCTGTGAGAGCTGTGAGAAGACAGAGTTCAGTCATTCCTGGGCTGATTGTTCTCCTCTCTCTTTTGCTCAAAGATTGGGGTACAGATGATATATTTCTCATCAGTGGGAGATTGTCTGGGCTGATAAAAAGCTGTTTAAGCGCTTGGCTCAAGAAAAATGACAAGTAGTACTCAGGCCAGAGAGCAGATCTCAGTGGTGTTCTGGTAGCTACCTCCCCTCTTGGTAATGTACCGGTTTGTTATCCTCCTTCTCAAAGTGAAGTAGTAGCAGGGATAATTATAGCTTTTTCTTGTTCCTAATATTTTACTACCATTACAAATTATGTATTATGTATCTTCAGATGTTACAATCTAAAGTCCATTTATCAAACTTACTTATTTTATTATGGGGGACACAATTTATTTATTTATTTATTTATTTATTTATTTATTTATTTATTTATTTTTTGGTCGGTCGTGGGGCTTGAACTCTGGGCCTGGGCGCTGTCCCTCAGCTCTTCAGCTCAAGGCGAGCGCTCTACCACTTGAGCTACAGCGCCACTTCCGGTTTTCTGGTGGTTTATTGGAGATAGGAGTCTCACGGTCTTTCCTGCCCGGGCTGGCTTTGAACCGGGATCCTCAGATCTCAGCCTCCTGAGTAGCTAGGATTACAGGCGTGAGCCACCAGCGCCCGGCTTGGGGGACACAATTTAAAGTCCATTTACCAAACTTACTTATTTTATTATGGGGTTGAAATCAGGAAGGAGAGCTTAGGGCCGTGACCTAGAGAAAAGCATTACCTTGTCTGTTGGCAGTTCCATAGTCTCTGGAAAATGAAGGTTGTTAATTGTCCCTGCCAGCAAAGGAACTCTACATTGCTCACATGTGAAGATCTGTCAGGGGAGATCCTCTGAAGCTTAACTCTTGGAGCTCTTTGCAATTCTCCTGTCTCCCTTGGTGATTGGAAGTCTTCCTGTGTAGGTACGAGAAGCCCTACAGCATATTCCTGGCAAATACGAAGACTTCCTTCAGGTCATCTATGAATTTGAGTCAAACACTCAGAGGCAGACTGCTGTGGATCTCTACAAAAGCTTGCAAATTCTGCTCCAAGAGTGGCCTCAGCTTTTGAAGGATTTTGCTGCTTTCTTGTTACCTGAGCAAGCTCTGGCTTGTGGATTAGTAAGTAGATGGACAAAAAGATCACACAAAATTCCTGGGTTAGAGCAAGAGCTTTGTTTTCTAATGTTCCTCCCCAACCCCATTCTCTCATTTAATTTTACATAGTGAATAAGCTGTATATGTGTGTGTCTGTCTGTGTGTTTGAGTATGCATGTGCTTGTGCACTGGTTTTAGGGGTTGGACTCAGGGCCTGAATGCCATCCCTGAGATCTCCACTTGTAGCTTTTTTTTTTTTTTTTTTTTTAATGTCAATGTCATCCCGCGGCTTAAAATTCAGGGCCTGAGTGCTGTCCCTGAGCTGTTTTTTCCTTTTCTTTCTTTCTTTCTTTCTTTTTTTTTGGTCAATCGTGGGGCTTGAACTCTGGGCCTTGGCGCTGTCCCTTAGCTCTTCAGCTCAAGGCTAGCACTCTACCACTTGAGCTACAGCACCACTTCTGGCTTTTTTGTTTATGTGATGCTGAGGAATCGAACCTAGGACCTTACGGATGCACTCTACCACTGAGCCACCTTCCCAGTCTGAACGTTTTTTTTCTCAAGGCTAGCACTCTGCCACTTGAGCCAGAACTCTACTTCTGGCCTTTTATGAGTAGTTTATTGGAGATAAGAATCTCAAAGACTTTCCTGTCCAGGCTGACTTCAAACTGCAATCCTCAGCTCTCAGCCTTCTGAGTAGGTAGGATTGCAGATGTGAGCCACTGGCATCTGGCTTCACTTCTAGCTTTTTTGATAGTTAATTGAACATAAGAGTTCCACTGATGGGGCTGGGAAGTTGGCTCAGTGGTAGAGCGCTTACATTGCATGCCTGAGGCCCTGGGTTCGATTCCTCAGCACCACATAAGCAAAAAGAAAAAAGCCAGAAGTGGCGCTGTGGCTCAAGTGTTAGAGCACTAGCCTTGAGCTGAAGAGCTGAGGGACAGTACTCAGGCCCAGAGTTCAGGCCCCACGACCGGACCCAAAAAAAAAAAAAAAAAGAGTTTCACTGATTTTCCTGCCCAGGCTAGCTTGAAACTTTGATCCTCAGGTCTCAGTCTCTTGAGTAGCTAGCTAGGATTATAGGCATGAGCCACCGGCACCAGCTAAAGCAGGCATTCTTTCATTAAGTATTGTGCCAGGGAAAGCTGTTAGAGCTAGTATTATAGCATTTAAAAAAAGACTAAGATTCCTGCCTTCATGGAACTTATAATAGGGAAAGGAGATGAATAATCCATAATCATAATTTATATGAACATGTGTGTATATGTGTATATAAATACGTAGGTTATAAAAATAAACAATAAAATATATGGTATGTTATGGTTTATAGTGATAATGTCCTACTGAAAACTAAAGAAAGGGACTGTAGTCTTGGAAGTAAGATGGGTGGGGGAATGGTATCTTCACTTTGATACTCGATGTTCTGGGAAGGCCACTAAGGTAAGGTAATGTTTGAAATGTTGAAATATGAGACGTAATCCAGTAGTTTTGGACTTCATGATTGATAAAATAGGAATAAAGAGAATAATAAGATAATCTTGATAGTTTTAATGCCAGTTTAATGACAATATGGTGATTATGTATATAATACTCATCTTCTCTTTCAACTTTGTTAGGAGGATTAGATGTGTGTATGTGTGAACATTTTTTGTAAACTCTGGAGTACTACATAAGTTTGAGTGCCTGATTTCTCCATCTATAAAATAGTAAGCAACTTGAAATATGTATATCTTTCATTCACACCTTAATTTCTTAGGTTAGTAGTTAGTTCTCAGGAGCCTAGTGTAGATGGATGCTTGGGTTTAAAATAGAACCACTTTATACCCCATTTCTGTAGCCCATGTTCTTAGTTCTTAAGAGTTCTCAAGTCCTGAACTAGCTAGTTAGTAACTCCCCTCTTGCCCTTCTTCTACTCTGGTAGTTTGAGGAGCAGCAGGCTTTTGAGAAGAGTCGCAAATTCCTTCGTCAGCTGGAGATTTGCTTTGCAGAGAACCCTTCACACCACCAGAAGATCATCAAGGTCCTCCAAGGCTGTGCAGACTGCCTTCCTCAGGAGATCACAGAGGTATTCTTTCTTGCCCTGCCTCCTTTTTATTGCCATTTGAGTATTAGGTTGTTGCCTTCTCTGTTCCCCTATCTTATTCCATATACTTTTTGCCTCTGAAGTGTCATGGACACCTGGAGGAGATGAGGAAAGTGTAAGACCTTTTTAGGCTTATTTAAGGCGTGAAGCCAGGGATGGTCACCTGAATCCAGGACCTGTCTTGTTTTCTCAAGTTGTGGAGTATCATCAGTGCCATGAGAGGGATAATCGAGGAGAGAAGTGTGAGACTTAGAAGGGGCTTGTCTCTTATTCTGCTTAGGCTTTGTCCTACCTGGGGACCAGTTGGACAAGAGTGGAGAGTGCTATCACTAGGAATCAAATCTGTTACTAATATCCTTCCTCTGCAGGTAAACAAGAAGGGAGAAGTTGCATGTCAATTATTACCCACTAAAGAGAGGGTCTATAGATGAGCACCAATGGCTCACACCTGTAATCCTAGCTTGTCAGGAGGCTTAGATCTGAGGATCGTGGTTTGAAGCCGGTCTGAGCAGGAAAGTCTATGAAACTCTTTTTTTGTTGTTGTTGTTGGTCATGGGCTTAAACTCTGGGCCTGGGCGCTGTCCCTGTGCTCTTCAGCTCAAGACTAGTGCTCTACCACTTGAGCTACAGTGCCACTTCTAGTTTTCTGGTGATTAATTGGAGATAAGAGTCTCACGGACTTTCCTGTCCAGGTTGGCCTTGAACCTCGATCCTCAGATCTCAGCCTCTTGAGTAGCTAGGATTACAGGTGTGAGCCATTGGTGCCCGGTGAAACTTTTACTTCCAATTAACCACCAAAAAGCCAGAAGTGGAGCTATGTCTCAAGTGGTAGAGTGGTAGCCTTGAGCAAAAAGCTCAGGCTCTGACACAAAAAATAAATGAGAGAGAGACAGAGACAGAGAGAGAGGAGTTCTATGTTTCTTTAGGTTGGCTTGCAAGGCAGAATGTCGGGAGTTTATGGCAGTGGCTTAGATTGACTCAAAGACTATCTTTGCATCTGCCTATTTGCAGCTCAAGACACAGATGTGGCAGCTCCTCAAGGGTCATGACCACCTACAAGATGAGTTTTCTATCTTCTTTGACCATCTTCGTCCAGCAGCTAGCAGGATGGGTGACTTTGAAGAAATCAACTGGACTGAAGAGAAAGAGTATGAGGTACAGGCCCTGAGGGTACATTAGGGTTGTGAAGGGAACGGCCACCTGTCGGAGGGCTGTCAGCCCCAGAGCCTGTGTTTATTGACACAACTCCTCCTCAGTTTGATGGCTTTGAAGAAGTGGCACTGCCTGATGTGGAAGAGGAAGAAGAACCTCCCAAAATACCTTCCAGTTCAAAGAACAAGAGGAGAAAAGAGATTGGGATCCAGAATCATGATAAGGTATGTCAGGATATTGGGAACTAGCTACTTTTCATGAATCAGGGCTCTACTTTCCCTCTAAATGTTTTTCTGGCTTGGTATGGTCACAAGCCCCTGGCCCCGTGTCTCAAGGTTCTGAGGTGATCATGGAGTACAAACCAAAGGGGAGGCTTCTGCGGAAAGCACAAGAGCACACAATGCGGTTGGTGAAGAGGCCATGTGTCTCAGAACTCAGAGGTGTTTTTCTTATTCAAAAATGAAAGATCTTAAATATTTTCATTTTTTGTTCATAGGAGGATACAGAATTTCCTTTATGACTGGTATAGGAGCTAATATTTAGCTGTATTACTAAGTATTAGCATTATTTGGAAGTTGTTTTTTGGTTTTTTTTTTTTTTTTTTTACAATTTATTTAATTTTCAGAGTAATCTTGTGGGGAGAGTGTTATTTACGATTTATAGAAGAGAGAGGCTATTGCTAGTCACTTGTTTATCAAGTAGTACTCCTGGAACTTGGGCCCAGGTAATATAGCTCTAGAGTCTTCCCTGATTGCTCTGTCTTCTCTTCCAGAAGTAGTCTTTTTTTTGGTGGGGGAAGTGAGGAGGGCTGGTCGTGGGGCCTGGGCACCATCCCTCAGCTCTTTTGCTGAAGGCTAATACTCTACCACTTGAGCCACAGTGCCACTTCTGGCCTTTTCAGCTTATGTGGTGCTGAGGGATCAAACCCAGGGCCTCATGCATGCAAGGCAAGCACTCTACCACTGAGTCACCTTCCCAGCACCAGAAGTAGTCTTTCAAGTCTACATCTGTTACATGTCTTACTCCTAGTCTAACCAAGAGGGTTGGAAGAGAGGGGGAGAGTTCAGAACACAGGGAAACAAAGTATGTAGGTCCTATCTCATGTACAACCTCAAAATCTATTTGACTTAAATAAAGCTTGAAATATCTGGGTGATTGGACTATTTCCTCTTTGGGTCACTTTCCCCTCCCCACCCCCCCAAAAAAGGAAAGGTCTCTTCAGGTGGCTCATAATTTAACTTCCTTCCTTGGTACTGAGAATAATCAAGACCATGTATCTCCTAGGAGACTGATTGGCCAGATGGGACCAAGGACTGTTCCTGTGCTTGCCATGAAGGAGGTCCCGACTCCAAGCTGAAGAAGAGCAAGAGGAGAAATTGTAGTCACTGTAGTAACAAGGTGAGACAGGTGCTCATGGTACTGGGATGGAGGGTATCAGCTATCAGGACAACCCCAGGCAAACACTGTGTAGCGTTTGTCAGCTACCATAGGTTTGCACCTTTCTGAATCCTTAGAAAGATTACATATATGAAAGAAACGCACACTATATGTACACATACATGTGCAAATACAATCTTTTAGAAATATAAGATGAATTTTGCTGTGGCTCAAGTGGTAGAGCTCTATCCTTGAGCATAAGAGCTCAGGGATAGTACCCAGGCCCTGAGTTCAAGCTCCAGGACTGGCATATACATAAAGATAACCTTTTGAGTAAAGCTTTTAGAATTAAGGAAAAAGAAATTCAAATACTAGCTTTGTGTCCATGTGTGGGGGGGGGGGTGAGAGAGAAATCTGAATAGAAAAATAGATTCTAGGGCTGGGAAGGTGGCTTTTATATTTCGTTGGGCCCCTGAAACATAGGAGGGAAGTCAGGACACCTTTGACCCAAAAAGTATCTTCGCAGGTGTGTGAGAACAAATCCTACAAGAACAAGGAGCCCCACGAGTTGGTGGGCAGCAGCCCCCATGGAGCAGCTAGTCCTATGTCTGGTGTTAAGGAAGCAGGCCAGGGCAAGGATGTGGTGGAAGAGGAAGTCCCAGAGGAACGGGAGGGCATTGAGTCAACTCAGAGCAGGACGAGCAGGACCATGAGAAAGGGAGAGGTGCCCATTCCACGTGAGTAATCTGCCAAACTAGGCGTGCCCAGCCTTTCTCCCAATGAGTTCTTAGCTTCATTCTCCTAACTTCAACAGGATCCTTAGAGAGCTTGGTAACAGTCTTGCAGGCACGTGGCTCATGCCCGCAATACTAGCTGCTCAGGAGGCTGAGATCAGGATCACAGTGTAAAGCCAGCCTGGGCAAAAAAGTCCATGAGACTCATCTACAATTAGCAACCAGAAAACCGGAAGTGACTCTGTGGCTCAAAGTGGTAGAGCACTAGCCTTGAGCAAAAAAGCTCAGGGATAGTGCTCAGACCCTGAATTCAAGCCCCATGACTGCTAAGAAAAAAAAAAAAAAAAAACCCACCAGTCTTTCAAAGGTTGGGTATAGTACTTCCCTTTCAATAGAAACCCTTTTCCTGTTCAGCTTGTAATCTCTCCTACAGTGCTGTGTAGTCCACAGAACTTGATACTATCCCCCCATTCCCATTCCTGACCAGGAATTCCACTGGTCTCCAAATCCTGTCGACCTAAGTGCTTAAGACTCAGCTCTTGGCACTAGGACTTTATACCCTTGTGTGAATGATATAACACTCACCTCTACCACTTTTTTTTTGGGGGGGGGGGTCAGTTTTGGGGCTTGAACTCAGGGCCTGGGTACTATTCCTGAGCTCTTTTGCTCAAGGCTAGCACTCTACTACTTTGAGCCACAGCACCACTTCTGGTTTCCTGGTGGTTGAGATAAGAGTCTCATGGTTGGGGTTGGGAATGTGGCTTAGTGGTAAACTGCTTGCCTAGGCATGCATGGAGCCTTGGGTTCAATTCCTTAATACCACATAAACAGAAATAGCTAGAAGTGTCACTATGACTCAAGTGGTAGAGTGCTAGCCTTGAGCGAAAGAAGCTCAGGGACAGTGCCTAGGCCCTGAGTTCAAGCCCCATGACTGGAAAAAAAAAAGTCTCATGGACATTCCTGCCCCAGTTAGCTTTAAACAGCGATCCTCAGATCCCAGCCTCCTGCCTAACTAGAATTACAGGTGTGAGCCACTGGTGCCTGGTGTTCTGCACTCTTTTATATAGGTTTATTCCAGCACCTCACCAGTGACTATGGTAGTTTTCAGTTCTTGGGTGCATCATGATCCTGTGCATCCTCTAATCCTTTTTTTCCCTCTGAAGCAGGGTCAACAGTGGGGAACATTTTGCTGCCTCTTCAAGAAGAGACTCTTACAGAACAGCTCCTTGCGGGCCCTGCACCTCACTTACCAGACACTCTCCAACTTTGCTCCCAAACTGGAGCTGTATCCTCCACTGTCAGAAACCAGGCTGGGGCTGAGGTTCTTTCCTGCCCCAGTGTATCTCTCTCACCTCAGAAAGAGGAGGGCCAGCAGGCAGCAGCTGACTCAGAAGTCCCCATGCTGGTCTCAGGTGCACCTGAAACTGAGACCTTGCTCTGCACTAATGAGGGCCCTGCTTCCTTCTTCAGTCCTGATTCTTCAAGGACCCGAGAAGTCCAAAAAATACATGTGTCTGGGAAACCAGGTAATCATGAAAACTGGCTGCCTTCAAGCAGAGTTGGGACAAAGACAGCAGACAAGATGTCTTCTGTCCATGAATCTTCTTCAGGAGTTGATATCTCAGAGACTTCCCCCAAAGCCTTTAGAGGGGATTTAGTTAAAGATTCTGGAATACAAGGCAAGGGCCCAGAGCAGCAAGAACTGCAACCGAAGGCCACAGAAGCTACAGTGTGTGCTAATAACAGCAAAGTCAGCTCCACGGGGGAGAAAGTTGTCCTGTGGACAAGGTAAGGATAGAGGGTAGATTTGGAAAGGGTCTAGAACGTATCCATATGGCTTTTTACGATTAATCATGATATGCTTGTCACAGGGAAGCTGACCGAGTGATTCTCACCATGTGCCAGGAGCAAGGAGCGCAGCCACAGACCTTTAGCATCATCTCTCAGCAGCTGGGAAATAAGACTCCTGCTGAGGTAAGTGGGGAGAGAAGGAATGTGTGAAGTGGGGCAGTCATGTAAGTCTCAAGCTTCAGAGGAACAAAGGCAATCTGGCAAGAAGAGAACAGAGTGGCTGACTAAGTAGTAGACATAAGGCTGGGTGCTGGTGGCTCATACCTGTAATCCTAGCTACTGACAAGGTAGAAATCTGAGGATTGAGGTTTGAATCCAGCCCAGGCAGGAAAGTCCGTGAGACTCTTCCAATTAACCACCAAAATGCTAGAAGTGGAGCTGTGGCTCAAGTGGTGGAGTGCTAGCTTTGAGCAAAAAAAAGCTCAGGGACAGTGCTGAGGCCCTGAGTTCAAGACCCAAGACTATTGTACACACACACACACACACACACACATAGGCTTCTACAAACTCAAGGCACCAGTTACATAAAGGAAGGGCTTGACCTGTCAGTATGGTAGAGGAGAGGTCTAGGAGAGAACAGTAGTAGCAGCAGCTCCAAGTTTCAATTCTATTTTTGATTTTAGCAGTGTGACTTTGGGCCTCTGGAATTTTGTGAGTTTTTTTTTTTTTTTTTTTTTGCCAGTCCTGGGGCTTGAACTCAGGGCCTAGGCACTGTCCCTGAGCTTCTTTTGCTCAAGGCTAGCACTTTACCACTTGAGCCACAGCACTACTTCTGGCTTTTTCTGTTTATGTGGTACTGAGGAATTGAACCCAGTGCTTCATGCATGCTAGGCAAGCACTCTACCACTAAGCCACATTCCCAGTTCTGGAATTTCTTTATTAACACACAACTCTCACAAATGTGGAATAAATAAAAGAATTTCAGATTGGCACCTATTACTTAGTAAATGTTGATGTTCCTGATTTGGAACAGTGATTACAGCCCTTCTGCTATGCTAGGTTTCTCACCGCTTTCGAGAACTCATGCAGCTCTTCCACACGGCCTGTGAGGCCAGCTCTGAGGATGAAGATGATGCAACCAGTACCAGCAATGCAGACCAGCTGTCAGACCATGGGGACTTGCTGTCTGAGGAGGAGCCAGATGATTGAGGCTCCTGGAAGGTGTGGTGTCATTTGCATAGGACCAACATGCCAGGCACCCTGTGCTCTGGGAGAGAGTGGCTGTACTTCACTTGTGCAGTCCTTGAGTTCTGCATACGGAGCTGAAGAGCAGAGCTGGGCCCAAGGATAAAGTGAGGCTAGATCTAGGCCCCAGAGCTCTTTTGCCTATGCCTCACTCAGGGTCTTTGAAGAAGACCTTCAAAATCCACTCTATAAATAGCATTCAGGGAGAGAGGCCTGGATCCTTTCTCTCCTTTTGTTTTTGGGTCTAATGGTACATATTTATTGTTTTGTGATCAACTCACAATGTTTCTAAATGTAATAAATTTCTAATGTCTGTAGCCAGTTCTAAGACACTGAGCTCCTGTGCAGGAATACACTGGGCTCATGCACCCAGCAGCTTTTTATTGCAAAGGAACTCCTGGAACTTTAATCTGGGGAGCTGTCTCCTTCCTGGTAGCAGTGGGCCAGGCTGCGGAGCTCCTGCAACAGTTCCTCCATGTCATCGTGTTCTACTCCAGCGTCCATGAAGCTAGCCCAGCGCCGCAGGTCGAGTTTGGAGAGCTCGTCTGCTAAGCCTCCCAGGGTCTGGTACAAGGATGCAGAAGAGCGCAGGGCCCCAAACACTGGGATGTTCTTCACTTCTACATACCGAGAGAAAAGCAAGACTGAATGGATTGGATTCTGCCTTGAGCCTCTTGTATTGATAGGGAATCTGGGTGCTTGGTAGAGCAGACTGTAAGGTACACTTGAGAGATTTGTGTGCTGTCCCCTTTGTATACCAGCACTCCATAGGAAGGACACTTCTCAGGAGCCAAAGGGTGAATAAAGGTTTAACTGTGATATTTTTTTTTTCAATTTTAATCCAGGAACTGTACCTTTGCTTGAAATTTTATGTTTTCCTCACTTCTTACCTACCTGTGCCCCTGGGGGGACCTTCTAACATTGCGCCCTGCTGGCTGAAGCTTGAAGAAAAGAGGTGGGGGTAAGGCGGAGCCACTCTGCAGGGAGTCAGCAGCAAATGGGATGAACTGTGTGGGCAGAGGGTGGTGGTTAGGTTAGCCCAGGCGAGGTGGGGGGTCGGAGGGCTGAGAGAAGGGCAGGAGCAAGTGTTTCTACTGACCTGATGACTCTAGGCTGTTGCTCTTGTAAATACTGAGCCAAGACTTCTTCCCCAGTGGTACATGCATGAAGAGCAGAGGGCAGAGGTGTCCCTGAGACAAGCTGGCTGCCAGGAGAAAGCCAAAATCACCTTTACTATGGCAACATGAATAAGAACTAAGACTTAATGTTCTAACACAGGCTCTGAAGGCCAATGGTCCTTACCTGGTATGGCTCGCTCTGTCTATGCCCCTCAGCACCACTGATTGGGCAAAGCAGCGTGTTCCAGAAGGGTCCCCACATGCAGACAGTGAGGTCCACGGACTGGCTTCTCCAAGCTGCATCAGAGTATCAGGAAGGGACTTGCCTGGAACCAAGGGGAAGGGGATGATTGCTTCTGCTGTCACCACCTAAAGATCAGGAGGAGATCAGGTTACAGAGCTTTTTCTCAGTGCTGACCCAGCTCCTCACAAAGATTTGTACCTTTTTCCCAGAGAAGCTCAGCATATCAGCCAGATGAACCATGGAAACTGGAGAGGAACGCAGGCGATAGGGAACAGTGACTGTGTCTAGCGCTGTAGCCAAGATGGCACTACAGTGGAAGGGTAGAGTGGCCTGTAAAATGGACAGAAGAGAAACATGTGGTATTTGGGGTCAGGAAAAGTGTGTGGAGACAACAGTAATGGCAGAGAAATCCAGGGCATGAAGCCAAGGTGTATTGGGTCCACAGCTGGACTAGTATCAGCCAGTGTGATCTAAGAGCCATATTTAAGCTAATGCTTCAAAAACAGAACCATAGGACTCCTCTTAGAAGCCCCTCTCCAAAGAAAGAATCTTGCAACTTCCACTTCTAAATAAACACAAAAAATAAAATAGAGCCACTGCAGAGAGAAGCTGATTTGAGTCTGTGGCCAGCCACAATCATAAAAAAAGCATTGATGGGGCTGGGAAGGTGGCACAGTGGTAGAGTGCTTGCCTTGCATGCCTGAGGCCCTGGGTTCGATTCCTCAGCACCATATAAGCAAAAAGAAAAAAGCTGGAAGTGGTTCAGGCCCCACGACCGGACCCCAAAAAATAAATAAAAAGCATTGAGCCTTACGTTATAACGCAGGTAAGGGAAGCTGACAGGTGGCTTGGGTCTCAGGCCCAAGTTTCCGCCCAAGGATAAAGGGCAGACGAAAGAGCAGTAAGCAGTCAGGCGCACCAGACCAAATGCTGTGTTTAACAGACGATAGATGTTTTTCTGGGGCTCCTGGTAAAAGAAAAGGAGTTTGTATCAAACAACATTGTCAGTGGGATTCTCCTTTCTCCTTCCTTACTCTGATTTTTCTTTACCCCAACTTCCACTCACCCTGAGATTGTAAGGCCCAGGGAGAAGACCCCAAGTAATTATTCCCCGCCCTGAATACTCGTCTCGTAGCAACTCTGCAGTCTTAGCACCTACTCCAGAGAAGCCATCATGTAGGTCACATAGGATCTGAAAGCCCTAGAGAAAGATAAAGGATGAAAATAAGTGGAGGATAATAAGTATCTATCCTGCTTGTCTGCCTTGCCACACACTACCTGCAAATAGTCACATTCCTCTACGTAGAAGTGCAGCCTGTCCTCCAGTTCTTCCAGGTACCTGGGCTCCTTCAGGATACTCTCCCCTTGGCCAAAAGCCTCCAGCCGACCTGCTTCCCTGCCACGAATAAGTGATGAAAGACTTAGCCCTGTCCTCAACATTTGGTTTGTTTGTCAGGGAAGATAGGCTTGAGCCTAATCCAGTGTGTTGGTGGGGACATATGCTATTTGTGTCACAGCTTCTCGAGGCCTTCATACCCATCATGGTTGTATTTGTGAATCATACAGATGCTCCGAGGATGGAGGTCAACTCTCAGAAAGTCTGACCAGACTCTGATGGTGCCCTCTGGTGGTATAAATGATTTTGGAGCTGTAGCAGTGCTGACTGGAGGTGGACCTGAAGAACAAACAGAAGAGACACACAACTCTCCATGCTTCTCTGTTCAGAGGCCCCATTGTACTGTCCAGACTTCCTATATCCAGCGAACTCTCACCTTTGCCATTAGGGATGGACTTGACCTTCCAGACACCATCACTACTGGGCACTCCCTGGAATAGTTGAGAGAGAGAGAAAAAAAAAACCTACATTTAGTTCTAGGCAGTTTAAGGGCAAAGGTTCATTTATCCTTTATCCCTCAGTTTGCAGGATGCATTTCACCTCTTTTCTGATTAAGTCATCACAATTCTTTTTTTTTTTTGTCGGTCGTGGGCTTGAACTCTGGGTCTGGGCGCTGTCCCTCAGCTCTTTAGCTCAAGGTGAGGGCTCTACCCCTTGCGCCACAGTGCCACTTCCGGTTTTGTGGTGGTTAATTGGAGATAGGAGTCTCACAGACTTTCCTGCCTGGGCTGGCTTTGAACCATGATCCTCAGATCTCAGCCTCCTGAGTAGCTAGGATTACAGGCAAGGCCACTGGCGCCTGGGTGAGTCACGAAAAGAACTGTCTTTTTCTCTGCATTGGTGAGGGCACTTGTAGCATGAGGTTAAAAGGTTAAAGCTGAAGCCCTCACCTCTGCACTCAGAAGGTCCTGGAGATAAGGGTTCTTGGGATAGACTTCTTCTTTGTGGGTGGTGAGCTTCCCCTGCCTGAAAAAGATTGATCAAAGAACTTGTTTCTAGGGTTTCCCCAGCTGTTTTCACAAACATGTTCCCCCCTCTATTCCATACACCAAATACATACCATGCTATAGCAGCATCAAGTTGTTTGTCCCTGTACAGTCCACCTTCTTCTCTTAGGGAGTTAAGACTACCTATATAGAAACAATAATGCTAAGGTCAAAGCCTAAGACATCTCTGTGACTTGGACTAAATCTGATCATCGGACAACTTGGTGTCTCATGCCTGGCTCTTTCAAGCTTTCTTGGGCCTGGTTTAGGAGCCAAATCTAGATTCTAGCCTCTGTTCTCAACTTAGTAACTAGTGGGGCAAAAATTGCACGAGTTTTTCCACGAGTGTGTCAGTTCAACACCTCACTTTGTCCAGGAGCAAACGAACTGTTTCGGAGACCAGTTTGAGCAGGGTAAAGTTTTTCTTTGCTGTGCCCCTCTGGTGATTTAGCGCCTCATCTCTGGTTCTTCAGTGTCCTTATCGGTTCTTTAAGTGAATGGATACTAGACTCCGCACGCGATAAAAGGAAAAACAGACTGGCTGACCCCTGGCACCGTCTCACCCTTCAGATCCATGAGGATGAGTCTCGGCGTGTACGTTTCCTGGCCGTGAAGCGTCCGGCCCGTCCGGTACAGGACATCAGGGCACAGCTCTCCGGCCGACTCTTTGGCATCGGTGTTTCGGCCCACGGCAGCATCCTGGAGCAGATATAGAGAGGACTAAACTCGGGAGGCAAGAAGGATACGCGGGGCGGAGTCAACGCTGTAGATTTCCAAAGGATTCAGTTGGAAAGGCACCAGGAGATCTCACCTGTTGGTTCCACCAGTGCGTTCCCACGAAACCCGCAAAATGACCCAACTGCAGCGTGAGCACCTCCCGGGCCCCACCCGCCATACCGCGATGCAACTCTCAGTCGCACGCCCCTGCCCATCTACCATCTGCACACAGCCCATTGGCTCGACGGGCTTGTGGGCGGTGCTCTATTCTCTACGTCCTATTGGTCCACAAACACATCCTTTCCCATTGGACAAACGATTAGTTAAGTTCTGTACACAGTTCCCCCTCACGCCCTCCCTCTTCCTTGACGCGGACCACTCCTGCTTTCCGGTTGTTGCTGGCAAGAGGCGGAGCGCCGGAAGTTGTTATATGCGGAAGTTACGCCAGAGCTGTCTTACCGTGGTTTGTGGTGCGACGCTTCTATTGCTCAGGTTCTGGTCCCTTTTGTCAAGCAGTTATCTGTGCTAGTAACATCCCAGACAATTAAAACCTTGCTAGAGCTAGATGCATCGATAAACCCCTTCCATTCCTTCCCTCCCCCTCCTTCAAAACTGCTTTCCATACTGCCTGCCTAATTTGTTATGTAAATGAATCAGAATATCCTTTTACTGTTATTTGTGAAGTTCACTCCCACTCTTGCATATACCTGTACTTCTTTTTCATTGTTTCTCTCCCTCCCCTAATCCCCCCCCCTTCCCCCGTCCTAGGGCTTGAGCTCTGCCTTGGTCACTGTCCCTGAGCTTCGTTGTTCTCAAGGTTAGCACTCTACCACTTGGGCCACAGAGCCACTGCTGGCTTTTTCTGAGTAGCTTATTGGAGTCTCACGGGCTCTCCTTCCCCAGGCTGGCTTTGAACCTAACGCGATCCTCAGATCTCAGCCTCCTGAGTCACTGGAATTACAGGCGTGAGCCACTAGCGCCCAGCTCCATGAGACTCTTAAGTCCAGTTAACCATCAAAAAAGCCAGAAGTGGTCTGTGGTTCAAGGGTACAGCGCTAGCCTTGAGCAAAAGCTCATGGATAGCACCGTGAGCTTCTGCTTCAGAACTGGCACAAAAAAAACAAATAAAATAAGTAAATAAGTTAAAGGCATATGGAGCTAATGAATGTTATTAACTAAACTTTCTCATTGAGGTAGCTTGTGATAGATGGCCTGAAGAGAGACATGAGTGTTAGACACAAATTAACAAGTAATTATAGTACCTCATAAGTGATGGAAGTATAAAGTGGTAGTGAGGATGATGAGGCTTAAGTAAATTCAAAGGATTAATGAGCTATGTTGGAGATAAATCAATTAGGGTTCTATAGTGAAATAGATTTACTAGAGAACTACTAAAAAGAGAGAGATGTGGGTTGGGCATGTAGCTCAGTGAAGAATGCTTGCTTAGTGTATACAAGGACCTGGATTTGACCAACAACATTGTAGACATGGATATGATAGTATTAAAGTTGTGGAGGCTGGTTAAATGATCTCTATAAGGCTGCTGTCTTTGTGTCTGATGCTAAGTGCAGGTTATTTTTGTTAAAATTATACATTGCAAAGTTAATCACGGTGATAGGAATGCATCAAAGTGTTAAATATCTAATAGAGAATTCTTCAAATAAAGCATTATAGAATGCTTTACTTCGAACACTTGCTACTTATCACTAATGAATGGGGTATTCTATGTAGTTAAGTCTTTTACCTATAGAAACCCCTACAAGTCTAGTGTCATTATCACTATTCCAAAAGGTAAAATAGGAGACCAGGTGAAATCAAGAGGAAACAGGTTAGGAGATCCCCAAACTGACATCTAACAGGAGGGAGACCTAGGAATCATTTTTTTTTTTTTTTTTTTTTGCCAGTATGGGTATTTGAACTCAGGAATTCATGCTTGCTCGACTTGTTTGCTTGGTTGGTGCTCTACAACTTGAGCTGTCCTCAGCCCAACCTTTGGCTGATAATTTTGGAGATGGAATCTTTTAGACTTCTTTCTGCTAGGGGTGGCTTCAAAATGAGCTCTTCTGAGCTGGGTGCTGGTGGCTCACACCGTAATCCTACCTACTCAGGAGGCTGAGATCTGATGATCGCGGTTCAAATCTGTGAGACTCTTATCTCCAATAAACCACTAGAAAACCGAAAGTGGCACCGGGGCTCAAGCGGTAGAGGGCTTGCCTTGAGCTGAAGAGGTGAGGGACAGCGCCCAAGCCCACAGTTCAAGCCCAATGACCGGGCTGGGAAGGTGGCTCAGTGGTAGAGCACTTGCCTTGCATGCATGAGGCCCTGGGTTTGATTCCTCAGCACCATGTAAGCAAAAAGAAAAAAGCTGGAAGTGGTGCTGTGGCTTAGGTGGTAGAACACTAGCCTTGAGCTGAAGAGCTGAGGGACAGCGCCCAGGCCCAGAGTTCAGGCCCCACGACTGGGCCTAAAACAAACAAACAAACAAAAGCCCCATGACTAACAAAATAAAAATCTGGATCTTAGCCACCTGAGTCGATAGCATTTTAGGTGTGAGCCACCAGTGAGAGGATGACAATGAAGGGTAAGTCACTATTTCTTAGGACTCACAAGGACAGTACGCAGGTAACACAACTCTGTGCATTAAACTTTACTCATCATATATAGTGTATGCTGTAGGAGTTTAGTGCTTCATTTTCTTAGGAACCTGTAGGGAAAGGTTCTACTATCCAAAGCTGCAAGAAACTCACAGTTGGGAGTTTCAATACATGCCCCAGGATACACGATAACACACCAAGAGTTAAAGGCCAGAAGTAAGTGATAGAAGTGATGGTTAGGCTATGAAATTTTGATATGAACTCACTAAAGTTTAAAAGGTAGAGCTACTATATATCAGGTCTCTTCAGACCCAAAACAAACAGGACAGAGAAATTCATTTTGGCCAATTTCAAGAGGCTTTCCTTATTAGAAATACAACACAATATCTTAAGGAAGGTTCTTTATTTTTTAAGGAAAAGATTCATGATTATCTTAGATATGGAAACAGTATCAAAAAACTAATAATAGTCTAGGAACAAGAGGATATTCTATTGTATAAGTCACTTCACAAGGAACCTCTTTCAGATCCCCAAAGTCCCAAAGCCAACTGCAACCCTGTATAATTCTGCAATTACAGAAGATGGGTACAGGGGAACTTCCCCACATGACTGGGTCCAGCTTGAAAGAGAAGTCCATTGTTTTCCATGCTTGTTGAGCCCATGGTTTAGAGATAGGCACAGAGCCGTTCCAGCTGTCCAGGATTGGCATTACTTAGAAACAGCAGCTCCTTCTTCCCTTCTTCTGTAGTAGCTAAAATAGAGTCAAACATAGACAAATGACAATTCTCCCTGATGCAATATATTCTCCAGGAATTTCTGAAGTCAGAGGCTAGCTTCTCTAGATTATATTCTCATGTAAGTTCTCCAACAGCTTTTTTGTTTTTCCCAACCTGTAGCTAGTTTTACTCTTCCCTCTCTAACATATTCCAATTACCTTTTTTTTTGTTGTTGTTGGTCGTGGGGATTGCATTCTGGGCCGGGGTACTGTCCCTCAGCTCTTCAGCTCAAGACTAGCGCTCTACCACTTGAGCCACAGAGCCACTTCCAGTTTTCTGGTGGTTAACTGGAGACAGGAGTCTCATGGACTTTCCTGGCTGGGCTGGCTTTGAACCAATTGGAATCCTTATGTCTCAGCCTCCTGAGAAGCTAGGATTATAGGCATAAGCCACCAGTGCCTGGCCTCCAATTACTATTTACTTTATACACTGGGGAGTGTGCTTGAGATTAAACCCAGGGCTTTGTACTAGTAACTAGAGAGTTATTAGTAACTATTTTCTAGTGATAGAACCTTTTTCTCTATAGCCTCTAGAATATTCAGATGTGAGGCAAGCATAAACGAATAGCTAGAATGCTTTCAGTCTAAATGGATCAAGTCTGGTATCATGAGTTAAAAATTTCATCACGCTGGGAGACGGTGGCTCATGCCTGTAATCCTAGCTACTCAGGAGGCTGAGACCTGAGGATCTCAGTTCAAAGCCAGCCTGGGCAGGAAAGTCCATGAAACTCATTTCCAATAAACGACCAGAAAACCAAAAGTGGCGCTGTAGCTCAAGTAGTAGAGCGCTCACCTTGAGCTGAAGAGCTGAGGGACAGTGCTCAGGCCCAGAGTTCAAGCCCCACGACCAACAACAACAACAACAAATTTCATCACATATACAAGTTAGGCAAAGATTTGGCATAGTGCTGGGGTAGCCTCTCTAGAAGAATGAATTGTTCTATGGGAGTCTCAGCATAAGAATTTCTCAACTGAAATTTGTTGTATGAATAAATGTAATAGTAAGAGTATAGTAGAAACCCAAACATCTAGAAACATTGCCCACAGGTTGGATTGCCTTTGATTCCTTCTTTAGCATGAACGTTTTATTGTGGACAAGGTAAGAATTTAGGCTTTTTTATTTGGGGGGGGAGGGGGGATAGGTACTATCCCTGAGCTTTTTTTGCTCTAGGCTAGCACTTAAGCCACAGCAGTGGTGGTTAACTAGAGGATAAGCTTCTCATAGACTTTCCTGCCAGGGCTGGCTTTGAACTTCAATCTTTAGATCTCAGCATCCTAATAGCTATACAATTTCTTCTTAAAGTGTAGCCACCTCCTAACCACCTTTCTGCAAGTATCATCTTACTAGCCAGAAAAAAGTCAAGATAAAGGGGAAAAAAATGAAATAGAAATGACAGGCCTCTACTGAAGAAAAATAAAGAGAAGGCTACTGTGCTGAATACCCAGTCCCAAGCTAGTAGAGCTTAAAAGTTTAGGAGGTTCTGGAAACTTGAGTAGATGGTAGGTAGCTAGGTCATTGGGCACATGTTCTGCGGGGGAAGATGTACAATGTCTCTATCTCTTTTTCTGTTTCTTATTTGCCATTAGGTAAACAGACTGTCACACACTGTTTCTTCTGCCATGATGTACTACATATACCTCACAGCCCCTCACAAAGATGAGGGGCTGGGAAGGTGGCTCAGTGGTAGAGTGCTTACCTTGCATGCATGAGGCCTTGGGTTCGATTCCTCAGCACCACATTAACAAAAAAGAAAAAAAGCCGGAAGTAGTACTATGGCTCAAGTGGTACAACGCTAGCCTTGAGCTGAAGAGCTGAGGGACAGCGCCCAGGCCCAGAGTTCAGGCCCCACGAATGGACCCCCCCCCCCAAAAAAAAAAAAGTAACACAAAGATGACCAGATGACCATGGTCTGAATCCTCTGAAACTATGAGTTAAAAGAATCCTTTTCTAAGCTGGTGCTGATGGCTCACACTTATAATCATAGCTATTCAGGAGGCTGAAATTGAGGATTGTGGTTTGAAGCCACCCCAGGCAGGAAAGTCCAGGAAACTCTTATCTCCAATTAGCCACTAAAAAGCCAGAATCAGAGCTGTGATTCAAGTAATAGCCTTGAGCACAAAAGATCAGGGACAGTGCCCATGCCATGAGTTCAAGCCCCAGGATAGGCACCACGATTTAAAAAAAGTCCTTTTCTGCTTTGTTTGATGCTATATAAATTGGGTCAGAGAAATATAAAATTAAATATTGCAATCTGATTCAGTGAGATACTATTGTGAGCACAAAGCTCTGACAGTAGGTCAGCAACTAACCTTTCTCATGTTGAAGCCATTTATTCTCTAAATAATACTGAATAGAACTTTCAAATTCCTTTGGGTTATAGTTAGAAACTAGGATGGGAAGAAAGGGATCCAGTGCATCAAATCCTTCCTAGAGAAGAAAAAGGATAAACATACAATATTAGTTAAGTGACAAATCAGCAGAGAGAAAATTTTTTTTTTTTTGGTCAGTCGTGGGGCTTGAACTTAGGCCTGGATGCTGTCCCTCAGCTCTTCAGCTCAAGGTGAGCGCTCTACCCCTTGAGCCACAGTGCCACTTCCAGTTTTCTGGTGGTTAATTGGAGATAAGAGTCTCATGGACTTTCCTGCCCAGGCTGGCTTTGAACCATGATCCTCAGATCTCAGCTTTCTGAGTAACTACGATTACAGGCATGAGCCACTGGCTCCTGACCCATAGAGAAAAATTTAATGAGACATTTAAACTATCAGCTGTTTCTTTCCCTTAAAACACAGTATGCAATTATTTTTCCCAAACAAACAAGGTAATCAGTATTTACTATTAAAAGATGATGATGATGATTTTTTTGTCAGTCGTGGGGCTTGAACTCTGGACCTCGGCACTGCCCCTCAGCTCTTCAGCTCAAGGTAAGCGCTCTACTACTTGAGCCATAGCACTACTTGTGGTTTTCTGGTGGTTTATTGGAGATCAAGGTCTCATGGACTTTCCTGCCCAGGCTGGCTTTGAACCATGATACTCAGATCTAAGCTTCCTGAGTAGTCTGTGAGACTCTGATCTCCAATTAACCATCAGAAAACTGCAAGTGAAGCTGTGGCTCAAGTGGTAGAGTGCTTGCCTTGAGCTGAAATGCTCAGGGACAGCACCTAGGCAGAGTTCAAGCCCTATGACTGACCAAAAAAAAAAAAAAAAAGGAAGAAATCATCTGCAATCTTTGAGATATTGAAGCTAAAAGACTTTCTGCATTTTAAATTAAATTTATGTTTTGAGTCCAAGGAAGAACTAAGGCAATTAAAAATACTGTAACACCTTAAATCTGTAATAAAAAGGAAAAACTAATCCTTTTTTTTTTTTTGGTGATGAGGCTTGAACTCAGGATTTGGGTGCTGTCCCTGAACTGTTTTGCTCTACTACTTTGACCAAAGTGAAGTGACCCAATGTGTCACTTCTGGTTTTCTGGTGGTTAACTGAAGATAATATTCTCATGGACTTTCTTGTCCAGGCTGTCTTTGAACCATGATCCTCAGATCTCAACCTCCTGAGTAGCTAGGATTACAGGCATTAGCCCAGCCTAATCCTAGTTTTAAAACTCACAAGTTATAATAATAATATAAAACAAATTTGTCAGGCTGGGAAGGTGGCTCAGTGGTAGAGTGCTTGCCTTGCATTCATGAGGCCCTGGGTTCGATTCCTCAGCACCACATAAGCAGAAAAAGCCAAAGTAGCAATGTGGCTCAAGTGGTGGAGCACTAGCCTTGAGCTAAAGAGCTGAGGGACAGTGCCCAGGCCCAGAATTCAGGCCTCATTACTGACCCCCTCCCCTCGGAAGAACCCTCCTACAAATTTGTCATGTTAGCTGATTCCATTCTATCATCCTATCTATGTAGGAAGCATTAATAGGAAGATCACAATCTAGGCTGGTCCTGGCATAAACGTTGAGACCTACTCATAAAGCAAATAAAGTAAAAAAAAGCTAGGGGCATGGCCCAAGTGGTAGCCTGTACCTGCCTAGTAAGTTTAAGGCCCTGATTTCATGCTCCAGTACCACCCAAAACAATAAGAACAACAATAAAAACTACCAAAAAAATTAAGATTATAAAAGACTAAACTGAGGAACTGTTAAAGATAAAAGGAGACCAAAGAGGCACAATAACTGAATGCAAGACATTATCCAGGATTTTCTTTTTCTATACTGGGATATTAGGATAACTGGCAAAATCAGAGTAAGTATTATAGACTAAAATAAAAGTTTCATACCAGTTCCAATTTTCTGATTTGGCAAATGTGCTATGATTGCATATCAAAATGTGATTTTTTTTTTTTTTTTAAGGAAAGAGACATCATTTAGAGATAAAGATGCTTGATGTCTGTTACTACAATGATTAAAAAAAAAACAGGAGAGGAGGGCTGGGAAGATGGCTCAGTGGTAGAGTGCTTGCCTTGCATGCATGAGGCGCTGGGTTTGATTCCTTAGCACCACAAAAGCAGAAAAAAGCCAGAAGTGGTGCTGTGGCTTAAGTGGTAGAGCGCTAGCCTTGAGTTGAAGAGCTGAGGAACAGCGCCCAGGCCCAGAGTTTAGGCCCCAGGATTGACAAGAAAAAAAAAGAGAGAGAGAGGAGGATAAAGTTAACATTTTAGGAGTGGGTAAAGGGCATGAATACAATTTTCTCTAGAAACTAACCTTTCTCACACTGAAACCATTTATTCTCTAAGTTAGAAATTATGATAAAATAGGTTAAAAAAGAAATATCTTTTTTGACAAACTGTCACGGGGAAACAAAGGGTTTTATTTTTGTTATTATTATTATTATTTTAAATGATTTAACCTTTTCCAGCAGCTCATGAGGCATATAGGCTTTCCTGGGCTTAAAGAGAGACCCAGTCTGGCTCAATGTCAACACAATGGCACCTCCATTCTGAAAGAAAAGAAACCAAACTGAATTTTAAAGTTGACAAAAGAATAAAAATGCCACATAATCATCTACAGATTTTTAGTTTAATGTCCACTGTGACAACAGGATGGTCGGTCTTGTACAATTAATGACATGTTAAGTTAGTCATGTCTAGATTTAGCTCTTGACAATAAACTGCTGCAAGATCTTAAATATAGCATCATATACTTTTGGATTTCAAACTTTTTTTTTTTGGTCAGTCATGGGGCTTGAACTCTGGGCGTGGGCACTGTCCCTGCGCTCTTCAGCTCTTCAGCTCAAGGAGAGCTCTACCTCTAGAGCCACAGGGCTACTTCCGGTTTTCTAGTGATTTACTGGAGATAAGACTCAAGGACTTTCCTGCTCAGGCTGGCAGGAAAGAGATCTGAGATCCTCAGATCTCAGCCTCCTGAGTAGTTAGGATTACAGGCGTGAGCCATCGGTGCCTGGGTCAGATGGATTTCTTTTGAAAATGCATTAGACACCATGTGCACTTACCCAATCATTTCTCACCATTTTCCTTAGGTTATGAACAAGTGCTAGTTCCTCTGGGGCAATCTGCATGTTATCAGCAAGAGAAAGAGATCATTATTAGCCTTCCTGGATGCTTGCCTAAGACAAAGGACCAACAGTTAGAAAAGCCTAGGCTATATAGTGAGACCCAATCTTGAAACACCAAAGTATGGTGAACACTTGCCTAGTTTGTGCAATTTTAGATTCAAGACATAACACTGATTTTAGAAAGAGAGAAAGTATTTGTTGACTGCTCCGAACACATTCCTTTCCTTGATGTGTCTGATCTCTACTCAGACCACATAGTCTTATTTCCAAAAGGCAACAGAAAGAAAAAAAATTAAGCAAGCAAGCAAGCAGAGCTGCTCTTGTTCTGACTTTTCCAAAATACACCCTTAGTTTTTAATGCATTGTGGCATGACTTTTTTCTTCTCATGTTGTTTTTTTTTGTTGTTGGTCGTGGGGCTTGAAATGAGGGCCAGTATGCTATCCCTGCACTCTTTCACTCAAGGCTAGTGCACTTTGAGCCACAGCACCACTTCTAATTTTCTGGTGGTTAACTGGAGGAATAATCTCACAAACTTCCTTGCCTGGGCTGGCTTTGAACCCCAATCCTCAGTTCTCAGCCTCCTGAGTAGCTAGGATTACAGGTATGCATAAGTCACTGGTACCCAGCCATCTCGTGTTTTTTTCATTGTATATCTTTTGCTTGTTTGAGGCAGTGGGGCTGTATGCATGCTATATAAGGGCTCTAACACAGAGTTAAATTGCTAGCTGTTCACTATGTATGTTAATTTAAATGCTCTTGGGACAAGAAAATAAACATTGCATAGCTGACGTGGCTAAGTCTCAGACTTTGTATATGAAGGAACCATAAGTCACAAAAAATAGAATAGAGACAGGCAATCTTCCTACTGGGCTTTTATCTTCTCTTTTCAGTGTGGTCCTTCCCCACAGAGCATTGATTCCGTCTACTGCTAGGAGAAGGTGAAACATCCCTGAAGAGCTTTGCCTCTTTAGCTCCTTCATCACAATCCCAACAGCATCGGTAGCATTTCTCACTCGTGTTATACCCTGGTGGGACAGATAGTGGTTTAAGAGTGTTATGAGAGACCTTCTCGGGTTAAGACATAATATACATTTAGTATTCCCTCCTGTACCTGCTCAACAATGTCTCTCAGAGGACTGCCTTTCTCAGTGCTCTCTCTTTTATTCCAGACATACTTCTCTTGAACTTTTATCTAAAAAAGCAAACAATTCAAAATCAAAACAAGACAAAAGCTACTTTGCCTAAATCTGAATCCATCTATAGTTGACAAAGTAGGAGGTTAAGTTTAATTAACAGAAGTCAGCTTTATTTCTCAGGTCTTGTAAGAGACAGTAATATAGAATTGAATGGCGCCGGTGGTTCATGCCAGTAATCCTAGCTACTCAGGAGGCTGAGATCTGAGGATGGCGGTTCAAAGCCAGCCCAGGCAGGAAAGTCTGTGAAACTCTTATCTCCAATAAACCACCAGAAAACCGAAAGTGATACTGTAGTTTAAGTGGTAGAGCGCTAGCCTTGAGTTGAAGAGCTGAGGGACAGAGCTCAGGCCCAGAGTTCAAGCCCCACGACTGACTAAAAACAAACAAAAAAAGTGAATGCTGCCAGTGATGCTGGCTCATACCTCCGACTGTACCTACACAGGAGGCTGAGATCTGAGGACTCAGGTTCAAAGCCAGCCTGGACAGAAAAGTCTATGAGACTCTCATCTCCAATTAACCACAAAACACCAGTGGTGGAACTGTGGCTCAAAGGGATACAATGCCAGCCTTGAGCAAAATCCAGCTCAGGGATAGCACCCAGGCCCTGAGTTCAAGTTCCATGACCACCATGACCACCACCACCACCTCCACCACCAAAAGTGAATGATTTTTAATTCATATACATGGATGAATCTCAGAGCTTTCTGTATGCTAGGTAAGTGATCTATTAATGAGGTATACACCCCCAGCCCTGGCACCTGCATTTTAATAAACTCCTAGATAAGTTGTTTTTTGTTTGTTTTTGGTCATGAGGTTTGAACTCAGGGCCTTGGGTGCTGTCCTGTGCTTTTTTTTTTCTTTGGGTCCAGTCGTGGGGCCTGAACTCTGGGTCTGGGCTCTGTCCCTCAGCTCTTCAGCTCAAGGCTAGCGCTCTACCAATTGAGCCACAGTGCCACTTCCGGCTTTTTTGTTTTTGCTTATGTGGTGCTGAGGAATCAAACTCAGGGCCTCATGCATGCAAGGCAAGCACTTTACCACTGAGCCACCTTCCCAGCCCTGTCCTGTGCTTTTTAGCTTAAGGCTAATGCTCTGCCACTTTGAGACACAGCTCTACTTCCTATTTTCTGGGGATTAATTAGAGATAAGAGTCTCAAGTACTTTTCTGTCTGAGCTTTGAATTAGATCCTGATCTCAGCCTCCTGAGTAGCAAGGATTACAGGCGTGAGCCACTTGTGCCTGGCAAGTCTTTAAACTTGGAATTGAAAAGCCCTCATCTAGAGATCATATTTAAGAAACTGGAGTTAGGAACAATTACTTTCTGGTTCTCCAAAAAGGTTTTTTTTTGTTGGGGGGGTGGGGTCTGGTCGTGGGGCCTGAACTCTGGGCCTGGGCATTGTCCCTCAGCTCTTCAGCTCAAGGCTAACACTCTACCACTTGAGCCACAACGCCACTTCCAGCTTTTTTCTTTTTGCTTATGGGGTTCTGAGGAATTGAACCCAGGGCCTCAGGCATGCAAGGCAAGTGCTCTACCACTGAGCTACCTTCCCAGCCCCTCCAAAAAGATCTTATGTGGAGAAAATCTTGTAGCTGGAAAACTTGTTCTAGACACTTATGGCTGTGGTGGAAGTGTCAGCAAATCTAGATTTTACTTTGCTATCTACTAAATATGAACAGCTTAGTGGTACTTCTTTATTTCACATGGACAAATGAGTTTCAACTGTGAGCCTACTATGAGCAAACGTATGGTGTGTCCACTCCAAACTATAATAGCAATTTTCCAGTTTACTAACTATTCAGGACACAAAGAAGACAGGATCTATATAAAGACTAATCAGGAGTCCAGTTACCTGGCTTAGGAAGCGTTCATTTGTAGTTTTGAAATTCTTCAACCAGGTTGAAGCCTCTAAAGGTTGATCAAAGCGCTGTTTGTTGAAGGTAGACTGTAGAAGTTCCCGGCAATTTTTTATCCAAAGATGAGCTAAAAAATGCAAAATCATACACACACACATACACACACACATCCTTTAGATCTAGCTTTCAGATGTAAAAGTATTTGATATTTGTTTGACTTTTTGGCCTTGGCTTATCTTGCTCAACATGATTGTCTTCAATTCTATTGTTATAGACAAAGCAAAACAAATAGTTACAGTGCTGCTGAAATAAGTGAATTAGGAATGGAAAAAAAGACAGCTAATTCTTACCATCTGGAATATGCAATATAAGCCAGTCGTGTTTTGCACAGAAATGAGTAACATGGCAAAGACTGAGTGTTTTTCCTGTTCCTTTTTCCCCATCTAAAGTAGTTGTTAAAGAAATAACACCAGAATGAACACATTTACTGTCAATGACATTTCTTCTTTTCCTTATCTGAGGGGTGAAAGCATTGGCTCAAGAGGCACCAGGCAGGCAGGAAAGGATACACAGAAGATAGCGTACAGCTGGGTGAGCAAAATTGGTGTTTTTCAGATAATGCAGAAGTTCTAGGGCTGGTTTCCTTACCATGAAGCAAGCCTCACCAAATGTCTTCACCTAAGAAAACACAGACAGCTGGGATTGTAGAACTTCTAACCAAATTTCTACTCATTTACACAGAGTGTAATATAGTCTAATACAGTAAGCAAAAGCACTAAATTATATGTCTATTCAATTAGAAGAGGTTGGGTTGGTATAGAATTTAAAAATCAGTCCATATAATTCAGTTAAAAAGGGGCAGGGAAGGTGGCTGGCTCAGTGGTAGAGTGCTTGCCTTGCATGCACGAGGCCCTGGGTTCAACTCCTCAGCATCACATAAGCAGAAAAAGCCAGAAGTTGTGCTGTGGCTCAAGTGGTAGAGCGCTAGCCTTGAGCTGAAGAGCTGAGAGACAGTGTTCAGGCCCAGAGTTCAGGCCCCACAATCGAAAAAAAAAAAAAAATTCAGCTAAAAGCTGAACCACATTATTCCATCACCATAAACATGCTTTTGATTATTCTTGTTAATAAAGTATAAATCATATGCCAGTTAATTGGGGTCTGTAAACAATTTATATATCTCTCTAACCTAACTATGCATACTACGTATAGTCAATGGAAATGTTAAAAGCATTTAAAATGTTTAATGAAGTGTTTAATATACAGTAAGCTTTCAATTACATTACTTCTTTAAAACTTATTTAATAACAACAATAATCATTAAAAAGAAGTAAATAGCAAAACAAATGAAAAAGAAATAAAACTTATTTGTACTTAATCCCTATTACTATGGCTTTTCCTAGAATTATATGTACAGCAGCTTAAAAACAGATGTTATCAGCTCTCCATGCCCATGAAGTTATTGCTCCAGCCCTAGCTTATATTACTCTGGTAATGACATACTAGAGTTTATATATTTGTTAACACATAAACTACTCTCCTTGCCGGGCGCTGGTGGCTCACACCTGTAATCCTAGCTACTCAGGAGGCTGAGATCTGAGGATCAAGGTTCAAAGCCAGCCCGGGCAGGAAAGACCGTGAGACTCCTATCTCCAATAAACCACCAGAAAACTGGAAGTGGCGCTGTAGATCAAGTGGTAGAGCGCTCGCCTTGAGCTGAAGAGCTGAGGGACAGCGCCCAGGCCCAGAGTTCAAGCCCCATGACCGACAAAAAAAAACAAAAACAAAAAAAACTACTCTCCTTTTGCTATCAGAATACTTTGGTGGAAAGTATATTATTTATTAATTATTAATTGATTTTCAAGTAAAGTACATATGTCTACTAATAAAAATAAATACCCAACAAATATTATTTGCAAGTACATCAGATAAGGTTTAAAATACTACTACCCATTTTGTTGTTTGTTGCTGTTGTGCTGTGGACCAAGCACATGCTAGGCAAGTGCTCTACCACTGAGCTATATCCTCAATGTCAGTGTTAGTGTATTTATTTAGCATACACAGGATTGAACTCAGGACCTCCTGTTTGCTAGAGAGGCACTCTACCACTTGAACACAACTACCAACCCTTTGTTTAAAAAACAAAACAAAACAAAACAAGGGGGGGAGGGTGGGTGGGAAATGGGAAGGGGAAACAAAGGAAGAGGCAACAATGCTTGATAAGAAATGTACTCATTATCTTGCCCATGTAATTAAATAAAAAAAAAAAAAAGAAAAAACAAAAGGGCTGGGAATGTGGCTTAGTGTTAGCGTGCTTGCCTAGCAAGCATGAAGCCCTGGGTTCTATTCCTCAGTACCATGTAAACGGAAAAGGCCAGAAGTGGTGCTGTAGCTCAAGTGGTAGAGTGCTAGCCTTGAGCAAAAGAAGCTCAGGGACAGTCCAGGCCCTGAGTTCAAGCCCCAAGACAGGAACCCCCTTCCCCCCTAACAACCAAAATAAAACAAAACAAAACTAACAACCAGAAATACCAGCAACTTCCATCAAATTGGATTGACATCCCAACTCAATGGAAAAAGCAATCTTTTATTTCTTTTTCTTTTTTTTCTTTTTGGGTCCGGTCGTGGGGCCTGAACTTCTGGGCCTGGGCGCTGTCCCTCAGCTCTTCAGCTCAAGGCTAGCGTTCTACCACTTGAGCCACAGCGCCACTTCCAGCTTTTTCTTTTTGCTTATGTGGTGCTGAGGAATGGAACCCAGGGCCTCAGGCATGCAAGGCAAGCGCTCTACCACTGAGCCACCTTCCCAGCCCTTATTTCTTTTTCTTGTGTGTGTATGTATGCACATGTACTAGTATTGAAGGATGAACTCAGGGCCTTGAATTGCTGCTTAGCTATTTCACTCAAGGCTGGAGCTCCACCACTTGAGCCACATTTCCACTTCCAGATTTCTGCTGGTTAACTGGAGATAAAAAGTCTTAGGGGAGGGCTAGGAAGGTGGCTCAGTGGTAGAGCGCTTGCCTTGCATGCATGAGGCCCTGGGTTCGATTCCTCAGCACCACATAAGCAAAAATAAAAAAGCCAGAAGTGGCACTGTGGCTCAAGTGGTAGAGCACTAGCCTTGAGCTGAAGAGCTGAGGGACAGCGCCCAGGCCCAGAGTTCAGGCCCCACAACCGGACCCCCCCCCAAAAAAAAAAAAAAAAGTCTTAGGGGACTTTCCTTCTGGGGCTGGCTTTGAACAGCAATTCTCAGGTCTCAGCCTCCTGAGTAGGTAAGATTACATGTGTGAATCACCAGCACCTGGCTGGAAAGTGAAATCTTTATGGAAAGAATGCATGAATGTTATGGTTTGTATAAGAAATGTTCTTCCAAAACTCTTGTGTTAAAAGCTCTTCAATACAATGTTCAGAGGTATGGCTTTTGGGAAGTGATTGGAAAATGAAGGCTCTGACCTGTTCAATACAATGATGGGGCCATGGTCTGATTGACTTTACTGGGAGATAGGGAAAACTGGAGGAGGGGCCTAGTTGAAGAAAGTAGATCACTGAAAAGGTTTACCTTTGTCCTTGGCTCACCTTGGGCTTTCTGACTGCAGTGGAGTGAGCCATTTATTCTGGATGCTCTTATGCCATGATGCTCTCTGCCACCAGAGCTCAGAAAAATCATGAGCCAAAATAAATGCTTTCTCTTTAAAATTGTTTTTTTCTCAGGCATTTTGTCAGTGACAAAAGACTGACACAATGAGTAAGTCTGAAAGCTACTTGATATGGTTAAAATGAGGCCCCAATAATCCTGAAGCTAAAGACTGAACTGTGAATGTTATGCAGTTTAAGGGTTTATTACAGAGAATTTCTTTTCTATGTCCAAGCATAACAAAAATTTTATCGTAAGGCTTTCTAGAATTCCTACTGCTATCATCCTTATTATTCATCTACTTCCCTAAAATAAAGCACATTGAGGACATGACTTTCTCTGGTTCCTAATCTAAAGATTAGTTACATTGGAAAGTTTGATATTTCAATCAAAACAATTTTTAAAAACAATTCATGGGGATGCTAGTCAGAAAAACAACTTTGTCAACAAACTATGCTTGCTAGTAGTCATAATTTCTTTCAATGGGTATAAAGTAATCCAAGATTACACTGCTCAGTATGAAGTTATGGCCAACCAACAAACAAGTTTCTGAAAAATCCATGAAAATGAAGATCAACAGTGATGCAGCTACTCAAGCTAGATTTTATTTAGCTCAGGAATGTATTACGGTCTTATGGGCAGCACATTAATTATTCTTAAGATACTTGATAAGCAAATATTAAATTCACTTAATTTTTGTTGTTGTTGTTGGTTGTGGGACTTGAACTCAGAACCTGGATGCTGTCCCTGATCTGATCTCGTTTGCTCAAGGCTAGTGCTCTACCACTTTGAGCCATAGCTTTACTTCCAGTTTTCTAGTGGTTACCTGGAGGTAAGAGTATCACAAACTTCTCTGCCCAGGCTGGTTTTGAACTGTGATCCTCAGCTCTCTACCTCCTGAGTAGCTAGGATTACAGGTATGAGCCACCAGCACTTGGCTTAAAACAATTATTTGAATGCCAAAGCTTCTAAAAACATGTGAGATAATATAGGGGAAAATATCTATTTATAATATTTCCTAGGTTTTTAAAAAGGATTTAGGAGGTTAACAGAAGATAAACAGCTTAACTAGATAATCCACAAAGAGTAGTGATTAGCTAATTTTTTTTTCAGATTCAAATTTCAAATTTTATTGGTTCTTTCCTGTGCCATTCTGAGTACCTGCATTACATAGCGAGGAGGCAGGCCATGTGGAAATATAGTCTTCAGATCCTGGAGGGGGATGCTGTAGTACTGACCTTCATGCTGTTCCCCATGCTTGGCCTAAAAGATAGATATGAAAACAGGTATAATGGAAAGACAAAGTGCTAAAGACTGAAAAGTAAATAGGGTTTGCGAGATCATACCAGGGAAACAATCATCTCTCAAAGCTGGAAAAGTACCTTTCATATTTTATCTTAGAAAATCTTAGAAAATGCTGGCTATTATCCCTAAATCCAATATACATTCTGTAATGGTGGTTGCTTGAATGATAAAGCCAGTTGTTCAGCAAGTAAACCCTACATGTGGGAGTAACAGAGGTAATTCTTGCCATCTGGATTTTTCTGTGCTATGTACAGTGATGCTCTAGTCACGTGGGAAGATCGTCTGCATACTGCTGTTTCCATAGAAACCCCAGAGGAAGGAATGAGCAGATAAAGAGACTACAATTACAGAGGGAGTGAAAAGATACTTCAGTGACTTTATTAATTTATTCTATTTCATTTTGTGTTTGTGAAAATAGTGGATGCTGGAGATGTTTTTAAATACCTCCTGCTGAAACCATGGTAGGTTCCCCCGCCCCACCCAGTGACATGTCTTTTTAAATTTGCACACAGCCATATTAAGATGACAAGACTCACAGGGTGGGGCAGGGAGAAAAAAAACTGCTGGTTTCCTTCTCATTAAATAAAACACAGACCACACAACTAATTTCATTTATGAGAGGCAGCAAGACAAAAGGAGAAAAGAAGCCAATCCCCAGTCTAAAAAGACCTAGACTAGAAAATATAGCATTCAATACTGTTGGAATCTTAGCTTCTTGCTTCTTCTCTCATAACAAATCAAGTTAGTTCCCTTTCCAGACACTAGAAAATCCATTTACAAAGGTAGAACTTATATCTTGATTATTAGGAAAACTAGCTTCTGTATCTACTCTGTTGTCTGATTTAAACAAAGAATTCTCCAGGGCTTCATAAGCTGATCATGTGGTGTTCACTCTTTTTTGTTTGGTGGTTCTGGGGATGAATCCAAGGGCTTGCATATACCAGGGAAGTCTCTACCCCTGAGCTGTAAACATGGCCCTGATCAATCATGTAAATAAAATTTTATCGGAACATAACCACACTTATTTGTTTGCAGCAGAGTGATGATAGAAACTATGATAGAGGGGCTGGGAAGGTGGCTCAGTGGTAGAGCGCTTGCCTTGCATGCTCGAGGCCCTGGGTTTGATTCCTCAGCACCACATAAGCAAAAAGAAAAACTGGAAGTGGCGCTGTGGCTCAAGTGGTAGAGCGCTAGCCTTGAGCTGAAGAGCTGAGGGACAGCGCCCAGGCCCAGAGTTCAGGCCCCACGGCCGGACCCCCCCAAAAAAAAAAAAAAAAGAAACTATGATAGAAACTATTAGAGCTCAGAAATCTAAAATATTTACCACTCAATCCTTTAAGAAAAAGTTTATCAGCCAACAATAAGCCAAAAATGAACATTAAGCTTACTTTGTGAGGAACTGAACTTAAGTTTTTATTTTCCACCTATTATGTCTCAGCAAGATCTCTGGCACTAATGAGCTCACTCGTAGGGATTACATCAGAAGAGATGTGGTGTCAACCTTAGCACTTTATGGTACCACACAGTTGAACAGGGAAGATCTGGGATTCAAAATGGTAGCTGAGGCACACCATGTACATGACTATACATGCAATTCAGCTTCTTTAAAGTTCAGTTTTCCTGATATGCAAAAAGAAGACAGCATCTGATACTTATAGTTCATACCTATCATTCTCAGGAGGCTGAGAACTGAGAATTGAGGTTTGGAGCCAGCCTGGGCAGACAAAATCTAAAATCTCTCTTATTTTCAATTAATCATCAAAAAAGCTAGAAGTGGAGGTGTGGCTTAAGAGTGCCAGTCATGAGGGGAAAAGCTAAGCCAGAGTGTGAGGCCCTGAGTTCAAAGAAGAAGAGGAAGAGATGGAGATAGTGACACAAATTGCAAATTATAATCTCTGGAAAACACCAAATACACATTTAAAAACTCACCGGGTCACTTTCACTGGTGCGGGAAATTGCTCTGGGACTCTCAACTTGAATCTGGTTATTTAGGTGAACAGCAGTGCTTTGGGATGCCTGAGTCCCTGTGTTCAAAAAACGTCCAGAGTCCAACTATAAAAGAAACTGTTTTAGAATTTTCAGGCCTTTTTATACTTATTATAACATTGAAGATGTACAAAATGTCTGTAACTGGGAAAAGGGTTATTAACATATAGTTATTTTATGTAACTAATATTTACAATTCACTAAGTTTGGTCACAACACTTATCTTTGAATATATTTCAGCCAATATACTTCCATACCAGGGCTCTGCCTCCTTTGGAGACAATTCTGTTTACAGTCTGTTCAGGAGCACAGCATAGCAATTAACAATATAATCTCGGTACTAATCCTACTCAATTTTATCTACTGGAGAGAAAACAGTCTCTTTAAAAAGTGGAAAGCTGAAAATATTCAAGGCCCACAAGGTGGTGCTATCTCCACAGTTAATGACTTTTTAGTTAGGTTTTTTTTTTTTTTTTTTGGTTTTTTTTTTTTTAGCAGTAAATTAAAAGCTAGCAAAATGGATTCCTTAATCTTAGAGTGCTATAAATGGTACCACCCTGCTAGCCTCATTTTATGAAAAACAACCATATGTACAATTCCTTCTGCACAGTTCCAGAATGAATATAATGCAATTCTGGAAAAGTTCTGCATTTGTGAGCCAATCTAGAAGGTCACCCTGAAGCAAACTGGAAACACCCACAAAATTCTTTTCACCAACATTTTGATATAGTCTGGCCTTAAATGCTTCTTGTCTGGAACTAGGAAGAAGATATTTTAGATTTGTAATATCACTTCAGGCCAGAATCTATTCTATTTATTTATGCTGCTATTTCATATAATAGTAACAGGTTATCTTAATATACATAGGTTTTTCATAAATCACAGGGTAGGGTTTGGGGGGTAAAGGGAGGAACCATATATCTTAGGAAATGTAATCTAATCACGTGATCTAATGAAAGTGACAAGCCCTTCTGGCTCAGTTCTCATCCTCAGGATTTAGCTTTGGAAGGATTTCCGTGGAGCTCAACTCATCCAGTTTAGGTATTCTCTTGGGCACTTGCAATAGTCTCTTAAGGTAGTAGCCATTTATTCATGGCCTCACTACTGGACTGTGAAGTTCTGGAGAACATGGACATACTATGCAATAAGGCATAGTGGTTAAGACATAGGTTTCTAAGTCAGCCAGAGCCAGCATCTACGATACTTAAGTTAACTAGCTATTCAAAGTCTGTTTCTGCATCTTATTAGCATGAGTTGGTCATGAGAATTAAAAGAAATAAGGCGCTAGTGCTAGATGTAACACATACTCAAATGTTCAATAAACAGTAACTATATTAGTAAAATGATTTATCTTGGAATTCTGAACATACTGAAGGTACTGAAAAACTATTTGGCAAAAAAAAAAAAAGAAAAAAGAAAAAAAATAAGAATGAAGTAGCCCAGTAAGTTGGCCTTTTTCATCTATAATTTTATTTTACTCTTAGATGCTACATGTCTAAACTGAAAACTGGTGTTTCTTTTAAATATTTCATTCAGGGGTGATAATCATTAAAAGAATGAGGGCAATATTATAAAGTAATAAAGATTCTGCAGTCATATTTATCTTTTTTTGAAAATGATAATTATTCTATAATATGGTAAATTCTCAAATTCAACCTTTTTTTTTTTTTTTTTTTAAACACAGGGTCTTGCTGTATGGTCCAGGCTGGTCTCAAACTGAAGATTTTCCTGCCTTAATCTCCTGTGTGCTGGAATCACAGGCATGTGCTACTATCCTTGGCTTCAAGCACAACTAATCTACTAAGATTGATTACTTGAAAATTTTTAGGGTAGCTGAGTGAAGCATATGGGTAGAAAAATGAAATTGTAAGTATTCTTTAGAGGGTACGCTTTGGAAAAGCACTATGTAGGCGAAATTCTCCAGAGAGTTTGATTCTGGATATAATAAAACCACCTGAAAAAAAGAAGTCTACCTAATGGCAGTTGGCAAAGTGTTAAGCTTTGTCTGCTAAGTACTTACCTTACAGGCCTTGGAGATAAGTCGGGTTATTCCTTTCAGCATTGTTCTTATGCTCTTTAAAAGAAAAAAAGTGAAAAGGTAAGCCACAACTGGGAAAAGATTTTATGACATAAAAACTAACAATGGACAAATATCTAGAATATACAAAGAACACATATGAATGGCTAAAGAAAAATGAGCAGCTAGATGATGGTGTCTCATGTCTGTAATCCAGCTACTTAGGCTTGGCACTGGTGGCTCATGCCTGTAATCCTAGTTATTCAGGAGGCTAAGATCTGAGGTTTGCAGTTCAAAGTGAGCCCAGGACGGAAATTCCATGAGACTCTTATTCCCAATTAACCGCCAGAAAACCAGAAGTGGAGCTGTGGCTCAAAGTGCTAGCCTTGAGTGAAAGAGCTCAGGGACAGCACCCAGGCTTTACTGACCAAAATCAAAAAACAAAAAGCAAACAAACAAACAAATCTAGCTACTTAGCAAACTAAGGTAATGGGAAGATTCTGATTCAAGGGCAGAGAAAGTTTCCAAGACCTCATCTTCACTGATAGCTGAGAGAATTGTAGTTCCAGGCTAGCCTAGTAGAAAAGTACATGAAACAGTCTCTGCGGAGGGAAGCTGCATGAGGTGGCATGCACCTGTGATCTCAGTGACAACAGACAGCCTTAAGTAGGCAGATGAGAGCTCAGATGTACAACCACACAGGAAGTAAGACTCTATCCTAAAAATACTTCTAAGGATTTGAGGTATGGTCAAGTGGTAGAAGCCAGCCATGAGCTAAGAAAGTTGAGCCCCAATACTGGCACAAAAAAATAAAAATAAACTAAGATTGAAAACAGTGAAGCACCGGGGCACTGGTGGCTCACGCCTATAATCCTAGCTACTTAGGAGGCTGAAATCTGAGGATTGCAGTTCAAAGCCAGCCCGGGCAGGAAAGTCCATGAGACTCTTATCTCCAACAAGGCACCAGAAAACTGGAAGTGGTGCTGTGGTTCAAGTGGTAGAGAGCTAGCCTTGAGCTAAAGAGCTGTGGGACAGCAACCAGGCCTAGAGTTCAAGCCCCATAACCAACAGAAAAAAAAATCAGTGAAGCAAGGTGATGGTGGCTTATGACTATAATCCTAGACACTCAGGAGGCTGAGATCTAGAGAATTGTAATTTGATGCAGTTTAAGCAGAAGTCTGTGAGACTCCATCTCCAAAATAATCAGGAAAAGCCAGGCTATAGGTGTGGTTCAAATGATACAGCATCAACAGTGCAATCCTGAGACTGAGTTCTAACCCCTGTATCGACAAAACAAACAAAAAATAAAAATGAACATACATACAAAAAAAAAAAGAAGTGAAAAACAGGTCTGGAGGAATGGCTCAGCAGAATCACGCTTGCCTCGTAAGCATGGGTCTCTAAGTGCAAACGCCAATATTAAACAACAACAAACAAGTAAAATGGCAAAAGACATGAACAGGCATTTAGCAGGAAAGAAATACAATTGGCAAATAAACAAAAGAAATTGTCAACTTCAATACAAATCAAGGAAATGTAAATTAAAAGTATGATGATGTGTTGTTCAAAATCATCATCTTGGGAAAAATGAAAAATAGCAAATATTAATCAGGCCATGAAGCACTAGAAACTTTCATACATTGTGGTAGTAGTTTTAGATAAATATCTTGCTGTAAAGTTGAACCTGTACAAGCCTACAAACCTGATACACTACTTCTTGGTTATTATTCTAGAAATGTACTTATGCATGTACACTTGGAAATATATAAGAATATCCATAGTAGTAGAATATGAATTATTTTAAAAACTATTAAAAACTCAAAAATTGGGGTAGACTGCTTGCCTAGCATGCATGAAGCCCTGGTTCAATTTCTCAGTACTATATAAGCAGAAAAAGCTGGAAGTGGCACTGGCTCAAGTGGTAGAGCGTTAGCCTTGAGCACAGAGAGGCTCAAGCACAGAGCCCAGGCCCTGAGTTCAAGGCCCAGGACCACTCCTCACCCTCTTAAAAAAAAAAATCACCAGATACCAGTTGCTCATACCTATAACTGGAAGCTGAGTTCTAAGGATTACAGTTCAAAGCCAGCCCAAGCAGAGTAAGTCCATAAGACTCTTATCTAACCACCAAAAAGGGAAAAAAAGGACAATTATGAGCTTGTCAAAATTCCGTTTCTTTCTTTCTCTTTCTCTCTCTCTCTCTTTTTTTTGCCAGACTTGGGGCTTAACTCAGGGTCTGGGCACTCTAACTGAGCTTTTGCTCAAGGTTAGTACTCTACCACTTGAACCACAGTGCCATATCTGGCTTTTTCTGTATATAGGTACTGAGGAATTGAACCCAGGGTTTCATGCATGCTAGGCAAGCACTCTACCTATAAGCCACATCCCCAGCCCTTGAGACCAAGTTTTCTACCTATAAAACAGAAGCATGGAACTAGAAGTGTTTTTTTTATACTTTTTTTTTGGCAATAAAACTTCCACCAAGCCACAAGGAATTTATTTATTTGTTTGTTTGTTTGTGAGGCTTGAATTCTGGAACTGGGCGCTGTCCCTCAGCCCTTCAGCTCATGGTTAGCGCTCTACCACTCTAGCCAGAGTGCCCACTTCCAGCCTTTTCTGTTTATGTGGTGCTGAAAAATCGAACCCAGGACCTATGCATGCGAGGCAAGCACTCTAACATTGAGCCACCTTCCCAGCCCCTATGAGCAATTTATATACTAACATTTAACATAAATTTTAAAGGGCTGTGCTTAGTAAAGGTAGGAAGAGACCATCAGTTTTGATCTCTCCTTTCTTCCAGTTCTCTAAGAACACTGGGAAAAGCATAGGGCTCCAAAACCCTCAAGTAACCATGACAACAATAGTTAACATTTACTGAGCACTTTATTCATCACTGTTCTGTGTGTTTTATGTGAACTAATTCATTTTATTTTTACAACAATCCTATAATGTAGGTACTGCCATTACTGCCAATTTATAGACAAGGAAACAAAGGCAATTATGGCAGAATAGTTGCTGCCTGAGATTTGAAACTGGCTCTACCTCTTAATAGTTGTATGACCTTGACCAAGTTACTTAAATTTTATGTCTGTTTCCTCATCATAATGTGGAGATAATGGTAGTATCTAAATATAGGACTGTTACAAGGATTAATCAGCTTATAGGTTAACAGTTTATTATAGCTACATAGCTACCAGGTAAGAGGTTCTAGCGGAGGACACAGCTCCTCTTATACCTTTGAGGAAAAGAATAGTCTTCCTCTGTTGGAAAAGATTGTCTTTGCCAGAGCATTCATCTTTGGGGGGAAATACAAGAAGGCGTGAGGGAGGAAAGAGATACTGCCTAACTACCCAGGATCAGCTGAATCAACCCTGGTGATCAATGTGGGGATGTAGCCAAACCACCAACACATCCAAAAATGCTAAACTTTGAATCTAGAAAGTCTCAGGTATATATTTCTGGATTGTAGGTAATCACCTAGAGTTTAGAATCGTAGTATCCAAACAAAAAAAATCTCAGAGTTATTCTGCTAAATTCAAATTATTTATACTCTTATGCTTTACATTTACCCATAACTTGTCAAATATAGTCAATCTTGACTACATTCTGTAAAATTAATTTTAAAGTTAGTAACAAAGTTAATTTTAAAGTTAGTAACAAAGAATGTTTCCTATTTACACTCCTTTTTAGAAAATGCCCCAGCAAGGAGGCATCGATATTTAACATCGTCTAATGGGGAACTATGAGTGCAGCTCAGCTAACAATGCTGCAATTTAACAGTATTAAAAGTCCAGCTGTCTGAAGTTAATGACCGATGCCAAGAGCAGAATAATAAGGCAATAGTAGAAATTTGGGCAATTCTGCTGATTGTCACTTTATTTAAACTTTCAGGTAATCCATACCTTCACTTAAATCAAGAACAAAATTACAATCCAAAGCAGGCTACTTTGAAGGTTAGCCATGATTTGGCTACCCCTACGTATTAGCTTCCCTTTGCTGATAGAACAAGTTATCACAAACTTAGTGAGATAAAACATTAAAACTGCATTTATGAAGTTTTTGTTTTGTTTTTGTTTTGCAGACATGGGGCTTGAACTCTGGGCCTGGACGCTGTGTCCCTGAGCTCTTCAGCTCAAGCTAGCACTCAACCACTTGAGCCACAGTGCCAAATCCAGCCTTTTCTGTTTATATGGTGCTGAGGAATGGAACCCAGGGAGACAGGCATGCAAAAAAAGCATTCTACCACTGAGCCACCTTCCCAGCGCCCATTTATGAAGTTTTGAAATTCAAAATAATACTTCAAACATGTATGGAAATATCCCAACGAAACTCCTTGATATTATAAATGTATGTTAACTTGAAAATAAAATAAGGTTCTATTCCTTGGAGAGTCTCTTCTTGCCTTTTCCTGATCTTGGAGGCTGCTTAGCTCAATTGATTCCTTTCACTTTTTGAATCTGCAATAGCTAGAAGGGAGTTTTTTTTTTTTTGTCGGTCGTGGGGCTTGAACTCTGGGCCTGGGCGTTGTCCCTCAGCTCTTCAGCTCAAGGTGAGCGCTCTACCACTTGAGCTACAGCGCCACTTCCGGTTTTCTGGTGGTTTATTGGAGATAGGAGTCTCACGGTCTTTCTTGCCCGGGCTGGCTTTGAACCGTGATCCTCAGATCTCAGCCTCCTGAGTAGCTAGGATTACAGGCGTGAGCCACCAGCGCCCGGCTTAGAAGGGAGTTTTTACTCATATGACATCATTGGAAACTGCAATTACAAATTTTTTTTTTTTGGTCGGTTGAGGGGCTTAAACTCTGGGCTTGAGCGCTGTCCCTGCGCTCTTCAGCTCAAGGCAAGCACTCTATTGCTTGAGCCACAGCGCCAGCCACTTCCGGTTTTCTAGTGGTTTATTGGAGATAGAGTCACGGATTTTCCTGCCCAGGCTGGCTTTGAACAGTGATCCTCAGATCTCAGCCTCCTGAGTAGTTAGGATTACAGGCGTGAGCCACCGGGCCTGGCTGCAATTACAAATTCTTAAAAGATGTCAGAGTCTGGAGACAGAAGAGTTATAGTCACAATTAAATTATTTTAAGATCAGCAGATTAGCAACCACAATTTACATCCTTTTGTTTCCCTTGTCATGTAACCCAGCATACACACAAATTCAGAGATTAGATGTGTACATATTAAGGAAAATATGATTTTGTTCATATATTTATTGGTTTAAAGTATTCAAGGGTTGGTCATCCAATAAAACCATTCTATTGAACAATTAATATATTTTAGTTTCTGGTAGGCTCTGAGGTATGTGTGTATGCGCGTGCACGCACACGCGGGCACACACACACACACACACACACACACACACACACACACACACACACACACACACACACACACACACACACACACACACACACACACACACACACACACACACACACACACACACAACTATTTGCTTATACCTAGCCAACAATTCATAAATAGTTACTGAACTGGAATCTAGAGACCATAAGTAACTTTTTTTCACTGGTGATGACCATTAAAAATGTTGTAGTGATGTAGCTCAGTAATAGAGTACTTGGCTAATCTGCATAGGCCCTGAGTTTTATCATCATGAAAGTTAGTTAAAAAAAAAAAAAAAAGTAGCCTGGGAATGTAGCTTAGTGGTAATTATCTAGTATGCGTGAAACCTTGGGTTCCATTCCTCAGTACCACATAAACATAAAATGCGGAAGTGGTGTTATGGCTCAAGTGGTAATTTTTAATCCATCACGGGGCTTGAACTCTGGGCCTGGGTGCTGTCCCTCAGCTCTTCAGCTCAAGGCAAGTGGTCTACCACTTGAGCCACAGCGTCACTTCTGGTTTTCTGGTTGTTAATTCAAGATAAGAGTCTCATGGACTTTCCTGCCTGGGCAGTCTTTGAACTGCAATCCTCAGATCTCAGCCTCCTGAGTAGCTAGGATTATAGGCGTGAGCCACTGGCACCTTGCTTTAGAGTGTTAGCCTTGAGCAAAAGAAGCTCAGGGACAGTGACCATGCCCTGAATTCAGTCTACAGGACTGACCAAAAAAAAAAAAAAAAAAAAATTAAAAACAATATATTTTTTCCTTGAAGTATATGCAGACTATGGTGATAAGAAATTTTACTATGAAGACAATGACATATGATTAAAAAGTTGTTTTTTAAGAGATAGGTTACTGAAGTATTAAGACCAAGTTACTTAATTTTTTTTATTTTGGGTCCGGTCGTGGGGCCTGAACTCTGGGCCTGGGCACTGTCCCTCAGCTCTTCAGCTCAAGGCTAGCGCTCTACCACAGCGCCACTTCCGGCTTTTTTCTTTTTGCTTATGTGGTGCTGAGGAATCGAACCCAGGGCCTCGAGCATGCAAGGCAAGCGCTCTACCACTGAGCCACCTTCCCAGCCCAAGTTACTTAATTTTTGAGCCTCATGCTTCTCAACTGTAAAATAAGGGTAAGATTATCTCAAAGTACTATTTTAAGGACAAAACAGACACGTTACTTTCAGCAATATTGATGTTTAACTCAGTGCCTCCTGCTTTTTAGGTTGATGGGTGTTCTACCACTCAAACCACATCTCCAGAACTGCTTTTCACTGGTTATTTTACAGTCTAGTAAACTATCAGGCTGGTCATCAACTGTGATACTCCAGATCTCAGTCCCCTGAAATTATAGGATTATAGATATGAGCCTCAGGCGTCTGTTTTTCTTGTATTCCACCAATGTTAATTCTTGTTTTTTTTTGTTATTTTAAATATCTAAGATCCAATTTAATATTTTCATGATTTGCCTTGCAATAGACTATGAAAGCATATAAAGAAACGTTAGACAGTCTCTGTCCTCAAATAAGATTGTCTGTTGGCAATATGCATAGATGAAGCAATTAAAGAAAGATTAGTGTAAACCTAGGTGGGCTCTATGAATAACTTGGGGCTTGTTTGGGATAAGTGAATACACAGTGTGGTAAGAAAAGCTGATTTTTCTTTAACTGCAAAGAATGAGACAAGCAAAAGCCAAATCTATATATTGTAAGGGGGAAATTTAAGACAGTCACTTTAAATTTTAGAGCTTGAATGGGCCTTTGAAATCAGTCTAGTTCAGTAGTGTCCAGTCTACCTTTCCCCAACGCCCTTTCTATATAACTGAACTCAGGTCTCTCCAGTCCTAGTGGTTTTTGAATCACCACTTAAAGCCTTCAGAGACCACAGATATAAAAGGGAAGGGAAACCCAGGTAGATGGTTCCCCTAATTTATTTTGCTTTGCTCTTTGGATGAAAAATAAAAGTAGACTGAACCTCGGTATTATATTTTACTATTTCATAGGTCTAGCCAATCAAATCGTGAACTGTCAGGACAGTTTAGAGAAACAAGTATTAATTCAGTAGCCACAGAATCTGATAGGCCTTGTTTTTCACTATTAACAATCTAGAAAGCTACAACGTGCAAATTACCAATGACACCCACAAACCTTATCAACTCAACTGCAAACGTTAACATAATAATACTCTGCACTTTCCCCGTGCCTAGAAGCGAATTCTACTTTACATATATTATCTCACTATTTCACACACCAACCCTGAAGACATACTGGAGTGTTTTTTTTTTTCCTGTCTAGTTTCCTAGAAGGATCAAGTCCAGAATCGAATTTGCAATACAAGGTTTCCTTATCCTCTCGCTGCCTATTGAAATGGAGAATGTCCCATCTTTGAGAAGTGAATAAAAGACACAAAAACATCGCAGTGGGTAGGTCATCGTGTTAAATTTCAAACACCTGAAGTGTGGTAACAACAGCAAAAAGGGGGAAAAAAAGCAGATCCGAGAGCTGGTTCTTCCTTGGCTCCCGGGTCCGCAACCCGCCGCCCCTCTAGGAAAGGCGCCGGCACCACTGACCTCCCCGCTTGCTTCCCTCCCGGAGGCTCGGAGAACCTGTCCGTTCCCTCCTAGGCACGTGCCCTGGTGCCGAGCAGCTCCCTCACCGTGAGACGCTAGACGAGGTGACTGGCGCTCCACACCCGCAGCCGGCTCCAAAGCGCCCGTCTCGCAACTGGGAAGAAAGCTCGGGTCGTACGGCAGGAAGCTAGTCAGCGCGCAGACGCCGCGGCCTCCAACCACCGACCAGCGGAGGGGCGCGACGCCTCCCCCGACCCGCTCACCGCGGCCGGGAGGTGGAGCAGGGCCCAAAGTCTCAGCGACGCGGTGACGAGTCCAGGGAGGTAGGTAACCGTAACTCTCAGCTCGCCACTCGTATAATTCCCCGCCGTAAAGGAAAGCTCCACCAGCCCTTGCCTGTCCTTTTCTCCCCCGCCCCCTGCAGCCCACAGGAATGGAACCGTCCCGCGGGGGGGATTGTGGGAGACGCACGCGCGAGAGGCGGAGTGGGGGGGGGGCCTGAAGGAGGCGGCGGCGGCGGCGGCGGCGGCGGCCGTGGCGGCGGTTGGTAGCCGTGGGGGCGGGGAAGGGAGGGGGAGGCAAGAAGCGGAGGAGGTGGTGGCGGAGGAGGAGGAGGAGGAGGCCTGGGCTCGCACCGCCGAAGGTACGCGTGAGGGCCTCCGCCACAGCGACCTGACAGGGATCGGGACCGAGTAGGGGACAGCACAAGGAGGCCGCCGCAGAGCGCTTACGGGCTGGCGGCCGAAGGTGGTGGTTGGAGGGAGCCGCGAGCGACCAGCCCAGATACAGTCGTACGCGTGCCGGCGGGCGTGCGCGCTCCGAGGCCGGAGTCGAGGGGGAGGAGGGACTGTGGGGAGAACGCAAGGAGGGAGGAGTGGGAGGCGGGGGGGGGGGCACGAGGCGCCCTTCGCTCGCTCCCTCCCTTCTGAGGAGCTGCCGCCGCCGCTCTGCCGCCGCCGCCGCTCCCGCCGCCATTTTGGGTTTGCTTTGCGGAGCGGGAGACGATCCCGGTCTCGGTTGCGGACCCGCCTCCCCTCAGTTCCCCCCTCCCCTTTAGCCCTAGGCCTTTGCCTTCTGCTCTCCCACACCTCCGTCATTCGGCTTATCCGCCGGTCGCTTCCTGACAAGCGGGAGGGATCCGTTGTGGACCGGGGGAAGCGGAGGCGCCTGGCTGCCACCCCCTCTTCCCCACTTCCCTGCACTCATCGCTCTGGGCCTCGGCCTCTGACACGGTGAGTAGAGCGGTTTGGGCAGGCCTTTGGGCCTAAGTACTCTCTCTCTCTCTCTGCGACTCAGTCGTTGGTTTCCTGGGATCTACCTTCATCTCCCGGACCTGGACCTCCGGGAGACGCTGGTAAGGATGGGGGAGGGGAGAGCAGGGAAGGGGATCCTGCGCTGATCGGGAAGTCCCTTCAGGCGGGGGTGAAGGGGTATCCCTGACAGGCTGACTTGTCGTCTAGAGGGAGAGGGGCGGGAAAAGTAAGCGAGTGGAGGCGGAGTCGGCTGTGCCCCTGACAGGTTAGTTGTGTATGTAGTGGGCACGATTGGAGCATCTCTCACAATCCAGTTTGTGTCTGTTTAAAAGGACAAAAGTGGCTAGGGAGATGATCTTCAGAGAGTAGTTTACCAGTTGACACGCTGAACTGAGTGTAGAAACGACAGCGTGATCTCACTGTTTCAAGTTTAATAAATGTTATTGGTGAGTGAGTGTTTGTACATAAAAAGAGATGGTACTCGGTCTGAAGACATGGTCCTTTGGTGCTTGGAAGCAATGTTTTTGTGTGTATGCAAGACTGGAAAGTGTTCGGGAAGAGTTTGCCTGTATTTGTATTTGTGTGTACTGGAGTTTCCCTTATAAGTTAGCTCTTTTTAAAAATAAATGTTGGGTTGTGCCCTGCAGGTTGATATGCAAGTATTTTAGGGATTCAGAGTGTTTAATTACTTGATGGGAAGAAATAATGGCCTTCTGGACAATATAGCATATATTCATATAGTCAGGGTAGGGAGAGAAACTTGTCATAGCTAGTTATGATCTTAAGAATAGTTGTGCCTTTGAATAGTGAATTGTATAAATGTGAAGGCCCAGAGCATCTTTAAGAGAATAATTTCTCATAATCTCTATAATGAACAGGGACTTTATGACATCGGTTTATAGTAACTATTTATATTAATTAGTATGAGGTTTTTGTACTCAGAAGGCTCTTTTCTTTTTGATTCTGTGTGAAAACATAGACTTCCCCCCCCATTTTACAAAATAGGAAATTGAAACATAAAAAGGTAACTTTTTTAATGTCACAGGTTGTTAATAAAGTTGGAATTAGAACTCATATTTTGACTAATATAAAATAGTGTTGTCATCATATCATAGTGCCTTAAGAGTTCATTGTTGGCATATATGTGTATATTAAAAACACAAGGGCATATATGATTGATTGGATTATATTTGAGAGAGACCAAAGTGGCAAATATACCTATAGAATACAGGTTATTTTTATTACATGTGATCTATATGAAATGGGGTTTTATGACTGTATTGTTGTTTATCAAGGAAACACAGCATTTCTGACAATTTTGCATATATGTTTTGAGATAAGAAAGGTTTCTGTGAACTAACTTGTACCAGGGTAGTTGCATGCATGTTGACAGTTTTTTGTTTTTGATCCTGGAGGTTAAACTCAGGGCCTGCTAAGTAAGCACTCCTGAGCTACACTTGCACCTGGATAGCTTAACTTTACAAGGGGAAGGATACTCTTACATTATTCAACAAATTTTTATTGACTATCCACTCAAGAATTTGCCCCTGTCTTGGGATGAGAATAATCAAGATGTCATTATTGAAATAGCATAGGTGCATATGAAGGTAGTTGTCTTAACAGTCTTATTTATGTTAGGATGAATGAGTAGACAAGACATTGTGGAATTTAAACCAGAAAATATAAAAAAAAAAAATCTATTCCATTTGGAGGAGACTTAGATCTTTTCAACCATTTTATATGGAAGAATACAAGAGTATTTAAGAATCTTAACAGAGTGGCCAGTTTGTGATGGAGTCTGCCTTCTTTGATATTTTCTTTTGGCATTTATGAGTGAACTGCTTTCAGGATCTGGGAATTATTGATAAATATGCCTCTAGATTTTGGAACTTCTTGGCTGGACTGAAGAAATTCTTAAAAGCTTTAATTTTGTAGTAAGGATTTATGAATAGAAGGGAAGAGTGCTTACACTAACTCAGCTGTACTATACAAAATAGAATGTTTCTTGAGCAAGCTTAGTTCTTTGTTTTTGGGGGGACGCCACTTAATTCTTCTGAGAATTCTGATAAAAGACCAATTAGAATATGAGCATAAGGACAATCATGAATTATGCATATAATATCAAGAATTCACAACTGTAATGAAATAAAGCCAGGTTGCATTGATCTTCAGAAGCTTATTTCTGCAATGTTAGTACATGATCCTGAGTTATGTTTGATAAGGAGGCATAATGTTGGACAAGAACCTATGGCTTTTTCATTGTCTTTTTTTTTTTCGGTCAGTTGTGGGTCTTGAACTCTGGGCCTGGTTGCTGTCCCTCAGCTCTTCAGCTCAAGGCGAGCGCTCTATCACTTGAGCCACAGCACCACCTCTGGTTTTCAGGTGATTAATTGGAGATAACAGTTTCACAGACTTTCATATATGGGCTAGCTTTGAACCGCAATCCTCATATCTCAGCCTCCTGAGTAGCTAGAATTACAGGCGTGAGCCAGCGGTGCCTAACAGCTTTTTCATTATCTTTTCTCAAACTCTTAAAGTAAACTCATATTTTTTCGTATGTCCATTGTTACTAAAGTGGTTCAAAGGTATTTTTTTTGGTAGGGGTGAATTTGTATTACTTCTGGGTAAGGACATATTAAACATGAACATGTGAGCCAGGCACTGGTGGCTCATGCTATTATAAGCCTAGCTACTGAGGAGGCTGAGATCTGAGGATCATGGTTCCAAGGCAGCCCAGGCAGGAAAGTCTAAGAGACTCTTAGCTCCAATAAGCTACTCAGAAAAAGCTAGAAGTGGCACTATGATTCAAGTGGTAGAGTGCTAGCTTGAGCAAAAGCTCAGAGACAGTGCCTACACCCAGAGTTCAAGCCCTGGGACTGGCAAAAAATAAAAATGGAAAAATATATTAATATCCTCAGATGTTTTTCAGTAAGGGAAGTGTAGTTTGAAAAGGAGGCAAACGTTAATTTTATTCCTTACCTTGTTTTGGTCCAAATTTCTACAGTGACTTTATATAAAAGGTCTTAATATTATGTTGGGTTTTACATTTATTTATTTATTTATTTTGTTGGTCATGGAGCCTATACTCTGGGCCTGGGCACTGTCCCAGAGCTCTTCAGCTCAAGGCTAGCATTCTACCACTTGAGCCACAGCACTACTTCCAGCCTTTTCTACTTATGTGGTGCTGAGGAATCGAATCCAGGGCCTCATGCATGCAAGGCAAGCACTCTATCACCTTCCCAGCCTCTTTACATATATTTAGAAAACCCATCTAGAGGTAAAATTCAGGAAACATTTGACAGAACACCCATGACTTTACTATTGGAAGTTAACAGTACTATATTGTGTGTGTGCATGTGTGCACATATGGGTGTGCACATGTGCTGGTCCTGGGGCTTGAACTCTGGGCCTGGTGCTGTCCTTGAGCCTCTTCATGCTCAAGAGTAGAGCTCTACCACTTGAGCCACAGTGCTACTTCCAGCTGTTGTTGTTGGTAGTGGTGGTGGTCATAGGGTTGAACTCTGTCTGGGCCTAGGCACTGTCTCTTAAGCTCAAGGCGAGCACTCTACCACTTGAGCCACAGTTCCACTTCCAGTTTTGTGGTGGTTCATTGGAGATAAGAGTCTCACAGATTTTCCTGTCTGGTCTGGCTTTGAACTGTGATCCTCAAATCTCAGCCTCCTGAGTAGCTAGGATTACAGGCATGAGCCACCGGCGCCTGGCAACTTCCAGCTTTTTCTGGGTAGTTTATTGGAGACAAGAGTCTCACAGATGGACACTGGTGGCGGTAGTATGCTCACCTTGAGCTGAAGATCTGAGGGACAGCGCCCAATCCCAGAGTTCAAGCCCCACAACTGACCCAAAAAAAAAAAAAAAAGTCTCAGCCTCCTAACTAGCTAAGGTTACAGGTATGAGCCACCAGTGCCCAGCTCAGTACTGTATTTTAAAAGCAAGAAATTGAGGACGGCATCTTATTTTGGTATTTTATTATTATTTTGGGGGGGGGGTCCAGTCATGGGGCCTGAACTCTGGGCCTGGGCACTGTCCCTCAGCTCTTCAGCTCAAGACTAGCGCTCTACCACTTAAACCACAGCGCCACTTCCGGCTTTTTTCTTTTTGTTTATGTGGTGCTGAGGAATCGAACCCAGGGCCTCATGTATGCAAGACAAGTGCTCTACCACTGAGCCACCTTCCCAGTCCCTTATTTTGGTATTTTAATAGTATAAGTTATTGCACTTAGTGAGATAATGGAGAAATCTTAGTGAAAAATACTTTGGGTCTGGGAATGTGACTTACTGGTAGAGTGCTTGTCTAGTATACATGAAGCCCTGGGTTTGATAAAAACCCAGTAGTGGTGCTGTGGCTTAAGTGGTAGAGTGCTAGCCTTGAGCCAAAAAAATTTTAGGAACAGTGCCCATGCCTTGAGTTCAAGCCCCAGGACTGGCAAAAAAAAAAAAGGGAAGAAGAAAAAAACCTTTCTCTTTCTGTATTGGTTTGAACACTTTTGAAAATGTCATAGTCCAAGGAAGGGTACTGTCCTGAGTTCAAACCCCAGTATTGCTAAAAACAAATTTTTTTTAGTGTTTAAACATATTGTGTATCAAGTACAGATTAACCTTCTAGTTGAGATCTTCCTGCCTCAGCATCCAAGTCCTAAGATTATAGGCATGTGTTATCATGCCTGTATCATATTTGCTATTATTTCAGTTATTGCTCTTCTAAAAAAGAGCGTTTATCAAAGTAAACTTCTCTAGTATATATTTTGTTTTGGAGTTAATATATTTAATTGTATTTTTTGTGTGTATGTGGTTCTGGGACTTGAACTCAGAGCATGGACACTGTCCTTGAGCCTTTAGGTTCAAGGCTAGAGTTCCACTTGGGCTTTTTTGGTGCGTGATTGGAGCTAAGAATCTCATGTACTTTTCTGCCTGGGCTGGCTTTTTGAACAGTGATCCTCAGACTCCTAAGCTGGAGATTACAGGTGTGAGCCACTGGTACCAGGTTTAATGCACTTTTGAAAGTGTATATAAATAACTTCCTTATGAGTAGCTAGGGTTAAAAGTGTGAAAGTGTTATATGTACAGCTTCCTTATGTGTGTGTATTAGGTTTTAGAATACTATTAACCTTATTTTTCTCACATATAAATTCTAATTTGGGTTCTGTTTTTTTTTTTTTAACCTTCTTAGCAATCACACATTTTTTGTTTGTTTTTGCCAGTCCTGGGGCTTGAACTCAGAACTCAGCATGGGCACTGTCTCTGAGCTGCTTTTGCTCAAGGCTAGCATGCTACCACTTGAGCCACAGCACCACTTTTGGCCTTTTCTGTTTATGTAGTACTGAGGAATTGAACCCAGGGCTTCATGCATGCTAGATGAGCACTCTACCACTAAGCCACATTCCCAGCCCAATCACACCTTCCCCCCCCCCCCCCCCAGTAATGAACAGAAATGTATTTACTGTGTGAACTTTGTTTAAATGAGAACTTTTTTTTTTTTTTAAATGCTGGTTCTGGGGCTTGAACTCAGGGCCTGGATGTTGTCTCTGAACTTTTTAGTTTATCTTTCAGATAGAGTCTAATGATAACTTTACCTGGAACTTGAACTTCCAGCCTTTTACCTCTACCCTTAGTAGCTGGCATCACCTGTGTATGTGTGTGTGGTGTGTGTGTGTGTGTGTGTGTGTGTGTGTGAGAGAGAGAGAGAGAGAGAGAGAGAGAGAGAGAGAGAGAGACAGACAGACAGACAGACAGACAGACAGACAGACCATGCCAGCTTGTTTTTGAGATGGGGTTTCAGTTACTTGATCTTATCCCCTGCCCCACCTCCACCCAGTGAGTAGCTGGGATGACTGGTATGTCTTTCTCTGTCTCCATTTGGAAATATTTTGAAGGTAGCGAAGGTGATAATTTGTTGATGAGTTGATTGTGAGTTCGGAGTAAATGAAGAGTTAAAAGATGTCTCTAGTTATTGCCTAGTAGGCAGTTGGATGCCTACTGAGATAAGGAATACTGTGGGAATAATACATTGAGGGGAGTATAGAAATTAAGAATTTGGCTTGGATATCCTGACATTTCTATTTAAAGGATGAGAAATTGAATGGACAGTTGAGATACTATGCAGTTGGATTGAGATATACTAGGCAGTTGGATGTACTTAGTATCTTGAAGTTGGGGCAAATGAACATTTGAGAATTGATCAAGATAAAACTATTTAGAGTCGGGGCTGGGAAGGTGGCTCAGTGGTAGAGTGCTTGCCTTGCATGCATGAGGCCCTGGGTTCAATTCCTCAGCACCACATAAGCGGAAAAAGCTGGAAGTGGTGCTGTGGCTCAAGTGGTAGAGCACTAGCCTTGAGCTGAATTGCTGAGGGACAGTGCCCAGGCCCAGAGTTCAGGCACCATGACTGGCAAAAACAAAACAAAACAAAACTATTTAGAGTCTTGGCACTTGATGAAATTACTTGAAGACTAAGTGTAGACTGGGAACAATTGAAGTTCTTGGGCTGAATCATAGTATAGTCTTGGTGCTTCACCAAATTTTTATTTTTGGGGGGGGTCCAGTCGTGGGTCTGAACTCTGGGCCTGGGTGCTGTCCCTCAGCTCTTCAGCTCAAGGCTAACGCTCTACCACTTGAGCCACAGCGCCACTTCCGGCTTTTTTCTTTTTGCTTATGTGGTGCTGGGGAATCGAACCTAGGGCCTCATGCATGCAAGGCAAGCGCTCTACCACTGAGTCACCTTCCCAGCCCTGATGCTTCACAATATTTACCAAGTAAGGGCTAAAAGAGATTTCTCTTCCCCCTTCCTTCCCCCTTTTCCACTTTCCTCCCTCCCTTTCTTCCTTCTTTCCTTCTCTCTTTCTCTTTTTTGTTGGTTAAGGGGTTTGAACTTAGGGCCTGAGTGCTGTCCCTGAACTCTTTTGCTCAAGACTAGAGCTCTACCACTTTGAGGCAGTGCTCTGCTTCGAGTTTTCATGGAGTCCCATGGACTTTCCTAACCAGGCTGGCTTTGAACTGCAGTCCTCAGATGTCAGCCTTCTGTGTAGCTAGGATTATGGGCATGAGCCACCTGCACCCAGCTCCTTCTCTCTTTCTTTCTCTCTTTTCCTCTTTCTTTGTTGTTGTTGTTGTTGTTTGCTCCCAAGCCTTAAACTCAGGATTGCTCATTCTTGCTGAGCTTACTTGTTCATATCTAGGGCTCTACCCCTTAAGCCACCCCTCCAGTCTGTCATTTTGCTGCTTAATTGGCAGAGTTTCACTGATTTTTCTGCCCAAATCTGGCTTTGAACCTGTAGCCTTCTGAGTAGCTAAGATTGCAGGCATGAGGCACTGGTGTCTAGTGAAAATCTTCCTGCAATTTTTTTTTTTCCAGTCCTGGGGCTTGAACTCAGAACTCAGGGCATGGGCACTGTCCCTGAGCTGCTTTTGCTCAAGGCTAGCATGCTACCACTTGAGCCACAGCACCACTTCTGGCCTTTTCTGTTTATATGGTACTGAGGAATTGAACCCAGGACTTCATGTATGCTAGGCAAACACACTATCATTAAGCCACATTCACAGCCCTCTTTTGAAAATTTTAAAATTACTTTCTTTCCTGGGTAGAAAACCTAACAAGTATTAACTAGTTGAGATACAGACATACAAAATAATATAGATGATACTTTAAAAAATGACAAATCATCCAGGTACCAGTGATTACAGGCTCATACATATAATCTGAGCTACTCAGGAGGCTGATATCTAAGGATTGCTGTTTGAAGCCAGCCTGTGCAAGAAAATCCTAGAGACTATCTCCAGTTAACCACTAAAAAGCTAGAAGTGGAGCTGTGGCTCAAGTGTTAAGAGTACTAGTCTTGGGCAGAAATCCTTTTTTTGGGGGGGGGGGGGGGCAGAAATCCTAGAGACAGTACTGAGGCCTTGAGTTCAAGCTCCTGCACTGGCATATACACAGACACACACATGACAAAAATCAAATATATGGCACAAACTTTGTGTCTCAGTAGTTCACTAGTCAACTACCTATTTCATATGAAATTAAGAACTTGAGTGTCTGGGCTGGGAAGGTGGCTCAGTGGTAGAACGCTTGCCTTGCATGCATGAGGCCCTGGGTTCGATCCTCAGCACCACATAAGCAGAAAAAAAAAAGCCGGAAGTAGCGCTGTGACTCAAGTGGTAGAGCGCTAGCCTTGAGCTGAAGAGCTGAGGGACAGTGCCCAGGCCCGGAGTTCAGGCCCACGACTGGACCAAAAAAAAAGAACTTGAGTGTCTCTTTCTACTTGGTTACTCTGAAAAGATGGCTAAAGTTATTATTGCCTTCCTAGAATTCCACTGTTAAACACCACATGAAACAAAATACGAGTTATAAAATAATGAGATATCAAAAAATATGAAACTTTATTAACATAATAATCACTTATAAACAGCCTCATTTCTTAATCTACTTGTTCTTTTGGCATTTTCAGACTTTAAAGAACACAGTTTTCACCTGTATACCTATTGAGTCAACACATCTGATGTATAGAATACATGTCTAAGATTCAATTCTGATAAATGTTAGGGACTTAATATAGGTTAGCTTAATATACTACACATTTTAGCATATTTTCTCAGTGTAATGTGTTTTCAAGGTGCTAGGAAGAATAGAAATGAGAGACAATAAAGACATTCACAATATAAAAGCCATTTGTTGGTGATTAAAAAGCTCATCAGAAATAATTCTTTTTGGGGTTGGGGATTTAGCTCAATGGAAGAACACTTGCCTAGAAAGTGCATGGTCCTGAGTTCAGTCCTCAGCTCTGCAAAAAAAAAAAAAAAAAAAAATTAAAAAATTAAAAAAGTATGTTTTTGGTACTGGGGTTTGAATCCAGGGCCTATGCTTGCAGTAGGCAGGTACTCTACCACTGAGCCATGCCTCCAGCCTTGTTTTGCTGGTCTACTATTTGAGCCATGCCTATGGTCTGGCTCTTTGCAGGCTAATTTTTTTTTTTTACATTTAAAAATTTTTATTATAATGGTGATGAAGAGGGGTTTTACAGTTATGTAAGTTAGGTAAAGAGTACATTTCTTTTTGAACAAAGTCACACTTTCCCTTGCTTTTTCCCAGTTTTTCCCTCCCATCCCCACACACAAGTTGTATAGTTCATTTTCAACATAGTGTCCAGTGAGTGCCATTGCTGCATCTGTTTACCCTTGCTGGTTATTTTTTTTTTGTCGGTCGTGGGGCTTGAACTCTGGGCCTGGGCGCTGTCCCTCAGCTCTTCAGCTCAAGGCGAGCGCTCTACCACTTGAGCTACAGCGCCACTTCCGGTTTTCTGGTGGTTTATTGGAGATAGGAGTCTCGCGGTCTTTCCTGCCCGGGCTGGCTTTGAACCGCGATCCTCAGATCTCAGCCTCCTGAGTAGCTAGGATTACAGGCGTGAGCCACCAGCGCCCGGCTCCTTGCTGGTTATTTTAAAGATGGAATTTCAGACTTTTCTACTTGGGCTTGTCTCAGACCTCATTATCAGCCTCTTGTGTAGCTAGGATTGCATTTATAAACCACTGGTTCTTGCTTTGCAAGTTAAATTTAAGATAAGGTCTTGCCTGAATGTGTACCTGGACTGCAATCCACCTATTTTTTGCTTCTCAGAGTTGTTGAGATGACAGGCATGTCATCATGGATATGGAGGCTTTCTACCTGGCCTGGCTCTGAACCTCTGTCCTAATCTCAGACTCCTACATAATTTAGGATGGCAGGTGTGTACCACAGCAGCAGCAGGAGTCTCACAAACTTATTTTCTGGCCTGGACCATACTGTGACTTCTAATTCTCAGCCTCTCAACTAGGTTGGATTACAGGTGTGAACCACTAACTTGGCTTATTAGATACAATCTTGAAAGAACATACTCTCTTTTTGAGTATACAACCTCATATTTGCCAATCCACCTCCATCATTAGGATAATGATGAGCCCATCTGTTGAACTGGCACTATGTGAAACAGGCTGGTAGTTTTGAACTATGTCAGTCCCAGAAAAAGTTAATTCAAGAACATTGAGGGAAAGCATTTCTTAGATATTAAAAAAAATTAGCTTGCATTATTTACACAAGGGAGATTTTATTGTTATAATTCTACATATTTACAATGTATTCCAGTCTCACTCTCCCTAGGGGATACATTTCTAGTAACAAAATATTTCCCAGTGTTATCCTTGTTGTCCAATAGAAGTCATCAGGGAATTTAGGACTTTTTTCATGGATGATTTCTTTTTCATCAAGTTATAGACCCATCATGTAAAGCATGCTGTGCACATTTGACCCAGTCTCAAGTAAATAGAAACCTTTGTACCCTTTCCCAGGTAGTTAGAATAACAGTACCAGAAATTTTGGAATAGTTTAGAAGCAACCTACTTCAGTAAAACTGAAGTTGTTTTGTTTTTAAAATTGTATTGTCTTTAAGTAGTTGTACAAAGTGGTTTCAGTTCAGTAAAACTAAAATTGTTTAGATGTATTTGATATACAAGGGAAGCAGAGATAAGAGCATTGCTGTTCTATGCCAGCCTGGACAAAAAGAAAAACTCTTACCTTGAAAAACAAGCAAGCATGGATGCCAGTGGCTCACCCCTATAGTTCTCAGAAGGCTACAGCGCCACTTCTCGTTTTCTGGTTGTTTATTGGAGATAAGAGTTTCATGGACTTTCCTGCCCGGGCTGGCTTTGAACCATGATCCTCAAATCTCAGCCTCTTGAGTAGCTAGGATTACAGGTGTGAGCCACCGGCGCCAGGCTTATAATTTTATTCTTTATGGTTTAATACTCCATTCTGTATATGTACCACATTTTCTTCATGCATTCATAATTGATTCCATATTTTGACTATTATGAGTAGTTCTGCTCTTTACATGGGTGTGCAAGAATCTCAGCCACATGTGTTGACTTAGATTCCTTCAGATGTATCAGAATGGAGTTCATGTGTGGTATAGCAGAATCATATAATAATACATGTGTGAGAGTGTGAAGTCCACATTACTACTGGGGCTTGAACTCAGGGCTTCATATACTCTGCTCTCTTTTTTTCTGGTCATAGCTGATGTTCTATCATTTGAGTCATACCTCCAGTCTGACATTTTGTTCATTAATTGGATATAGTCTCTTAGACTTTTCTGTCTAGGCTAGCTTTAAACCAAGATCCTCAGATATCAGCCTCCTGAGTAGGTGGATTACAGATGTGAGCTACTGTTACCCAGTCAATGTGATTTGTATTTCCTTCCTTTCTAGAATGCTGAGCATTTCATTATGTATTTCTTAGCTCTTTGTATTTCTCTTGAAAAATGTCTGTTCAGTTCATTTGCCTTTATTTTGTTTTAGTGCTGGTCCTAGGTTTTTAACTCAGGGCCTAGGCATTGTCCCTGAGCTTTTGTGCTCAAGGCTACCACTTCTACTGTTTGAACCACAGCTCCACTTTCAGATATTTGGTATTTAGTTGGAGATAGAGTCTCCTGTGAGGTGCTATTGCCTGAGGCTGACACCTGTAGTCCTAGCTACTCAGGAGACTGAGATCTGAGGATCGTGGTGCAAAGCCAGCTTGAGCAGGAAAGTCCTTGAGACGCTTGTCTCCAGTTAACCACCAGAAAACCGGAAGTGGGCTGTGGCTCAAGTGGTGGAGTACTCCTCTTGATCTGAAGAGCTAAGGGACAGTGCCCAAGCCAAGAGTTCAAGCCACAAGACCACCACCAACAACAACAATAAAAAGCCCCACAGACTTTCATTCTGTGATTTTCAGTTTTAGAACTCAAATTCTCAGAGCTGATTCCTCAGATTCTGAATAGGTAGAGCCATCAGTGCCCAGCTTAATTTACTTTTTTATTAATCGGAGTATTCTCTTGGTGTTTTATTTTTCAAGCCCTTTATGTTTTCTGGATAATAATCTTTTATCTAATGACTAGCTGGCAAAGATTCTCTGCCATTCTTCAGATTCTGGAGATTATGTCCTTTTTTGTATGGAAGCTTTTTAATTTGATGCAATCCCATTTTTCAGTTGTTGTTCTATTTTCAGAGTAATTTAGGTTCTGTTCAGAAAAACATTACTTATACCTTTAAGCATTTTGAGGGGAGAGTGATTCAGTTATGGGATTTGAACTTAGGACCTGGGCACTGTCCCTGAGCTTTTTTGCTTAAGGCTAGCATTTTACCATTTGAGCCACAGCACCACTTCTGGTTTTCTGGTTGTTAATTGGAGATAAGAGTCTCATGGCTCTGCCTGGGCTGGCTTTGAACCGCAGTTTTCAGATCTCAGTCTCCTGAGTAGTTAGGATTACAAGCGTGAACCACCAGTGCCTATTTTAAGCAGGTTGTTGTTGTTTTGTAATTTCTTCTAATAGTTTCTGGTTTCAAATTAAGATTTTTTTTTTCATTTGGAATTGAATTTTGTACTGGTGGGATAAAGTGGTCTGGTTTCAGTCTTCTACATGAGGCTATTAGTTTTCCCAATACCATCTGTGGAAGATACTATCTTTTCTTTTTGTCACCTGTAAAAATCAAATGTTTCTAGCAGTGTGAGCTTATTTCTAGATCTTCCATTCCATTGATCTGTGTTTGTTTTTGTGCCAGTATCAGGCCTTTTTTTGTTGTTGTTTTTTCAACTAGTTCTATAGTATTATTTGAAGTCAGGAATGATATCTCTAGTATTGTTCTTTTTGCTCAGGCTTGCTTTGGCTATTTGAGGTCATTTGTACTTGAATTTTAGGATTTATTTTTCTGTTTCTGTGAAGAATGACATTGGAAATTTTTTTTTGCATTCTACCTGTAGAAGCTTTTGGTATTATAGCCATTATTCAACTGACCCACAAGCATGGGGAGATCTTTCCATCTTCTTATGTCTTCACTTTCTTTCTTTAGTGCTGTATAGTTTTCATTGTGGTGGTCTTTCACCTCCATCATTAGGTTAAATTCCTAGTTTAAAAAAAAAATTATTTCGAGATTATTGTTAGTGGGATTGTTTCTCTTGTTTCCTTGTTTTTCTTGTGTGTGTGTGTGTGCGCGCGCGCGTGTGTGTGCACGCACACTTGTTTTTGAGGCTTTAGAGCCTTACTCTTTTGCTCAGCTTTCTTGCTAATGCAGGCACTCTACCACTTGAGTCTAGCATTTTACCAGTTAAATGGAGATGGAGTCTCTCAGACTAGATTTTTGTTGTTGTTGGTGGTGGTCATGGGGCCTGAACTCTGGGCCTAGGCATTGTCCCTCAGCTCTTCAGCTCAAGGCAAGCGCTCTACCACTTGAGCCATAGTACCATTTCCAGCTTTTTCTGCTTTTGTGGTGCTAAGGAATTGAACCTAAGCCCTCATTCATGCAAGGCAAACACTCTACCACTGAGCCACCTTCCCAGCCCCCTAGATTGGTTTGGAACGGCTATCTTACAGGTCTCATCCTTCGAGGTAGCTAGGGTTAAGGTATAAGCTACCAGAGCCCAACTCCTGATTTCTTTCTTAGTCTGTACATTGCTGGTATATTGAAAAGTTATTGGGTTTCTTTTGTTCTTGTTGTGCCAGTACTGGGACTCCATTATCAGGGACTAGGCACTGGTCCTGAGCTTTTTTGTCTAATGTTAGTATGCTACCACTTGAGCCACACTCCTCTTTTTTTGGTCGGTCATGGGGCTTGAACTCTGGGCTTGGGCACTGTCCTCAGCTCTTCAGCTCAAGGCGAGCACTCTACTGCTTGAACCACAGTGCCACTTCCAGTTTTCTGGTGGTTTATTGGAGATAAGAGTCTCACGGACTTTCCTTGCCCAGGCTGGCTTTGAACCCTGATCCTCAGATCTCAGCTTCCTCAGTAGCTAGGATTACAGGCGTGAGCCACCAGTGCCCGGCTAAGCCACACTTCTTTATTTTTTTTGGTCAGTCATGGGGCCTGAACTTGGGGCCTGGGCACTACCCCTCAGTTCTTCAGCTCAAGGCTAGTGCTCTACCACTTGAGCCAGACTACCACTTCTGGCTTTTTCTGCTTATGTGGTGCTGAGGAATTGAACCCAGGGCCTCATGCATGCAAGACAAGCACTCTACTACTGAGCCCAGCCCCAACTTCTTGATTTAGTTAATTGGAGTTGAATCTCAGACTTTCTTGCACAGGCTGGCTTCGAACCATGATCCTCTAATCTCATCCTCCTGAATAGCTAGGATTATAAGCACGAGCCACTGGTACTCAGCAGCTATTTTTGTTTGTTTGTTTTGGTTTTGGTTTTTTGCTGTTCTTGGGCTTGTACTCTGGGCCTGGATCCTGATTTGGGCTTCTTTTGCTTAAGGCTAGTGCTCTACCACTTGAGCCACAGTGTCACTTCCACTCCTGGCTTTTTCTGTGATTAATTAGATGGAGATAAGAGTCTTGCCTGTGCTGGCTTTGAACTGTGATTCTCAGATCTCAGCCTCCTGAGTAGCTAGGATTTCAGGAATGAGCCACCAGCACCAAGAAACTTATTTTTTCTACCAGTCCTGGGGCTCGAGCTCAGGGCCAGGGCTTCTTTGCTCAAGGCTAGCACTCTACCACTTGAGCCACTTTTGACTTTTTCTGTTTATGTGCTACTAAGGAATTGAACTGAGGGCTTCCTGAATGCTAGGTAAGCAGTTTACCACTAAATTACAATCTCAGCCCAGCTATTGTTTTTTTAATGTTAATATTTATTTAATTATTTTTTGGTTGGTTGTGAGGCTTGAACTCAGCGCCTCAGCTTTTCAGCTCAAGGCCAGCACTCTACCATTTGAGCTACAGCACCACTTCCGGCTTTTTAAAATTTATGTGGTGCTGAGGAATCGAACCCAGGGCCTCATGCATGTAAGGCAAGCACTCTACCACTGTGCCATCTTCCCAGCCCCTTAATATTTATTTTTAAATTTATACTTTTTTGTTGGTTGTGGGGCTTGAACTCTGTCACTCAGCTCTTCAGCTCAAGGCTAGCATTCTACCACTTAAGCCACAGTGCCACTTCTGGTTTTCTCACCAGAAAACCAGAAGATAAGGAGATAAGGGTCTCACGGACTTTCCTGTCCAGGCTGGCTTTAACCTGTGATCTTCAGATCTCAGCCTCCTGAGTAGCTAGGACCATAGGTGTGAACCACTGGTGCCCAACATAGATCTGAGAATTTTTTTTTGATGTACTCTTTAGGATTCTTTGAGTACAGGATATCATCTGCAAATATACATAGTTTAATTTTCCTTTATTTCCTTTGTCTTGCTTTATTGCTCTGGCTAAGAATCTTAGCATTACATTGATTAAGAGGGAAATGATGACCATGTACTAGAGGCTCATGCCTGTAATCTTAGCTGTTCAGGAGGCTGAGATCTTTGGATTGCAGTTCAAAGCCAGCCTGGGAAGGAAAGTCCACAAGACCCTGATCTCCAATTAACTACCAAAAAGCTGGACATAGAGCTGTCACTTGAGTGGCAGAGTACTAGCCTTGACCAACAAAGCTCAGAGACAGTGCACAGGCCCTGATCAAAGGGGCGGGGGGGGGGGGCAGAGGAGGAGAAAGGGAGAAAGAAGAAGAGAATGGAATTTTATCACTATATTGACTAAAAGTGGAAAGAGTAGCCACTCTTGTTTGTTTAGACTTTAGAAGAGATAGTTTCTTCCTACTTAGGAAGATACTTGCTGTAGGTTTGTCATTTATAGTCTTTACATGTTGAGGTATGTTTCTTCTACTCCTACCTTCTTTAGAGGATGTTGAATTTTATCAAAGGCTTTTCCTGCATCTGTTGAGGTGATTTGCAATTTTTGTCCTTAATTCTTTTATGTGCTACATTATGTTAACTGATTTGTGTATGTTGAATCAATCATTCTTACATCCCAGTAATGAAATCAACTTAATCATGGTGTATTACCTTTTTATTGTTCATCAGATATTTATGGAATATTTTTTATATTCTGGGTATGTTGTGATGATACAGCATTGGACAAGGCAACAGGATTTTTATTCTCATGGAAGGAATGGTTTAGTGGAAAATACAGATATTAAAGATATAATTTACTAGTGTAATAAGTGTTAAGAGATTTCAAGTACGGATATGAGCACAGAGAGATCTATTCTAGTGTATGGGTTAGGAAATGTTTCCTTGAAGGAGGGGCCTTAAACTGAGTGGAAAAAAGGAATAGAAGTTTTCCAGTAAGGGTAGAAGAAAGTTCCAAAGTGAGAACTAGGTTCTAAGGGAGAGAAGACACATATTTGGGAACTGAAAAGTACTTAGAACACTTGTATCATGCCTGTTGTTTGGTTGTCATTTGCCTCTGCTCTACTCACAGCATAGAGGGAAATGGTGTGACAAGTTACAAGTTGGACATGTTAAAACAAAAAATAAGTACCGATGATGTCTGATGAAATAGTATTGTAAAATTTTTCATGAATACATTGAATTCTGACAGTTCCTATTTCCATGATAGTAATGAGAGAGAAAAAACATTGTCCAAAATTAATCTTGTAGACATGGAATCTCAGCCTGTGCATTTGTCTCCAGTGTATTAACATTTGTACCATAATGCAGGACATTAAATTAGAAGTTGTGATCAGAATTGGTGACTTTTATATCGGACAATAAGAAAACATCTAAAAGTTTTAAGTATGAAATTATAGATTTTTATTTATTTACTTATTTGTTTGTTTTTGTGCCTGTCCTGAGGCTTGAACCCAGGGCCTAGGGGCTCCCTAAGCTATTGTGCCTAAGGCTAGTGCTCTACCATTTGAGCTACAGATCCACTTCCAGCTTTTTTGCTGTTTAATTGGAGATAGGAATCATAGACTTTACTGCCTGGGCTGTCTTTGAACCACCATGATTCTTAGAGCTCAGTCTTCTGAGTAGCTAGGATTACAGATAGGCCTCACCTGTGCCCAGCTCAGATTGTTATTTAAAATACCTTTTAGACTCCACACTGGTGGCTTACTTGTAATCATAGCTACTCAGTAGATTGAGATCTGAAGACCAAGGTTTATAGCCAGCCTGGCTAGACAACTCATAAACTCTTTATCTTCGATTAGCCAGCAAAACACCAGAAGTTTTGTAGCTCAAGAGGTAAGTGTCAGCCTTAGTGAAAAAGCCAAAAGAGAGTGCAAGGCCCTGAGTTTAAGCCCCAGTACCATCAGAGGCAGGTATAGATACAACACACACAGACATGCATGTGCATACACACGCAGAATTTTTCTGGTTGGAACTTGAACTGGAGAAAAGGTGCTGTATGAGGAAGTTAGAGGTCTATTGCTTTCATCTGGCTAAGTATTTTTTTGTTTTGAGTGGGCAGTTTAGTGGCTGTGAAATTGGAAAGAAGTGGGTATAATCACAAATTATGTACTCGCAAGTTTTGGTATAAGTGGATGATGGTTGGAAATAAGGGAATTAGGAGAGACAGGCTGATTGCCAGGTTTCTAAGTTGAGCAACTGATGGCACTGAATATTGGAGGAGAGATAGACTTTGTCAAGGTATTGGAGTGATATATTGTCTGGAGCTTAAAAAAATTGTAAGTTACTATGTAAAGGTGGCTGACACCTCCAGTCCCAGCTACTCAGGAGGCTGAGATCTAAGGATCCTGGTTTGAAGCCAGCCCATGCAGAAAAATCCATGAGTCTCTTACTTCCAGTTAACAAATATCTGGAAGCAGAGATGTAGAATGCTAGTGTACAGAGTTGGAGGTATGGCTCATTTGGTAGAGTGCCAGCCAGTGAGTGAAAGCATCAGATACCAAGTTTTAGTCCTTGTCTTGAATCTTTAAAAAAAAAAAGGAAGAAGTGCTAGCATTAGCTCAAAAGCTCAGGGACAGTGCCCTAGCCCTGAGTTCAAGCCCCACAACAGCACCAAAAAAGAAAAAAAAATCCTAAGTTATGCAACTGTGATTTATTACCCAAGGATATGATTCAGAGTAGGAGAAGATGGATCCCCAAGGAGTTCTAACATTTAGAGGGCTGGCAGACCAAATCAGAAAATTATATAAAACTGAGTGAAGCTGGACACCAGTGGCCCACTCCTATAATCTTAGCTACTCAAAAGGATGAAAACTGAAGATCAACATTCAAAGCCAACTCAAGCAGTAAAGTCCATGAGACTTTTTTTTTTTTTTTTTTGCCAGTCCTGGGACTTGAACTTAGAGCATGGGCACTGTCCCTGAGCTTCTTTTGTTCAGTCCTGGCATTCTGCCACTTGAGCCACAGTACCACTTCTGGCTTTTCCTGTTTTATCTAGTACTGAGGAATTGAACCCAGAGCTTCATTCATGCTAGGGAAGCACTCTACTGCTAAGCCACATTCCCAGACCCCCATGAGGCTTTTATCTCCAATAAACTACCAAAAATCCCGAAGTAGAACTCTGCCTCAAGTGGCAGAGTGCTAGTCTTGAGCAAAAGAAGCTCAGGGACAGGGCTCAGGACTGGCACCAAAAAACAAAACAAGCAAAAAACAAAAACCACACAATAACAAACCTGAAGGAAGCCAGAAAATGACAGGTAATTAAATTTTACTCTCATGGAAGTTTTATTTATCATGGAACAATTTGTGGCTTATCTTCATTTTCTTTTCTTTAGTAGTACTGAAGTTAGAACTCAGGGCATTGTGCTTGCTTGGTCGTTGCTCTATCACTTGAGTCCTTTTGCTTTTATTTGTGGATAGGATCTCACATTTTTTGCCCTGGCGTATACTTGGACCACAGTTATGTCTCCATAGTAGCTATGACCATGAGTATATGCTATTTTGTTATCATTCCCGACTTGTCAGTTAAGATGCAATTCTTCACCTTTTGCCTGGGGGCTAGCTTTTTAACAGCAATTTTCCCAGTATCTGGAAATACAGGTATAGTATAGTTCATTGTACCTGGCCTTTTCCCCTCCCTCCCTCCCTCCCTGCCTTCTTTCTCCTTTCCTCTTTTTCTTTCTTTCCCCTTCCCTTCCCTCACCTCCTCTCCCCTCCCCTCCCTAATCAATCCCAGGGCCTTGTACATGCTAGGCAAGCACCACCACAGAACAAAATCTCACGTTTTCTTTTAGTTTTATCTTGTTTCAATTGACATAATATTGAGATATTTATAGCATAAAGTTTACTATGTATATAGTGATCAAATTAACTTTTTTTTTTCTTTTGTCAGATGTGGGGCTTGAACTCTGGGCCCCAGCACTGTCCCTGAGCTCTTCAGCTCCAGGCTAGCACTACCACTTGAGCCACAGTGACACTTCTGGTTTTCTGGTGGTTAATTGGAGATAAGAGTCTCACGGACTTTACTTGCCTGGTCTGGCTTTGAATCGTGATCCTCAGATCTCAGCCTCCTGAGTAGCTAGGATTACAAGTGTGAGCCACTGGTGCCTGGCTGCTATTTTATGTATGTACTCACTGGGTGAGTGAGTGGCTCACCGCTATTATTCTAGTTTTCAGGAGGCTGAGATCTGAGGATTAAGATTTGAGTTGGCAAGCAAAGTCTTGAATGATTCTTTTTTTTTTTTTTTTTTGGTCGGTCGTGGGGCTTGAACTCTGGGCCTGGGCGCTGTCCCTCAGCTCTTCAGCTCAAGGCAAGCGCTCTACCACTTGAGCTACAGCGTCACTTCCAGTCTTGAATGATTCTTATCCCCACTTTACCAGCAGAAAATCAGAACTAGGCCAGGCGCTGTGGCTCACACCTGTAATCCTAGCTGCTCAGGAGGCTGAGATCTGAGCATCACGGTTCAAAGCCAGCCCGGGCAGGAAATTCCGTGAGACTCTTACCTCCAATAAACCACTCAGAAAACTGGAGGTGATGCAGTGGAAGTGGTCAGAACTGGGGTCATGGCTCAAGTGGTTTAGTGTGAACCATGGGTGGAAAAAGCAGACTTTGAACTCAATATGAGGTGCTGTCCCCTGAGGGTTTTTTTGCTCAAGGATAGTGTGCTCTACTACTTGAGTAACAGTGCCACTTCCAGTTTTTTTTGTTAATTGGATTTGAGAGTCCCACAGACTTTCCTGCCTAGGCTGTCTTCAAACCACGGTCCTCAGATCTTAGCCTCCTGAGTAGCTAGGATTATAGGTGGGAGCCATCAGTACCTGCTAAATGTATCTTCCTCTCCCCTTCTCCTCCCCCCCCCACTAGTGCATTTTAAAGGAAATTTATATTTTGGTGAAATTAAGTTTTACCAAATTTTTTATGTTAATCATGTTTCTGGTATAAAAGTCTATGTAACTCAAGGTCAGAAAGACTTTTTCCTCCATTTTCTTCTAGTATTTTTCTAGTTTTCACTCTTAAAGTTAGGTCTTTGGCCCTCTTTGTGTATGATCTGAGTTCCTTTGATTTTTTTTTTTTTTTGCTTTTTCAGACAAATATCCAGATAAATATCAAAAAATTACTTTAACTCCAAACTGCATTAAATCTAAATTGTCATTTTTCTTTTCCATGGCTCTGACCTTAGTACTATGCATATGCTATGCAAGTAGTCTACCATTGAGCTAGAACAGTTCCAAGTTCTTTCGTTGGCTAGCTTTACAGTCTTAGAGACAAATCACTATTTAGTCAGCTCTAATCAAGTTTAGACCTAATCAGCACTTTTTGCTCATTTTATAGATGAGCAAACAAGCGTTTCCATTTAACAAAATGAGAATAGCAATCAGCCTAATTTGATAATTTCGAAATGAAATAGTACATAATACTAGGTATTGACACTTAGTAGGCCTAAGATAAATATTAATGGAATTTAAAAAAATATTCTGAGATGCTCAACTACTCTGTTATTTTGACTTCTTTGGATATGTTTGGTAACATTTAATAAATGTAGTAATTGTCATTTGTTGTCAGATTTTAAATTTTTTTTTTTTTCTGTCATGGAACATGAACTCAGGGCGTGGGCACTGTCCCTAAGCTCTTTTTGCTCAAGGCTAGCACTCTACCACTTTGAGCCACAGCAACACTTAGGGTTTTTAAGTGGTTAATTGGAAATAAGAGTCTCGTGGGCTTTCCTCTTCTGGGTTGGGCTGACTTAAAAACATAATGTTAAGATCTCAGCCTCCTGAGTAGCTAGGATTACAGGCTTGAGCAACCAGAGCTTTGTTGGTGGTGGTGGTAGTGGTCGTGGTGGGGCTTGAACTCGGGGCCTGGAGCTGTCCTTCAGCCTCTTTGTGCTTAAGGCTAGAGCCACAGGGTCACTTCCGGTTTGTTGTTGGTTTTTGCTGGTCCTGTGGCCTGAACTCTGAGCCTGGGCACTGTCCCTCATCTCTTCAGCTCAAAGGTAACACTACCACTTGAGCCATAGCGCCATTTCCAGCTTTTTCTGCTTATGTGGTGCTCAGGAATAGAACCCAGGGCCTCATGCATACAAGGCAAGCACTCTACCCCTGATCCGCCTTCCCAGCCCCCAGTTATTTTTGAGAGGTTAATTAGGGATGAGTTTCATGGGGACTTTACTGCCTTGGCTGGCTTCACTTTACTGCCTTGGCTGGCTTCACATCTCGATCCTCAGATCTCAGCCTCCTGAGTAGCTAGGATTATAGGCTTGAGCCCATACCCAGCTCTTTTTTTTTTTTTTTTTTTTTAAACTCAGTACAGGGATTTTTGAACTTAGACTCTGGGCCTTGTGCTTCAAGTTAGTGATTCAAGTCTGAGCCAGACTTTCCACTCTTCTTTTTCACTGGCTATTTTTGAAATAAGGTCTGGCTTAACCTTTCACCCACCCTTCCCTGTGCAGACAACTCCTACGACTTTTTTTTTTTTTTTGGTCAGTCATGGGGCCTGAACTCTGGGCCCAGGCGCTGTCCCTCAGCTCAAGGCTAGAGCTCTACCACTTGAGCCATAGTCCCACTTCTGGCTTTTTCTCTTATGTGGTGCTGGGGAATCGAATTCAGGGCCTCATGCATGCAAGGCAAGCACTCTACCATTGAGCCAACTTCCCAGCCCCTCCTAGGACTCTGACCCACCTATTTTACACTTACTGTCATACAGGCAGACGCCACACTCTCAGCTTTTCCCACTGAGAATTGAGTCTGCATGATTTTTCTGCTTGGGCTAGCTGGAGGGTAAGCTCCATCTTACCCTTCCAAGTAGGTAGTGAGGATTACATCAAGTTTTAAACTTTTGTTTCAACAAGTTTCTTTAGTATGTTGAAACATTAAAAATATACTTGTATACCTAGATAAAAATAGCAAAATAATTCATGAATAGAGGCTTATGAAGTAGTAAGAAATAATGACTGCATATATTTTGAAGACACAACTGAGATTTTGTTGACAAACTACATGTGTATAGCATGAGAGGAAGGGGTCAAGGATAATTACAGGTTATTAGAAAAAAATATGTTATAACTTAGATCTTTTTAAAGTCTAATCAGATCATTTCACTTCTCAAAACTTGCTGGCTTTTGTACCTTAAAGCCAAATTTCTTACAAGATTAAGCGTCTGTGCAAAAATTACTACATGCCCTTTTACCTCTTTTCCTATCAGTCTTCTTACTCAGATTCAAAGGTAAACAAAGGTCTTCTTTCTGTTTCTTCTTTTGTACTGGACCTGGGGCTTGATCTCAGGGCCTGGGCATTGTCTCTCAGCTTTTGTACTCAAGGCTAACACTCTACATTTAAATCACACCTCTACTTCTGGCTTTTTTTTTTTTTTTTTTTTTTTTTTGTCAGTCATAGGGCTTGAACTCAGGGCCTTGGGCACTGCCCTTGAGCTCTTTTTTTGCTCAAGGCTAGGGCTCTATCACTTTGGAGCCACAGTGCCACTCACTTCTGGTTTTCTGGTGGTTAATTGGAGATGAGACTTTCCTGTCAGGGCTAGCTTTGAATCAGTATCCTCAGATCTCAGCCTCCTGAGTGGCTAGGATTACAATCATGAGCCACTAGTGCCTGGTCATCACAGCCTTTTAACAGCTTTTTTTTGAGTTCTACATTCTTAGTATAGCCCAAGAATGTCTTTTGCAAGTTTTTCTCATTTATTTTTCCATTTTCATCTCATGTTGTTACTCCCCAGAGTAGTTAAATCTGTTCATCTTAGGGACTTTTTGCACATACTGTTACTCTGTTTTACCCCACATTTTGTCTGTCTTTTCTATGAAATGCTTCCAAAAGAGGGGGGGGGGAGAGAGAGAGAGAGAGAGAGAGAGAGAGAGAGAGAGAGAGAGAGAGAGAGAGAGAGAGAGAGAGTGAGTACTGGGGCTTGAACTTGGAGCCTGGGCACTGTCCTGTAGATTTTTTTGCTTGAGGCTGATGCTCTCCCACTGGAGCCACATCTCCACTTCTGGCTTTTTGCTGGTTAATTGGAGATAAGAACTTCATGGACTTTCTGTCCCAGAATAGCTTTGAACTCTGCCATTCATAGATCTCAGCCTTATGAGTAGACATGTGCCACTGGAACCCGGCTTTCATTAGCTCTATCCTTAACTCCCCTTTGTTGCTTTGATATACTACCTGATGGTGATGTCTCTGTTATTTACATCTGTTGTAATTTACAATTATTTATATTAGTAGGTTACCTTCATCCTCCTCTAAAATTTAAAGTTCAAGAGAACTGTATCTGTATGACTTACATCTAAGAGTATCACAATTCTCAAGGTATATTTTGAAGCTCTCAGAAAATACTTGTTGAATTAATGAAGGGATACTTTAAGGAGTAATGAATCCATAAAGTTGATTATCAGATGGTTAGAGGTAGTAAAAAAAAAAAAAACAATAGAATACAGCAGAAAGAAGTAAGATCCGTCTGAAGTGGTCTTTTTTAAGGAAGTATATTTAGTAATTAAGAGGAGCCAGGGAGAGTTTTCTATGCCTTTTATTGGCCATCAGCGTATTTGTTCACCTGTAACAAGGGAATAATACCTACCTACCTTATAAGTTTTAAATGTAAATGAGATATGTAAAACATTAAGCATAGAGCTTTGCACATAATAAAAATTAGGTTTATGGGGCTGGGAAGGTGTCTCAGTGGTAGCACGCTTGCCTTGCATGCATGAGGCCCTGGGTTCCATTACTCAGTACCATATAAGCAAAAAGAAAAAAGCCAGAAGTGGCGCTGTGGCTCAAGTGATAGAGCGCTAGTCTTGAACTGAAGATCTGAGGGACAACTCCCAGGCCCAGAGTTTAGGCCCCACGACTGGACCCCCCCCCCAAAAAAAAAATTAGGTTTGTATTTGGAACTTTTTTTTTTCTTTTGTTGGTTCTGGGGCTTGAACTCTGAATCTGGGCACTGTCCTAAAAGTTAGCATTCTACCATTTACGCCACAGCGCCACTTCCAGCTTTTTCTGAGTGTTTATTGGAGGTGAGAGTCTCATGGACTTTCCTGCCAGGGCTGGGTTAGACAGTGATCCTCAAGATCTCAGCCTCCTGATTAGTATTACAGGTGTAAGCCACTGACACTCAGCCCTTTTATTTCTTTTACTAATGCTAAGGTCTGTGTTAAGACTAACCTGTAGTACTTACATTTATTGAGATTGTTTTCTAGTAGTTTGCATTCAAATTTAAAAAGTACTCTTTGAGGCAGTGGCAGATAAACTCATGCCTGTAATCTGAACTTGAAATTCAAGAGGCTAAAATTCAGAGGATCATGATGCTAAGCCAGCCCATAAAAGTCTGTGGAACTCCATCTCCAGAATAACCAGTAAAAGGCATACTGGAAGCACAGGTCAGGTGGTAGAGCACCTGTGAAAGAAGCAAGCCAGCCAACCAGCAAGCAAGCCTAGCCCTGAGTTTAATCCCTGTACCGGTAGGAAAAAAAAACCACTTGTGAAACGTGTACAAAATTTGTATATATGTGAAATAGAAATGCTTAAATTTCGTATGTGGAACTTTCTTATTATGATTTTCATTTTACTGCCTAAATGGATATACAGAATAAGCCCATAGGCAATCTGTCAGTTTTCCTCCTTGATCAATGTAGGAAAACAGATATTTTGTTTATACACATTTTTCTAGAGGGGTGATCATTGTTTTCAAATTAATCTCTTGTTTATTGATATCCTATTATTTAATAATACATGCCACTTAGTTTCAAGTTTAATTCAACAAACATTTAGGATGATTATCTGCTATGTGGCAGATACTTTTCTAAGGGTGCTAGGATACAACAGCAAACTAAACAAATGTTTGTTTCCTGGTGGGGTTTAAATTTGGATAGAAAGATAGAGACAAAAATACATTGTATACCAAGTAGAAAGAAGAACCTTTGGAGTAATTAAACAATAGGTGATGTGATGGACTTTTTCTATTTTATACACAATTGTCATGAATGTCTCTTCTGTAAGGTTACATTAATGCATAGACATGAACACAAACAGAATACTTACTGTAGAAAATTCAAAGGAACTGAGTTGTATTTGAGAAACAGACAGATGACCACTGTTCTCTCTCCTTGGAGATTGACTGGGCATGGAAACAAGGTAGAGAGATTTAGGGTAGATTAAATAATATTTCTACATTAATAGCTTTTTTGTTTTTATCAGTCTTGGGGCTTGAACTCAGGGTCTAGGTATTGTCCTGAGGTTTGCACTCAAGGCTCTTGGTCTACCACTTTGAGCCATAGCACCACTTCCAGTTTTCTGTTTTTAATTCGAAATAATAGTTTCACAGTTTACAGCCTTTCCTGCCTGGGCTGGCTTTGTACCATAATCCTCATATCTCAGCTTCCTGAGTAACTCAGATTACAGATGTAAGCCAAGGGCACCCAGTTAATAGTGTTTTGATTAGAGGAGTGACATGATTTGAATTATACTTTCAAAAGGACATTTTGGTGTTGAGTTCAAGACTATGAATGATAGCCAGGCACCTGTGGCTTATGCCTGTAATTCTAGCTAAGGCTGAGATCTGAGGATTGTGTTATGAAGCCAGCCCATGCAGACTCTTACTCCAATTAACCACCAAAAAGCTAGAACTGGAGGTATGTTTCAAATGCTAGAGTGCTGGCTTTGAGCACAAAAGCTGAGGAATAGCTCCTAGGCCCTGAGTTCAATCCCTGGGGCACGCGCACGCACGCGTGCGCACACACACACACGCACGCACACACACACATACACACACACAGACTATGATTGATGTTCATACTGAAGCCAGGATATAGTTAAAGATTATTGTATATTAGATACTATGATCACTTGGATCTGATAATTGTCAAAATAGTGAGAAATATTTAGATGTTACACATATTTTGAAAGTGAAACTGCCATGAGAAAGTCAATTAGAAAATTTGTATCTCAGAATTTTTATTTTATTTTATTTTATTTTATTTATTTATTTTTTTTGTCGGTCGTGGGGCTTGAACTCTGGGCCTGGGCGCTGTCCCTCAGCTCTTCAGCTCAAAGCGAGCGCTCTACCACTTGAGCTACAGCGCCACTTCCGGTTTTCTGGTGGTTTATTGGAGATAGGAGTCTCACGGTCTCTCCTGCCCGGGCTGGCTTTGAACCGCGATCCTCAGATCTCAGCCTCCTGAGTAGCTAGGATTACAGGCGTGAGCCACCAGCGCCCGGCAGAATTTTTATTTTTTGCCAGTCCTGGGCCTGGGCACTGTCCTGAGGTTCTTTTTTTTGCTCAAGGCTAGCATTCTACCACTTGAGCCATAGCACAACTTCTGGCTTTTTCTGTTTATGTGGTACTAGGAATCAAACCCAGGACTTCATGCATGTTAAACAAGCACTCTACCACTAAGCCACATTCCTAGCCTGATTTAAAGATTTATGGTTGGTGTATCTATTTAATGAAAGCAAGAAGCCTATGGGGAGCATAGGTTTCAGGTGTGAATAAAGAAAAAAATGGTTTTACATGTCACCTTTGTTGTGTCTGTTTAAAAGGTATAGGTGCAGTTTATGTAGTAAAACAGGAAAAAAAAAAATTCAAGTATCCTTAGTCCTTTCCGTACTTAGAAATCCTGGAGAAGGGGGGAAAAGCAGTAAAGAAGACTTAGGTTTCCTTAACATTACGGGTTAAAAATCAAGGCAAGTTTTCCAGAAATCAAATGAAAATTGTTCTGCTATATCAATTCTTGTTGATAGGTCAAGTAAGAAGATGACTGTGCTACCTATAGTGGTGGAGGCAAGAAGCTTATGAATTTCAAAGCCGGGCGCCAGTGGCTCACGCCTGTAATCCTAGCTACTCAGGAGGCTAAGATCTGAGAATCTCGGTTCAAAGCCAGCCCGGGCAGGAAAGACCGTGAGACTCCTATCTCCAATAAACCACTAGAAAACCGGAAGTGGTGCTTTAGCTCAAGTGGTAGAGCACTCACCTTGAGCTGAAGAGCTGAGGGACAGCGCCCAGGCCCAGAGTTCAAGCCCCATGACCGACAAAAAAAAAAAAAAAAAAAAGAAGCTTATGAATTTCAGATTAACAGGCTATATAGGAAACTCAAGGCCAACCTATACCATATATTCTCAACAAAAGAAAAAGAAAAAAATATGTGGAGGATCAGAGAACTGATTGTTATATATAGCAATGTAGAGGTCACTGCTAATCTCTAACCAGCAGTTCGTGTGGTGGGGTGTCAGTGAAAATGTGACTCGTGTGTCATAATAACAAGAACATGAGAATTTGAAGACAAGGTCTTTAAGACAACTCTTTAAAGAAGTTTTATTTATTTTTATACATACAGATAAATTACTTAGACAGTATTATCCTCATTCACCTTCTTCTTTAGCCCACCATCCCCACTGGTACTTATTTCCCATCAGAGCCTGTTTCACTTTTCTGTCAGTCTTTTTTGTGTGTGTACACACACACGTACGAACATGTCCATGTATGTCTTTCAAGTCTAGTTTCCACATACAATCAGAAGCATACAATAGTTGGCTTTTGTTCTTGATTCTCTTGCTCAGTATGGTGATGTCCAGGTTCAATCCTTTTTCCTGCAAATAACATGGTTTCATTTTTCCATATGTCTGTGTAATATTTCATGCTACATATATATACAATATCTTTTTATTCATTCATCTGTTGTTAGGCTCATTAGCTATTGTTTAGGTGTTTTGAATGGTGAGGCAGTACACATGGTATCTTTCTTATATATCTACTGGGGAGACATGTTGTTCTATTTAATACTGGTCAGGAGTATAAGGTGGAATGGGTAAGCTTGGTTGCTTTTCTTAGACCAGCCTTAATATATAGGGGACCAAAAGAATGTATGATATGATTTGGAGGCATGTTGCTGGTAAAATCAGATACTTTAGTAATTTTATAGAAAGCCATATAATCAGCATCTATGAAGAAAAAAGTTGTATGTAATTTTTTTTTCTAGTCCTGGAGCTAGAACTCTGGGCCTGGTAGTTGTCCCTGAGCCTCTTTGTGCTCAAAGCTTACATTCTACCACTTAAGCTGCTCCACTTCTGGCTTTTTCTGAGTAGTTTATTAGAGGTAAGAGTCTCAGGGACTTTCCTGCTCCAGGCTGGTTGGAACCATGATCTTCAGATCTCAGCCTCCTGAGTAGCTAAGAGTACAGGTGTGAGCCACCACTGCCCAACTATAAATTTTTTTATTGATAACAAATGATAGTCATGTATGAGAGCTAAGTGTGGTGGACCGTGACTATGATCCCAGCACTTAAAAGCCCGAAGCAGTCACTGTCAAATAAATAGTCTTAACTTCCTGGAGGGGTTGAGGGAGGAGGATGGGAAGCTGAAGTGGGCCCATTGCCAGTGGCACACATCTATAAGCTTAACTACTCTGGAGGCTAAATATATTTAGGATTACAGATATGAGCTACCAAAATCCTGCTAGGAATTTTCCCTTTATTTTTTTGGTGGGGGTCCCAAGGCTTGAGCTCAGAGCCAAAGTGCTCTCCCTGAAAGTTTTTGTTCTAGGCTGGCGCTCTACCACTTTAGCCTTAGTTCCACTTCCTGCCTGGACTGTCTGTGATCCTAAGATCTTAGCCTCTTGTAGCAAGGGTTATAGGTGTGAGCAATCAGAGGCTCAGCAGGTCTTTGTATCTTTTTTTTTTTGACGGGGGGGGGGGGGGGGGGGGGGAGGGGGGAGTCTTTGGGGCTTGAACTGGGCCGAGCACAGTCCCTGAGCTCCTTTCCCTTAAGGCTAGCACTATACCACTTGAGCCACTGCACACCACTTCTGGCTTTTTCTGTGATTAATAGGAGATAAGAGTCTCATGGACTTTCCTGCCCCATCTGGCTTTGAACTACAATCCTCAGATCTCAGCCTCCACCAGCACCCAGCAGGTCTTTATACTTTTAAAGAAAGTAAGTGACACAGAAGCAGAAATGAACATGATTTGTTGAGGACAGCAAAGAATTATAGGGGATGTGTGTTGAAATATGAAAAACAAGATTGTTTTGTTGGTACTGGGAATTAAATTAATTTCTGAACAAGTGCTCTACCACTTGAGTCATGTCCCCTGTCTGAATAAGTTTGAATAGTTAAAGAGTAAAGCCAGATTATTAAAAGCCTTGAATGCTGTTGTGAAACATTACGTGGTATGCTAGACAGCAATAATTGTTAAGTGAGAAAAATCTGATTACTCATTCAGCTGTTCGTGTGATTGAATAGCGAACTAACTAAAGAATTTAGTCAATTGGCTAGTATTTGTTAAGTAACTACTAAAATGCTGCTGTTGCTGTCTCCTCGTCCTCCTTCTGAATTATTGGTATATTTTTATTGAACTCTTGCTGTATGCCAGTGGTTGGCTTAGACAGTTTACTCGCACTCTTTGTAGGAGTTGTAAAATATTTATTTGGTCTTTGTGAATCTTACTCTTTTGTAAAGAATAATTTTGAGGTTTATATCTTAAAATATAATGTGTTTCATTTTATAGTTGGAGTTTTCTAAGGAATAAGATTTTTTTCATATTTATATATATTAGTCTGGAATCTGGAGTCAGACAACTGCTGGAAATAGAGACGAATTAATCTTCAAGATAGTGAATTATTTTGTTTTGCTTTTTATATTTGCTATAAAATCAGACTTCTGATTATATGAGAATCTAGTTTTCTGAGACTCATGAGAGAGGGAGTGGTAGATTCCACATATTATTTTATTATTATTCCACCTATTATTTATTATAGGTAGAATGGCCACCTATAATAACATAATAAAATTTATCATGTGTGGTCTAAATATTTTATTTGCCAGGTGTCAGTGGCTCACACCTATAATCCTAGCTACTCAGGAGGCTGAGATCTGAGGATCATGGTTCAAAGCCATCCTAGACAAGAAAGTCAGACTCTTATAGCCAGAAGTAGAGCTGCGGCTCAAGTGCTAGAACCCTAGCCTTGAGCACAAAAGCTCAGGAATAGTGCCTAGGCCCTGAGTTCAAACCCTAGGACGTGTGTGTGTGTGTGTGTGTGTGTGTGTGTGTGTGTGTGTGTGTGTGTGTGTGTGTGTGTGTGTGTGTGTGTGTGTGTGTGTGTGTGTGTGTGTGTGTGTGTGTGTGTGTGTGTATTTGGGAAAACATACCAACTATTTGCTAGTGGGTGTTATAACACTTAATCATTTTTATAATCAATTTGTTCTCATTAGATTGAGTAGAATTTAGAGATTATAATTTGGAACTGAATCTGTTAAATACATACTCTATTTTCAGGACATTGTATGATGCCTTGCACATAATAGATGCTTAAAAATATTTTTGAATGGATAAGTAAATGAATTCAGAGCTAAATTTACCCATTTGTGACAGAGATTATTTCTAAAAGTCCTAACCAGTAAAGCCTGGCAATTTTAAACAAAATGCTGGAATGCTGAAAGTAATGTAAAATGATTGAGTAAAACTGATTTTATTCAACTGAGAGGTAGAAAATTTTATTCCTTTAGCATTAAGAGTTATGTATGATGATTAATACCTGTAATCCCAGCACATAGCAGTTTCTTCAGTTTCAGGTCATGTAAACAAGCAGACCAAAAACTGGGAAAAAGGGCTGGGAATGTAATAGCATAGTAGTAGAGTGATTGCCTAGGATACATGAAGCCCTTGGTTTGATTCATCAGTACCACATAAACAAAAAAGCCAGAAGTGACATGGTAGCTCGAGTGGTAGAGTGCTAGTCTTGAGCAAAAGAAGCTCAAGCCCCAGGACTGGACAGAAAAAACAGCTGGGCACCAGTAGCTCTCGCCTATAATCCTAGCTACTCAGGACCCAGGACTGGCAAAAAAAAAAAAAAAAAAAAAGAGAGTGAGAGTGGGGGGGGGGGGAGAAAGGAAGGAAGGAAGCAAAAAAAAAAAAAAAACTGGGAAAAATTGTTAAAATATATGAAGGTTGTTTTTTTTTTTTTTTTTTTGTCTGTACAACTTTTTTTTTTTTGCCGGTTGTGGGGCCTGAACTCCGGGCCTGGGTGCTGTCCCTGAGCTCTTCAGCTCAAGGCTAGCACTCTACCACTTGAGCCACAGTGCCACTTCCAGCTTTTTCTGCTTATGTGGTGTTGAGGAATTGAACTCAGGGCCTCATGCATGCGAGGCAAGCGCTCTACCACTGAGCCACCTTCCCAGCCCTTGTTTTTTTTTTTTTTAAAATATAGGTCACATTTGCTTTACCACCAGTTGCACAGGTTTTTTCATTCTTAAAACAAATGATTGCAGGGCTGGGAAGGTGGCTCAGTGGTTGAGCGCTTGCCTTGCATGCATGAGGCCCTGGGTTCGATTCCTCAGCACCACATAAGCAAAAAGAAAAAAGCCGGAAGTGGCGCTGTGGCTCAAGTGGTAGAGCGCTAGTCTTGATCTGAAGAGCTGAGGGACAGCGCCCAGGCCCAGAGTTCAGGCCCTACGACTGGACCCCCCCCAAAAAAAAACCCAAGTGATTGCATAATGATGAAGATAGACAGACAGACAGATAATGTCTAAACTAGCTTCAGCCTTCTAAGGGCTAGGATTATAGACATGCTGCCATATTCAACCATATCAGTGATTCTTAAATTGTGAATTGCACTATACCACATAACTTGTTTGTGATATCTATAGAATGATGAAAATTTTAATGTATTTAGAATTAAATGAATTTAAATGTCCCTGAACTTGACTTCAATTTTATTTTAACTGTTTTTTGGGTGCTTTTTTACTTCTTTGTCCCTCTCCCCCTTATCATCCATTTCTCATGTTAATGAGTAGTTGCCTCTTTTCTGATAAATTTTTGTTATGATCTATCTGCAGAGAAAGAGATGCTGGTTGCAAGTTTTGGAAAATCCTGTTTTTTATGGAACACTGTTCTGTAAATTTTTGTAAGATTCCTGGGCAATAATATAACACTTGTGATGGACCCTAGAAATACTGCTATGTTAGGATTGGGTTCTGATTCCGAAGGTTTTTCAAGAAAGAGTCCGTCTGTCATCAATACTGGCACACTGGTCAACAAGAGAGAAGTAGAAATAGAGAACAACACAAAGGAGGAAGAGGACCTTCGAAAGTGGAATCGAGAAAGAAATATTGAAGCAGGAAAAAATGATGGTTTGACTGATGCACAGCAGCAGTTTTCAGTGAAAGAAACAAATTTTTCAGAGGGGAATTTAAAATTAAAAATTGGTCTTCAGGCTAAAAGAACTAAAAAACCTCCAAAGAACTTGGAAAATTATGTATGTCGACCTGCCATAAAAACAACTATCAAACATTCAAGGAAAGCACTTAAAAGTGGGAAGATGACAGATGAAAAAAATGAACACTGTCCTTCAAAACGGGTAAGTTTTATTCTGATTTCTCTATTAATTTTTATCCCATGTTCTTCTTGGAACCTCATTCCAGAAAGGTTTTAGTTTTAAATTTTGTTTTATTTTTGCATTAATATACATTTGTAATATGAGGGGGTTTCATGGTGGTAATTCCTTGAATATTCACAAGGCACACATTCAGCCCCTCTACCATGTTTCTATTTTCCCTTTCTTTTCCCTCTTTTGAACAGTGTTTGATGAGTTTCACCATGCTGTCCATGAAGTTTGATTTTAATCTTTGTGTTTTATTTCCAAATAATCTGTGGGATATGTCAGATAATAGCATAGCCAATGTATTTTATGACAGATGTTTTAAATGCAGTATATTCAGATTGTTGTTCCAATTATGACCACAAAAAATGATGAATTTGTAGAAAGGAATTCTAAATTTGAGTCTTGCCTTGCTGTTTACTAGCAGCAAGAATATATACTGATTAACAAAGGAGAAACTGAGGTTCAGTGGTATTAAACAGTAGCCAGGTGTGGTGTCTTATGCCTGTAATTAGAAGGTGGAGATTGGGAGGATTACAGTTCTAGGCAAGGCTGGACAAAAGATTGAGAGAACATTTCTTAGTTATTAAAAGCTGTGGTTGCTAGTACATCCCTGTCATCCCAGTTAGGTGAGAAACATAAATAGGAAAGTCATGGTTCAGGCCAACCTGGGCAAAAATGTGACATCCCATTTGAAAAACAACAACACTAGGGGACTGGAAATGTGGTAGAGTGCTTGCCTAGCATGCATGAAGCCCTGGGTTAGATTCCATAGTACCACATAAACAGAAAAAGCCAGAAGTGGCACTGTGGCTTAAGTGGTAGAATGCTAGCCTTGAGCAAAAGAAGCTCAAGCCCCAGGACTGGCCCCACCCAAAAACAAAATATAATAACAACAACAACTGTTGGGCTCTGGTAGCTCACTTCTGTAATCCTAGCCACAAAGGAGGCTGAGATTGGAGGATCATGGTTTAAAGCCAGCATGGGCAGAAAAGTCTTATCTCCAGTTAACCACCAGAAAACCAGAAGTGGTACTGTGGCTCAAGTGGTAGAGCACTCACCTTGAGCTGAAGAGCTCAGGGACAGCCCCCAGACTCATAGTTCAATCCCCACCACCAAAAAAAAAAAAAAACTAAAGTGTTAGGGGCATGACTTCATGTAATACAGTGCTTGCTTAGCAAGCATGAGACCTGAGTTCAAATCCTGGTACTTCCCCCCAAAACCCAAAACACCACAAGATGTTAAATGGGTATAGTACCACACCTTTAATTATAATATCCTCTCCCTCCCTGTCTATTGGAGCTTGAACTCTGGACCTCTTACTCTCCCTTGGCTCAAGGCTGGCACCCTACCAGTTGATCTCATCTCACTTTGAGCCTCTTGGTTTTATCTGGCCAGACTAGCTTCAAACTACAATCCTCAGATCTCAGCCTCTTGAATAGGATTATAGGTATGAGCCACTAGGGCCCAGCCCCATTTTTTATTGTCAAACAGGTAGTTTGACAGTGTTTTTCACATTATACAAAACTTATAATGCTTCAATTTTACCAACTGCTGTGGCATCCAGATGTTTTTAATAGATTCTATTCTACCCAAGATCATAGAGGTATATCAGATAATTTGGGATGATTTGTTAATAAAATTATATGAATAAATTTAAAGATTTTAAGTCAGGAACAAATGGGTACTATATCAAGTTTTGAAGAAAGTTAACTGGATAAATCTTAGGCAAATTAATTAATTTATCCTGAAATTTATTTTCCTCATTTGTCAAGCAAAGGTATTATGTGTTTTAAAATAACATCTTGGGCAGGGAATGTGGTTTAGTGGTAGAGTGCTTACCTAGCATGCATGAGGCCCTGGGTTCGATTCCTTGGTACTACATAAACATAAAATTAATAAAATAAAATGAAAAATAACCATTAAAATAACATTTTTATTTTTTAATTCTTTATTTTTTGTTTTTTTTCCAAATATTTCTTTATTGAGATTAGTAACCGCATAATTTCACAGTACTATGGTGGTTATACTTAGCTAAAGTCACAGACACATCTTAATCTTCACAATGATAATCATCATTCTAATCTACAAAGCTTATGAACTCTGCAAAATTAACAAAATAATTTTTAAAAATCCATAAACCAGCATAACTGTTTATATCTTTCAGAAACATTGGCATACTCAAGCAAATACATGTGTCTTGCATACATGTTCCCCCTCAGTTTTATTTATTAATTTTTATTAGTTGTGGGGCTTGAGTTTATGGTCTGGGCACTGTCACTGAGCTTTTTTGCTCAAGGCTGTACTCTCTCACTTTAGCCACAGCACTATTTCTGGTTTTCTGGTGATGAATTAGAGGTAAGAGTCTCATGGACTTTCCTTCCCAGGGCTTTCTTTGAACAGTGAGCAATCCTCAGATCTCAGCCTCCTCAGTAGTAGTTAGGATTACAGGCATGAGCCACCAGTGCCTTGCTCTTCCTCTTCTGTTTTAAAACATAAATGGTAGTATATTATATAAACTGTTCTATATCTTTTTTTTCTCCTATTTAATTCTGAGGATTCTTTTAATACGATCGCTAAAATAGTTTCTTTTTTTTTTTTTTGGGTCCAGTCGTGGGGCCTGAACTCTGGGCCTGGGCGCTGTTCCTCAGCTCTTCAGCTCAAGGATAGCGCTCTACCACTTGAGCCACAGCGCCACTTCCAGCTTTTTGCTTTTTTCTTATGTGGTACTGAGGAATCGAACCCAGGGCCTCATGCATGCAAGGCAAGCACTCTACCACTGAGCCACCTTCCCAGCCCTAAAATAGTTTCTTTAGTTCTTCAAAATATGAGTTATATTTTTTCAGTTGGTTACTTGTCTTTAGATATTGCTTACATGATTTTGCCATGCAAAGTATTAAATTTTTTTACCTAAATGAATTAATAAAAATCTCTACCCTTTTTTGGATTCAGAATCTAAAGCTCAGGCCAGCCTCAAACTTCCTATGTAGTCCAGACTGACTTTAAACTCAAGCTCCTACTGCCTCAGCCTGCCAGGGGCTGGAATTACAGGTGTGTGTTACCACACACAGCATAAAGCTTTAATTTCATTATTTGTAGATTTTCATGTATCATTTGAAAAAGCCTTCTTCGCTAAAAGATTTCTATTTTTTGTAGACTTCTCAGATTTTTTTCTTTTTTGTTGTTCTCATCATTGCTATAAGCATAATTCAGGGCTTTGTACAAGGTAGGAAATTGCTCTACTACTGTACATTCTCAGCATGTAGGACATTTTTTATGTTTCATTTTTAGCATACCAGTCTTTGATACATTAGGAGTTGTTGTTTTTTTTGGTCGGTTGTGGGGCCTGGGCACTGTCCCTCAGCTCTTCAGCTCAAAGCTAGCGCTCTACCACTTGAGCCACAGCACCACTTCTGACTTCTGCTTATGCGGTGCTGAGGTATCAAATGAACCCAGGGCCTCATGCATGCAAGGCAAGCGCTCTACCACTGAGCCACCTTCCCAGCCCTCTATTAGGAATTTTATAGAGTATCTGAATTATAAGTCAAAATTAATCTCTTTCTGAATGTACTTGTTTTCCCTAACACTTATAAAGAAGTCTTATCTTTATGTCTCTGATTAGAGATCTTACTTTTTCTTTCTTTTTAATTTGTTTCTTAAGAGTGAATTTTGCTACATAGACCAAGTTGGCCTGAATTCATGATCCTCTTGTTTCAACCTCATGAACACTGACATAACAGTTATTTACCATCTCAAAATACTATCATACACTCAGTTTTCTTTTGTACTTAAGTCAGTCTGATTTTCCTTTTTGTCACTGATATTTTTATTTGCAAACATAATAGTTTCTGTATTTTTATAAATATAATCCTCATTTAAAAATATTCCTTGCATTTATCTATTAATTTATAATAGGCTTAATGTAATTTCCATGAAAACAGATTTTTTTGGGGGGGGGGGTCAGTTGTAGGGCTTGAACTCTGGGCCTAGGCACTGTTCCTGATCCCTGATTCCGTTTTTTTGTGTTCTTTGTTTTTTTATTGTTTTTTTTTTTTTTTTTTTTTTTTTTTTTGTCAGTCATGGGGCTTGAACTCTGGGCCTGGGCACTGTCCCTCAGCTCTTCAGCTCAAGGCGAGCGCTCAACCACTTGAGCTACAGCGCCACTTCTGGTTTTCTGGTGGTTTATTGGAGATAGGAGTCTCACGGTCTCTTCTGCCCGGGCTGGCTTTGAACCGCGATCCTCAGATCTCAGCCTCCTGAGTAGCTAGGATTACAGGCGTGAGCCACCAGCGCCCGGCTTATTGTTGTTTTTTTGCCAGTCCTGGAGCTTGGATTCAGGGCCTGGGCACTGAGCCATAGCACCACTTCCGGCTTTTTCTATTTATGTGGAACTTTTTCTATTTATGTGGAACCCAGGGCTTCATGCATGCTAGGCAAGCACTCTACCACTAAGCCACATTCCCAGCCCCTGTATTGTTTTGTTTGTTTTTGTCAGTCATGGGGCTTGAACTCTGGGCCTGTGTGCTGTCCCTGAGCTCCTCAGCTCCAGGCGAACGCTCGTTCTACCACATGAGCCACAGCGCTACTTCCTACTTCCAGTTTTCTGGTGGTTATTTGGAGATAAACGTCTCATGGACTTTCCTGCCCAGGCTGGCTTTGAACCATGATTCTCAGATTTCAGCCTCCTGAGTAGCTAGGATTACAGGTGTGAGCCACTGGTGCCTGCCAGAATTTTTTTCCTAGAATTTGTCCAGTTGATTATAAAGTTTATATTTTCTTCATCTTTATATGTTGTTAAACTTGGAGCCTAATTTGATGATGGCTTCCTTCAGAGCTTTTGAATTTGCTTTGTTAGGGCTTGGAATATAGTATTTTGCTTACGCATTTCCCAGGAGTCTTATTTCATAGTTTTGTGTGTTTATACTTCATGAGTGAGGAAGATCTAACCTATAGACAGTCAAAATTATGTGATGGAGGCTGGATATCCATGGCTCACGCCTGTAATCCTAGCTACTCAGGAGGCTGAGATCTGAGGATCGCGGTTCAAAGCCAGCCTGGTCAGGAACGTCCGTGAGACTCTAAAATAAACCACCAGAAAACCGGAAGTGGCACTGTGGCTCAAGTGGTAGAGTGCTCACCTTGAGCTGGAGAGCTGAGGGACAGTACCCAGGCCCAGAGTTCAAGTCCCATGACAGACCAAAAAAAAAAAAAAATTATGTGATTGGCTGACCTGGAAAGTCCTTAGGTTTAGGAGCTTTTTTCCTAGCAGCATAAATACCAACACTTGCCAAAAGACCCTTTCAGAAAAGGGGTTCCCCAGCCTTTCCTAGAAAAACATATCTACCTAGATCTACTCTTTTTTTTTTTTTTTCTTTTGGTTCTCTTAGAGATTTTTCTATAAGAATGGAAGTAGTAGAGGACTGGGAATATGTCTTAATGGTTACAAGAGTGCTTGCCTAGCATGCATAAAGCCCTGGGTTCTATTTCTTATCACCACATAAACAGAAAAAGCCAGAAGTGATACTGTGGCTCAAGTGGTAAAGTGGTAGCCTTGAGCAAAAAGAAGCACAGGGGCAGTGCCCAGGCAGAGTCCAAGCCCCAGGACTGAGAAAAAAAAAAGAGATAGGATGGAAGTAGAAATAATAAATATTATATCTTAATGCCAGCTTAAGTTACTTTGTTGGAATTCACAGAAGACTTTTCATGATAGATAGTTGATTAGAAATAAAAATTCCCAATTGTTTTTTGTTTTGGGGGTTTATTTTGTCGGTTGTGGGGCTTGAACTCTGGGCCTGGGCACTGTCCCTCAGCTCCTCAGCTTAAGGCTAGTGTGTTACCACTTGAGCCACAGCACCACTTCGATTTTTTCTGAATGGTTTATTGGAGATAAGAGTCTCAAGAGTCTCATGGACTTTTCTGCCTGGGCTGGCTTTGAACTGTGATCCTCAGATCTCAGCCTCCTGAATAGCTAGGATTGATTACTGGTGTGAGACACCAGCACCCAGCCCCAATTGTTTTCAATAGCAAAGTTGTTCATTCTTAATTTCTTTTTTTTGGGGGGGGGGTGCGGGGTCCAGTCATAGGGCCTGAAGTCTGGGCCTGGGCACTGTCCCTCAGCTCTTCAGCTCAAGGCTTAGTGCTCTACCACTTGAGCCACAGTGCCACTTCCGGCTTTTTTCTTTTTGCTTATGTGTTGCTGAGGAATCGAACCCAGGACCTCAATTGCATGCAAGGCAAGCGCACTACCACTGAGCCACTTTCCCAGCCCCTCATTCTGAATTTCATAGCAGTTCTCCTGCCTTTTTTTTTTTCTTTCTTATGAAGAAACAAAAATCTTTGTGATGAATTTCCAATAAAATTATATTTTACTTAGAGCTTTATGTATTTTCTGGGTCATAAATGGTTAATAGTGGTGTACCCCTTCTTCTCTCATGGTTATTTTAGAAAGTGGAAGTAAAAATCATAATGTTTACTTAAACTTACCATACACTGACTTAAAAGGAACAAAGGTAGTGATACTTTCTTCTTTCCCAGCATTCAAAGAAAATTCCAGTTTTGGAATCTGCTTCATATAGGAGGTGGGGATAAATATTTCACTACCACTGTATGCTTATTACAAATTACTTCAGGTAGTATTGCTTGTTTGGTACTATATTAACTAACAAGTTGTCACTGGTAAAAACAGTGACAGTGGGGCTGGGAAGGTGGCTCAGTGGTAAGAATGCTTGCCTTGCATGCATGAGGCCCTGGGTTCGATTCCTCAGCACCACATAAGCAGAAAAAGCCGGAAGTGGCACTGTGTCTCAAGTGGTAGAACGCTAACCTTGAGCTAAAGAGCTCAGGGATGGCGCCCAGACCCAGAGTTCAGGCCCCACGACCGACCAAAAATAAATAAATAAATTAAAAATTAAAAAAAACAAAAAAAACCAGTGACAGTAATAATCAAATAATAATGTTATTTTAGCCCAAGATACATACATTTAATGAACATAGTGAATTATAAATAAAATGTATAGCCACAATTGTATTTTTCCCTTCAGAATAGCTTTGTTTAAAAACAAAGGTTTATTGCCAACTTATTAGGTTATTTAAGAAAGAGCTTATTGAAGAAGTAATTTTGAATTTCAATAAAATAATTGTCTTGTAGAGAATTATTAAAAGTTGCATTAATCCAAATATGAGATTTAAGGTTATTAGTCTGAGATTTTGTTAAATAATTGACTGATTAGTGTGGTTTTTAACTTGCTCAATATAGATGAATTTCCTTGCAATTTTTAAGTTGTTACAAATTTCAATTTTTTTGGAAAGGAAGTTGATTAGATATGACAGGTTTTAGTGCTTTTTTTCCTTCCCATTTTTGGTAGATAGCAATGGTAAATTTGATTTCCTTCTTTTGTTGTAGAACAGAAGATTGAACTTTATAGTACTATTTTTCAGGAAAAATTAGAAGTTAATGTTGCTTTTTTGGAAGTTTATTTTAAAAATTTGTGACTACAAACAATCAGTTACAGTTTTAATGCTAAATTTTAAAAGATAACAGTGTTTGAATTTTATTTCTTAAATATATGCGTACTTAACAATAAACTTCCACCTTAATCCTAATGCAGGAGTCAAAGACTCAGAAATGATACTGGTTCAGATAACTAGAGTTTGTTGAAATCCCAGAGCTGCAACAGCAGGTGGCATTAGAGATCTGGTTTAAAGATAAGGTTTAGAGATTTAACTGTATAAAAGTAACAGAAAATGAGGTTGTTTGGGAGTTCAAGCCACAACTAACAAAACTCAACTCTGTGTTTTTGGTCTCTTGGAAGGAGAGAAAGAGAGAGAGAGAGAGAGAGAGTGTGTGTATGTATGTGTGTGTATCTGTCTGTGTGTCTGTCTGTCTGTGTTAAATCAACCATTTCAAAACCTAGCAGTTCCATGACTAGTGATGCAGTAATGGTAGATAGAATACTTGCCTAGCACAAGGACCTGAGTTCTATCCCCGGCACTACACATAAGCAACAACTATCATACCCCCCCACACCCCCGCAAGGATTCTCTTCCTATGAGTCTAGTACAATGTCTTTTATCCTTCTACAAAGTACCAAAAGATAGAAAAATATGATAATTTTATCCAGGGCCTATTTAATAATAAACTTAACTTTTTCATCTAGGTTATTGTGACTTTGAACCAGCAAATATCTACTGTCAAAAATTAAGGAAAATGTATATGATAAGAGGATGATAGTTTGCATATTAACTAAGGTTTTCCTAGAGCTACTTAATATTAACATGGATCTTTCTTTAGTCTGTACTTATGGTATTTCTAAGATTTAGTTTTTATGAGTTATATTTTCTCATTGGTGAGAATATAGGTCATCAAAAGATTACATGGGCTGGGAAGGTAGCTTAGTGGTTGAGCGCTTGCCTTGCATGCATGAGGCCCTGGGTTCGATTCCTCAGCACCACATAAGCAGAAAGAATAAAAGCCGGAAGTGGCACTGTGGCTCAAGTGGTAGAGCGCTAGCCTTGAGCTGAAGAGCTGAGAGACAGTGCCCAGGCCCAGAGTTTAGGCCCCACGACCCGGACCCAAAAAAAAAAAAAAAAGATTACAGTGTTAGCAGTGGATGCTAGAAGTGAAACTTAGGTTAAGTAAAAATGTAACCACAACTTGAAACAAAACAGTTACTGAACTATTAAATTTGAACTTACTCTGCAGTACTGGTGATTGCATGCTGTGCAATTGCTCTACAATTTGAGCCATACCCCACCCCCCAGCCCTCAACTTTTTTATTTATTTTTTTATTTTTTTTGGGGGGGGGAGTCCGGTTGTGGGGCCTGAACTCTGGGCCTGGGCGCTGTCCCTCAGCTCTTCAGCTCAAGGCTAGCACTCTACCACTTGAGCCACAGCGCCACTTCCGGCTTCTTTCTTTATGCTTATGTGGTGCTGAGGAATCAAACCCAGGGCCTTAAGCATGCAAGGCAAGAGCTCTACCACTGAGCCACCTTCCCAGCCCACTTTATTTTTTTAGTTGCAAAGTCCAATCTTGTGTGTGTATATGTATATATATACACACACACACACACACACACACACACATATATATATATACTATATATATATATTTGCTTCCAATTTGGAAAACACCGCAAAGTTGTGTATATAGGCTTATAATACAAAGTTCTGCTATTAGAAAGTCTGTTTAGAAATAATGAAAACGTTTTATCACAAAAATATACACATAGATATGGTACCAGATGAGCCCAAGTGAAGCAGTTTTTCTGTTACTAATATGTGGTTCTCCTAGTACCTTATATAATACAGTTCCTTAGCTCTTAGGGAATTTGAGACTTGTTAAGTGGGAGAAAATGAGCTTGTTGTCTCATTTTACTCTGGGCCTTGTGGGCTGGATACCACTTCTGGTTCTTAAGCCAGCTTATAAAAGGTCTAGAATGTCAGTCAGCATTATCTCTCAGCTGCCTTTTCCACATCCACAAGCTTTCTTGACATTAATCAAGCAAGAATATCTGATGGTACATAGGTACCTCTTTTGTCCTGTATTGGTGGTTTCTGTTGTATGTTTTCTCTTGATTGATTACTTCCAAAGGTGCTTGAGCTAGTTATTTAGAAGTAGAGATGAGAATATTGGGGACAATGTCCAACTTCTCCATATAAGTAGTAATTTTGTAAATCTTCCTAGATCTTCACATTTTGGAAAAAACTTGTTTGTCCCTTTCTTTGTGTATACCAAACAACTAAAAAGGCGTCCATGATTTTTTCTAAAGTCTTAGAAAATAAGGGTGCCACTCTTTCCCCAAAATAATTTACATGATGGAAACCTGTGTTTCCTTAAGTGGAGAAGCAAATCTCTTCAGTTATTTTCAGGCTTTGCTATAAAGGGTCCTTATAAGAGGAAAAGTTAAAACTAGCATAATTAGTTTAATCAGGATAATCCTTAGTTCCTGCTTTCATTTTATAGGAACTTCTCTAATCATTTCTGCATTTGTCTGATTGAGCAGTTCAGTTTCTGTTAAGAGTAGAATGTGAGGGGTTATGGTTTGTTTGAATGGTACACATAATGAAATATGAAGAGTGGGAGTGTTCTCATTTCAAATTGTTAATTTTGCCAATGGAAAAAGTCATTATTGAGTTAAATTGTTAGAAGGAATAGCTTCCTTGGTCCCAGAGAATTGAATCTATTTATCACCATTTTGACTCACTAATGCTGCTTATTCACATGCTGCTTTTTATGCTTTGTTTTTTATTTCAAAACTAAGTAATTCTGAGATACAGCTGCACATAAGTGAATGAAAACTTAGAGACAGAGGCTTCAGGGATAACAACCCATAGAGCTATTATGAATGCTTATATTAAAAAAATAGTATGATGAAAGAAAAGGTACTTTATGTCTGGCCTCACGTTGTCAGTCAAAATCATTGAATGCATAGTTCTTTTTTTTGAATTCATAGTTTTTAATTGTACAAATGACCAGATAGGGATTTGTTGGGGGGGACTACAGTTGTGCTATTTTTTTTGTCTTGATTTTTCACGTTGGGAATAAAATAGGTATTAACTAAGGTTAAATAGCTTAATTTCCTTATTAATTATGGAGTTAATCTTACATTAATTTTAGTTCATCCTTATGATAAATGGACCATACTCACGTTTAATAAGAAAAGAATCTTAAGTATAACCATATGTGCTAATGCCATGATTATGTAAATCCGTTATAAAGTTTATTCAGAATATAAAAGAAAAAGGAGCTACCTTTCTTTTCCATTTCCTTTCTGTGAACTAAGAGAATATAGTTCCTCACCTCAAGGAGTTTGCCCTTTATCTATCTTTTCACCTGGACAGTGATGACAAGATCTAAAAAGAATTTATTTAAGCATACCACTAGAACATGAAAAGACATGATGTATCGCAAATGTGAGGGTTTAAAAACCTTTTTGTTGTTGGTGGTGGTCATGGGGCTTGTAATCAGAGTGTGGGCCCTGTCCCTGAGCTTTTTACTCAAAGGCTACCACATTGATCCACTTCTGGTTTTCTGGTGATTAATTGGGGATAAGAGTTTCATGGACTTTACTGTCCAGGCTGGCTTCAAACTACTATCCTCAGATGTCAGGCTCTTGAGTCTCTAGGATTAGGCTTAGGCATGAACCAGTGGCACCTAGCTGAGTTTAACTTTTTATCAGAAAATAAATCACTTAAGTCCTAAAATTCTCCTACATTGCCTCATTCCATCCATATATCCCCTTCTTTTTCTCCATTCCTTGTCTTTCTCCCCCTGCTCCCCTGTCATTTTTCATTGCTGCTTATACCTGGGACAAATGGGCCTCTTGTGGTTTTTTTTTTTTTTTTGGTCCAGTCGTGGGGCCTGAACTCTGGGCCTGGGCGCTATCCCTCAGCTCTTCAGCTCAATGCTAGTGTTCTACCACTTGAGCCACAGCGCCACTTCCGGTTTTTTTCTTTTTTCTTATGTGGTGCTGAGGAATCGAACCCAGGGCCTCAGGCATGCAAGGCAAGCACTCTACCACTGAGCCACCTTCCCAGCCCGGCCTCTTGTGTTTGTTCCTGAAATTACCATGGCAAAAAAGAACGCTTTGCTAGTAGAAGTTGTTGTCATAATTTGCATATTATTAGCACTCTCTATTCTACTATCTTCTGAAGAAATTAAACTTAAGTAATATGTTTAGGTTTACTTTTTAAATCATTTTAAAAATTACTAAATAGTTGCTGGGCATCAGTGGCTCATGCTACCTAAGGGGTTGAGATGTGAGGATCAGGGTTCCAAACCAGACTGGGTAGGAAGTCTCATCTCCAATAATTAAAGAAAAAAAGTTAAAAAAAAAAAAAAAGCCAGAAGTAGAGATGTGGCTCAAGTGGCAAAGAGCCAGCTTTGAGCAAAAAAAGCTGAGGCACAGCACCCAGATCCTGAATTCAAACCCTAGGACCGGCAAAACAATTAAGTAGTTGTACAAAGGGATTCCAGTTCAGTATGTCAATTTATGTGTAAAATGTTCTCTTCCATCATTCTCCCCCACCTTTGCATCTATCCTAATACCACCTATCCCCAAAAGTTTCATAGATCCAATTTTACATTTATAAATTTAATATTGTGACTGTATTTGACCACCTTGTCCTCCACACTGTTTGTTCTTAATTATATGGGTATTTTTGCTTTCATATGAAATACAAATTCAAGTACAGCAGCACTTCCCCCCAGTACTGGGGCTTGAATTCAGGGCCTGAGCACTGTCCCTGAGCTTTAGCTCAAGGCTAGCTAGCAATCTGACACTTAAGCCACAGTGCTATTTCTGGCTTTTTCTGTTTACGTAGTACTGAGGAATTGAACCCAGGACTTCATGCATGCTAAGCAAGCACTCTACCACTAAGCCACATTTCCAGCACAGAATGACCTCCCCTTCTCCCATTATTGTGGTTTGAACTCAAGGCCTCAATTCTTGCTAGGCAGGTACTATACTACTGAGCCACTTCTTTACTCTTATGCCAGTTATTTTTGTGTGTATGTGCTGGTCCTGGGATTTGAACTCAGGGCCTAGGTGTTATCTCCAAACTTTTTTTGCTCAAGGCTTGTGCTTTACCACTTAACCCTCAGCTCTACTTCTAGCCTTTGGTAGCTATCAGGAGGCTGAGATCAGAGGATCATGATTCAAAGCCAGTCTGGGCAGGAAAGTCCATGAGACTCTTACCTCCAATTAACCACCAGAAAACTGGAAGTGTTGCTGTGGCTCAACGTGGTAGAACACTAGCCTTGAGCAAAAGAGCCCAGGAACAGCGTCCAGGTTCTGAGTTCAAGCCCTACAGCCACATGACCAACAACAAAGAGAGTCTCATGGACTTTCCTGCCCCTACTAGCTTTGAACCATTATCCTCAGATCTCAGCCTTCTGAGTAGCAAGAATTATAGGATGAGCCACCATTGCCTGGGTAGGCTGAAATAGAATTTTGCTTCCTGAGTGCATGTCCTGGCTGCAATGTGCTTATTTTATGCTTTTCATTATAGCTAGTATAGTAAGTGTGCACCACTGCACCCAGATCTCTGTTACTTTGCTGCCCAGGCTAGCCTGGAACCACAATTGTTTCATTCAGATTCCCAAATAGCTAAGCCACCCCTTCCTGCCAACTTTTAATTAGTAAGTTGCTTTTGAATAGAAAATATTTAGTTGTGTTCTATTAAAATGCTCGATTTAATTGTCTTTATGTTTGATTTTCTTTGTTTTTGTTCAGTATTTTTTCACCCCTGTTCTCAGATGTTTTGGTTTATCTGTTGATTAAATTTTACAAACTAGTGGCTGGGAAAGTGGCTTAGTCATAGAGTGCTTACCTAGAATGCATGAGGCCCTGGGTTCTATTCCTCAGTACCACATAAAAAAATAATAATGTAATTAAAAAATTACAAACTGAAGTGTGCAACATTTTTTTGAAAATTACCCCAGATTCTTGCCCTGACACATATTTCTAATTTCTGACTTGTTTCTATAGGTAACTTATGTTTTATATAATCATTTGGGGAAAATGTATCTGTTAGATTTTTTTTTCTGGAAACATTGCAATAGAAAGAAGTGTATATAATTGGGAGCTAAGAATGTGGCTTAATGGTAGAGTGCTTGCCTACCATGCATGAAGCCTTGGATTCAATTTCTCATTGTAAATAGAAAAAGCTGGAAGGGGCACTATGTCTTAAGTGGTAGAGTGCTAGCCCCTTGAGCAAAAGAAGCTCAGGGACAGTGCCCAGGCTGTGAGTTCAGGCCCCAGGACTGGCAAAAGAAAAAAAAGAGTATATATAGTTGACATGCAAGGTGATAAAATTATATGTCTGTTTTCCCTCTATTCCTCATTTTTATTGGGTGCTCACTAGTTTCAGTATTTGTTTCATAATAGAATATAGGACAAACTTTTCAGTGGATGTTACATAAAAAATATATACATTCCTAAGACATATCATTGTTATTACTTTTTCAATATATTCTAGTAAGTAAATCACTTTTAGTTTGTCTTCCTTTTTTGGTATTGCATCCACAGAACATCTTACTAAGCTTCCCCTTTTTGAGGCACTCCTTTTTAACATCTAATTATGGCTACCCCTTCCTGTTTTATTAATGTAAGCATATGACATGTTAATTTCAATTGTTCTTACTATATTATGAATAATTAAATACTGATTTTCTACTTTCAACAGTTATTTTGTAACTGAAATACTGTGATATAATTATTGACTAACTACACAACTGGAGGATGTAAACATTCTTTACCCTATTTCTTCTCTTGTTTTATTCAGTGAAATGACAGTTTAATTTTTTTCTTGATTTTTAGTCTATTGTTATGAGATATGAAGTACAGATATTTGTATACAATCACTCAAAAGAGTGGTTTGAATTTAGCATCCTATTCAGTTGAACATGCACATCTTTATGTCTAAATATCTGATGTGGAAGACACAGATGTAGCTACTGGTCTTTTAATGATTTATTTCTCTTTTTAATAATATTTCTTGCTATATTTAGATTAAGGGTGATCATTCTGGATAAACATGATTTATGGTAGAGTCTTTTCTGACATTTCTGAATTGACATTTTGCTTTTAAATAATTTTTACAGTCTGTAAAAAATACCTTTGGGGCATGACTCAGGAGTCTGGAACAGGAAGATCATGAGAGGGAAGCTAGCCTGGGCTATGCAGTGACTTAGAGGCAAGCCTGAGCCGCATATAGCATGACAGTGTTATCAAGAAACAAAAATATTTGGCTGTAGTTGCCTGAATCCTTTTTTGATTCTCAAGTTTTTGTTAGAACTCATAACAGAAATCATTGTGAAAGAGACTAGGGAAAAAAGGATAGGTAGATTAACAAAAGAAAAAGTTTGTTTTGTTTTTTGTTATTTGGCTTTTTGAGACAAGATCATGTTCCATAGTCCATGCTGTCCTCAAACTTGAGACACTCCTAACTCAGCCTCCCTAATGGGGGTTGGTTTTTTGAAAAGATGAACAAAATTGACAGACTTTTAGGTAGACTACAAAGATAAGACTCAAATCACAGATGAAAAAGGAGACTTTTAAACTGACATTACAGAAATACAGAGCTTTTTCATCATTAGCACCAATTATCAGACACATCGGCAGGATTAAACTTTATAAGAAATTCAAATAATGCAGTTGCAATATAAAATGCAGTAATTGTTTCTGAAATAACTAAAGACTTAAAAGAACAGTGAACTTGAAAGATAAGAATAAACCTGTAGCTGGGCACCTATGGCTCATACCTATAATCCTAGCCATTCAGGAAGTTAGGATCTAAGAATCATGGTTCAAAACCAGTCCCAATAGGAAAGTCTGTGAGACTTTTTATTTTTGGGGTCGGTTGTGGGGCTTGAACTCTGGGCTTGGGCACTGTCCCTGCACTCTTCAGCTCAAGGTGAGCGCTCTACTGCTTGAGCCACAGCGCCACTTCTGGTTTTCTTGTGGTTTATTGAAGATAAGAAACTCACGGACTTTCCTGCCTGGGTTGTCTTTGAACCAGGATCCTCAGCTCTTAACCTCCTGAGTAGCTAGGATTACAAGTGTGAACCACCAGGCCCCCGGCTCTGTGAGATTTTATCTCCCAACTAACCATCAAAGGCCAGAAGTAAAAGTATGGCTCAAGTATAGCACTCAGGCCCTGAATTCAAGCCCCAGAACCAGTGGGGGTGGGGGAGTAGAGGAGGAGGAGATATATATAGAAAATGACCAGGCAGATTATCAAAACATACCAATGAAATGGTTTTTTGTTGGGTTGGTTTTTTATCCTGGGCCTGGGCACTGTCCTGAGCTCCTTTTGCTCAAGGCCTACATTCTACCATTTGAGTCACAGTGCTACTTACGGGCTTTTTCTTTGATTAATTAGAGATAAGAGTCTTATGGACTTTCCTACCGGGCTGGCTTTGATCCTCAGATCTCAGCCTCCTAAATAGCTAGGCTTATAGGTGTGAGCCACAAGCACCTGCTGAAATGTATTTTCTAGAAATAATGAAAAACTCTTATTTTCTAGGTGATAAATGCATGTATTGAAATTTAAAACCTCAGTTAAAATTCATTCACCAACAGAGCTCTGGAGAAAAAATTGAAGTGGAAAGTAGCATTGACAAAATTGCATAAAATATAGCAGAACTAAAGAAAACAGAGAAAGAATAGAATGCCAGTGGAAATAGGAGGATATAAAAAGGATAATTCTAAAGAAATTATTCAGGAAAGAAAGGTTCTGAAGGATTGGTAAAAGTTTATTACTAAGTTACATCTTAGTGAATTTGTAGAATTTCAGAAACAAAAATACCTTTATTTTATTTTATTTTTTATTTTTGCTGGTCGTGGGGCTTGAACTCTGAGTCTGGATGCTGTCCCAGTGCTTCTTTTCCTAAGGGCAGGCATTCTACTACTTGAGCCACAGCTCTACTTCCAGCTTTTTTTAGTAGATTCATTGGCAACAAGAGTCTCCCAGACTTTGTTCCCCTGGCTGGCTTTGAACCTTGATCTTTAGATCTCAGCCTCCTAAGTAGCTAGGATTACAGGAGTGAGCCACCAATGCCCAAATGCACAAAAATATCTTAAAAGAAAGTGAGAATTAGAGAACAGAATGACAGTTGAGTCATTATTAGCCTTTCTCAACAGCAACTAAAGGAAAGTTAGGAAATCAAAGAGGATATAGGATAGCTCAGTAGATTACTTTTCTAGAACATGTGCACAGCCTTCATTTGATCCCTAACATTGCCAAAAATTAAAACAGGTTGTATCATCAAAATGCCAAAAAGAGTGAGTTCATACCTGTAATCCTTGCTACTTGGAAATCTAAAAATGGGAGAATCAAAGTTCAAGACCACCTAGGGAAGAAAAGTTTCTGAGACTACTTCTCAACCCACAGTGGGCACAGTGGCATGTACTTGTCATCCTGTGCTATGTGAGAGAGTGAGATTGGGAAGATCACAGTTCCAGACCAGCCTAGGCAGAAACATATGACACTCAAGAAGTTGGAGTGATAACATGCACTTATTACACTGGCTCAGTGAGAAGCTGGTCACTGGGCCCTGGTGGCTCACGCCTGTAATCCTAGCTACTCAGGAGGCTAAGATCTGAGGATCACGATTCAAAGCTGGTTCAAAGCCAGCCCGGGCAGGAAAACTCCCTGAGACTCTTATCTCCAATAAACCACTCAGAAAACAGGAAGTAGCACTGTGGCTCAAGTGGTAGAGCACTAGCCTTCAGCACTAGCTGAAGAGCTGGGGCACAGCACCCAGGCCCAGAGTTCAGGCCCCACGACTGACCAAAAAAGAAAGAAAAGGCAAGATGAGAAACTTGGCAGACTTTTGTCTAAATTGATATGCCAGAACTGATGTTTTTTTAAAAAAAAAAATTTACTAAGTGTAAGTACAGAAACCAAAGAAAACTTTAGCTGATTTGTCATCAGAAAATAATAGTGAAATCTCAAAAAGAAAAAAAAAAAGATGACTGGCCTCCCCCCAAAAATCTTGTAAATAGCTTTAATTCTACAAAATCTTCAGCAACTAGATAACTCCAAAGTTACACAAAACCTTAAAATAATCCCCCCCCCCCAACTTTGGCTTTTAAGTTGTTTACCTGGGTATTTTTGCAATGGTAAGAGAAAGCTGGATACGACATCTATTAATACATTAATTCTAGAAGCTCATGAACACTGAACACTGATTCAGTATACAACTTTATTCTCTTCTTGTATATGTTAAGTCTGGACAGAATTCTGCAAATAACATACTGATTTAGAAAACTTTTATCAGTCAACTATTTTTGCATATGTACATATGAGTATACATATGAGATGTGATGAAAATTATTTAGGTTTTTTTCTTTAATTTTTTGAGTCAAGGATTTTATATCATATAGCCTAACTGGCCTTGAACTCATCATCCCAAGTGATTGTAGATATGTACCACCACATTCAGCCTGACTATATATTAGTAGAGGAATATGTTTTAACATTAACCTGAATTCTTCAATAAAAAAGGAAATTTGTCCAATTAAGCTTTTAAGTGAGGGCTGGGAAGGTGGCATGAGGCCCTAGGTTTGATTCTTCAGTACCACATAAATAGAAAAAGCTGGAAGTGGCCCTGAGGCTCAAGTGGTGGAGCTCTAGCCTTGAGCACAGACAGACTCAGGGACAGTGCCCAGGCCCTGAGTTCAAGCCCCAGAACTGGCAAAAAAATTTTAAAAAATTAAGCTTTTAAGTGAAATAAATATCACTAAATATTTATAATTCTATCTATATTCCTAAAAACTGGCTGTGAAGCTTATTTTGGCCTCAAACATATTCTACCTCAGTACTGGAAATAATATGCATGTACTACCAGACCTACTTTCAATTTACTAATTTTATTCAAACAAATTTATCCTTGTTAAATTAGATTCAAGATATGCTTAACTCTTTTCCTAACACACAGAATAATTTTCTTCAATATTTCACAATTGGATAATTACAGAGATGGGTTTATAACCTTGAATAAAATGATGTCTCTACAGGACTCTGTAGTTTATAGTAAAAGATAAATTTTATCACTAAAAATGATGGATATTTGTTTTTGAATTGTGATATAATTAAGTGCAACAACATTACTATGCTTCTATTAACTCAACAAATATGTATATCTACATACATATAAAATAATGTTAACCTTTACTCATACTTGGCATAATCTGATTGTTTTCCCACATTTGATTTATATCACCAGCCCTCTTGCTTTTAGTATTTCAGCTAAGGTCTCATGTATTTGTCTAGTCTAGGAACAGTCCATTTACCTCTACCGCTCAAGTAGCTAGAATTATTGCTATAGAACTTCACAAAGGTCGCATGTTTTGGTTTTTTCCCTAAGGTTTTTAAGTGATATTTTTGGTATGACTAATTATTGAAATTCTCAAAATGAACTAGATGTTGTAACAGCTGACCACTTGGGTGTATGTGTTTTTCCTTCAACAGAATTCATGCCTAAATCTGATATATGTATATTTACATATAATAGGACATATATTATCGATTTTTCACATATTTATAATGTATACATAGTCGTTTTTATTTTGACACAGAGCTAAGTGACCATATATAAGCCAGATTTTGTTTTATTTTTCCCCAGTTGGGGCTTGAACTAAGGGCCTAGGCTCTGTCCCTGAGCCTCTCTGTGCTCAAGGCTGGCACTCTACCACTTGAGCCACAGCACCACTCTGGCTTTTTCTGTTTATGTAGTACTGAGGAATCAAACCCAAGACTTCATGCATGCTAGGCAAGCACTCTACAACTAAGCTACATTCTCAGCCTATAGCCCTATTTTAAAAGAGCACTATAAAGCCAGGCACCTGTGGTTCATGCCTATAATCCTAGCTACTCTAGAGGCTGAGATCTGAGGATCGCAGTTAAAGCCAGCCCAGGCAGGAAAGTCTGTGAGACTCTTTATCTCCCACCAGAATACCGGAAGTAGTGGTAGAGCAGTAGCCTTGAGCTGAAGATCTCAGTGACAGCACCCAGGCCAGAGTTCAAGCCCTACAACAAACAAACAAACAAAAAAGACTATAATTGAGAATGAGTTAAATGACTACAAGTAGGTCAAAATTTGTCCTGCATTGGTTTGAACTTATTTAAATCAGTGAAGCTTTTATTCTGGAAGGAGGACTATAGGTTAAAAAAAATTTTTTTTTTGGTTGGTCATAGAGCTTGAACTCGGCCTGAGTGCTGTCCCTCAGCTCTTAAGCTCAAGGCGAGCGCTTTATCACTTGAGCCACAGTGTCACTTCCAGTTTTCTGGTGGCTTATTGGAGTAAGAGTTTTACAGCCTTTCCTGCCAGGCTTTAAACTGTCATCCTCAGATCTCAGCCTCCCAAGTAGCTAGGATTACAGGTAGGACTCACTGGTGCCACCAGCAATTGGTAAAATTTTTTCTGTAGCTAAAAATATTTCTTTTCAGAAGCAAAACATTTGTATGTTAATGCATGATAACTGGGTGCCCCAGTGACTCAACTAGCTATTCAGGAGGTTAAGATCTCAGAATCACAGTTTGAAGCCAGATTGGGCAAAAAAGTCTCAAGACTGTCTTTACTTAACCAGCAAAAAGATGGTCTGGAAGTATGATCAAGTGATAGAGTGCCAGTTAGTGCGTAAAAAAAGTTAAGGCTGGGTGCCTAGATGAAGTGGTTAGAAGGGCAAGCCCTGAGTTCAAGCTCCAGTATTGCCAAAAGACAAGTTGGGAGGGGGGGGGGGAGCTGGGAAGATGGCTCAGTGGTAGATCGCTTGCCTTGCATGCCTGAGGCCCTGGGTTCGATTCCTCAGCACCAGATAAGCAAAAAGAAAAAAGCCGGAGTGGCGCTGTGGCTCAAGTGGTAGAGCGCTAGCCTTGAGCTGAAGAGCTGAGGGACAGCACCCAGGCCCAGAGTTCAGGCCCCACGACCGGGCCCCCCCCCCAAAAAAAAAAAAGACAAGTCAGAGGGCAGCAATATTCTCTGCAGTGTTGTGTAAACAATGTCAAAAGTATCATAGATAGTTCTAGAAATCTAGACATAGAAAGTTACATTACTAAAATCTATAGATAGCCTCTGATAGAGCAATAATGTAAACTAGTGTAACACTATTTTTTTCAATAGTTCTGTTCACTATATGAAGTTAATATGTGATCATTATTTTGTTGAATTTGTAATGGCTAATTTGAAAATGGTATAAGGTTTACTTTCTCTGAAACCTTTTTCTTGTTCAAATTTTAGGACCCTTCAAAGTTGTACAAGAAAGCAGGTGATGTTGCAGCCATTGAATGTCAGTCTGAAGAAAGCATCCATCTTCATTCACAGGGAGAAAACAATCCTTTATCTAAGAAGCTTTCTCCAGTACACTCAGAAATGGCAGATTACATTAATGTAACACCATCTTCTCTTGTGGGTAGCCGAGATTCTGATATGAAGGATCGAGCATTACTTAATGGAGGAACTAGTGTAACAGAAAAACTAGCACAGCTTATTGCTACTTGTCCTCCTTCTAAGTCTTCCAAGATAAAACCGAAGAAGTTAGGAACTGGCACTACAGCAGGATTGGTTAGCAAGGATTTGATCAGGAAAGCAAATGTTGGCTCTGTGACTGGAATAATACATAAAGACTTAATAAAAAAGCCAGCTATCAGCACAGCTGTTGGATTGGTAACTAAAGATCCTGGGAAAAAAACAGTGTTTAATGCAGCAGTAGGATTGGTCAGTAAGGACTCTGTGAAAAAACTGGGAACTGGCACTACAGCGGTATTCATTAATAAAGACCTAGGCAAAAAGCCAGGGACTATCACTACAGTAGGTCTGCTAAGCAAGGATTCAGGAAAGAAGCTAGGAATTGGTATTGTTCCAGGTTTAGTAAATAAGGAATCTGGCAAGAAGTTAGGACTTGGCACAGTGGTTGGACTGGTTAATAAAGACTTGGGAAAGAAATTGGGTTCTACTGTTGGCCTAATGGCCAAAGACTGTGCGAAGAAGATTGTAACAAGTTCAGCAATGGGATTGGTTACTAAGGACATTGGAAAGAAACTGGTGAGCTGTCCTGTGGCAGGACTTGTCAGTAAAGATGCCATAAACCTTAAATCTGAAGCACTGCTCCCCACTCAGGAACCACTTAAGGCTTCTTGTAGTGCAAACATCAATAATCATGAAAGTCAAGAACGTTCTGAATCACTGAAAGATAATGCTACCAGCAAAACTTTTGAGAAGAATGTTATACGTCAGAGTAAAGAAAGCATATTAGAAAAGTTCTCGGTTCGAAAGGAAATCATTAATTTAGAGAAAGAAATGTTTAATGAAGGAACATGCATTCAGCAAGACAGTTTCTCATCCAGTGAAAGGGGATCTTTTGAAACATCAAAGCATGAAAAGCAACCTCCTGTATATTGCACTTCTCCAGACTTTCAAATGGGAGCTGCTTCTGATGCATCTACAGCTAAATCCCCTTTTAGTGCAGTAGGAGACAGCAATCTACCTTCCCCATCACCTACTGTATCTATTAATCCTTTAACCAGAAGTCCCCCAGAAACTACTTCACAGTTGGCTCCTAATCCGTTACTTTTAAGTTCTACCACAGAACTAATGGAAGAAATTTCTGAATCTGTTGGAAAAAACCACTTTAATTCTGAAAGTACCCACTTGAATGTAAATCATAGGTCCATGGGTCATAGCATAAGTATTGAGTGTAAAGGGATTGATAAAGAGCTAAATGATTCAAAAAATACACATATAGATATTCCAAGAATAAGCTCCTCCCTTGGAAAAAAGTCAAGTTTGACTTCTGAATCCAGTATTCATACAATTACTCCTTCAGTTGTTAACTTCACAAGTTTATTTACTAGCAAACCTTTTCTAAAACTTGGTGCAGTAACTGCATCAGACAAACACTGCCAGGTTGCTGAAAGCCTAAGCACTAGTTTGCAGTCCAAACCATTAAAAAAAAGAAAAGGACGAAAACCTCGGTGGACTAAAGTGGTGGCAAGAAGCACATGCCGGTCTCCAAAAGGGCTAGAATTAGAACGATCAGAGCTTTTTAAAAATGTTTCATGTAGCTCACTATCACATAGTAATTCTGAGTCAGCCAAGTTTATGAAAAATATTGGCTCATCTTCATTTGTCGATCATGACTTCCTTAAACGCCGATTGCCAAAGTTGAGTAAATCCACAGCTCCATCTCTTACTCTCTTAACTGATAGTGAAAAACCATCACATAAGTCTTTTGCAACTCACAAACTATCCTCCAGCATGTGTGTCTCCAGTGACCTTTTGTCAGATATTTATAAGCCCAAAAGAGGAAGACCTAAATCCAAGGAAATGCCTCAACTAGAAGGTCCACCTAAACGGACTTTAAAAATTCCTGCCTCTAAAGTTTTTTCTTTACAGTCTAAGGAAGAACAAGAACCCCCAATTTTACAGCCAGAAATTGAAATTCCTTCCTTCAAGCAAAGTTTGTCTGTATCTCCTTTTCCAAAAAAGAGAGGCAGGCCTAAGAGACAAATGAGGTCACCAGTGAAGATGAAGCCACCTGTACTGTCAGTGGCTCCATTTGTTGCCACAGAAAGTCCAAGCAAGCTGGAGTCAGAAAGTGAAAACCATAGAAGTAGCAGTGATTTCTTTGAAAGTGAGGATCAACTTCAGGATCCAGATGATTTAGATGATAGTCATACACCAAATGTCTGTAGCATGAGTGACCTTGAGATGGAGCCAGATAAAAAAATTACCAAGAGAAACAATGGACAACTAATGAAAACAATTATCCGCAAAATAAATAAAATGAAAACTTTAAAGAGAAAGAAACTGTTGAATCAGATTCTTTCAAGTTCTGTAGAATCAAGTAATAAAGGGAAAGTGCAATCCAAACTCCATAATACAGTATCAAGTCTTGCTGCCACATTTGGCACTAAATTGGGCCAACAAATAAATGTCAGCAAGAAAGGAACCATTTACATAGGAAAGAGAAGGGGCCGCAAACCAAAAACGGTCTTAAATGGCATTCTTTCTGGTAGCCCTACCAGCCTTGCTGTCCTTGAGCAAACAGCTCAACAGGCAGCGGGGTCAGCATTAGGACAGATCCTTCCCCCTTTACTGCCATCATCCACTAGTAGTTCTGAGATTCTTCCATCACCTATTTGCTCTCAGTCTTCTGGGACTAGTGGAGGTCAGAGCCCTGTAAGTAGTGATGCAGGCTTTGTTGAACCCAGTTCAGTGCCATATTTACATTTACACTCCAGACAGGGAAGTATGATTCAGACTCTTGCAATGAAAAAGGCTTCAAAAGGGAGGAGGCGGTTATCTCCTCCTACTTTGTTGCCAAATTCTCCTTCCCATCTGAGTGAACTCACATCTCTGAAAGAAGCTACTCCTTCCCCCATTAGTGAATCTCATAGTGATGAAACAATTCCAAGTGATAGTGGCATTGGAACTGATAATAATAGCACATCAGACAGAGCAGAGAAATTTTGTGGACAAAAGAAGAGGAGGCATTCTTTCGAGCATGTTTCTCTGATTCCCCCTGAAACCTCTACAGTTTTAAACAGTCTTAAAGAAAAACATAAACACAAATGTAAACGCAGAAGTCATGATTACCTCAGCTATGACAAGATAAAAAGGCAGAAAAGAAAACGGAAAAAGAAATATCCCCAACTCCGAAGTAGACAGGATCCAGACTTCATTGCAGAGCTGGAGGAACTAATAAGTCGTTTAAGTGAAATTCGGATCACCCATCGAAGTCATCATTTTATCCCCCGAGATCTCCTGCCAACTATTTTTCGGATCAATTTCAATAGTTTCTATACACATCCTTCATTTCCCTTAGACCCCTTGCACTACATTCGAAAACCTGACTTAAAAAAGAAAAGAGGAAGACCCCCTAAAATGAGAGAAGCAATGGCTGAAATGCCTTTTATGCACAGCCTTAGTTTTCCTCTTTCTAGTACTGGATTCTATCCCTCTTATGGCATGCCTTACTCTCCTTCACCTCTTACAGCTGCTCCCATAGGATTAGGTTACTATGGAAGGTATCCCCCTACTCTTTATCCGCCTCCTCCATCTCCTTCTTTTACTACTCCACTTCCACCTCCTTCATATATGCATGCTGGTCATTTACTTCTCAATCCTACCAAATACCATAAGAAAAAGCATAAGCTTCTTAGACAGGAGGCCTTTCTTACAACCAGTAGGACCCCCCTCCTCTCCATGAGTACCTACCCCAGTGTACCTCCTGAGATGGCCTATGGTTGGATGGTAGAGCACAAACACAGGCACCGTCACAAACATAGAGAACACCGTTCTTCTGAACAACCCCAGGTTTCAATGGACACTGGCTCTTCCAGATCTGTACTGGAGTCTCTGAAGCGCTATAGGTTTGGAAAGGATACTGTTGGAGAGCGATATAAGCATAAGGAAAAGCACAGATGTCACATGTCTTGCCCTCATCTCTCTCCTTCAAAGAGCTTAATAAACAGAGAAGAACAGTGGGTCCACCGAGAGCCCTCAGAAACTAGTTCATTGGCCTTGGGATTGCAGACACCTTTACAAATTGACTGTTCGGAAAGTTCTCCAAGTTTATCTCTTGGAGGATTCACTCCCAACTCTGATCCAGCCAGCAGTGATGAACATACTAACCTTTTTACAAGTGCAATAGGCAGCTGCAGAGTTTCAAACCCTAACTCCAGTGGCCGGAAGAAATTAACTGACAGCCCTGGACTCTTTTCTGCACAAGACACTTCATTAAATCGGCCTCACAGAAAGGAACCACTGCCTTCCAGCGAAAGGGCAATACAGAACTTAACAGGTAAGAGGGTTATTTTTGTTGTGTGTTTTTGTTACAGTATTTTTTTTTTCTGCTAGTGCCCTGACACAATGTAGTTGAGCTTTTAATGAACTCACCTTTTGTTTTTATACATGGTATTTTGAATCTTCAAAGTTGTTTTCTTTAGATAACAAGTAGGATAAGAGGCTGGGTGCCAGTGTCTCATACCTATAATCCTAGCTACTCAGGAGGTAGAGATGATGATGGTTCAAGGCCAGCCTGGGCAGGAAGGTGCATGAGACAATTAACTCCAATTAAACACCAAAAAAGCCAGAAGTGGAGCTATGGCTCACATGGCAGAGTGCTAGCCTTGAGGAAAAAAGCTCAGGGACAGCATCAAGGCCATGTAAGAATGTTAATATGTCTATGTTATGAGAAAAATGTTACTAACCTTGCATATATCATAAAAATCCAAGCACAGCTGGGCATTAGTGGCTCACGCCTGTAATCCTAACTACTCAGCAGACTGAGATCTGAGGATCGTGGTTCAAAGACAGCCCGGGAAAGAAGATCTGTGAGACTCTACAGTTAACCACTGGTTAAGTGGCACTGTGGCTCAAGTGGTAGAGAGCTCAGAGACAGCACCCAGGCCCAGAGTTCAAGCCCCATGACCCACCCCTCCCCCCCAAAAAAATCAAAGCACAGAACACTTTTCAACATTGTAAAATTTGTCTATTTACAGAGACCTTGTTTTGCAGAGTACTTTCAAGTGTCTTCATAAAAAGCTGCTTCAAGGGGCTGGGAAGGTGGCTCAGTGGTAGAGCGCTTGCCTTGCATGCCCGAGGCCCTGGGTTCTATTCCTCAGCACCACATAAGCAGAAAAAGCCAGAAGTGGCGCTGTGGCTCAAGTGGTAGAGCGCTAGCCTTGAGCTGAAGAGCTGAGGGACAGCACCCAGGCCCAGAGTTCAGGCCCCACGACCGGACCCAAAAAAAAAAAAAAAAGCTGCTTCAAGTAGAAATAAAAAAAGCATAAAGCTAACTTGGCACTAGTGGCTCATACCTGTAATCCTAGCTACTCAGGCTGAGATCTGAGGATTGCTGTTTGAAGCCAGCCCGGACAGGAAAATCTTACTCAGAAAAAGCTGGAAGTGGTGCTGTAGTTCAAGTGGTATAGCACTAGCCTTAAGCAAAAGAAATCTCAGAAACAGCACCCAGGCCCTGTGTTCAAGCAACAGAACTAGATAAAATAAAAAAAAGGGGGGGGGGCAAGGAAGGCCACGGGGCATGAAACTAAGTTCTGGTGGCTTATGCTTGTAATCCTAGCTATGTAAGAGTTTGATTGAAGGATCACAGCCAGCTCTGATAGGAAACTCTGCCTTATCTCCAGTTAACCACCAAAAAGCTGAAAGTGGAGCTGTGGCTCAAATGGTAGAGCACTACCTTTGAGCAAAAAGCTTAGGGACAGTGCCCAGGGTCTGAGTTCAAGCCCCACAACTGGCACTCACACACAAAAAAGTCATGAAACAAATGTATGTAATACTTCTAGGAAAATGTCTTGGGAATTGAGAAGACAAAAAATAAACTGATTATAGAGTGTTTATAAATATTTTGATGCTATGAGTGAAGTTACATCTATAAAATTGTATGTAGTTTTCTACGGAAAATCTGTATCACCAGATTTTCCAAGTAAACGTCAATATCCTCTCCTGTATAAAGGGTATAAAGTAGAGGTATTATAAAAAGTAAATGAGGGGCCAGGAAAGTGGCTCAGTGGTAGAGTGCTTGCCTTGAATGCATGAGGCTCTGGGTTAAATTCCTCAGCACCACATAAGCAGAAAAAGCCAGAAGTGGTGCTGTGGCTCAAGTGGTAGAGCGTTAGCCTTGAGCTGAAGAGTTGAGGGAAAGTGCCCAAACCCAGAGTTCAGGCCCCACAACCGACAAAAAAAAAGTAAATGAGCTAGGTACTGGTGGCTCACATTTGTAATTGTAGCTCTTCAGGAGGCTAAGGAACAAGGAGCTAGCCTGAGCAGACAGATCTTGAGAAACACTTAATCTCCAAATAACTACCAAAAAGCTGGAAGTGGAGGCACAAATGTTAAAAGACCAGCCTTGAACGAAAAGGTTAAGTGGAGCTGAGTTCAAGCCCCAGTATTGGTCCGAAGGGGGTTGCTAAATGATACCATAATGCTCATTACATTGATTTATGTGTAGTAGGCACACAGATTTTTTATCATTTCTGTTTCTATCATTTCTATCATTACCGTTTAAAAGACTAAAAACTTACAGGATACCAGTGGCTCATGCCTGTAATCCTAACTACTCAGGAGGCTGAGATCTGAGAATTGTAATTCAAAGCCAGCCTGGGACAAAAAAGTGAGAAACTTTTATATCCACAGTTAACCACAAAAAACTGAAAGTGGAGCTATTGCTCAAGTGGTATACAGTGCTAACTTGGAGCACAAAAGCTCAGGGACAGCACCTAGGCCCTAAGTTCAAGCTCCAGGACTGTCACACACACACACACAAATTCTTTAATTAGATTCATTTTACAAAACATTTTTGCAAATATATGATGGATAGCAAATTCTGAGTATCATGTATTTACCGGGTATTCTACTTTATGGGCCTTTGTTTCTTTCTTTTTTTTTTTTTTTTTTTTTTTAGGTCCGGTCGTGGGGTCTGAACTCTGGGCTGGGTGCTGTCCCCCAGCTCTTCAGCTAGTGCTGAAGGCTAGTGCTCTACAACTTGAGCCACAGCGCCACTTCCGGCTTTTTTCTTTTTGCTTATGTGGTGCTGAGGAATCGAACCCAGGGCTTCATGAATGCAAGGCAAGCGCTCTACCACTGAGCCACCTTCCCAGTCCCCTAGACCTTTGTTTCTAACAGGGAAAAAGGCACATGGGTTTGTTGTTTTGTGGAAGTAGATTATAACAATTCACATTATCACATGGCAATGTGGCTTGGGGGTGGTACTTGGCTATTATGCATGATGCCCTGGATTCGATTTCTCAGTACCACAAAAACAGAAAAAGCTGGAAGTGATGTTGTGGTTCAAGTGATAGAGTACTAGCTTTGAGCGAAAGAAACTCAGGAACAGTGCCCAGGCCCTGAGGTTAAGCCCCAAGTATGAGGGGAAAAAATCACATTAGGTTTCATTAAAATTGTGTCAACAGGTATAAAATTATGAGTACAGAAATTCTGTGGGTGTTTATGTTGGTACTAGTACTTAAACTTAGGGCCTTGTACTAGGGCTTGGCTTTTTTACTTAAGGCTAGTACTTTTACCACTTGACATAAACCTCCAGTCCAACTTTTTTTTGCCAGTTGATTGGAGGTAGTAGAATCTTGAGGACTTTTCTGCCTAAGCTAGCTTCAAAACTTGATTCTCAGATCTCAGTCTCCTGAGTAACTAGGTTTGCAGAGTTGAGCCACTGGTGCCTGCCTGCAAATCTAGGATTCTATGAAATGGAGGGTATAACTCAGAGGATTACTTGAGAAAATGACCCTTAACTAGGACCTGAAAGATAAGCAGCAGTTAGCTGGGTAAACAGAATTTCTGCTATGTAGCTACTTATTCATTCATTTTCTTATTCATTTATTAAATTTCAAAAATAGCACTAGTCAATGAAATGTAGTAAACACCTAGTAACTGATTTCATTTATTTTCAGGAAGACAAATGGTAGAATGGTAAGCATATAGTGACATAATTGAGGAAAGCATTGTGAAGTTAGTACTAACAGAATAAAGAGAAAGAATAATGGGTGAGGGAAATAGAATTTAATTATATAGAGTAATTAATTGATTATGGCCTGAAGTTAAAAAGTTGGGAATTGGTAGGGTAGGGCACTGTTGGTTTACACCTGTAATACTAGCTACTCAAGACTGAGATTTGAGGAATACAGTTCAAAGCTAGCTCAGGCAGGAAAGTCCAATAAACTACTAAAAAAAAAAATACCTGAAATAGAGTTGTGGCTGAAGTGGTAAAGCACTAGCCTTGAACAAAAAAAGTTCAGGAACATTTGCCCAAATCCTGAGTTCAAGCCTACGACTGGCATACACACAAAAAGTTGGGATTTAAAGGGTAAAAAGTATGTTTGAAGATCTTGAACTGGGAAGGAACTTAGACATATTGAAAAAAGCTTACTTGGATAGGAAAGAGGATACAAAAGATGCAGTAGTGGAAAATATGCTGAAAGAAACCTATATTGTGAATTTTCAATTTTGTAAAAGGTAGAGGAGTACTAAATTTAGGCTTACATTCTAGAAAATCATGTTGTCTCCTGTATAAACCCTGACTTGGAGGGGATAAAAGTAAAGATAAAAGAAACTGTTTAGGGGCTGGGAAGGTGGCTCAGTGGTAGAGTGCTTGCCTTGCATGTATGAGTCTCTGGGTTCAATTCCTCAGTACCACATAAGCAGAAAAAGCCGGAAGTAGAGCTCTGGTTCAAGTGGTAGAACTCTAGGCTAGAGCTGAAATGCTGAGGGACAGCGCCCAGGTCCAGAGTTCAGGCCCCATGACTAGCAAAAAAAAAGAAAGGAAGAAAGAAACTGGTTAGTAGGGAATTGAAATATTCTAAATAAGACAATGGTAAGTAAAGCAAGATGATAGCAGACATCTATATGGACATATTTTGGAGATTGGTACTTCAGTATGCTGAAACAGGAATGGGAACAGATTTAGGGAATAGCATTTTGGTTACCTTTTGGGGGGGGCAGGAGGAGGTTGTGTACTGAAGGGTTAAACCCAGAGCCTTGTAAGTTTTCTACAACTGAACCATACTTAGATTTCTTTTTTTGGGGGGTGGGGGGTCGGTTGTGGGGCTTGAACTCTGGGCCTCTAGGCCTGGGCGCTATCCCTCAGCTCTTCAGCTCAAGGTGAGCGCTCTACCACTTGAGCCACAGTGCCACTTCCGGTTTTCTGGTGGTTTATTGGAGATAGGAGTCTCACGGTCTTTCCTGCCTGGGCTGGCTTTGAACCTCGATCCTCAGATCTCTGCCTCATGAGTAGCTAGGATTACAGGTGGGAGCCACCAGCGCCCGGCTAGATTTCTTAATACACATAGCTTCAGGTACCTATACAAGGAAAGTGGCACTCCTGAACAGGCAATTGGATGTGATGTATTAGAGCTCATTAGTGTGATTTGGATTGAGAAGGTCAGGATTTTGCTATGAATTGAGCAGTATCATTCCCTAAAAAGGGATTCCTGGTAGAGTGGGGAGCATATACCCAATACCATTGTGTCTGTAGCCAGAGCAACACATAATAATTTTAGAAGTAGGGCTGGGAAGGTGGCTTAGTGGTAGCGTGCTTGGTTTGCATGCATGAGGCCCTATGTGTATCTCTGATCATACAAAGTAATATTTATCGAAATGAACTCCAGAAAATGGAAACAAGAGTTTCTATTCCTTTGTTGCTGTTTTTGTTTTCTTGTCTTGTTTGTTCATTTATCTGTCTTTGGTGTGTAAGGGGAGGCACAGAAATGGAGGGACAAATGGTGAAAAAGTGCAGCAGTGGTACTCAATAGACAACTATGTTAAAAATGAACTATACAATTTGTGAGTAGGGACAGGAGGGAAAAACTGGGAGAGAGCAAGGGGTGTCACTATCAAAAAAGAAATGTACTCTTTACCCTCTGTATATCACATTTATAATAACAATAAAAATGTTTTGTTTTTTATCTGCCAGTCCTGGGGCTTGAACTCAAGGCCTGGGCACTGTCCTTGAGCTTCTTTTTGATCAAGGCTAACACTCCACCACTTGAGCCACAGAGCCACTTCGGGGTTTTTCTGTTTATGTGGTGCTGTGGAATCGAACCCAGGGCTTCATGCAGGCTAGGCAAGCACTCTACCATTAAGCCACATTCCCACTGCTAAAAAATGTTTTTAAAAGCCGGGCGCTGGTGGCTCACGCCTGTAATCCTAGCTACTCAGGAGGCTGAGATCTGAGGATCGCGGTTCAAAGCCAGCCCGGGCAGGAGAGACCGTGAGACTCCTATCTCCAATAAACCACCAGAAAATCGGAAGTGGCGCTGTAGCTCAAGTGGTAGAGCGCTCGCCTTGAGCTGAAGAGCTGAGGGACAGCGCCCAGGCCCAGAGTTCAAGCCCCACGACCGGACCCAAAAAAAAAAAAAATGTTTTCAAAGCCAGGTGCTGCTGGCTCACGCCTGTAATCCTAGCTACTCAGGAGGCTGAGATCTGAGGATCGAGGTTCAAAGCCAGCCCGGGCAGGAGAGACCATGAGACTCCTATCTCCAATAAACCACCAGAAAATCGGAAGTGGCGCTGTAGCTCAAGTGGTAGAGTGCTCTCCTTGAGCTGAAGAGCTGAGGGACAGCGCCCAGGCCCAGAGTTCAAGCCCCCACAGCCGACCAAAAAAAAAAAAAAATGTTTTTAAAAAGACATACTTGAACTGAGCATCTGTGGCTCATGCTGGTTATCCCACCTATTCAGGAGGCTGAAATGTAAGGATCACAGTTCAAAGCCATCCCAGGCAGGAAAGTCAGTGAGACTCTATCTCCAGTTAACCACCAAAAAGCTGAAAATGGAGCTGTAGCTCAACTGGTAGAGCTCTAGCCTTGAGCAAAAAGGCTCAGACACAGCCCCCAGCTCCTTAGTCAAGCCTCAGTATCAGCCCCAAAACAAGAAACAAAACCCAAAACACCCATTAATACTCCTAACAGCTCAGGAGCTTGAGTTCTAAGGATTGATGGGGTTTTTTTGTTTGTTTTTTGGGGCCGGTCGTGGACCTGAACTCTGGGCCGGGGCGCTGTCCCTCAGCTCTTCAGCTCAAGGCTAGCGCTCTACCACTTGAGCCATAGCGCCACTTCCGGCTTTTTTTTCTGCTTATGTGGTGCTGAGGAATTGAACCCAGGGCCTCATGCATGCAAGGCAAGCGCTCTACCACTGAGCCACCTTCCCAGCCCCCTTAAGAATTGATGTTTGAAGCCAGTCCCAGAGAGAAAACCTTTTAGACTCTTACCTCCTTAACCAAAAAGCCAGAGGTAGAGCTGTGGTTCCAGTGGTAGAGCACCAGCCTTGAGCAATATTGCTAAGGAACAGCACCCAGGCCCTGAGTTCAAGCCCCAGTACCAAAAAATTATAATAATAACCAGCAAAAAGCAGGGCTAGAACTTTGGATGCCTGAGTGGAGTGGGAGTTGACAGGGATGTGGATGAGCTGGAAGCTAGATGTGTATTTGAGTAGGAACCTGGGTTCCTGACCAGCTACTCATTCCTGTTGACCTGTTCTAATCTCTTTCCTTATCCAAAGAGAAGAGCTCATTTGACTTTCTCACCCCAGAGGTCCACAGACTGGGAATAACTCCCTTCAGTTGTTCCAGTGAATGAGACCTTCTAATGGTCTCTCATCTCCAGAATCTCAGTAGCTACCTCTACTCCCCAACTCCTCTATTCCCTCCTACCCCCTTCACTTCAGTTCTTTCTGTCAACAGAAACTAGCTTCTAACTTGGACCTTTCCCCCCCACCCCCTCACCCCCCCCCAAGTTCTGGGGCTTGAACTGTGGGCCTGGGCACTGTCCCTGAACTTCTTTTGCTCAAGGCTAGTGCTCTACCAGTTGAGCCACAGTGCCACTTCCGGCTTTAAGTAGTTTATTGGAGATAAGAGTCTCACAGAGTTTCTTTTCCCAGCTGGCTTCAAACTGTAATACTCAGATTTCAGCCTCCTGAGTAGCTAGGATTAAAGGTGTGAGTCACCAGCACCCGGCTCTAACTTGGATTTTCAAGTAGGAACTTAATTTTCATGTTTCAGGTAAAGTGAGATAAAATTTAACTACCTTTCAACAAAGTTAGCTAAGGAAAAGGGTTTTTTTGTTTGTGTTTTGTTTCGTTTTGTTATTGGTCATAGGGCCTGAACTCTAGGCCTGGGTGCTGTCCCTCAGCTCAAAGCTAGCGCTCTACCACTTGAGCCACAGCGCCACTTCTGGCTTTTTTGCTTATGTGGTGCTGAGGAAAACCCAGGGCCTCATGCATGCAAGGCAAGAACTTTACCACTGAGCCACCTAGGAAAAGTTTCTAATAAGGCAAAATGTTAGAAAAATACTAAACCTTAAATGTTTTGTAATTTGGTCACTGGCTTTTTGGCTTTTTGTGCCTGCTGTGAACAGGTATGAGAAATACAGTTATGAATAAGACATAATTTTTTTTCATTTTTTTGGGTCCAGTCGTGGGCCTGAACTCTGGGCCTGAGCACTGTCCCTCAGCTCTTCAGCTCAAGGCTAGTGCTCTACCACTTGAGCCACAACGCCACTTCCGGCTTTTTTCTTTTTGCTTATGTGGTGATGAGGAATCGAACCCAGGGCCTTAAGCATGCAAGGCAAGCGCTCTACCACTGAACCACCTTCCCAGCCCAATAAGACATAATTTCTACCCTCAAGGAATTTCTAGTTTAACTGAGAACAAAGACATGTATATAAAGTTATTGGTAATTCCTACTATAGAGAGGTTCATATGGTGTTTTGGAGAGAAGAGCAATGAGTTCACTTACAAGGGTCAAGAGAAATAAAGGATTTACTTACAAGGGTTAGGTAAGAAGTTTTTAATCTGCAAAGAATTAGAAATGAAGACTATAGGGAAGGGAGGTGAAGGGTAAACAAAGGAGGAGGCTGCAATGCTTGGTAAGAAATGTATGCATTATCCTGCCCATGTAATTGTAGCCCCTCTGTACAGTATGTTCTCAAATAAAATAAAATAAAATTTAAAATAAATAAATAAATAAATATTTCACTAAAAAAAAGAAAAAGAAATGAAGACTATTTCTTACTGAGGAATTAGCTTGGAAATTCTGTGCATAGATAAGTTTTAATAGTGTGATGTGTAGAATTCAGGAGCACAGGTGGTTCAGTCTGAGCAAAAAGATCCATAAGTCTCTCATCTCCAGTTAACCAGCAAAAAGCTAGAAGTGGAGCTGTGGCTTAAGTGATAGAGTTCTAGCTTTGAGCAAACAGGCTCAAAGACAGTGCTCCAACCCTAAGCCCCAGGACTGACACATACACAAAAAAGGCAATAACAGATCTTAAAGCCTCTTGTTCTATAAGACATCAAAGAGATGTCACATTGGCAGCAATGTGAAAGGTGTAGGTTAGAGAAAAGTCAGATAGATCAGTTTTGAAACTGTCCCAACAAAATATTATGAAAGCCTGGAAGGGGCGACCTTGTCCAAAAATAAAAATACTCCTTACCTGATTAGCCAAGCTAAACTCTCTATACATCGCCTTTATGATAACAATAAAAAAATCTTAAATATTATGAAAGCCTGAACTAAGGTAGAAATCAAGAAGCATTCAGGAGCAGATACAAACAGAAGTAAACAATATGACTCTCAGATACTTCTTTTAGATAGTTGGTAGACCAGTACTGAAGATAAGTGAAATGAGGTGATTATACAAAATGAGAAGGGCAGAGATAGAAAATCTTTAATAGTATTTTGTGAAGAGTATAGGTCTGTAGTCAAGTCAGGCATAGCTGTGTCCATGTCCATGTACATGAACAGTAATCAAGATTCTCACCAAAATAACCAGCACAATAAAGTGCTGGAGGCATAGCTTAATGGTTTATACCTACCTGGAAAGCGCAAGGCCACTTGAGTTTGGGCACTGCCAAAAAATAATTTATCACCTTTGGGAAATTATGTTGAAACATCTCCCAGTATCCAAGGCTGGGACAATTTAAGCAACAAAATACATAATAATAGTACGGGGTTATAACCTTAAAAATAAATAGGTAGGGCCAGGCGCCAGCCAAAATAGCTCATGCCTGTAATCCTAGCTATGCAGGAGGCTAAGATCTGAGGATTGCTGTTTAAAGCCAGTCTGGACAGGAAAAGTCCATAAGATTATCACCAATTAACGAACAGAAAGCCAGAAGTGCAGCTGTGGCTCAATAGTAAAGCATCAGCCTTGAGCAAAAAAGCTAAGGGACAAAAGCCAGGCTCCGGTGTCTCATGCCTATAATCCTAACTACTCAGGAGGCTGATATCTGAGAATCATGGTACAAAGCCAGCCCAGGCAGGAAAGTCTGTGAGACTCTCCAATAAACTACCAGAAAAACTGGGAGTGGCGCCGTGGCTCAAGTGGTAGAGCGTGGCTCAAGTGGTAGAGCGCTTGCCTTAAGCTGAAAAGCTGAGGAACAGGGCCCAGGCCCAGAGTTCAAGCCCAGTACTGACCAAAATAAAAAAAGCTAAGGGATGCCTGGGAAGGTGGCTCAGTGGTAGAGTGCTTGCCTTGTATGCATGAGGCCCTTGGTTCAATTCCTCATTACAACACAAGCAGAAAAAGCTGGAAGTGGCGCTGTGGCTCAAGTGGTAGGGTGCTAGTCCTGAGCTGAAGACCTGAGGGACAGTGCCCAGGCCCAGAGTTCAGACCCCATGACCGACCAAAAAAAAAAAAAAAAAGCTAAGGGACAGTGCCCTGGCCCTCAGTTTTAGCCCCAGTATTGGCAATGAATGAATGTCCATGAGTTTATGCTGATAAAAATAAGGCATTGGCTAATTAAATATATGGAAGAAAGGGATCAAATATTCTTTTGTTCCTTTTTTTTCCCTTGAGACAAGGTATCACAGTAGCTTAGGATGATGTTGAACTCTCAGTCCTTCCTATTCCTCCCAAGTGCTAAGATTACAGCCCTAGACCACCATGCCCTGGCCAGAATAAATGATCGTTACTGAAGAATTCCAAATAGTATATAGATCATCTTTCAGGAAGTAGTCATAGTGACTTTATTTCCATGGAGAGGGAAAAATAGTAACTATAGAAAAGAGGTCTAGGGGCTGGGAAGGTGGCTCAGTGGTAGAGCGCATGCCTTGCATGCCAGAGGCCCTGGGTTTGATTCCTCAGCACCACATAAGCAAAAAGAAAAACGTCGGAAGTGGCACTGTGGCTCAAGTGGTAGAGCACTAGCCTTGAGCTGAAGAGCTGAGGGACAGCGCCCAGGCCCAGATTTCAGGCCCCATGACCGGACCCAAAAAAACAAACAAAAAAAAAAAAGAAAAGAGGTCTAACAAACATTAATCAAGTACAAGTTTAACTTAGCATCCATAAGAAGGCATTTTGTCCTTGTGTGTGTGTGTGTGTGTGTTTCAAAAAACACAAAGCTCCAATCTAATCTCTTAATTTAAAAAAAAAAGTTGGATACATTCTACAAAATAACCTGGCCAGTATTAATTACTAAGGCTTAAGTAGTAGACTGCTAGCCTTAAGTGAAAATGCTAAGGTCCTTAGTTCAAGCCTCTCCCCAACCCACAATACACCAAAAAGAGTTAGAACATGGGGGAGAGGGTAAAATTTTGTTTATTGAGAGAAAGGAAATGTTTGACCCCTGAGGGCCATACAAGGTTCATGAATAGACAGACAAATAATCTCTTTGGTTGCCTGAAGCCATCTGCCAGTATTGATCATTTTGTATGGCACCACAAAATGATGTTATAAATCTCCAAATGGCCCTAGGCAGGAAAAAAGGTTTTCCACCTCTGAGTGTGTACATGTGGTGGTTAACTTATTTTTGTAAACTATATACTGTTCTATGCTAACAGAAGATTTAAAACAATGTAAAATTAGCTTCTTTCAGATGAAATTATAGTAGTATGAATATACTTTAGTGAGATCAGGGTTCCTGGTTTTATCTAATTCTGATGAGTGATTCTATTTATCTATTTATCCACATTAGATAGACAGAAAACCAAAGTTTGGTTGTGGTGGTTAATATAGTTTTGGGAGTTCCTGGAGAAATTCCATTTCAGTGAGAGATTTGATTTCGGTATTAAGAGAAATGGCCTAATTAGAAAGAGAAAAACAAGCTTTTTTTAGCTTAGAAATTGCCAGCATAAGCTCTGAATCATTCTCTCTTTTAGTACATTTAATTGATGAGTCAGATCAAATGTATTGCTTTCTGTGAATGTATTTCCCACCATTGCAAACAGCTGTTTTTGTTACAGATCTAGCTTTTATCTACCATTCAGCTCATTGATGGGAAGCTTCCAGGACTGCTCTAAACTGTAAATCATAACAAAGAATTCAGAACTTGAATCTGAGAATAAGAAACTTGATGAAGGGTTTTCAGAGTTTGGTATTTTATGTTCATATTGTGTCACTGGTGGTCATTTTTATTATAACCAGTCGTTGTTGTTTTGTTGAGACAGTGACTCTGTATGTAGCCCAGGCTGGCCTGGAACATAATATTCTTCCACCCTCAGCCTCCTGTGTACTGGAATTACAGGCATTTACTACCACCGCTGTCTCTTCAGTTTTGAATCATTTGCTTAACAAATATTCCCAAATAACCTTGACTTATAAATAACAAAATAAGAACTTTAGCCAGGTGTCAAAGGCTCACATTGGTAATCCGAGCTACTCTGGAGGCTGAGAACTGAGGATCTCGCTTCAAAAGCAGCCCAGGCAGTAAAGTCCATGAGACTCTTATCTCCAGTTAACTACCAAAAAGCCAGAAATATGGTTCAAAGTGGAAAAACACTAGCTTGGAGCAAAAACAAGCTCAGGGACAGGACCCAGGACCTGAATTCAAGCCCCAGGACTGCCACCAAAAAAATTTAACTAAAATTGTGTAACATATTAAAATAACATAATTTAAAATTTTTTATTGTTGTTATAAGGTGATGTACAGAGGGTTACAGTTACATGTCAGGTAGTGGATATATTTCCTTCTGGACAGTGTTTACCCCTTCCCTCACTCTCTCCCAGTTTTTCCTTCCCATCAATTCACATTATCTTTGAACTGACTACTGCTTAGTATTTTTCAAAATCTGGCACACTTGGACATGGTGGCACATTCCTAGCCTCGAGTTTTAGCAGTTAGTCTGGGTGTTAGTAGTTGGTTAGTTTTTTCTTGTTGTATGCCAAATTTGGGGTTTGATCTCTGGGCACTGTTCCTGAGCTTTTTGTCTCAAGACTATCACTCTAAACGCATGACAGCTCTCACCACTTGAGCAAATAGTTAGGGTAGAGTGCTTTTGGTGCTTTTTTGTGTGTGTGATTTATTGGAGGTAAGAGTCTCATGGACTTCCCTGCTTGGACTGGCTTTGAAGTATGATCCTCAGATCTTAGCCTCTTCAGTAGCTAGGATTACAGGTGTGAGCCACCTGTGCCCAGTTGAGCAATTAATGTTTTTCTGTGGTTTACCCAAAGACATTTGTGGCATTGGTAATCATCAAACATTCTACTTATTTCCTAGTTACTTGAGTCTTTAATGATGAATTCCAGACAGAGTACTATACAAATTTATAATATGTTTAGTAGTAAATTTAGACTACATAAAAATGCTTTATCCAACCCAACTATTGGCTTCATTCATTTCTTTTCTAATTTGTATTTGTCACCAGGGAATTTCCCAAGGCTTCAATTAAGTGGTTAGGTTGACTCTTTATTTTCATGTTTTCTTTGTGATGCTCCTACTCCTCTACAAAGACATCTGTGGAAAATTTCCCTACTTACTCTGATATTATTGCTCATTTGACTCCATCCTCACACCCAAACCCCTATAAGAGTAATGTTTCAGTTCCTCTTGTGTAGACTTCAATATCTCTTGTGACAAATCAGCTTCAGAATAGCTTCTTGGACTCTGCTCATTTTTGTCTATAATATAAGATTTCTTGATTCTTAGGTGTAATCCACTTAAGTTCTTTTCTTCCATTTTCAACTTTGACATTCTTATCCATGATTTCATCTTATGATTTTCTTATAAATATACCATCTGCACCATCTTTTCCTCTTTTCATCTAAATTGGCACAAATGTTTTCTCAAAGTCTTCAAATAATATTCAAATAAAATATAGAGAATGTCTAATCAAGGCCATTTCCAAGGTACCTTCACATGTTTAAGTTGATTTTTAATTCTAATTCCTTATGTATATATATTATTCCAATTTATAATTCCCTCTTTTCCAGTTTCTCTTTGTGATACTTTATTTTCTATGAAGAAACAAGTATTTCAAGTAATCAGCATATGTTTATGTTAAAGTCTTACTGTATTTTAGTTACATCTTCTAGGATTTGTCTATTTTAACTTCTTTTATATACGTAGAATTTCTGAACCTGTTTCTGAGGCTGCCATCTGAGTGATAAGATACCCACTGGGGTTTCTACTCAAATTTTGTGTACTTCAGAATTTCCAACTATATTCTCTATGGACTTGTGAAATACTTAAGTATTCTGTCTTTATAGTAAAGTGAAATGAGAATGATGGTTAGTCTGATAGCTAATTTTTTTTCTTGTTCTCTGTGTACATTCTTTTAAAGAAGTATCATATTTTCTTGACAAAGTATCAGATTTTCTTGAATTTATACACATAAACATCTTTTTAGGATTGAAGAGTCATTCTTACAGGTAGATCTAAACTTAGCATTGAGGCATAAGTAAATGTTCTTCATGTGATTAAAAGATAGCAACAAAACACTAACTCTTAAGGAAAACAGGTATGGATTAGGATAAAAACAGGGCTGAGAAGCAGAAATAGCAAATTTTTTTGTTTCCTAATAAAGAATTAAAGAGAAAGACAGTTTCTAATTCAGAGTCCTCTTTTTGGCACATACGGTTTTATTGCTAGAATCCAGAATATAATCCCAACCCTAGAGAAACTATAGTCAGTGAATTTAGAAGATTCAATTTAGCATGGCTTTTTCTTATTTGCAAGTGCCAACCAGCCCTAGAGATATTGTTTTATGAGTACATTTAATTGTATTCACTTTATATTTAAGATAAATGGTTAATATTTTAGATTAATTACAGCTTCCTAGTTGGACACAATGTTTGCTCTTCAATTTTTATTTTAACATTGAATGTTAAGTATGTCTGACATAAGCATTTAAGATCTAAAAATTCCATGGAGTTTGAGATAGAACATATGCTTAGCATGAACAAGGCCCTAGGTTCAATCCCTAGGATACCTTCCCCTCAAAAAAAATGCATTCCTGATAAATATGAAGTTAATTTACATATAATAACCTCTAATATAAACACTGAATCTTATTTTAAATTATTTTAGCACTTTTTTTCATTTAAGGACTCATTACAATACTGTTACGTAGAGTGCTTTATTAAACCAAAGCTCAGGCATGTTTACTTTCCTTGATCCTATAATTTAATACTTATTACTATGCCACACTCAATTTTGCATTTCATTTTGTTTTTTATATTTGGAAACGAAGTACAGTGATCTCTATTGAAATAAACATGCTAGTTCTCTCCAGATAATATCTTGTTCTTCACTAACCACCCAGCTGCATAATGGAGCTTTTAAAACAGCATATTTGTGGCACTGTTTGGAGATAATATTTGTAGATTTCATATGACTTCTGCTGTTAGGCTAATTTTAACATACTTTCTACATCTTTAACAGGTTGCTGCTTCTTGTACCTAAATTACAACATCATTTTCCAGTCTTAAACTTTGCTTTGCATCATTGGGTAATATTTTTCAGGTATCTTCATCCTCTTATTGCTCCTGTAATCATTGTTTTTGAATGAAATAAGATTCTAGAGCTGATGATTATCAAGTCATAGAGATCTATATCTCAGGAATACAACTTTATTCTCTTTAAATTGGAATAGTATTATAGCTCTGCTCTGTATGAACAGGGAATTCAAACAGACTTTTAAAAATAAAAATAAAAACATTCCTGAATGAAGTTTTATTCCAATCTGCTATTAAGTCCTAAGAATAGGTTGCTGGCCTCCATTACTTTCAGGAAATGAAAAATGGCTCAGAAGCTAAGCAAGCTAAGCCATCTCTCTCTCAATTGTTTCAGTTTCTCAGGAATTGCTGTACAATGCTGCCAATAACGATCTCCGGGGATCTGACCCCCATTCCACCTCCCACTGCCTCCTCTGCAGCTCCAGATGCCACCAAAAGAAGGAGCTTTGAAGAAAGTGCCTGTACCCTCTTTTACCCTGAGGTGGGTGAGGCCAGGCAGGGTGATTCTCAGGATATCCTTATGCTAAAAGGTATAGTTGAAGCCTTCATCCAGACTTTCTTGAAGATGACCAAGAAATTTGAGAAACATTACCAAATAGCCTAGGAAGTGAAGATGGAACTCAAGAATGGATGGCACAGATGCCATCAGAGATGTAATACATGATGATAAGCATAACCCTAAATAAGCTCTTTGAGGGCAGAGACTATTCTTTAGATTACTCTCTCTCTCTCTGAGATCATATTAAAAATTGCTCTCAAACCCTTTTTTCTTTGGCTCTTAATCTACAATTGTTTGCCCATTCATCAGGAATAATGATATATAGTTCAATGATATCTCAAGCTTCTTGACCACTTTTGTCTTCTGTCTTGGCTAGATTTCTGGATAGGGAATATATCTCTGTCCCATCTCTGAAGTTTTCAGTATTAATACTTAAAATCTTCATTGATGCCCAGGTTATACTTCTTAGGTGTTTTGTTATGATATTTAGCTATTGAGGAAGTCTTATCCTATTTGAACCATACTCCACAGGGATTTTACTGTAGCGTTAGTTTAAAAAATCCCTTTGTATCTGTTTTAAGATTCCACAATAAACAGTCTTGATTCTTGAGAAGTTCTTACATCAGCCATCACTGTGTTTTAGAAGCCGGATATACAGCATCAATTTCCCTGAAATCTAACTTTTTACTCTTGAATGGCAAATGTTACATCTCACTGAGTAATGCTGCCAGAGTAACCTACTAAAAGAATATTTACAGTGATGTGATTTAATAAACTTCTTTTTAAAAATAAAACTAATGGTTTGCTTTTTCTCCTACAGGAAGAAAAATACTAGAAACTTAGCTCCATTCTTTTCTTCTGTCTATGTTGTACTTCAGTGATTTAATCACTTCTTCATTAAAGAATTAACTCTCTTAGAGGCAGATTATAAAAATCTCATCTTCAAGTATTTGATTTCCTATATATCATTTGTGCTTCCTGTTATATGTAAAAACTTTTTATTTGTAATTTTTTTAAGGCAAAAGTGAATGTTGCAGAGTGCTGCTAGTTCTTTTGACAAATATGTGGACATTGAAAATGTGTTATCAACAGCTGGCTTTTTAGATTATTAAGGAAATCAATTTCAAAACCAATTATATTTTACTCAGAAAAATGTTTCCTAAACAACATACTTTTCTCTTGAGCAAGAAATGGATTAAATTATGTTGCATCGGTTTGGGGTTTTGTTAAAATATGAGACTTTGAAAGGAAATAGAATTTTTCTTCATGATAATAAACCTTAGTTATACTTCTTTATAAGAAATTCTGTTTCAGCCAGGCGCCAGTGGCTCACGCCTGTAATCCTAGCTACACAGGAGGCTGAGATCTGAGCATTGCGGTTCAAAGCCAGCCCAGGCAGGAAAGTCCGTGAGACTATTATCTCCAATAAACCACTAGAATACCGGAAGTGGTGCTGTGGCTCAAGCGGTAGATTGCTTGCCTTGAGCTGAAGAGCGCAAGGACAGTGCCCAAGAGTTCCCACAACCAGCCGGGCGCTGGTGGCTCACACCTGTAATCCTAGCTACTCAGGAGGCTGAGATCTGAGGATCGCAGTTCAAAGCCAGCCCGGGCAGGAGAGACTGTGAGACTCCTATCTCAAATAAACCACCAGAAAACCGGAAGTGGCGCTGTGTAGCTCAAGTGGTAGAGCGCTTGCCTTGAGCTGAAGAGCTGAAGGACAGCGCCCAGGCCCAGAGTTCAAGCCCCACGACCGACAAAAAAAAAAAAAAGAGTTCCCACAACCGACAAAAAAAAAAAAAACCAGTTTCATGAATATTGTCATCACTAGTTTTTTGTAGGTGAAAAATATAGGATGGGAAAATTATTTCAGTGAGTTAGATAAGATGTATGGATTTAAGGTCTGATCGCTTTCATCTGATTTCTATTAAGTGAAATACTTAGGTTACCTCTACTTTTCTCAATCAACTATTAATGTTTTAGAGGATGAATTTTTAAAAAACAGGAACAGATTTTTATCAATATTTTCACAATGTTGCAATAATACACAAAAATACGTATATATTATTCACTATTCCACTTAGGAATAAGTTTCTCTTTACTAAGGTAACAGGAGAAATTATAGGATATAGGAAATTGTGTTGGCAACATCTTGACCTTTGCTTGTGTTTTCCTCTTAAAATGCCAACTTCCAAGGTGTATTATTACAGGAAATGGCAGTAGCTGCAACTAAAATACTAGTTCTAACACAGAATGGCATGACATTATTGTTTAGCCTTAATTTTCTATGATATCCATCTTGTTCTGTCTTTCCAGGTTCCCAGTCAGCCTCAGATAAACCCTCCCAGCGGCCATCAGAGAGCACAAACTGTAGCCCTACTAGGAAAAGGTCTTCATCTGAGAGTACTTCTTCAGCAGGCAAGTGTTACTTGTTTTATCAGATTTTCAGGATTGCTTACCACCTGTGACTTTCGAAAGACAATGTAAATTACAAAAACATAAATGATCTTGTTAGGTAAAATTCAGTGGTAATATACATTGAAGTAGCTCTGCTAGTCTTACCTTTAAAAAAATTGATCTTGGGCTGGGAAGGTAGTTTCGTGGTAGAGTTCAGGAATGTCCCTGAGACTCTTATCTCCAATAAACCACTAAAAACCAGAAGTGGCGCTGTGGCTCAAGTGGTAGAGCACTTGCCTTGAGCTGAAGAGCACAGGGACAGGGCCCAAGCCCAGAGTTCAAGCCCCAGGACCAACCAAAAAAAAAAAAAAAAAACTATTCATGAAACAGAATTTCTTATAAAGAAGTATAACTAAGGTTTCTTTATCCTTATTTCAAAGTCTCGTATTTTAGCAAAATCCCAAACCGATGAAACATAATCCATTTCTTGCCAGGCACCAGTAGCTCACACCTGTCATCCCAGCTCAGCTACTGAGGAGGCTGAGATCTGAGGATTGCTACTCAAAGCCAATCTGGGCAGGAACGTTTGTGTGACTCTTAACCATCAAAAATCCAGAAGTGGGGCTGTGGATCAAGTGGTAGAGGATTAGCATTGACCTAAAAAGCTCAATGACAGCACCCAGGCCTTGAGTTCAAGCCCCAGGACTGGCCAAAAAAATACAAAAAAAAACCCTCATTTCCCCTATCTCAAAGAACAAGGCTGGGTATATGGTATATATTTGTAATCCTAGGCATGTGAAAGATAGCAAGGTAGGAGGGTAAAGGTAGGAAGATCACTTGCCACAATTGTGGGCACAAAGTGAGGAATATCTGAAAAATAAAGCAAAAGGGCTAGGGGTATGGCTGAAATAGCCAAGCACCTGCCTAACAAACACATAGCCCCAATTGTAAAACCTAGTACTAAAGAAAAAAAAAATAAACCATATGTGGTATAATCTGTTACAACCTCATTTCTAACCACCATCACATCCTTGGGATTTGTCATACTAAACAGTATGTTCTACAAAAAACTTTTTTTTTGTGGACTTGTGCCTGCCTGGCCTGCCTGCCTGCCTGCCTTCCTTCCTTCCTTCCTTCCTTCCTTCCTTCCTTCCTTCCTTCCTTCCTTCCATTTCTTTCTTTCCTCCCCCTCCCCTTCCCCCTCCCACTCCCCCTCTCTCTCCCCCTCTGTCCTTCTTCCTCTCCCTGTCCCTCTCTCTCTCCTTCTCCTTTTATTGTCAGTTGTGGGCCTGGGCTCTGTCCCTTAGCTCTTCAGCTCAAGGTGAGCACTTGAGCCACAGCACCCCTTCCAGTTTTCTGATGGTTAATTGGAGATGAGTCTTATGGCCTTTCCTGCCCAGGTTGGCTCTGAACCTCCATTCTCAAATCTCAGCCTACTGAGTAGCTGGCATTACTGGCATGAGCTACCAGCTCCTGACATTCTTGTGCCTTTCTTTGGAGGTGCTATTGTTTGTGTTATCCTACTTGTTTACTCAAATTCAATATATAATAGTGTATGTGTCAGTAATATATCCTCTTTATCCCAATTGTTTATGTAATTTGTAGTTTATGTATGTTATAGCATTTTGTACATTACTGTTACAGAATTTAACATGCAAGTTATTGGTACTATGTATGAATCCTTGAGAGAATAATCATCTCTCATTCATGTTTGGAAGTTATTTACTCAGTTCCAATGAACAAAATAGTTTCATGGTAAAAGTAAACTTTATGGGTTACATATTCTCACTGTTGTTAATGATTAAAACAATTGGGTGACTTTCCTCCTTGATATTTGTTATTGGAATCTCATTAATTTATTCCAAAATTAATAACTTTCCTTGAGTCAGGTGCCTCGCTATTCAGGAGGCTGAGATCTGAGGATCGTGGTTCAAAGCCAGGCCTGGCAAGAAAGTCTGTGAGACTCTTATCTCCAATAAACCACTCAGAAAACCATAAGTGGTGCTGTGGCTCAAGTGGTAGAGCGCTGGCCTTGAGCTGAAATGCTGAGGGACAGCACCCAGGCCCAGAGTTCAAGCCCCACGACCAACAAAAAAAAAAATTACTTTCCTTGTAAAAAGATAGATAAGAAATATTTTAGGCTTTTAATTTTTTGGTTGTGGGCTTAAACTCAGAGCCTGGGTACTGTCCCTGAGCTGTTTATTGCTCAAAGCTAACACTCTAAGACTTTGAGCCATAGCTCCACTTCCAGTTTTTTTGGTGGTTAATTGGAGGTAAGAGTCTCACAAACTGCCTGGGCAGGACTTGAACCTTGATGCTCAGATCTCAGCCTCCTGAATAGCTAAGATTACAGGTGTGAGCCACCAGCACCAAACTCCAACCAGTAATTAGTAATTAGTCTTTGGACTGAGTTTGGCTTGCAGACTTGAATGTCATTATCCTAGTTTAGGTAGACCCCAATAAAGTTCATTTAAAGGCTGAGTGTGTATGGCCTCATGCCCATAATCCTAGCTACTCAGAATGCTGAGATTTGAGAATCACAGTTTAAAGCCAACCCAAGCAGAAAAGATTGTGAGAGTCTTACCTCTAACTACCACAAAGCTGGAAGTGGGGCTGTGGCTCAAGTGGTACAACACCAGCCGTGACTAAAAAAGCTAAAATAGGCTAGGTCCTGAGTTCAAGACCCATACTGGCACACACACAAATTATTCACTGTCTTTTGGTTGGGCTGGTCTGATACTGCAGTATCAGACTATAATCCTGGTTTACACTAATAATTATACTCATGAGTCACTATACCCAGCTCGTTACCCATGATTTGCTTTTGCATTCAAAGGAGTTAAAACTGTTACAGTTTCATTTAGAAGCTATGTAAGGATTTTGAACAAGAGAGATATGTTTTGGATGTTATATCAAAATTGTCTATCATTTGCAATGCTGGAAGAATGACCTCCACATCCTGGTGGCTTAAAAGAAGCCCCCCCCCTTTTTTTTTTGGGGGGGGGTCCGGTCGTGGGGCCTGAACTCTGGGCCTGGGCACTGTCCTTCAGCTCTTCAGATCAAGGCTAGCACTCTACCACTTGAGCCATAGTGCCACTTCCAGCTTTTTTTCTTTTTGCTTATGTGGTGCTGAGGAATCGAACCCAGGGCCTCAGGCATGCATTAGTAAAGCTCTTGAAATTTTCAGTTTAGTAATGAAATCTACTTGCCAAATATTGGTAGTTTATGCTTGTAATCCTAACTAATCAGACAGCTGAAATATGAAGATCACAGTTTGAAGCCAACCCTGGCAGAAAAGTCTTGTGAGTCTCTTATCTCCAATTAACCAGCAAAAATCTGCAAGTTATATATGTGGCTTAAGTAGTGGTAGAGTACTAGCCTTGAGCAAAAAGCTAAGGGCTAGCACCCAGGCTCTGAGTTCAAACCCCAGTCCTAGAACTAAATAAACTCTACTTCTCACATTTTAGTGGCTTGAGCAAGTTATGTCATTGGGAGCTATGAAGTCTAATCTTTTGAAGGGAGGTCAGTAATAAATGTTTATCAATAATAATATAGTTGGGCTGGGAAGGTGGCTTAGTGGTAGAGTGCTTGCCTCGCATGCATGAGGCCCTGGGTTTGATTTCTTAGCACCATATAAGCAGAAAAAGGTGGAAGTGGTGCTGTGGCTCTAGTGGTAGAGCACTAGCCTTGAGCTGAAGAGCTGAGTGACAGCGCCCAGGCTCAGAGTTCAAGCCCCACAACCGACCCCCTTACAATAATAATAATAATAATAATAATATAGTTGGGCTGAGAATGTGGCTTAGTGGTAGAGTACTTGCCTTAGCATGCATGAAGCCTTGGATTTGATTCCATAATACCACATAAACAGAAAAGGCTGGAAGTGGCACTGTGAAGTGATAAGAGTACTAGCCTTGAGGAAAAGAAGCACAGGGACAGTGCCCAGGCCCTAAATTCAAGCCCCAGGACTGTCAGAAAAATAAATAACAATAATAATAATAATAATATAGTCTAACATATGCATTTTAGAAAAGTCCACATTACGGGCAGGGAAGTTGGCTCAGTGGTAGATTTGCGTCACATGCATGAGGCCCTGGGTTCAATTCCTCAGCACCACATAAGCAGAAAAAAAGCTGGAAGTGGCGCTGTGGCTAAAGTGGTAGATATATTACATTTGATTTGTAAACAAGCATGGTGTTTTCATACCTATCCAATCCCAACACTGTGGAGACTAAGGCAAGATGATGTTGAACCTAGGTTCAAGATACGTGTAGCAAATTAAATTTTGAACTATCTTTGTAAGATTGAGAGAGATGGTAAACAAACAGTTGAAAGTTTAAAAAAAAAAAAAACAGTTGAGGGCCGTGCTCCAGTGGCTCATACCTGTAATCCTAGCTACTGAGGAGGCTGAGATCTGAGGATCACCTTTCAAAGCCAGCTGGGGCAGGAAGGCCATGAAACTCTTATATCCAGTAAACCACCAGAAAACCAGAAGTGGCTCTGTGGCTCAAGTGGTAGAGCACTAGTCTTGAGCTGAAGAGCTGAGGGAAAGCACTCAGGCCCAGAGTACAGGTCCCATTACTGACCCAAAAAAAAAAAAAAAAAGTTCAAAGTGTTAGTTTATAATTTCAGAGGCACCTGTGATAGAGATACAGATGTAGCAGTTTTTTATAAAGTTGAATTTGGTAGTGAATAATATTTCCCAAGAAAAAAATAAAATAAGACAACAGGTATAGAGATCTGAGACATTAGCATTTGAGGGGGAAGTGAAAGAAAAGATGTTAGTGAATGAGACTAATTTAGAGAAAATGAGACTGTTAAATCTGAAAAAGGATGTGTTAAATGTTAAAAAGGAATAGTCAACATCATTGTTTCTAAGAAGTCAAGAAAGATTTGAACAGTGTTGAGTCATTTAGGAAATAAGGGGGTGGGAAATGTCTGGGGTTATTTTTGTTTTTGTTTTTGGATCCGGTCGTGGGGCCTGAACTCTGGGCCTGAGTTGTCCCTCAGCTCTTCCACTCAAGGCTAGCGCTCTACCACTTGAGCCACAATACCATTTCCGGCTTTTTTCTTTTTGCTTATGTGGTACTGAGGAATTGAACCCAGGGCCTCATGCATGCAAGGCAAGCGCTCTACCACTGAGCCACCTTCCCAGCCCTGGGAAGTTTGCAACTGTTACACTGAAGAATGAGTTGATTATATGAAACTTCTGTCTTTAAATTGCTCTTTAAGTACATATTAACTTGTGTTGTTATTACTGCTACTATTGACTCTATGTAGGGTTGGAAATAAGAGTCTGGTTTTTATAATAGAGGAAACACAGTACAGTAAAATGAGAGCTGGGGGCCAGTGGCTCATGCCTGTAATACTAGCGACTCAGGAAGGCTTAAATGTGAGGATCACAGTTTGAAGCCAGCCCAGCCAGGAAACTATATGAGACTCTTTCCTTAATTAATCACAGGAAAAGCCAGAAGTGGTGCTGTGGCTCAAGTGATAGAGTGCAAAAAGGAGCCCAGGGACAGCACCCAGGCCCAGAGTTTAAGCCCCAGAACTGGCAAAATAAATAAAATAGTAGTAGTAACAGTAGTAGTAGTAGTAGTAGTAGTAGTAGTAGTAGTAGAAATAAAGAATAAAATGAGAAAAAATTGCAACAAAGATGTTTAGGCATATTTGATGGATATTATTAAATTTTTGCTTACAACTGCTAGGCCCCACTCTTATAAAGTGAATGTTCAAAAAGGAGGGCAATTATAAATTGAAAATATATTGCAATTGATATATCACTGGACATATTTCAATTCTGGTAACCATCTGTAGGGTCCTTGCAAGAAATTTTACAAAGCTACCATTAAAAGTCATAAAGGGCTGGGCATTGGTGACTCACACCTGTAATCCTAGCTAATCAGGAGGCTGAGATCTGAGGATCACGGTTCAAAGCCTGCCCGGGCAGAAAAGTCTGTGAGACTCTTCTCTCCAATAAACCACCAGAAAACCTGAAGTGGTTCTGTGGCTCAAGTGGTAGAGCGCTCACCTTGAGCTGAAGAACTCAGGGAAAGCGCCCAGGCCCAGAGTTCAGGCTCATGACCAACAAAAAAAAAGTCATGCATAATATATTTTAGGATCATATTAGAATTAGAATTCATTAGCCAGATACCTTGAAAATTTCTAAATATGTAAGAATAAGTAATGGGTTATATAAATAACCTATAAGTCAAAAAGGAATTCATAATACTAAATTTGACATACTACTTTGAAGTGAATAAAAATGAAGTCAGAGCAAAATTAGAATTACAGCAAAAGCTGTTTATACCTTAGGTTGCTAAATAACAAAGTTCTGAATCTGACTCACTCTCAGATTAGGGAGCTAAAAAAAGAATAATTAAACCCAAATTAGGAAGTAGGATATTAGAGAGATAGGACCAGAAATAACAATTAATACTAACAGTAATCCTTTGTGTATGTGTGTATATACATACAGAATATGTGTTAATTTAGCCAAAGGGATTAAGAAACAAAGAAAGCAAATTAGCAATACCAGAAATGAAAAATAAGTTCATTACAAGTCATACATAATTTAAAAGGATAATAGACTTGAGAATATTATGCCCATAAATTGAAAAAATAGACAAAAGTTATTCTTTGAAACAAACAAACAAAAGCAAGTATTAGAATTTACACTAGGGGCTGGGAAGGTGGCTCAGTGGTAGAGTGCTTGCCTTGCATGCATGAGGCCCTGGGTTCGATTCCTCAGCACCACATAAGCAAAAAAGAAAAAAGCCGGAAGTGGCGCTGTGGCTCAAGTGGTAGAGTGCTAGCCCTGAGCTGAGGAGCTGAGGGACAGCGCCCAGGCCCAGAGTTCAGGCCCCACGATAAGCAAAAAAGAAAAAAGCCGGAAGTGGATCTGTGGCTCAAGTGGTAGAGTGCTAGCCCTGAGCTGAGGAGCTGAGGGACAGCGCCCAGGCCCAGATTTCAGGCCCCACGACCGGACCCAAAAAAATAAATAAATAAATAGAATTTACACTGGGCACCAGTGGCTATGCTCGTGATCTTAGCTGCTTGGGATACTGAGAGTATAAAGATTCTAGTTCATAGCTGCTTGGGATACTGAGAGTATAAAGATTCTAGTTCAAGGCCAGGCTATGCTTGTAATCTTAGCTGCTTGGGAGACTGAGAGTATAAAGATTATAGTTCAAGGCCAGCTGAACAGCAAAGTTTGTAAGACTCTATCTTGAAAATCACTGGAAAAAAATCAGCACTAGAGATGTGGTAGAGTTCCTGGCTAGAAAGCATATACCTCAGTACCACCAAACAAAAAAACAAAAAAAAAAACCTCCTAATCTAGGCATGGTAGCTCATCCAGCTACTCAGGAGCTGAGATCTGGCCTAGCCCAAGTAAAAGCTTGACAACTGAGTTTTGTTTGTTTCTTTTCTGTATTCGATGGGGGTTTTTTTGGGGGAAAGGGGGACGGGGAGGCAGTGTCCTGGGGCTTGAACTCAGGGCCTGGGCACTGTCCCTGAGCTTCTTTTGCTCAAGGCTAGCACTCTACCACAAGAGCCACAGCGCCACTTCCAGCTTTTTCTGTTTATGTGATACTAAGGAATTGAACTCAGGACTTCATGCATGCTAGGCAAGCACTCTACCACTAATCCACATTCCCAACCCCTGTGTGGTTGGAATTCAGTGCCTTGAGCTTGCTAAGCTTAACACTCAAACTATGCCTCCAAGCCTGCACTATGCCTCCTTTTAGAGGTAGAGTTTAAAAAAAAAAAATCGGGCTTTTTGCTGGGTATTTGGAGATAAGAATCTGTCAAATTTGGTGAATAAATGAAAAGAATGAAGCAACCCACAACCCAATAAGATGGTCTTTTCATATATAATTGTTTGTGTGTGTGTGTGCGTGCACCAGTCCTAGGGCTTGAACTCAGGGCCTGAGTGCTGTCATTGAGCTTTTTGATCAATGCTAATCCTCTACTTCTTGATCCACAGCTCCACTTCCAGCTTTTCAGTGGTTAATTTAAGATAAGAGTCAGACGAACTTGCCTGCCCAGGTTGGCTTTGAATTGCAGTCCTCAGATCTCAGCCTCCTCAGTAGCTTGGATTATAAGCCTGAGCCACTGGCACCCAGCTTCATATATAATTTTTATTTTCCTCTAAGTTTTACATGCTAAGATGATCTTGAACCTTAATCTTCCAAATCTCAGCCTCCTGAAAAGCTAGGATTATAGGCATGAACCACTAGTACCTGGCTGAGAGTTATTTTAAATTTGCATGCTATTAAAGAAGCTTGACCAATTTTGATTTTATCATGTTTATTGTGTTGTCTCTTATTAAAGAAAGACCACTACACTATACTTGTAAAAGAAGAATCCATATGATTCTATGCTATTTAACTTGCCTTTCTTGTCTTTTATGGGTGTTTAAAGTTATCTAGCCATACCTGTAAATCCTAAATGCTGGTAAGACTGAGTCAGGAGGATAGCACCTTGGAGATCATCCTGGGTTATGTAGTGAGAGACTATCACAAAAAAAAGAAAAAGAGAAGAAAGTTATTTCAGTAACTAGGTATGATCAGTTTTTGTCTATATGTAATTTATTATTTGTTTTTTTTTAGTAAACGGAATTTCCTCCCGAAGTCCAAGATTGGTTTCTTCAGTGGACGATTCCGTGGATAGTTTGCTACAGCGGATGGTACAGGAAGACCAAGAGCCCGTGGAGAAAAATATTGATGCTGTGATTGCAACTGCCTCTGCACCTCCCCCCTCCAGTCTAAGCTGTAGCCACAGCAAGGAGCGAACCCTGGGAAAACCAGATAGTCTTCTAGTGCCTACCACCCCAACTGACTCTTGCAGTAGTAACATTTCACTTCTTTCTGAAAAGTTGTCAACAAGCAGCTGTTCCTCCCATCATATCAAAAGAAGTGTAGTGGAAGCTATGCAGCGCCAGGCTCGGAAAATGTGCAATTATGACAAAATCTTGGCCACCAAGAAAAACCTAGACCATGTCAATAAAATTTTAAAAGCCAAAAAGCTTCAAAGACAGGCAAGAACAGGAAATAACTTTGTGAAACGCAGACCAGGTCGACCTAGGAAATGTCCACTCCAGGCTGTGGTATCCATGCAAGCATTCCAGGCCGCTGCCCAGTTTGTCAATCCAAGTTTAAATGAAGGTGAAGAAGAATCACCACTTCACCTCAGTCCTGATACAGTTACTGATGTAATCGAGGCCGTTGTTCAAGGTGTAAATTTGAATTCAGAACATAAGAAGGGATTGAAGAGGAAAAATTGGTTATTGGAAGAACAGACTAGGAAGAAGCAGAAGCCATTACTAGAAGAAGAGGAGCAAGAAAATAATAAAAGGTATTTATTTCCTTCTTTAAAAAAGTCCCTGAGCCATGGGCTGGGAAGGTGGCTCAGGGGTAGAGTGCTTGCCTTGCAAGCATGAGGCTCTGGGTTTGATTTGCACAAGTGGTAGAGCGCTAGCCTTGAGCTGAAGACCTGAGGGACAGGCCCCGCGACCAACCAAACCCACCGCCCATCCCCCCCCCAAAAAAAGTCCCTGAGCCAGGAAGCCCCCATGAGACTCTTATCTCCAATTAACTATTCAAAAACCAGAAGGAGCCAGGAAGCCCCCATGAGACTCTTATCTCCAATTAACTATTCAAAAACCAGAAGGATTCTGTGGCTCAAAGTGGTTGAGCATAGCCTTGAGCAAAAGAGCTCAGGGACAGAGCCCAGGTCCTGAGTTCTAGCTCTAGTACTGGCAATAAAAATACAAAACAACAAAAAAAGTTCTAGCACTTAGGAGGCTAAGACAGGAAAATTGAAAGTTTGAGGCCAGTTGATCTACATATCAAAGGATTGTGAGGGGAACTTTGATGAACAAAGAAGTCACAAAATCATGAAGGATATGAAGCCTGTATATTAATAGAAGCATATGAAAATAGAATCACTAAGCCGGGCGCTGGTGGCTCACACCTGTAATCCTAGCTACTCAGGAGGCTGAGATCTGAGGATCCCGGTTCAAAGCCAGCCTGAGTAGGAAAGTCCGTGAGACTCTTATCTCCAATAAACCACCTGAAAACCGGAAGTAGCGCTGTGTCTCAAGCGGTAGAGCACTCACCTTGAGCTGAAGAGTACAGGGAAAACGTCCACACCCAGAGTTCAAGCCCCGAGACCCACAAAAAAAAAAAAGAAAGAAAATAGAATCACTGATGACACTGTAACTCAGGTCTGTATCCTAGCCTAGGCAGAAAAAGTTTACTAGATTACATCTCTCTAAAAAACAAAACAAAACAGTAAAATACAGGGCTGAAGGTGTGTCTAGCAGAATGTTAGCCGTGAATTCAAACCTCATTACCACCAAATAAATATCTGATGGCTAAAGTTCTTCAACAAATGAAAAAATTGATGAACTTCTTACCAGGTTGATTAATAAAGAATCAGAAGAGGAATAAATAAAACATAGTTTAAAAGAAGATAAATAGGATTGAAGATAGTTTATGGAAGACTAAAAATTGGGTACTGTGTGAAGTTTATGCCAAAATTAGCCAGGGCTGGTAGCTTAGAGGCTGACATCAGAGATTTTGATTCAAAGCCAGACTAGGTAGAAAAGTCTTAAAATATTTATAGCAATATGCTAGATTGGAAATATGACTCAAGTGATAGGGTGCCAGCTAGGAACAAGAAAGCTAATTCAGAGTTGGATACTGGTGGCTCAGGCCTGTAATCCAGATACTTAGGAAATTGAAATCTGAGGATCATGCTTCAGAGCCAGCCCAGGCAGAAAAATCCACATAAATGCAAGGCCATGGAGGATGGGGCTAAGGGGGTGTATATTTCTCCCCTGATCATCATATCATCATGTTTTTCTCTAAATTCATATTCTTCCTATCCATCCCTCCCTGCCTCTCTGACTGTCTGCCTTTACCTCTGCCTCTGTGTGTGTATGTGTTATAATTTTGTTCCACATCCCAGGCAAACATTTGTGTGTGTGTGTGTGCACGCGCGCGCACGCTGATCTCTGGACTTGAACTCAGGGCCCTGGGTGCTGTCCCTGAGCTTCTTTTGCTCAAGGCTAGTGCTCTCTACCACCTGAGCCACAGCTACACTTCTGGCTTTCTTTGGTGGTTTATTGAAAATTGCCTTAGGCTGGCTTCAAATTGTGATCCTCAGATCTCAGCCTCCTGAATAGCTAAGATTACAGATGTGAACTACCATAACCCAGCCAGGTTGACCATTTTTTTAATCTCTTGTATTTTTTAGATAATTTCATTGAATTTCTTTTCCAGAATCATGTTTTCTTATATTTTGGCATGTTTAGAATTTTTTTCATTGGATACTAGATATTTTTAATATCATGTTGTATAACTGGTTTTTGTTAGGTTTCTTCATAAGTTTCCAATTTTATCTTGAAAAAGATTTAAGTTACTTGTAGACCAGTCTGTTTCATTTGAAGATTTTGTTGTCATCGTTGTTGAGACAGGTTATTGCTATATACTACCAGGCTCATCTTGGCTTCTTCACATAGCCTAAGCTGGCCTCAAAGTTTCTAACTCCTGCCTCTGCTTCCCAGTTTTTGAGATTACAAGCCTGTATCACCATGGTCAGCTTTGATGATTGTTTACTTGCTGCTGTTGTTATTGATTTTATATTTAAGTAGTTGTACAAAGATGCTACAATTCACCGGGCACAGTTGACTCATGCTTCTAATCCTAGCTACTCAGGAGGCTGAGGATCTGAGATCAAGGTTTGAAGTCAGCCAGGCAGAAAAGTCCATGAGATTCTTATCTCCAATTAACCACCAGAAAACCAGAAGAGTGGCACTGTGGTTTAAAGTGATAGAGCACTAGCCTTGAATGAAAAAGCTCAGGAACAGCACCCAGGCCCTGAGTTCAAGCCCCATGGACTAACCTCCCTCCCCCCCCAAAAAAAAGTCAGTTCATGACAATTCATCTTGTCAACCCTTTCATCTTTCTTCCTTATTTTCCAGTCCCTACCCCAAACATGTTTTCACTTCCTGGTTTTCATTTTGTTAAACAGTTTGTTAGTTGTTCAGAGGAGTTATAACTTTGGATTCTTTGCTTCAATATATAATCTTTTAGTCAGATATATGTGTGTATATGTTTTCATGTACACTTATAGATATTTGGGGGGGATGGGGGGTCTGGTCGTTGGGCCTGAACTCTGGGCCTGGGCGCTGTCCCTCAGTTCTTCAGCTCAAGGCTAGTGCTCTACCACTTGAGCCACAGCGCCACTTCTGGCTTTTTTCTTTTTGCTTATGTGGTGCTGAGGAATCGAACCCAGGGCCTGATGCATGCAAGGCAAATACTCTACCACTGAGCCACCTTCCCAGCCTGTACACTTATATTTTAAATCTAGCTTCTGCAGGTGAAAGAAAACGTGCCATTTGTCTCTCTGAGCCTGACTTAACATAGTTTTTTCTAGGTCCGTCCATTTCCCTGAAAATGACATATTATTCTTTCTAATAGATGAGTATTTCATTGTATATATTTAACATATTTTCTTGACAATTTTTTTACTCATAGTTAAAACTGGTTTTGACTGTATAAAAGCTTAAAACAGTGGATAGCAATACCTTCTGTTACTTCTATTGAATTCTTCCATTAATGGATCTCCACTCTGCCTAGTCAGGTTATTCTAACCAGATGAGGAAGACCTCATATCTCTTTTTTTTCTTTCTTACTTCCTGTAATATTTAAGTAGACAATCATTTGTAGAAAAGACAATAACATTTTTAAACTTCTCTTTTTAATCTAGCTTTACAGAAGCACCAGTTGAGATTCCCAGTCCTCTAGAAACCCCAGCTAAACCTCCTGAACCTGAAAATACTTTCCAGCCCGTGCTATCTATCATCCCAAGGGAAAAGAAGGCCCCACGTCCCCCAAAGAAAAAGTATCAGAAAGCTGGGCTATATTCTGACGTTTATAAAACTACAGAGTAAGTAGTAGTAACTAGCAATTGACATTGTTTAAATACCTGTTATTCTTTCATTTGTGACAAAAAAAATTGACTATCATAAAACAGTATATTATATATACAAATTTCTATCACTTCTGTTCACTATATTCATAATGTACTACACTGTGTTGTATAAGATTAATTATATTCCCTGATTTTTATCTTCTCTCTGCCTTCCTAGGTTACATTCTATAGTTTGAGGCCTTTTAATGATCTACTTGATTTTTTCTTTTTTTTTTTTTGAACTCTGGGCTTGGGCACTGTCGCTGTGCTCTTCAGCCCAAGGCAAGCTCTCTACTGCTTGAGCCACAGCGCCACTTCCAGTTTTCTAGTGGTTTATTGGAGATAAGAGTCTTAGGGACTTTCCTGCCCCGGCTGGCTTTGAACCATGATCTTCAGATCTCAGCCTCCTGAATAGCTAGGATAACAGGTGTGAGCCACCGGCGCCTGGCTCTACTTGATTTTCCAATGATTGAATACTATGTTACACCAACTTTGCCAGATGATTAACATATTTTTTCCTCATTTGAAGAACTTCATGGGTTTTTTTTCTTGACAAAGTACAACTTAATAAGCAACAAAGAAGAGATAGCTATTATATCAAGAAGTATCCCACAGGGCTGGGAATGTGGCTTAGTGGTAGAGTGATTGCCTAGTATGCATGAACCCCTGGCTGGGTTTGATTCCTCAGTACCATATAAACAGAAGCCAGAAGTAGTGTTATGGCTCAAGTGGTAGAGCACTAGCCTTGAGCAAAAGAAGCTCAGGGACAGCCCAGGCCCTGAGTTCAAGACAGAGAACTGCCCCCCCCCCCCAAAAAAAAAGTATTCCATGGAATATAACAGTGTGAGATTTGAAGAATTTGATAATACTTTGCTAGGTGTATAGGCTAGTCCATAAGAGGAAACAGCATGTAAAATGGCAGGCAGCCCAGCAACTCAGGAGGAGGAGATCTTAGAATCTTGGTTCAAACCTGGACCTGGCAGAAAAATCTATGAAAACTCTTATTTCCATTTAACCAGTAAAAATGCTGGAACTATAGAGGTAAGGCTTTAATGGCATAGCACTAGCCATGAGTGAAAAAGTGAAAGGCCCTTGAGATCAAACCCCAGTTCCAACACACAAAAAGGGAGGGGACTTTAGACATTATTTCAGGTAAAATGTACTAACAGTTAGCAATGGTTGTTAGAAATCCTAGCCTTTCTAATTTGCTTGGTTGGGTTATTGATTGTTTTTTCTTTCCTTTATTATTTGCATGCATTTTCTCCCTTTGTTAAGTGTCCTATTTGAATTAGATTACTTGATTATTATACCCAAATAATAAATGATTAAACTAAGTAAATAATTACCCTCAGTTTGTCCAAAGATTGAGTTGAACACAAATTTTGAATGGGTTACAGTAGAAACAGAACATTCTAAAAAGTTAATTTATCTTCTTTTGATAAGAAAAGTGAAGCTTTTTTTCTTTTTTGTCAGTCGTAGGGCTTGAACTCTGGGCCTGGGTGCTGTCCCTCAGCTCTTCAGCTCAAGGCGAGCACTCTACCACTTGAGCCACAGCGCCACTTCCAATTTTCTGGTGGTTAATTGGAGATAAGAGTCTCACAGATGCCGGGCGCTGGTGGCTCACGCCTGTAATCCTAGCTACTCAGGAGGCTGAGATCTGAGGATCGCGGTTCAAAGCCAGCCCGGGCAGGAGAGACCGTGAGACTCCTATCTCAAATAAACCACCAGAAAACCGGAAGTGGCGCTGTAGCTCAAGTGGTAGAGCGCTCGCCTTGAGCTGAAGAGCTGAAGGACAGTGCCCAGGCCCAGAGTTCAAGCCCCACGACCGACAAAAAAAAAAAAAAGAGTCTCACAGACTTTTCTGCCCGGGCTGGCTTTGCACCACAATCCTCAGATCTGCCCCCCGAATAGCTAGGATTACAGGTGTGAGCCACTGCCACCAGCACCTGGCTAAGTGAAGCTTTTTAAAAAATGTACCTCACATACACACATACTATAGAATTGGTTGTTCCTGTTTTATAACTTTAGCCACAGGCCAAAAGAAAACATGATTACAGTTCCAGCATAGTGACACATACCTAATAATCTCAATACTCAGGATGCTGAAATCAGAGGATCAGATTTCAGGCCATCCCAGACAAAAAGCATAGTTGTGCTCTTGGAAAGAGGATCATGGTCTCTAAAGCCCTGGGCAAGGGACACACAAGATTCTATCTGAAAAATAACTAAGAAGCAATAAAGGACTGGGAGTTTGTATAGGTCAAGTGGTAGAGCACCTACCTAACAAATTGTAGGCCTTGAATTCAAACTCCAATTTCACCAAGAAAAAAAAAAAGGAAAATAGAAACTTACTATCTGGCTTTATGGTCAGTTCATATCTAAAATAGCCAACCTTCATTTCAGTATACATAAAGATTGTCTACTAATGTTAAGAATCTTTAGGACAAACTAACAAATGCAAAGAGGCAAACATGTTCTTTCTCTTTATCTTCCATTCTGCAAAGTGGAAGACCACACAGTTCAGACTATTAAAAATAAAAAATGAGGGCTGGGAATGTGGCTTAGTGTTTGCCTAGCATGCATGAAGCCCTGGGTTGATTTCTCAGTACTACATAAACAGAAAAGGCCAGAAGTAGTGCTGTAGCTCAAGTGGTAGAATGCTAGCCTTGAGCACAACAAGGCTCAGGGACAGTGCCCAGGCCTTGAGTTCAAGCCCAGTACTGTCAAAAACAAAAAAGAAAGTTATTAATGACTAATGTTTTTGATTTCGTTACTTTTTGGGAACTAGAGCTATAAAAGTAACCCTGGATTTTTACCTTCTGTATTATGCCAAGAATTTTCTTGTGCTTATCTACTATGATCTCAAGAAAGTAAAATGTCATGTTGCATTGTTCCTTTTTTATTTATTTACTTTATTGTTATTTTAGAGGTGATATACAGCAGGGCTACATTTACATATGTCAGATAATAAGTACATTTCCTTTCCTTTAGTGTCATCTATTCCCTCATTCTCTCCCATTTCTTCCCTCACATCTCCACCAAGTTGCATGGTTGACTTTCATCAATGGTTCCTTTTTTTTAAAATATGCTTTTTTTTAAATATAATTTTGCAAGCAGAAAAGGTCAAATAAGTTGATGTTAGGGAAATTAACCCTAAGATATGTATTCAGATTTTTTTTCTTTCATGCGATTGTTTCTAACACATTTATAAGATTATTTCTTTGTTGCTTTGTATGTCCCTCCCTCCTCATTTGGAGGAGGCTTGGCCTGGCTATATTCCAGGCTGATCTGAATTTAAGAGATCTATCTGCATTAGCCTCCCAAGTAGACTACAGGCCCAGTTACTCTATGCTCATTGCTTACGCATATTTTTTTCTGAAAATTTTTCCTGTATTCTTTCATTTTTATTCTAAGATATCACTATGTAGCCCAAGTTGGTCTGTATGAAACTCAAGGTCTTCCTGCCTCAGCCTCCCAAGTAGTGAGATTATAAGTGCACACTACCCTTGTCTGGCTGAATAAATGATGGTTTAAGTCTTAAATCTTTACCAGCTACTAAAGTTAAGATATCACTTAACCTGGTAGAACATTTGTTCCCAAATCTGTAAACTAGAATCAACATTACCTCTTACCTGCTTCATGATATTGATACAATACTATCTGAAAGTAACTTTTTAAGTTGTAGGTATGCTGTCTTCATTAAAATTAAAACTGAATTGGGAGCTGGTGGCTCATACCTCTAGTTGGAAGCCTGGACATAAATATTCTTGAAACCCCTTTGACCAGTAACTGGAGTAGGTAGTGCACTCTAGTTTCATATAGAAAGTATAAACTGGGCTGAGTGCCGGTGGCTCATGCCTGTAATCCTAGCTACTGAGGAGGCTGAGATCTGAGGATCATGGTTCAAAGCCAGCCCAGGCTGGAAAGTCTGTGAGACTTTTATCTCCAATAAACCACTAGAAAACCAGAAGTGGCACTGTGGCTCAAGCAGTAGAGCACTCACCTTGAGCTGAAGAGCTGAGGGACAGCACCCAGGCCCAGAGTTCAAGCTCTGTGACTATAATCCTGTAATCCTAGCTACTCAGGAGGCTGAGATTTTAGTATCGAGGTTCAAAGCCACCCCAGGGGCTGGGAAGTTGGCTCAGTGGTAGAGTGCTTGCCTTGCATTCTTGAAGCCCTGGGTTCGATTCCTCAGCACCACATAAGCAGGAGGGGGAAAAAAGCTGGAATTGGCACTGTGGCTAAGTGGTAGAGTACTAGCCTTGAGCTGAAGAGCTGAGGGACAGCGCCCAGACAAGCCAGCTCAGGCAGGAAAGTCCGTGAGACTGTTATCTTGAATAAACCACTCAGAAAACTGGAAGTGGCACTGTGGCTCAAGTGGTACAGCAGTAGCCTTTAGCTGAAGAGAGCAGGGACAGGGCCCAAGCCCAGAGTTCAAGCCCCACGACTGACAAAAAAAAAAAAAAAAAGTGTAAACTGGCAGGAGGTTAAAAAACCCATCACAGGGGCTGGGAAGTTGGCTCAGTGGTAGAGCGCTTGCCTTGCATGCCTGAGGCCCTGGGTTCGATTCCTCAGCACCACATAAGCAAAAAGAAAAAAGCCGGAAGTGGCGCTGTGGCTCAAGTGGTAGAGCACTGGCCTTGAGCTGAAGAGCTGAGGGACAGTGCTCAGGCCCAGAGTTCAGGCCCCACAACCGGACCAAAAAAAAAAAAAAAAAACCATCACAAAGATAAAGAGTGCTAAAAATGGCTAGAGGCATGACTCAGTAGTAGAGCACCTTCCTAGGGGAAGCCCTGAGTTCAACTCCTAATACTGCAAGAAAGAAAAAATAGTCAGTTTGGCCTCCCTCTACAAAACTGTTGGAAAATGCTAAAGAGCCTTTTTTTAAAGGCCTTTCCAGAAAAAAAGGGTTCTTGAAAAAAAATAGAAAATATTTAGTACCCTCCCTTAAAACTGCATTTTTGGGGAGAGAAAGGGGGTCATGGGTCTTGAACTCGGGGCTGGGGTGCTGTCTCTGAGCCCTTTTTGCTCAAGGCTAGAACTCTACCACTTTGGGCCACAGTGCTACTTCCATTTTGTTTTTTTGTTTGTTTGGTTGGTTGGGTTTTTTTTGAGTGGTTCATTGCAGATAAGAGTCTCACAGCAGGGGCTGGGAAGTTGGCTCAGTGGTAGAGTGCTTTTCTTGCATGCATGAGGCCCTGGATTCCATTCTTCAGCACCACATAAGCAGAAAAGGCTGGAAGTGGCACTGTGGCTCAAGTGGTAGGGTGCTAGCCTGAAGAGCTAGCTGAAGAGCTGAGGAACAGCACTCAGGCCCAGAATTCAGCCCCCACGACCAACCAAAAAAAAAAGTCTCACGGGGGCTTTTGGCCCTGAGCAGCTTTGAAAAATGATGTTCAGATCTCAGCTTCCTGAGTAGCTGGAATTACAGGCTTCTAAGGTCTAAGCCACTGTTAAGACCTGACCTTAAAACAAATGATGTTAATATTTGACAACAAGAAGGAATTTCAGCCAGGTGCTAGTGGCTTGCACCTGTAATCCTAACTACTCAGGAGGCTGAGATCTGAGGTCGAGGTTCAAAGCCAGTCTAGTCAGGAAAGTCCATGAGACCCTTATCTCCAATAAACCACCAGAAAATTGGAAGTGGCGCTGTGGCTCAAGTGGTAGAGTGCTTGCCTTGAGCTGAAGAGCTAAGGGACAGCACCCAGGCCCAGAGTTCAAGCCCCATGACCAACAAAAAAGAAAAAAAAATTCATTGCCTTTAACTATTTATCATTCTTTTGTGATCACAGCCCAAAGAGCCGATTAATCCAATTAAAGAAAGAGAAACTGGAATATACTCCCGGAGAGCATGAATATGGATTATTCCCAGCCCCTATTCATGTTGGTGAGTACTAAATCTACACAGTATATTGCTGAGAAGGTTATATAATTCCCTCCAGTTTGAAGGAAGTGTCTGTGTTAGTTCAAGCTTGTTACCATTTATACTTATTCTCAGTAATTCTGTATATTAATAAATGCCTGCCTAGCTAGCACAAGGCCTTGTGTTCAAACCCTAGTACCACCAAAAAGGTGATCAAAATTCCCATTTAAAGGAAAACATAACCATTTTGTCCAAATGAGCAATTTTCTAACCTAGATCTTGGAATAAAACTCTTTAACTATCCAAGAGGATGAGAGTACTGTTAATTACTGTTAGTTTAATTAACAGTAATAATGAGTAATCTATTATCTCTAGTATAGTGATAATAGCTCTAGTTTCCCTCTTTTTTGGGGGGGAGGGGGTGTCAGTCATGGGGCTTGAACTCTGGGCCTGGGTATTGTCCCTGAACTCTTCAGCTCAAGTCTAGAGCACTACCACGACATTACTTCCAGTTTCCTATTGGTTAATTGGAGACAAGAGTCTCACAGCTGTGCATGGTGGCTCACACCTGTAATCTTGGCTACTCAGGAGGCTGAGATCTGAGGATCACAGTTCAAAGCCAGCCTGGGCAGGAAAGGCAGTAAGACTCTTAATCTCCAATAAACCATCAGAAAACCAGAAGTACCACTGTGGCTCAAGTGGTAGAGCTCTAGCTTTGAGCTAAAGAACTGAGGGACAGTACCCAGGCCCAAAGTTCAAGCCACACGACTGACAAAAAAAGAAAAAAGAAAAGAGTCTCACTGCCTTTGCTGCCCAGGCTGGCCTTGAACCACAATCCTCAGATTTCAGCCTCCTGATTAGCTAGCACTACAGGCATTAGCCACTGATACCCATCTTACAAGTGTCTTTTTACTAGTAGTGAGATAAACTGAAAATCAGGCTATTGCATGATAGGATTTCTTTTTTCTGGATAGTCTTTTTTTGTTCAGAACATCATTTTTTTGTGTGTGAGTATGCCAGTCCTGGGGTTTGAAATCATGTCCTACATGCTGTTCCTTAGCTTCTTTTTGCTCCAGTCTAGCAATCTACCACTGGAGCCACATCGCCACTTGAGGCTTTTTTTGTGGGGGCTAGTTTATTGGAGATAAGAATTTCATGAACTTTGCTGCTTGTGTTAGCTTCAAACCACAATCATCAGATCTGTCTCTTCTAAGTAGCTAGGATTGCGGGCATGAGCCACCACACCCAGCTAGATCATACTTTATGAATAGGATAGGAGGACAGTTACTGTAACATGTAACTTTTTTTTTTTCTTTTTCTATTTTTTGAGTCATGGGGCTTGAATTCAAGGCTTGGGCACTGTCCCTGAGCTCTTTTGCTCAAGGCCAGAAAGTCCTGGAGATTCTTAATCTTCCATTAAACCAAAAAAGCTAAAAGTAAAGCTGTGACTCAAATGGTAGAGTACTAGCCTTAAGCACAAAAGCTCAGGCACAGCACCCAGGTCATGAGTTCAAGCCCCGGGACTGGCATGCACACACACACATACATACATGCATGTATACATAACTTTATTTTACTGTGAAAAAGGGCTTGGGGTATGATTCAAGTGGTTGGGTACCTTTTTTAGGAAAGTTGCCCCAGTACTACCAGGGGGGAAAAATCACATTTGGTAATATCATACCACGGATTTATCAGAGAAAATCCCTCTAAGTATTGGAAACCTATGAGTCTCACAGTACTGAATTTAAGATTTTAAAAATTGCAGTGTTCATTGAAGGCACAGATTTTACTATTGTCAACAAATACTTTCAGTCATGTGTATTTTAGTTTGATTTTGTTCTAGGCAATGCTAGGTAAGAACTCTATACCAGCCTTGTTAGTTTTGCTTGGTTTGGGTAGTGCTAGGTAAGAACTCTATTCCAGCCTCATTAGTTTTGCTTCTTGAAGTAATACTGTTTTTTTCAGTTGTTTCAGACAAAATGTTATTCCATTAAATAAAATCACTAGTTCGAGGGCTGGGAAGGTGGCTCAGTGGTAGAGCGCTTGCCTTGCATGCCTGAGGCCCTGGGTTCGATTCCTCAGCACCACATAAGCAAAACAAAAAAAGCCGGAAGTGGCGCTGTGACTCAAGTGGTAGAGTGCTAGCCTTGAGCTGAAGAGCTGAGGGACAGCGCCCAGACCCAGAGTTCAGGCCCCATGACCAGTCCCAAAAATAAATAAATAAAATAAAAATCACTAGTTCAGTTAATTAACCATTCAAATACTTATATAAATGTCTTTTGTTGAGACAGCTATCCCACTTTAGTATGCAGTGGAAATGCTTTGTTCATATTTCTATTGTGCCACGTTGAATATTAAAAATCTTACCTTGTAGGTCAAGACTTAATGTAGTTTTTAACTTTTGTTTTGTTTTGTTTTGTTTTGTTTTTGGGTCCAGTCGTGGGCCTGAACTCTGGGCCTGGGCGCTGTCCCTCAGCTCTTCAGCTCAAGGCTAGCGCTCTACCACTTGAGCCACAGTGCCACTTCCGGCTTTTTTCTTTTTTCTTATGTGGTGCTGGGGAATCGAACCCAGGGCCTCATGCATGCAAGGCAAGCGCTCTACCACTGAGCCACCTTCCCAGCCCAGTTTTTAACTTTTTTTTTGGCCAGTCATGGGGCTTGAACTCTGGGCCTAAGCACTGTCCCTGAGCTTCTTTTGCCCAAGGCTAGTACTCACTCTACCACTGGTGCCAGAACACCATTTCCAGCTTTTTCTATTTATGTGGTACTGGGGAATCAAACACAGGGGTAGTATACCAGGGTTTGAGTCTGGCCTTTGCACTCTTGATTGGCTTTCTCATTGTCCATTCTACCACTTGAGCCACATCTCTAATCTGATATTTTGCTGGTTAATTGGAGATGGAGCCTCACAGGTTTTTCTACTCAGGCTGACTTTGAACTATCATCCTCCTGGGTAGCTAGGATTATAGTATAAGCTACCAACACCTGGCCAAGAATTTTTTTTTCTTTTGGTCAGTCATTGGGCTTGAACTCTGGGCCTGGGAGATGTCCCTGAGCTCTTCAGCTCAAAGCAAGTGCTCTACCACTTGAGCCACAGCATCACTTCCAGTTTTCTGGAAGGTAAGAGTCTCACAGACTTTACTGCCTGGGCTGGTTTTGAACCTCTTCAGATCTCAGCCTCCTGAGTACCTAGGATTACAGGCATGAGCCAAGTTGCCTGGCTTCAAGAGCATTTTTAAATGATCCTGGCTTCTCCATCCCAACCCCAGGTTTGTGGTAAATAGAATACAGTGACTTCTAGAACTGTTTGTGCTACAACAGGTTTATAATAGTTTCTTCTACACCATTAGTACAAATGTCAGCATAACAAAAAAAGTATATAACATCTTTACAGAGACATTGAAATTGTTTTTTGCTTTTGAATCTTCTCAAGTCAGCAAGTACTCTTTGAGAACTGCTGGTCTAGAAACAAAGAAAAACATAAATAGCCAAGACAGTAAAGTGATGTATGTGTTTAAGAAGACAAAAGGTCATACAGAGTAAGAAGCTGGAGAACCATTTTAAGGTAATAAAGGGACTTAAAATAGGCTTCTTAAAATAGTATTTCAATAAGTAGGAAGTAAGGTTAACAGGGATTTCCTCTTTTTCTAGTCAACGTGAAACTATAAATAATGATGTAGAACAGGTATCAGATACTCCGTGATTAGTAACTTTTAAACAGTTGGAAAAATGTCTTGGTCTTTATTTAGCTTCATAATAACCTGTGTATGTTGGTCATAATTTCACTGTGTTCATTTGTTTCATAGAGACTGCTGTAAAGTTAAGGCAGCACACATTTATAATCCCAGCACTCAATAGGCAAAGGCAGACCGAGTACATAGCAAGTTAGCAAGTTACGTGCTAGCCTAGACTATATATATAGCTAGACCCTGTCTCAAGCAGCAAGACCTTGTCTCAAACAAACAAAAAATTGCCAGGGGCTAGTGACTTACTCTTGTAATCTTAGCTACTCAGGAGGCTGAGATCTGACATCAAAGCCAGCTCAGGCAGAAAAATCTGCAAGGCTCTTACCTCCAATTAACTGGAAATGGCACTGTGGCTTAAAGCAAAAGAGCTCAGGGACAACACCCAGGCCCTGATTTCAAGCCCCACTACCAACAAAAACATAAGAATAAAAAATTATATATAGGTATGGTAGAAGAAACCTAAAATTAAAATAATGTGTAAAAACAAAAATTTTCAAAAGCTTTGTTTTTCTTATTGGTACATAAGAGACATTGCGGCTATTTTATCTCTTTAAGTGTATATCAGAACAGTTATTGAAGTTGATACTGTTTGTTTTTTTTTTCAGGAAAGTATCTAAGACAAAAGAGAATTGACTTCCAGCTTCCCTATGACATCCTCTGGCAATGGAAACACAATCAGGTACAAAGAGCCTGTTTTACAAGATTTTATTCTTAAGCAGGAAGAAGGTTGAGGACAGGGAATGTAACTTTTCTTCTGCCTCCTTGTTATGTTTTCTTCTTAGGAGGTACTGAGAAGTTTGCCTGTGAAGATTAGAGACTAAGCAAAATGAATTTGCATCCATATTTAATGTGACCTATTTACTCATTGTAAAATAGTAATAATAAGTTCCTGCTTCCCTGGGCAATGTTCTGTTGTTATTCTGGGCTTTTATTTTGGTAGCAAAGATTTTTTTCATTCTGTAAGAATTCTGTTTGAAGGTCTCAGGAGAATTTAAATGTACTGCCAGCAGCACTTTAAAAAAAAAATTAGGCTTTATTTTAGTTGGCTGCTTCTTATTAGTTTGGAATTCGTTTTCAGATACAAAATTGATTCTCTTACCAAAGGAAACAGGAAAATACTTTGCTGTATTTCTAAGGATCTTAAAATATAGTGATAACCAAAAATAAGAAGGTCCTGTTTTTTCTTACATCCATAACTGTAAAGTTTCCCTCAGTGACTTCTGTATTTAAGTTATAGCTCCTAGGTTCCATACTGAGAATAACCATTATGAAATAGAAATAGTCATACAGATGAAGTGAAGAGGCCTCAAAGTTTTGCCAAAATGCCACCAACTATTAACTTTAAATTGTGAAAAGCAACTTACATTCCCCTGTGCCTTCTATTCTTTAGTGGCCTCTCATGAATTCCTATAGTAACAATATTTTAAATATTTAACAATGGAATGCTTTGAACATATACTGAAAAATGATAATGAGATATTCTAGGAGATTAATAAATGTTTCACTTTATTCCAAGATGCTGTTTGTGGAAAAATGTCTGTATACTTCCTATCACTGTTCTTTTTTTTTTTTTTTTTCTTTTTTTCTTTTTTGGTCGGTCATGGGACTTGAACTCTGGGCTTGGGCGCTGTCCCTGCGCTCTTCAGCTCAAGGCAAACACTCGGCAAACACTCTACCACTTGAGCCGCTTGAGCCACAGTACCACTTCCGGTTTTCTAGTGCTTTATTGGAGATAAGAATCTTACGGACTTTCCTTCCCCGGGCTAGCTTTGAACCGAGATCCTCAGATCTCAGCCTCCTGAGTAGCTAGGATTACAGGCGTAAGCCACCGGCGCCTGGCTGTTCTTTCTTTTTTTTTTTTTTTTTTTTTTTTTGTCGGCCGTGGGGCTTGAACTCTGGGCCTGGGCGCTGTCCCTCAGCTCTTCAGCTCAAGGCGAGCGCTCTACCACTTGAGCTACAGCGCCACTTCCGGTTTTCTGGTGGTTTATTGGAGATAGGAGTCTCACGGTCTCTCCTGCCCGGGCTGGCTTTGAACCGCGATCCTCAGATCTCAGCCTCCTGAGTAGCTAGGATTACAGGCGTGAGCCACCAGCGCCCGGCTGTTCTTTCTTTTTATTGACTACCTCTGTTCTAATTTATTTTCTCCTCTATTTCCTTCCTGATTAAAATGTGAAAGCTTTTTTTTTCTTGCCTGCCCTTTCCCCTTTATTCATTAAATTAGTTATGTTAAAGAAAATTATAAATCTGTTACATTTCTGAAACAAGGTAAAGGCTGAAAGTCTAGGTACTCATTTTTGTAATTTTGTATATCTTACTCAGACCCTCTGTAAGCACTATGCACATATTAGGCTTTAGGGACTTGTTCTTTTGGGGATTTAGGACTTCTTTGTTATTGTTTTATGGGGAAAGATTGTACTTGGGGTTCTTTTTGTTTGTTTTATATATTCTGGGGATTGACCCCAGGGCCTTACACATGGTAAACATATGTTCTACCACTAAGCTACCCCCATTTCTTCTTCTTTTTTTATTTTAAATAAGTTTTTTATTGTGAAAATACTGTACAGAGGGGTTACAATCACAAGAGCAAGTTAATGAGTACATTTCTTACCAAGCATTATTGCCTCCTCCTCTTTTTTCCCCTACCATCCTTTCCTCCCATCTCCACAACTACATCCTCCCTTCCTCCCCTCTTTCCTTCTTTTTTAAAAAAAGAAAATAGAATCTTAATTTGTCCAGTTGAGTAGCTTGGTCCTCAGTATGATACTTATTATTTCTATCCAACAACATAATGAAGAAATATCATTCTGTTCAATCTTAATTCTCTCTTTAATATTGGGCAAGAATGATCTCCCAAAACGTTTCCCTCAATTGTATCCACTCTTAAAAGGCTTACAAATATTTCTACATGAGAAGAATATGTGGATAATTTCTTGTACTAGGGATGGATGCTACTTTTTAGCATTGGAAGTTAAATGCCATATGAAGATTTTTCTTTCTTTTTTCTTCTAGCTATACAAAAAGCCAGATGTCCCACTGTATAAAAAAATCCGTTCAAGTGAGTAACTTTGGAGCTATTTGCACTGCCTCCATAACATAGTGTTTATCTTAGACTGGCACTTCAAAAGAAAAAATTAGTATATTCACCAACTGTTCTTTACTATCATTTCAAGATGTCTACGTTGATGTCAAACCTCTTTCTGGTTATGAGGCTACTACCTGTAACTGTAAGAAGCCAGATGATGACACCAGGAAGGGCTGTGTGGATGACTGCCTCAACAGGTACTGTAACTTCCTTTGTAGATTAAATTAAATAGACTTACTTCCCCTCATGAAGTTGTATTCGGATACCTAAAAATTAATAGCTTGAATACAGTAACAGAAAAAAAAATAAATGTAGAGTCTTGGTACCTAAACTTAAATTCTCTTACTACTTATGACACCTGGAGAAGGCTATTTAACCCCACTGATAAAAATAATACCGTTAGCCAGCACCAAGTGGCTCATTCTAGATACTCAGGATACTGAGAACTGAGGGTTGCAGTTTGAAGCCAGCCCAGGCAACTTTTTTTAATACCATCAAATTTTACAGAGCATTGTTGAGAATAGTATGAGATAACATAATAAAGTATTAATAAGCATAGTTTTTGGTATCTTCCTACCTGTTGGTATATGGTAGTCATAATGAAGGAATAGAGTAAAACAGTTTCAGTAAAAGTAAACAATAAGGTCATGTTATATTTTGAAGGAAACTTGCTAGGAAACTTGACATGGAGTGGATATATACTTGATGAGTCATCATTAATGCTAATGAAGTCATCATCAGAAACAAAGTGAGGAGTTGGGAAGGTGGCTCAGTGGTAGAGTGCTTGCCTTGCATGCCTGAGGCCCTGGGTTCGATTCCTCAGCACCACAAAAGCATAAAGAAAAAAAGCCGGAAGTGGCGCTGTGGCTGAAGTGGTAAAGCGCTAGCCTTGAGCTGAAGAGCTGAGGGAGGCCCAGAGTTCAGGCCCCACAACCGGACCCAAAAAAAAACAAAACAGAAACAAAGTGATTTGATTAAAGTGATTTGAGAATAAGAATTTTGATTCTTATTTGAGACCATATAGTTTAAAATGACATGGCGATTTCAGAGAAGAAACATTTAAGGGACAGAGGAGTAGAGGTAAGAATCAAAGGAGGGCTGGACACTAGTAGCTCACACCTGTAATCTAGGTACTCAGAAGGCTGAGATGTGTGAGGATCAAGGTTCAAAAGCAAGCCCAGGCAAGAAAATCCATGAAACTCTTATCTCCAATTAACCACCAGAAAACTGGAAGTGGACCTGTTCCTCAAAATGGTAGAATACTAGCCTTGAGCAAAAGAGCTCAGGGACAGTGTTGAAGCCCTGAGTTCAAGCCCCACAACTGAAAAAAAGAATCAAAGAAGCGGAAATAAAATGTGTTGGGTTGTGTAATATACACAATCAGTACTTGTTATACCAGATAGTTGTCTTTTCAAAGACAGCGACAGGCCAAAGGGATCAATATTTAGTACAACTTCCATGGCATACCAGTTGGAAAATTCTACTTTGTTTGCATCACTGTGAGTTCACATCTTGTCATTGTACATACATTGTCCATACATAACATACAGTTTTTCATAGTAGTAGCAACTGTTGGTATAGTCATTGTTTTATGCATTGATATATCTTTGCTTACAAATGATTACTGTCCAAAAGACTATCACTTTGAGGAGTTTTTTTTAATTGTCAGACTAATATGCCATAAGTTGCCATTCGTCTCTCAACAGATGCTTCAACTTAATTTCTTCTGTTTTGTTTTTTTTTTTTTTTCCTTTTGGTTGATCATGGGGCTGGGCTTGAACTCTGGACCTGGGCGCTGTCCCTCAGCTCTTTAGCTCAAGGCTAGTACTCTCCCACTTGAGCCACAACACCACTTCCAGCTTTTTCTGTTTATATGGTGCTGACGAATCGAGACTCGAACCCAGGGACTCATGCATGTGAGGCAAGCACTCTACCACTGAGCCACCTTCCCATCTCCAACTTCAACTTATTTCTACAAAAATTTGCTATGAAAATATTGCTAGCCTGGTGCCAGTGGCTCACGCCTGTAATCCTAGCTACTCAGGAGGCTGATAGCTGAGGATCGCAGTTCAAAGCCAGCCTGGGCAGGAAAGTCCGTAAGACTCTTATCTCCAATAAACCACTAGAAAACTGGAAGTGGCGCTGTGCCTCAAGCAGTAGAGTGCTCGCACAGCACCCAGGCCCAGAGTTCATGCCCCAGGACTAACAGAAAAAAAGAAAATATCATTGCTATGAAGACTTTTTATATAGATTCCCTTTTTCTATTTTTTGAGATAGGGTCTCACAGGCTGGTCTTTAATTCACTATGTATCCAGAATGGCGTCAAATTCATATTTTTTCTGCATCAGCTTCTCCAGTGCTGGGATTACAGAAACATACCACAACATCAAAATTGGATTTCCTTTTTAAATACCTTTCCAGTATATTTTCAGAAGAAAAATGACAAAACATAAGTTATGAACATTTATATATTTTTGTTATGTTCTACCAGAATAGAGCTTATAATATTGTGACATTACTGCCAATATACAAAAACACATAGTTACTCTTAGTTTTACTTACTTTATGTATTCATATCCCAATTTATTTTGGGTGATGTAATTTTTTTTTTACTATTAGAAGAATCATATGTCCTTAAAGTTGTTTAAATGTGTATTTTGTGATTAGGTAACATTGCTCTGTTTTTTCATATTTTACTGTTTATCGAATTGCTGTAGTAAGCAGTATACAGAAGCAGCCCAGTAAAAAAGTGAGCCAGACAAGATAGCATGTGGCTACAATTCTGGACATGTTGGAAACATAGAAAGAAGGTTGAGATTCAAGGTCGGCCTCAGGCAAAAATATGAGACATCATCTGAAAAATAACTGAAACAAAAACAGGTGGCCCATGACCACTGCCTAGCAAGCACAAGGCCCTGAGTTCAAACCCAAGTACCACCTAAAAACTAAAATAAAAATTTTATATATATGTGTTTGTGTGCGTATACATATATATATATATATATATATATATATATATATATATATATATGCCTACAATAGTGGAGAAAGAATGGATCTATAAATCTATAGAAAAGAATAGAGAGCTCAGAAAAATATCAATAGGAATATAGCCAGTAGATCTTTAATATAGGAGAAAAAGACAGAGCAAAGTTATCTTCAGCAATTGCAATTTGAATACTAGGACAAAGGATAGTATTTTTGTAAAGAATAAATCAGATAACTGAAAACATTTTACAGGGCACATTTTTTTTTGGGGGGGGGGGGAGGGTCCAGTCGTGGGGCCTGAACTCTGGGCCTGGGCACTGTCCCTCAGCTCTTCAGCTCAAGGCTAACACTCTACCACTTGAACCACAGTGCCATTTCCAGCTTTTTTTTTTTTTGCTTATGTGGTGCTGAGGAATTGAACCCAGGGCCTCATGCATGCAAGGCAAGCACTCTACCACTGAGCCACCTTCCCAGCCCTATAGTGCACATTATTAAATACAAGATTTTAAAATTTTAATCATAACATATTTTGATCTTGCAATGTTTTATTGGTCCTTTGTTTTAATTATGTTTAACAATCTAATGGCATTCCAAACCATACAACAAAACTAAATGGAGAAATTTTTAAAAGGAAGCAATGAAAAATATATACTTTTTTTCTTCAGTTGGCTTGAACTCATGGCTTGGGCGCTGTCCCTGTACTCTTCAGCTCAAGGCAAGACTCTACCACTTGAGCTACAGCACCACTTCTGGTTTTCTAGTGGTTTATTGGAGATGAAAGTCTCATGGACTTTCCTGTCCGGGCTGGCTTTGAACGGCAATCCTAAGATCTCAGCCTCCTGAGTAGCTAGGATTACAAGCGTGAGCCACCAGCGCCCGGCTCAGAATTTTTTATTATCTTACAATTATGGTTTCAGCTAGTCATATATATGGAAATACTATTTCCAATACAGATCATTATATATTTCCAACATAAAAATGTCATTTCCAGTACTGAAATTACTGTGTGTGTACTTCCCACTGAGCTATATACTTTTCTCTTTTTTGGGGGGGAGAAGGGGGTCTGGTCGTGGGGCCTGAACTCTGGGCCTGAGCGCTGTCCCTCAGCTCTTCAGCTCAAGGCTAGCACTATACCACTTGAGCCACAGCGCCACTTCAGGCTTTTTTTTCCTGCTTATGTGGTACTGAGGAATTGAACCCAGGGACTCAGGCATACAAGGCAAGCACTCTACCACTGAGCCACCTTCCCAGCCCATGAGCTATATACTTTTCTGGTAATACATTTTATGTATTTTACCATTTTAAGTCTGTAAATGAAGCTGAGCACCGGTGGCTCACGCCTGTAATCCTAGCTACTCAGGAGGCTGAGATCTGAGGATTGTGGTTCAAAGCCAGCCCGGTTAGGAAAGTCTGTGAAACTCTAATCTCCAATAAACCATCAGAAAAACCAGAAGTCTGTAAATGAAAGTTGGGTATAATAATGTAAAGAAGCATTCAGCTGGGTGCTGGTGGCTCACGCCTGTAATCTTAGCTACTCAGGAGGCTGAGATCTGAGGATCTCAGTTGAAAGCCAGCCCAGGCAGGAAAGACAGTGAGATTTTTTTTTTTTTTTTTTTTTTGTCGGTCGTGGGGCTTGAACTCTGGGCCTCGGCGCTGTCCCTCAGCTCTTCAGCTCAAGGTGAGCGCTCTACCACTTGAGCTACAGCGCCACTTCCGGTTTTCTAGTGGTTTATTGGAGATAGGAGTCTCACGGTCTCTCCTGCCCGGGCTGGCTTTGAACCGCGATCCTCAGATCTCAGCCTCCTGAGTAGCTAGGATTACAGGCATGAGCCACCAGCGCCCGGCGAGACCGTGAGATTTTTATCTCCAATAAACCACCAGAAAACTGGAAATGGTGCTAAGGCTCAAGTGGTAGAGAGCTTGCCTTGAGCTGAAGAGCTCAGGGACATGCTCAGGCTCAGAGTTCAAGCCCCACAAACAAAAGAAAAAGCATTCAATATTTGAAGTCTGATTGCAAGGATTAAATGTTATTAGTTTTCAAATTGTATATTTTAATCTTAATAGGCTTTTCTTAAAATAAAATTTATTTAATGTATTCACATAAAACTTGTATAATAGGCTGAGCACTGGTGGCTTACACCTAGCTATTTAGGAGGCTGAGATCTAAAGATTCCAGTTTTTTTGGGGGGGGGAGGGGGTCTGGTCGTGGGCCTTGAACTCTGGGCCTGGGCGCTGTCCTTCAGCTCTTCAGCTCAAGGCTAGCGCTCTACCACTTGAGCCACAGTGCCACTTCGGGCTTTTTTCTTTTTGCTTATGTGGTGCTGAGGAATCAAACCCAGGGCCTCAGGCATGCAAGGCAAGCACTCTACCACTGAGCCACCTTCCCAGCCCCAAGATTCCAGTTTTAAACCAGCCCAGGAAAGAAAGTCCACAAGACTCCTATCTTCAGTTAACCAAAACAAGCTAAAAGTGGAGTTGCGTCTCAAGTGGTAGAGCACCAGCCTTGAGCAAAAATGTACAGGACAGCACCTAGGCCCTGGAATCAAGCCCCAGTGGCAGTGTACATGTGTGTGCGCACATGTGCACATACACACCCCACCTTAAAAATTAGTACAGGGCTGGGAAGCTGGCTCAGTGGTAGAGTGCTTGCCTTGCATGCATGAGGCCCTAGGTTTGATTCCTCAACACCACATAAGCAGAAAAGGCTGGAAGTGGCGCTGTAGCTCAAGTGGTAGAGTGCTAGCCTTGAGCTGAAGAGCTGAGGGACAGCACCTAGACCCATTGTTCAAGCCCCACAATTGCCAAAAAAAAAAAAAAAAACTACAGTAAAACATATATTGTGTAAAATTATCTATAATTATTCTCTTTCTTTCTAGAATGATCTTTGCTGAGTGTTCTCCCAACACTTGCCCCTGTGGTGAGCAGTGCTGTAATCAGAGGATACAGAGGCATGAATGGGTTCAATGTCTAGAACGATTTCGAGCTGAGGAAAAAGGTTGGGGAATCAGAACCAAAGAACCCCTGAAAGCTGGGCAGTTCATCATTGAATACCTAGGGGAGGTTGTCAGTGAGCAGGAGTTCAGGTAAAGTACTAAATGATTATACTCAAGTAAAATGACAAATATACAAGATTAGAATGGCAAATTAAAGTTCTAAAATTTACCTTCAATTAAATCAGTAACTGGCTTTCAATCATTTTTCTCCTCTTCAGGAACAGAATGATTGAGCAGTATCATAATCACAGTGACCATTACTGTCTGAACCTCGATAGTGGGATGGTGATTGACAGTTACCGTATGGGAAATGAGGCCCGATTCATCAACCACAGCTGTGACCCTAATTGTGAAATGCAGAAATGGTAAGAAAACAGGAAAAGGTAAAACCAAGAATCTAGTGCAATAGAAGGTAGTGAAGGCAGACAGAAAGCCATTTTTCTACAGTGTGAATAAATTTACATGCCCAGGCAGTTATTCCCTGTCTTACCAGATCATTCAGACAGAGTAAGCACTTTTTTTTTGTTTTTTTAATTAATCATGGAGCTTGAACTCTGGGCCTGGGCACTGTCCCTGAGCTCTTCAGCTCAAGGCTAGCACCCTACCACTTGAGTCACAGCACCACTTTCAGTTTTCTGGTGTTAATTGGAGATAAGAGTCTCAGAGAGCTGGGTGCTATAATCTTAGCTACTCAGGAGGCTCAGATCTGAATATTGTGGTTCAAAGCCAACCCAAGCAGGAAAACCATGAAACTCTTCTCTCCAATTAACCACTAGAAAATTGGAAGTGGTACTGTGGCTAAAGTGGTAGAGCACTCACCTTGAGCTGAAGAGCTAAGGGACAGCATCCAGGCCTAGAGTTCAAGCCCCACAACCAACAACAACAACAAAAAAAAGACTCATGGACTTTTCTGTCCAGGCTGGCTTTTTCTTGGTGGTGGTGGTGGTTGTGGAGCTTGAAATCTGGGTCTGGGCACCATCCCTGTGCTCTTCAACTCAAGGCAAGAGCTCTGCCGAGTGAGCCACAGCGCCATTTCCAGTTTTCTAGTGGTTTATTGGAGATCAGAGTCTCAAGGACTTTCCTGCCTTGGCTGGCTTTGAACCATGATCCTCAGATCTCCTCCTGAGTAGCTAGAATTACAGACATGAGCCACGCCTGGCTTGCGCTCCCAAAAGAATACAATAATAAGGATAAGGCTAATCTCTAATATTTATTCAACGTTTACTATGTTAGGCACAGTGTTACATACACCATCTCATATTACTTTATACAACCACGTTGCAAGCTTAGTATATTCTTGGTGGGTTTGTCACAGTGAGAAATAAGGAAAATAGGAGATAACATCCTTTCTATTTATTTAAAAGCTGCTTAATAAAGGAAAAAATTAAATCTAAGAAACAGTAAAGCTTTGTAGAATAGTGCATACCTATAATAATAATGGGCCAGGGATATAGCTCAGTTACACACTGTTTGCTTCCTGTGTATAAGATATGAGATTCCCTAACATCACTGACCCCCCTCCCTCCCCAAAAAAGAGGATAATGTAGAGAACATTGAGTTACAAGTCACATACAGAAAAATATGATCTTTTTTTGTTGTTGTTTTGTTTTGTTATGTTTTTTGGGTCTGGTCATGGGGCCTGAACTCTGAACCTGGGCGCTGTCCCTCAGCTCTTCAGCTCAAGGCGAGTGCTCTACCACTGGAGCCACAGCACCACTTCTGGCTTTTTTTGCTTATGTGGGGCTGAGGAATCGAACCCAGGGCCTCAGGCATGCAAGGCAAGCGCTCTACCACTGAGCCACCTTCCCAGCCCCGAAAAATACGATGTTAAGTGTGCATTTCCATCATTTTCAGAAAATTCAGTCTGGGGTAGAGTATTTGACCAGCCTTAACAAGGCCCTAGTTCAACACTAAAAAATTAATAATAATAATTCCCTTCTGCCTATTCAGTCTTTGTTCCCACCTTCCAAGGCAAACCCTAATCTAATTTTTACTATATATATTAGTTTTAGCTATATGTGCACACTTGTAATCCCAGCACGTAGGAAGCTGAGGCAGTAGATTGTGATTTCAAGACTAGCCTAGCCTACATAGTAAGGCCTTGTCTTAACAACAACAACAAAAAAAGCAGCCAGGCTCCAGTGGCTCATGCCTATAATCCTAGCTGCTCAGAAGGCTGAGATCTGAGGATTATGGTTCAAAGCCAGCCCCGGCAGGAAAGTCCATGAGAATCTTATCTCCATTAGGAAACCGGAAGTGGAGCTGTGGCTCAAACAGTAGAGCAATCAATCACCTTGAGCAGAAGAACACAGGGACAGTGCCCAAGCCCAGAGTTCAAGCCCCAGAACTGACAAAAAGAAAAAAAAAAAAAAAAAAGTTTTATCTGTTCTTCATGCGTATGTATTCTCTTACATGTAACTTCTTTCATCATTTTTTCTAATTCATAGATTTATTTTTATTGTGGATTAATATTTCTATGAGTTCCGTTATTTATTTTCTACAACAACTTGATATTTGAAAAGTTAGGGGAAATTATCACATTTCTTAAAAACTATAGCTAACAAAAAATGATACAAAAGAAAGTATGTATATACCCGCCCCTAAAAATAGAATCTATAATTTAAACTTACCTTCAGAGACCTGGGTAACAGTGGCTCACAGCTGCCGTCCTAGCTACTCAGGAGGCTGAGATCTGAGAATTATGATTCGAAGCCAGCCAGAGCAAGAAACTCCATGAGACTTTTTTTTTTTTTTTTTGTCAGTTGTGGGCCTGAACTCTGGGCCTGGGCATTGTCCCTCAGCTCTTCAGCTCAAGGCTAGCGCTCTACCACTTGAGCCACAGCACCACTTCCGGCTTTTTCTGCTTATGTGGTGCTGAGGAATCAAACCCAGGGCCTCATGCATGCAAGGCAAGCACTCTACCATTGAGCCACCTTCCCAGCCCCTCCATGAGACTCCTATCTCCAATAAACCACTCAGAAAACTGGAAGTGGCACTGTAGCTCAAGTGGTAGAGTGCTCCCCTTGAGCTGAAGAGCAAAGGGACAGTGCCCAGGCCCAGAGTTCACGCCCCAGGATCCCCAAAATAATAAAAAATTAGAGTTTACATATGATAGAGTAGTATTCAAGATGGTCCTTGTGTTCTACATACAAAAGCTATGGAATCAAATAGCCTGGGTTTGTTTTGTTTCAATGCCAGCCCTAGGGCCTTAAACTCAGGGCCTTGTGTTGTCCCTAAGCTTTTTTACTCAAGGTTAGTACTATACCACAGCTCCACTTCCAGCTTTTTGATGGCTAATTGGGGATAAAAGTCTTATGAATTTTCCCACCCAGGGTGGCTTAGAACCACAATCTTCAAATCTCAGCCTCCTCACTATGATTACAGGTGTGATCCAACACCTGGCCTAACCTGGATTTTATTTCCCTTGGATTGAATGGTACACTAGTTGTTATATGACTGTAAGTTAATTCTCTTAAGATACACACACTAGTGGCGCTGTAGCTCAAGTGGTAGAGCGCTCGCCTTGAGCTGAAGAGCTGAGGGACAGCGCTCAGGCCCAGAGTTCAAGCCCCACGACCGACCAAAAAAAAAAAAAAAAAAAAGTATAAAAAAAAAAAAAAAGATACACACACTTAGCCGGGCGCTGGTGGCTCACGCTGTAATCCTAGCTACTCAGGAGGCTGAGATCTGAGGATCGCGGTTCAAAGCCAGCCCGGGCAGGAGAGACCGTGAGACTCCTATCTCCAATAAACCACCAGAAAAAAAACCGGAAGTGGCGCTGTAGCTCAAGTGGTAGAGTGCTCGCCTTGAGCTGAAGAGCTGAGGGACAGCGCCCAGGCCCAGAGTTCAAGCCCCACGACCGACAAAAAAAAAAAAAAAAAGATACACACACTTCTGGGGCTGGGAAGGTGGCTCAGTGGAAGAGTGCTTGCCTTGCGTGCCTGAGGCCCTGGGTTCGATTCCTCAGCACCACATAAGCAAAAAGAAAAAAGCCGGAAGTGGCGCTGTGGCTCAAGTGGTAGAGTGCTAGCCTTGAGCTGAAGAGCTGAGGGACAGTGCCCAGGCCGAGAGTTCAGGCCCCATGACCAGACTAAAAAAAAAAAAAAGATACACTTCTTAGATAAAATGGAGATCATAATACCTATGTTCTCATAGGGTTAGTTCAAGAATTAATGATATGCCAGCCACTGGTTACTCATGCCTGTAATTCTAGCTATTTAGGAGGCTGAGATCTGAGGTTCAAGCAGTAGAGTACGATCCTTGAGCAGAAAAGGCCAAGTGAAAGCATAATAAATAAACATCCCAATCTTTAACTCTTCGTCCTCTCTTCATAGGTCTGTTAATGGAGTGTACCGGATTGGACTGTATGCACTTAAAGATATGCCAGCTGGGACCGAACTCACTTATGATTACAATTTTCATTCCTTCAATGTTGAGAAACAGGTAAGAATAAAAAGTATAAGAAAAAGGATGAACTTTTAACTCACAACAGTATATAATATGGGCTTTTAGTAAGAACTATTGAGTTGGAGCCATTGAAGAATGCATGGGGCCAGGCACCAATGGCTCACACCTGTAATTCTAGCTATTCAGGAGGCTGTGATATAAGGATTGCAGTTCAGAGCCAGTCCAGGCAGGAAAGTCCATAAGACTCTTAACTCCAATCAAAGAAAAAACCAGAAGTGGAGCTATTGCTCAAGTGGTAGAGTGCTAGCCTTGAACAAAAAAATAGCTCAGAGACAGCGCCTAGTCTCAGATTTTCAAGCCCAGGACTAGCAAAAAGAAAAATTACATGGGAAAACATTTTTTTTTTTTTTTTTTTTTTTTTTTTGTCAGCTGTGAAGCTTAAAATCTGGGCTGGGGGCTCTGTCCCTGAGCTCTTCAGCTCAAGGCCAGTACTCTACAACTTTAGCTTACAGTGGCACTCCCAGTTCTCTGGTGGTTAATTGGAGATAAGAGTCTGGACTTTCCTTCCTGGGCTGGCTTTGAACCCTGATCCTCAGATCTCAGCCTCCTGAGTAGCTAGGATTACAGGTGTGAACCAGTGCTTGGCAGTTTTTTACTCTTGTTTCACATATCTCAGATACATAGATTTCATGTTTCACAAGTCTAAAGAAACAGATTACCCTATGATTTTTGGTCTCTAGGTGTTTTGTTTTTGTTTTTGTTTTTGTTTTGTTCTGGGGCTTAAACTCAGGGCCTGAATGATGTCCCTGAGCTTTTTTTTGGGGGGGGGGAGGGGACGGGGGAAGGGGTTCAGTCATGGGGCCTGAACTCTGGGCCTGGGCGCTATCCCTCAGCTCTTCAGCTCAAGGCTAGAGCTCTACCACTGGAGCCACAGCACCACTTCCGGCTTTTTTCTTTTTGCTTATGTGGTGATGAGGAATCGAACCCAGGGCCTTAAGCATGCAAGGCAAGCGCTCTACCACTGAGCCACTTTCCCAGCCCTCCCTGAGCTTTTATGCTCAAAGCTAGCTAGTGCTCTACCACTTGAACCCAGAGTTCCACTTCTGACTCTTTGGTTGTTAGAGATATGAGTCTCAAGGACTTTTCTTCCCCGTCTGTCTACAAACTATGACCCTCAGATCTCTGCCTCTTAAATAGCTAGGATTACATGCATAAGCCACTGGTGTCCTTGGTCCCCAGGTTTGTGAGGCTTCTGTTTGTTTTTGTGGGATTTGAACTCAGGGCCTGACACTACTAGGCAAGCAAGTAATCTACCAGTAGAGCTATACCTTCACTCTTTTTTGCTTTAGTTTTTTTGTTCGTTTGTTTGTTTATTGTCAATTGTGGGGCTTGAACTCCAAGCCTGGGCACTGTCCCTCAGCTCTTCCACTTGAGCCATAATGCCACTTCCGGTTTTCTGGTAGTTTATTGGAGATAAGAGTTTCACGGACTTTCCTACTCAGGCTGGCTTTTGAACCATGATCCTCAGATCTCAGCCTTCTGAGTAGCTAGGATTACAGGCATGAGCCACCAGTACCCGGTGTCTCAAATTTATTTGGACCATCCTGGTCTTGTATAACTGATTTATCGATACACATCACCAAGCCCAGGTTAATGGTTGAGATGATGTCTTGTCAACTTTGCCTATGTTCAAGCCACAGTCCTTCCTGCTCTCTCCTTTTAGGTGGGTACCACACCAGCATAATGAGGTCTTCTGTTGTTGTTGTTGCTGGTCCTGGGGCTTGCACTCAGTCAGGGCCTGAGCACTGTCCCTTAGCTTTTTTTGCTCAAGGACTTTTTTTTTCTTCCCAATCCTGGAGCTTGAACTTAGCCAGGACAATGTCCCTGAGCTTCTTTTGCTTAAGACTACCACTCGACCACTTGACCCATAGTGTTTTTGTTTATGTGGTACTGAGGAATCGAACCCAGGGCTTCATGTATGCTAGGCAAGCACTCTACCACTAAGCCACCTTCCCAGCCCCTCAAGGATTTTTTTCTGTACCATTTAAGCCACACTACCACTTCTGGCTTTTTTGGTGCTTAATTGGAGATAAGTCTCAGGGATTTTCCTTCCCAGGCTAAATTTGAACCACTGTTGTCAGATCTCAGCTTCCTGAGGAGTACAGCCTTGAGCCACCAGCATGAGCAGAGATCTTTTTTTTTTTTTGGTCCAATCATGGGCCTGAACTCTGGGCCTGGGCGCCGTCCCTCGGCTCTTCAGCTCAAGGCTAACGCTCTACCACTTGAGCCACAGCACCACTTCTGGCTTTTGTCCTTTTTGCTTATATGGTGCTGGGGAATCGAACCCAGGGCCTCATGCATGCAAGGCAAGCGCTCTACCACTGAGCCACCTTCCCAGCCCCAGAGGTCTTTTTAATGTAGAAGATTTCCTTGAATGTTATCTTCTTCTCCAAAGGGAATCTATTTTTACTTATTATGATTTCATCTATTTTCCTTTTTAAGTTAAATTCCTTGATTCATACCTAACCTTGGTAGCCCAGATGTTCCAAGCATGATCTTTGCTGTTACAAATGAGTGACAATAGGCTTAAAAACTATTCTTCGAAAATACTAACTAGTCAAACCTCAACTAGCTTGGATGTCAGATGATATTGTGTTCTTTCAGGGTGGTATAGGAGACCTAAAAAATATTCTCATTTTCTTAAAAGCAACTTTGTAAGTGTGGCTTTGAGAAATGTCGAGGAATCATTGGAGGCAAGAGTCAACGCATGAACGGACTGACCAGCAGCAAAAGCAGCCAACCCATGACCACACATAAGAAATCTGGACGATCAAAAGAGAAGAGAAAATCTAAGCACAAACTGAAGAAACGGGTAAATTAACAATTTTGTGACTTATATCTGAAAGCTGTTTTATGAGCTGCTCTGAGGTAATTACTAGAATAAGAAGCTTGCCAAAGAACGGCATCTTAAGATTGGTTTTAATGTTCTTGGAGATGATTTCTGATCAATCTTCTTAATTTTTATCTTAATTTTTTTTTTTAGAGAGGCCATCTTTCTGAGGAGCCCAGTGAAAATATTAATACCCCAACAAGATTGGCCCCCCAATTACAGATGAAACCAATGTCTAATAGAGAAAGGTAAAGTGTTTTTTAAACCTGAGTTCTTTTTGCTTTATATTGGCTTAAAAATTATTAAACTTGATACAGTTGATCTTTTTTTGGTACAAGATATCTTAAGCCAAGGGCTTCCAGATTCTATGACATTGGATGAAGGGAATAATGACATCTTTATATTTCTAAATTCTAAATAAAACTTAGCACTTATTTCAAATAAGATAATTGGCAAAGTGTATGTGTGTATACATGCATCCACATATGTGTTTTGCATGTGTGTATGTGTTTAGAGAGTTACAGATCTCATAAATACTTCAAGATACCAGTTATATCTATCTCCACCTCAAAATTGCTATGATTTTTGGACCAACTACTCTATATCTTCCAAGTCTGGCCCTTTTGATATTTGTAAAAATTAATACAGTTTTCTTACGTTATCTGTCCTGCTTCATTTCCTACGAAATGATTTTGTTCCTTTTTGTTGTTGATCATGGGGCTTGAACTCTGGGCCTGGGTGCTGTCCTCCAGCTCTGCAGCTCAAGGCTAGCGCTCTACTGCTTGAGCCACAGCACCACTTTCAGTTTTCTGGTGGTTTATTGGAGATAAGAGTCTCATGGACTTTACTGCCCAGGCTGGCTTTGAACGGTGATCCTCAGATCTCAGCCTCCTGAGTACTTATGATGACAGGCTTGACAGCCGGCACCCTGCTTTGTTCCATTTTAATGTTAAGCAAGCTGCAGAAGATCCATGGTCTATCTTCTGTTGCTGTTTTCTGCTAAAAGTGGACTGTGGTCTCTGCCTCAAAAAGGGGAACCAAAAAGTTCCTTATCTTAGAAGTGGCACAGTGGCTCAAGAGGTAGAGCGCTTGCCTTGAACTGAAGAGCTGATAGATAGCACCCAGGCCCAGAGTTCTAGCCCCATGACCGACATTTAAAAAAACAAAACAACAACAACAACAACAAAAAACTTCCCTATCTAATATAGGAGGTGACATAGGAATTTTTTTTGGGTGGGGGTCCAGTCGTGGGGCCTGAACTCTGGGCCTGGGCACTGTCCCTCAGCTCTTCAGCTCAAGGCTAACGCTCTACCACTTGAGCCACAGTGCCACTTCCGGCTTTTTTCTTTTTGCTTATGTGGTGCTGAGGAATCGAACCCAGGGCCTCAGACATGCAAGGCAAGCGCTCTACCACTGAGCCACCTTCCCAGCCCCAACATAGGAAATTTTTCATTTATTTTTTTGTCAATAGTGGGTCTTGAGTTTAGGGCCTGGGCACTGTCTCTGAGCTCTATTTGCTCAATGCTAGCACTCTACCACTTTGAGCCACATCACTACTTACAGTTTTCTGGTGGTTAATTGGAGATAAGACTTTCACAGGGGCTAGGAATGTGGCTTAGTGGTAGAGTGCTTGCCTAGCAGGGGTGAAGCTGTAGGTTCAATTCCTCAGTACCACATAAACAGAAAAGGCTGGAAATGGTGCTGTGGCTCTAGTGGTAGAGTGCTAGCCTTGAGCAAATGAAGCTCAGGGACAGTGCCCAGGCCCTGAGTTCAAGCCCTGGGATTGGCAAAAAAAAGGAATCTCATGAACTTTTTTGCCCCAGTCTGGCTTTGAACCACAATCCTCAGATCTCAGCCTCTTGAGTAGCCACCAACATCCAGTTTATGTCAGTAGGCTTTTCTATGTCGATAGGTTTTTTAGAAAACAGTAAGGAAATATAAAGTCTAGATTAACATATTGACTATACCTGTCATCAACAGAAACAGCATACTAGGTTGATAGCTGTAGTAAAAATGGAAACCCATACTAGTTTGTCTTTTGTTCAGTGCTGATCCAGGGGCTTGAATTCGGAGCCTGGACTTTTTTGCTCAAGACTAGTCTACCACTTGAGCCACACCTCTACCTCTGGCTTTTTTTTTTTTTTTTTTTTTGGGTCCGGTCGTGGGGCCTGAACTCTGGGCCTGGGCGCTGTCCCTCAGCTCTTCAGCTCAAGGCTAGTGCTCTACCACTTGAGCCACAGCACCACTTCCGGCTTTTTTCTTTTTGCTTATGTGGTGCTGAGGAATCGAACCCAAGGCCTCATGCATGCAAAGCAAGCACTCTACCACTGAGCCACCTTTCCAGCCCCCTCTGGCTTTTTTTTGTGTGTGTGTGTGGTTAATTTCAGGTTAAGAGTCTCATGGATCTTCTTCATGAGTAGCCAGGATTATAGGCATGGGTCATCAGAAGTTGGCTATTTGATATTTTCTTGAAACCTATGTCTCAATATACTTGGTTTCCTTTTAATCTTATGTATTAAAAATTACTTAGGGGGCTGGTAGGTAGAGTGCTTGCCTAGCATCCCTGGATGCTTGCCTAGCATCCCTGGATTCAATTCCTCAGTACCTAAACAGAAAAGGCCAGAAGTGGTGTTGTGGCTCAAGTGATAGAGTGCTAGCCTTGAGCAAAAGAAACTCATAGACAGGATCCAGGCCCTGAGTTCAAGCCCCAGGACTGGCCAAAAAAAAAAAACATAGAAGTTTGACTTAATTTTAAAGTAATTTAAAAATAATATTTTCAGAGAAAGGTTCCATATGCTTCATCAAACTTCTGCAAAAGTCAATGACAAAGAGAAGATTAGGAATCATGTTTTGATAACTATGAAAATAATTTTTATTGGTTATTGCTGCTGTTCTCTATATTCAAATAAGAATTGTCCCTATCAAAAATAATGTGTCCTGGGGCTGGGAAGGTGGCTCAGTGGTAGAGCGCTTGCCTTGCATGTCTGAGGCCCTGGGTTCGATTCCTCAGCACCACATAAGCAAAAAGAAAAAAGCCGGAAGTGGCGCTATGGCTCAGGTGGTAGAGTGCTAGCCTTGAGCTGAAGAGCTGAAGGACAGCGCCCAGGCCCAGAGTTCAGGCCCCATGACCGCACCCAAAAAAAAAATTAAAAAAAAAAAAAATAATGTGTCCTGTTTTTCAAGTTGTCTTGGAACATTTTCCACAAATTCCTATATTACACATTCCAATGTTTTACAAAGTATATCCTTATTTACAGTATTTTTCTGTACATTTAACCTTGTACATCTAGTTCAGTGGTTCTCTTGTTTTGACTGCACATTGGCACGGGGAATTTTTTTTCTCATTATGGGGCTTGAACTCCCAGTCCCTTAGCTCTTTTGCTCAGGGGTAATGTTCTGCCACTTTGAGCCACAGCTCCACTTCCAGTTTTTCTTTTGGCTAATTGAAGATAAGAATCTCATGGACTTTCCTACCCCAGCTGGCTTCAAACCACCATTCTCAGATCTTAACCTTCTGAGTATTAGGATTACAAGCATGAGCCACCTGTGTCCCACTGGCCTGGGGAATTTTTAAAACTCCAAAAGACTAAAAATTGGCTAAGTAGCTGGGGCACAAATGGCTCGTGCCTGCAATGCTAGCTATTTCAGGAGGCTGAGATAGTAGGATCATTCTCTCTCCTTCCTACCCTCTGTTCTTTTTGTTGTTGTTTGTTGTTTGGTAGTAGCATGGATTGGGGGAGGGGTTCTTATACTGGTTTCCTACTGAGCTTACTTACTAAGAAGGCACTCTACCAGTTGAGTTTCTTAGCCAGCAAGTTGGCTGCTTCTTCTACCAACACATTTGGAGCAATTAAATGTTGTTTTCCAGATGTTTATAAATAATATAGGAAAATTTTTATGTTGTTTGACAAAAAAACAATATGCGAGGGCCAGGCGCTGGTGGCTCACGCCTGTAATCCTAGCTGAGATCTGAGGATGATGGTTCAAAGCCAGCCCAGGCAGGAAAGACCGTGAGACTCTTATCTCCAATAAACCACTCAGAAAACCAGAAGTGGGGTGTGGCTCAAGGTGTGGCTCAAGTGGTAGATTGCTAGCCTTGAGCTGAAGAGCTGAGGGATAGCCCCCAGCCCAGAGTTCAAGCCCCAGGACTGACCCAAAAAAAAAAAAAAAAATATGCGAAATTGAATATTGCATATGTCATTATCTTTTGCAGTAGCTAGGTTAACATACGTGAGCTAATTACACTGAATACTGGCTTGTGTAAACATAAATGCTTCCTGAATTAATGATAAAAGAATTTTTTCCTCTTTCAGGAACTTTGTATTAAAGCATCATGTATTCTTGGTCCGAAACTGGGAGAAGATTCATCAGAAACAGGAGGAAGTAAAGCACACCAGTGATAATATTCACTCAGCATCATTATATTCCCGTTGGAATGGCATCTGCCGAGATGATGGGAATATTAAGTCTGGTAAAGCATAGAGAATTTTTCATTCCACAAAATTATCCCAAAAATTAATACATTATTTTCTTCTATTAAAACATGTAGTATGGACCAGATTACAAGTATTAATCAATGATGATATATCTGTCACAACTTTTCCATCATGTCTTCAACTTCCTTGTGCCTACTCTACAAAATTAGGAGAAATCCCAAACATTGTATATAGTCTGAAATAGTCACACAATATGTGAGATAGACAGTGGGCCTTCTGTATTGTATCCTACCTAGAAAATACCTGCATATCAAGTAAACAGTGATGCCAAATTGAATATGGGTAGAAAAACTCCATCCCTATAAACTTAAAGACTTTTTTTTTTTTTTGGATCGGTCGTGGGGCCTGAACTCTGGGTCTGGGCACCATCCCTGAGCTCTTCAGCTCAAGGTTAGCGCTCTACCACTTGAGACACAGTGCCACTTCCGGCTTTTTCTGCTTATGTGGTGCTGAGGAATCGAACCCAGGGCCTCATGCATGCAAGGCAAGCATTCTAACCACTGAGCCACCTTCCCAGCCCTTAAAGACTTTTTTTGCTACATTCACATCAGCACTTTTATACACAAAGCTTCAGGTTTCCTATTTCTGAGTGAACGATATTAACACTTCCTACTTCATCTACTTTACAGACCAGAGTAAAATATGAGAAACTAACTTGACCTTTCTAACTGAAAATAAAGGGTCCATAAACCAAGTGCCAGTGGCTCCCACCTATAATCCTAGCTACTCAAGAGTCTAGGTGTGAGGATCACATTTAGAAGCCAGCCCTGGCAAGAAAGTCCAGGAGACTTATCTCTAATTAACTACCAAAAAAGCCAGAAGTTGTGCTGTGACTCAAGTGGTAGAGCACCAGCTTTTTTTTTTTTTTCCAGTCATGGGGCCTAAACTCTGGGCCTGGGCGTTGTCCCTGTGCTCTTCAGCTCAAGGCTAGCGCTCTACCACTTGAGCCACAGCACCGCTTCCGGCTTTTTCTGCTTATGTGGTGCTGAGGAATCGAACCCAGGGCCTTATGCATACAAGGCAAGCACTCTACCACTGTGCCACCTTCCCAGCCCCGAGCACCAGCTTTGAACACAAAAACTCAAGGACAGTGGCCAGACTCCTGAGTTCAGGACAGGTGCTCGCACACACGCTCACACTCACACACACACACACACAAAATAAGGTCTAGAAACCATGTTTTTTAATTGCTTTTCCCCTCCAAGGTAAAATTATTTTGTATAGTGTATGAAATAATATGCTAAGGGGTAACTTAATAGATTAAGAAAGTTAGCCAGGGCTAAGAATGTGGCTTAGTGATAGAGTGCTTACTTCCTCAGTGCAACATAAACAAAAAAAAGCCAGAAGTGACACTGTGGCTCAAGTAGTAGAGTGCTAGCCTTAAGCAAAAGAAGCTCAGGGACAGTGCCAGACACTAAGTTCAAGCCTCAGGACTGGCAAAAAAAAAGAAAAGAAATTTAGCCAAGTCCAGTAGTTCAGGCCTATAGTCTTATCAGGAGGTTAATCTGAGTATCATCTCAGTTTGAAGCTAGCCATGGCAGACAAATCTGAGATCTCCAGACATGTTGTCTCTAGTTAACCAGCAAAAAAGTCAGAAGTACAGGTACAGGTCAAATGTTCTGCAGCCATGACAAAACAAAATAAAACAAAAAAGGCAAGAGCTTGAAGCTCTGAGTTCAGACTCAGTACTGGCTGGCACAAAAAGCAAAAGAAGGGTCTGGGAAGGTGGCTCAGTGGTAGAGTGCTTGCCTTGCATGCATGAGGCCCTGGTTTGATTCCTCAACACCACATAAGCAGAAAAAGCCAGAAGTGGCACTGTGGCTCAAGGGATATAGAGCGCTAACCTTGAGCTGAAGAGCTGAGAGACAGTGCCCAGCCCAGAGTTCAGGTCACACAGCCAAAAAGAAAAAAAAAAAAAGCAAAAGAAATTTACCCCAAAAGCTAGTAGTATAGCTCAAGTGTTCCAAGAGCATGCCTAGCAAATGTGAGGCCCTGGGTTTAATTCCTGGCATCACAGAAAAAGAAAATTGAAAAAAGAAATATACCCAAAGCCTTACATTCATTCAGTATATTTGAATTTTGATATCATTTCTTTGAATTCACACTCTAAATAATTCAAGTCTTCTAATATTCATTTGCCAGGTACTGAGGTAACCACATTGAAAGCATTACCTCAGCCAGACACAATGACTCCCATAATCCTAGCTATTCAGGAAGTTGATATTAGAAAGTTTCTTGGTTCAAAACTTGGTGCGAAAGAGAGGTTCTTCCTTTTTAAAAAAAAATTGCCTTTTTTTAAAAAATTATTGTACAAGGGCTTTCAATTCAATCCACCAGTTTATGAGTATAATATATCTTGATCGTGGTTACTCCTTCCATCATTCCCCCATCACAACCAGTAGAAAGCTGGGCTCCATCATTTGCATTTGTCATTACAGTTATGTAGGAACTATAATCAATCAATCTCACTTAATCTGCATACTTTACTAATGAAGAAAGTACCATCACTATTTTAGTTTAGGCTAATCACATAATAAATATTGAAGCCAGAATTCACATGCCAGCAAACCCATTTTGAGTCCAGATTTCCAAGTACTGCACTATACACAATTTGGTTCCTCATGAAACATTTGTTTCTATGGTAGATGCCAGTGTTTTCCAGTTTTTCTTTTTTTTTTTTTTTTTTTTTTTTTTTTGGTCCGGTGGTGGGGCCTGAACTCTGGGCCTGGGCACTGTCCCTCAGCTCTTCAGCTCAAGGCTAGCGCTCTACCACTTGAGCCACAGCGCCACTTCCGGCTTTTTTCTTTTTGCTTATGTGGTGCTGAGGAATCGAACCCAGGGCCTCATGCATGCAAGGCAAATGCTCTACCACTGAGCCACCTTCCCAGCCCCTCCAGTTTTTCTTTAAGAAGAAAAAGAACTGTATATCCACTAGCTCTACTTAATGTAATTATTTAATCACAATAAGAAAAACAGCAAATGGCAGGAATCCTTTGGGAAAGAGAAAGCCATATATAACATTTCCCATTTCATGAAACTAATTTTCACTTTCTCCTTCCAGATGTCTTCATGACCCAGTTCTCTGCCCTGCAAACAGCTCGATCTGTTCGCACAAGGCGGTTGGCAGCTGCAGAGGAAAATGTTGAAGTTGCTCGGGCTGCTCGTCTGGCCCAGATCTTCAAAGAGATCTGTGATGGTATCATCTCTTACAAAGGTGACCATAACACTATCCAAATTCATTCTTGTGGGCTGAGAAGGTGGCTCAGTGGTAGAGTGCCTCCCTTGCATGCATGAGGCCCTGGGTTCGATTCCTTAGCACCACATAAGCAGAAAAAAAGCTGGAAGTGGGGCTGTGGCTCAAGTGGTAGAGCACTCGCCTTGAGATGAAGAGCTGAAGGACAGTGCCCAGGCCCAGAGTTCAGGCTCCACGACCAACAGGAAAAAAAATCATTCTTTTTTTATATCAGTGCTGTTATCTTAACATATTCAAGACCACTGGGTACTCATTCACCCCTGTAATCCTAGCTATTGAGGAAGCTGGGATCTGAGGATCACAGTTTGCAGCCAACCTGGGCAGTGAAGTCAGTGAGACTTTTTTTTATCTCCAATTAATCAAAAATAAATAAAAGCGAAAGCTGGGTGCCAGGGGCTCACACCTGTAGCTACTTAGGAGGCTGAGATCTGAGGATCACAGTTCAAGCCTGCTGGGGCCAGAAAGTAAGACTCTTATCTACAATTAACCACCAGAAAACCAGAAGAGGCGCTATGGCTCAAGGAGTAGAGCACTAACCTTAAACAGAAAAGCTCAGAGAAAGCACCCAGGCCCTGAGTTCAAGCCCCAGGACTGGTGCGCGCATGGGCACGTGCAGACACACACACACACTAAAATAGAGAAAATGGAACTAAGATTTGTCTGTCTTGTGTGGTACTCTTTCTACTAAGCCATGCATCTTGTTGCAGATTCTTCCCGACAATCACTGGCAGCTCCACTTTTGAACCTCCCCCCAAAGAAGAAGTAGGTACACATTTGTGATAATTATCCAAGTTTTAGAAAAATACTTAATGTACCAGATTGACATCCTGACTTTGTATTCCAGGAATGCTGATTATTATGAGAAGATCTCTGATCCTCTAGATCTTATCACCATAGAAAAGCAAATCCTCATTGGCTATTATAAGACAGTGGAAGCTTTTGATGCTGACATGCTCAAGGTCTTTCGGAATACGGAGGTATTTTTCACTGCCTTCAAACTCAGATTTAAGTTTGGTCTGAAATTGTAGAAGTTTTAAGATTTTTACCTCTTTTCAAAGATTTTTAAATTTTTTAAAAGATTTTTACCTCAATCTTCATATTTCTGATTAGGAAAGGCAATCATTTCTATTAAGTACTTCTGGGAGGGTTATTACAGTGTACAATCTTATATTATCGAGACATTGTAGCTAGGCACCAGTGGCTCACACCTGTAATCCTAGCTACTCAGGAGGCTGAGATCTGAGGATTACAGATTGAAGCCATGCTGGACAGGAAGTCCATGATACTCTTTTGTCGCTATTTAATGGTATAGAAAAATCTATTATCCAAAATGGGAGAGTTAAAAAAAAAACTTTGAGCTGGGTGCCACTGACTCATGCCTGTAATCCTAGCTACTCAAGAGGCTGAGATCTGAGGATAGAGGTTCAAAGCCAGCCCTGGCAGGAAAATCCGTGAGACTCTTTATCTCCAATAAACCACCAGAAAACCGGAAGTAGCACTGTGGCTCAAGTGGTAGAGCACTAGCCTTGAGCTGAAGAGCTGAGGAACAGCGCCCAGGCCCAGAGTTCAAGCCCCACAACCAACAAAAACAACAACAAAAAAAAAAACTATGCTACTTTTTCAGTTGTATTTTTGAGCCAAATCAAGAAAATCTAACATTTTCTTTTGTTTTCTTTAGAAATACTATGGGCGTAAATCCCCAATTGGGAGAGATGTTTGCCGCCTCCGAAAGGCCTATTACAATGCCCGGCATGAGGCATCAGCACAAATTGATGAGATTGTAGGAGAAACAGCAAGTGAAGCAGATAGCAGTGAAACCTCAGTCTCTGAGAAGGAAAATGGGCATGAAAAGGATGATGATGTTATTCGCTGTATATGTGGCCTCTACAAGGATGAAGGCCTCATGATCCAGTGTGACAAGTGCATGGTGAGGGTTAGAAGGTGAAGCAGAATCCTGGTCCTGATGAGCATGGTGACCATCTTCAAGGAAGCAGCCCATGTTTCTGTTGGCTTGATTTGAAGGCTTTTTATGGTCTAACTTAGCTTTGTTATCCCTCACTGCTCACCATATTGCTTTCTTCTTTTATCTACTTCATTTATTCCTTCTTTTTCTGCCTCCATTTTTCTGTCCATCTTCCATTGTACACTTCTCACATAATCTGAATCAAAAAAGATAGTATTCAGGATTTCCAGTGTTTTACCTGGAAAAATATTAGGGATAGTTTATAACCTGAATACCCCCTCTTATGTATTTCTATGTGTATATTTACACATATTCACATATAACTTCTGATGGAGGAGCCAAGGGCTGGATTTAAACCACAGTGTCCTAACTTTAGAAATATGAGCTCATTGCCATATATGTAAATGTAGCCATGAATCTTACAGGATTATAAATCTTAGCCCCTAAGACTTCTCTCAATAAGGTTAAAATCCCCCTGTCATTCCTCAACTGTACCTTTTTCCACAGGTGTGGCAGCACTGTGACTGTATGGGAGTGAATTCAGATGTGGAACACTACCTTTGTGAACAGTGTGACCCAAGGCCTGTGGAAAGGGTAAAATATCCTCTAATGAAATTATGATCTATAAGTAGGAAATATAACACATGCTCCTACTATGCAAATTCCTTGGATATTCATTCTTTTCATAGGTTTGTTTTCCTTTTCTTCCCTCCCCTTCCCCCACCCCCCAGCATTGGGCTTATAGTCAGAATCTTAAACTCAGGTGTGTTTTTTTGTTTTGTTTTGTTTTGTTTTGGGGGGTTTTTTGGGTCCAGTCGTGGGCCTGAACTCTGGGCCTGGGCACTGTCCCTCAACTCTTCAGCTCAAGGCTAGCGCTCTACCACTTGAGCCACAGCACCACTTCCAGTTTTTTTCTTTTTGCTTATGTGGTGCTGAGGAATCGAACCCAGGGCCTCAGGCATGCAAGGCAAACGCTCTACCACTGAGCCACCTTCCCAGCCCCTAAACTCAGGTTTTTTATTGTTGTTGTTGCTGTTGTACTAGTCCTAGGGCTTGAACTCAAGGCCTGAACACTGTCCTTGAGCTTGTATAAGCTCAAGACTAGTATTCTGCCACTTGAGCCACAGCTCCACTTCTGGCTTTTTTGGTGGTTAATTGAAGATAAGAGTCTCAAGATCTTTCCTGCCAATGCTGGCTTTGGACCATGATCTTCAGATCTTACCCTCCTGAGTAGTTAGGATTATAGGTATATGCCACCATAACCAACACACTCAGTTTTTTCAACTTTACATTGAGTATAATTATTCTTACCCTTTGTTTTTTTTTCAGAAGCATGATCAAAGGAAGAATAAAATAATTAGAAATCTATGGAAAAATACTTAGAAATCTGTTAGAAAAGTTTTTCTAATTTCTGTCCATTTTACAAAAGAGGATTCATTTATAAAATCTCGAACTTATTTTCCCCCCTCAAAGCTTGCACTCTACCACTGGAGCCAGAGCAAAATCTGGAACTTTGTACTGTAAATACCATCTATGAAAAGATGTAAAAAAGGTCTGTGAAAAAAAGCACTGGACTCAAAGTGCTTTACAGGAAAGAAGGCCAATGATTTGCCCAACTTTTTAAAGGGCCATTTTCTCTGTTGTCCATTTTAACCTAATTTAACTCTTATACTAAAGTTTATACCAATTTTTTAAAATAGTATCTTGTCTAGGTACTCTCTTATTTGTGTGATCTTGGACAGAATCACCTGTAAGAAAGAAAGGATTTAAACAGCATCTCTATCAATAGTGCTGTTGTCATATTTAGGTGGGCAGCTTTTCATTGTGAGGGATGCATTGCAGAATGTTTGGATTTCCTGACCTTTGGACACTAACTATTAGTAGCGTTCCCTAACATTGCAATAATCAGAGTCCCCCTTCATACATTTTCATATCTTCTAGACTGCACAGAGCATCTGCACAGTTAATGCTTCATAGAACATTGTTGGAAATAGTCTGTCAATTTTGTCATCTACCTTCACTTTTCCAGATTTAATTATTCTAGTTGTTTTTGTGTTGTTTTCATACATATAGTGTGTTGAAATGACTTTTAACACTTAAGTCTTAAATGGGAATTTCAAGTTTGTTTGGGGTTTTCTTGTCCTTAAAAAAAGTAGGCTTAACATATTCTGCTCCTCAGGAGGTACCCATGATCCCTCGGCCCCACTATGCTCAACCTGGCTGTGTCTACTTCATCTGTTTGCTTCGAGATGACTTACTGCTTCGTCAAGGTATGTATATAGGCACTCACTCTACTTGTCAAAACTGACCTTTCTAAACAGTAGAAAGTACCTACTTGGGGCTAGGAAGGTGGCTCAGTGGTAGAGTGCTTGCCTTGCATGCATGAGGCCCTGGGTTCAATTCCTTAGCACCACATAAGCAGAAAAAGCGAGAAGTGGTGCTGTGCCTCAAGTGGTGGAGTGCTAGCTTGAGCTGAAGAGCTGAGGGACAGCACCCAGGCCCAGATTTGAAGCCCCACAACCAGTTTTTTTGTTTGTTTGTTTGTTTGTTTTTAAAGGAAAGTACCTACTTTCAGCTGGACACTGGTGTCTCATACCTGTATTCCTAGCTACTCAGTAGGCTGAGGTCTGAGGATCATGGTTTAAAGCCAGCTCAGACAGGAAACTCAGACTTTTTTTGTTGTTTTTGTTGGTGGTGGTGGTCACAGGGCTTGAACTCTGGGCTTGGGCACTGTCCCTGCACTTTCAGCTCAAGGCAAGTACTCTACTACTTGAGCTACACCACCACTTCTGGTTTTCTAGTGGTTCATTGGAAATGAACCCTGCCCGGGCTGGCTTTGAACTGTGATCCTCAGATCTCAACCTCCTTAGTAGCTAGGATTACAGGCATGAGCCACCAGCACCCAGCTCTATGAGACTTTTTTTTTTTTTTTTGTACAGTCATGGGGCCTGAACTCTGGGCCTGGGCGCTGTCCCTCAGCTCTTCAGCTCAAGGCTAGTGCTCTACCACTTGAGCCTTAGCGCCACTTCCAGCTTTTTTCTTTTTGCTTATGTGGTGCTGAGGAATCGAACCCAGGGCCTCAGGCATGCAAGGCAAGCTCTCTACCACTGAGCCACCTTCCCAGCCCCTGTATGAGACTTTTATCTCCAGTTAAGTACCAAGAAAGCTTGAGTTATGGGTCAAGTGATAGAGCACTATCCTTAAGCAAAAAAAAAAAAAAAAAACAAGGACATCACTCATGCCCTTAGTTCAAGCTCCAGGCCCAGCACAAAAAATGAAAAGTGTACCTACTTTCTTCACAGTAGTTATTGTCCTATATAGCCTTTAATAAATCTTCATACCTTGTGCTTACATTTATCATCCCTCTACCATATAATACTAATTTGAATAGAGAAGTTGCCAAGTGCCAGTGGCTCACACCTGTAATCCTAGCTACTCAGGAGGCTTAGAACAGAGGATCGGCCGGGCGCTGGTGGCTCACGCCTGTAATCCTAGCTACTCAGGAGGCTGAGATCTGAGGATCATGGTTCAAAGCCAGCCCGGGCAGGAAAGACCGTGAGACTCCTATCTCCAATAAAAAACCACCAGAAAACCAGAAGTGGCGCTGTAGCTCAAGTGGTAGAGCGCTCGCCTTGAGCTGAAGAGCTGAGGGACAGCGCCCAGGCCCAGAGTTCAAGCCCCATGACCGACAAAAAAAAAAGAACAGAGGATCGCAGTTTGAAGCCAGCCTGTGCAGAAAAGTCCCCATGAGACTCTTATCTCCAATTAACCACTCAAAAATTGACTCAAAGTGGTAAAGCATTAGCCTTAATCAAAAAGAGCTCAGGCAGCACCCAGACCTTGAGCTCAAGCCCCATGACCAGAAAACAACAACAAAAGACAAGTTCACAAAAAATTAATTTTAGTCCAGCCCAGCTGAAAGGACCAAAAGCTAACTTTAGGAAAAAAAAAAAAAAGGCTGGGTGCTGTTGGCTCATGCCTATAATCCTGGCTACCCAGGAGGCTGATACCTGAGGATTTCAGTTCAGTAGGGAGGAAAGTTCATGAGACTTTCACCTTCAGATATGGAACTGTGGTTCAAGTAGTAGCGTTAAGCAAAAAAGCTCTGGGACAGCACCCAGTACCTGAAGTCAAGCCCCAAGAACAGCACAAAAAAGAAAAAAACTAGAAAAAATACACTCTCATAGTTTAGAATTGTTATCATCATTAAACTGCTGGTTTTATTTATTTTTTTTTTTTTTCCGGTCGTGGGGCCTGAACTCTGGGCCTGGGCGCTGTCCCTCAGCTCTTCAGCTCAAGGCTAGCGCTCTACCACTTGAGCCACAGCACCACTTCTGGCTTTTTTTCTCTTTGCTTATGTGGTGCTGAGGAATCGAACCCAGGGCCTCATTGCATGCAAGGCAAGCGCTCTACCACTGAGCCACCTTCCCAGCCCTAAACTGCTGGTTTTAATTTTTTATATTTATATTGTTTTAGATTATGAATACTTTTATGTAGATACTAAATGAGATAAATGGGTGCCTAAAAGAATTTATCATTTTAACTCTCCTCTGTTCTTTTGTTTTCTAGGTGATTGTGTGTATCTTATGAGGGATAGTAGGCGTACCCCTGATGGCCATCCTGTCCGGCAGTCCTATCGACTCTTGTCTCACATTAACCGAGATAAACTTGACATCTTCCGAATTGAGAAACTTTGGAAGAATGAAAAGTATGTGCTGAGGTTCTATCTCTTTCTTCTAGCTGTACCCAATACCCTACCAGCAGAGCTGATACTCTCTAGGATCTTGCCAATTAACTAAATCTCCCTCTCATTTTACCTTTTTAGAGAAGAACGGTTTGCCTTTGGTCATCATTATTTCCGTCCCCATGAAACCCACCACTCTCCATCCCGGCGTTTCTATCACAATGAATTATTTCGAGTGCCACTCTATGAAATCATTCCCTTGGAGGCTGTAGTGGGGACCTGCTGTGTATTGGACCTTTATACATACTGTAAAGGTAAATGATGTAGGATAATTAAGAAATTACTTCATATGCCTTATTCATAGGTCAACATAAATCATCCTGTTCTCTTCTTTTTTTCTGTCTTTCTTTGGGTGTGTGTGTATGTGTGTCTGGGGGAATGGAATTGAGCCCAGAACTTCACACAAGCTAATCAAGCAGCTTCCAATGATCTGTACCCACACTTGTCCATACTAATTTTTTTTTTTTGGTCAGTGGGGCTTGAACTCTGGGCCTAGGCGCTGTCCCTGAGTTCTTCAGCTCAAGGAAAGCACTCTACCACTTGAGCCATGGTGCCACTTCTGGCTTTCTAGTGGTTAATTGAAGATAAAAGTCTCAAGGACTTTACTTGCCTGGGTTGGCTTTGAACCATGATCCTCAGCTCTCAGCCTCCTGAATAACTAGGATTATAGGCATGAGCCACCGACACCCAGCCCATACCATTCTTAATGTCTGAGTTCATTTCCCTAGTACTTTAGTATTGTGTACTAATTTCAAGATCTAACTCTATCACATTTTAATTTCAAGATCTAACTCTGTCACATTTTGCTTGTGTGCTCTTGGGCAAGATATTTAACATCAATTTTCTAGTTTGAAACGGGATTAGTAATTCATTTATTTTAAAGATTAATCTACAACCGCCCCTTGCTCAATTTATTACTCAGATTTAAAACATATCACATAAGCTGGGCACCAGTGGCTCATGCCTGTAATCCTAGCTACTCAGGAGGCTGAGATCTGAGGATCGCAGTTCAAAGCCAGCCTAGGCAGGAAACTCTATGAGACTCTTATCTCCAATAAACCATTAGAAAACCAGAAGAAGTGGTGCTGTAGCTCAAGCAGTAGAGCGCTTGCCTTGAACTGAATAGTGCAGGGACAGTGCCCAGGCCCAGAGTTCAAGCCCCATGACCAACCAAAAAGAAAAAACAGGAATTAAGCCAGGTGCTGGTGGCTCACGCCTGTAATCCTAGCTACTCAGGAGGCTGAGATCTGAGGATCAAGGTTCAAAGCCAGCCCGGAGGGAAAAGTCAGTGAGACTTTTATCTCCAATTAACCACTAGAAAACCTGTGCTGTGGCTCAAGTGGTAGAGTACTTGCCTTGAGCTGAAGAGCGCAGGGATAGCACCCAAGCCCAGAGTTCAAGCCCCACAACGGACAAAAAAAAAAAAAAAAAAAACCCACAGGAATTACACCCAAGCCCTGAGTTCAAGTCTCACAACAGACAAAAAACATATATCACATTTGATATGTTAGTTGTCATTATTACAGAATTTAGTAACCTATCTTTTTCTCCCAGCATAATAGCAAATAGTCCAAAATAATATATGTTCCATTTCATACTGACAAACTGTTTGCAGCTCTAGGACACCAGTGACTCCTTCCAGTTGTGCCTCCCTCATACTTGCACTTCTTGTCTTTTCTCATAACTCCTTTTTTTTCAGTGCTGGTCCTGTCCTTTTGTACTCAAGGCCAGTGCTCTACCACAGCACCATTTCTGGCTTGTTGGTAGTTCATTGGAGATGAGTCTCACAGACTTTCCTGCCTGGGTTGGCTTTAAACTGCAGTCCTCAGATCTCAGCCTCCTAAATAACTAGGATTACAAGTGTGACCCACTGATGCCTGGCTTTCACAAACTTAATCAGAAACCCCTACAATTCATTCTATATATCTGGTCTCTCCATTCAGTGTTAATCCATTTTGTTTTTATATTCTGTCTCTATTTTGGAACCTAGTATATAGAAATTCACCTTTCTTCTGGAACTATCAAATTCTTCAACTTCTCTAAATAGCTACAGTGTTTCCTCCTTTTATGAGTCGAGCTGTTCTCCCAGAGGTATTTGGTGGCCTCTGTGCAGCTTAGATGAAGAAAAAAGGAAATCAGACTCTTTTAACCATGTTTGGACTCACAGGTAGACCCAAAGGGGTGAAGGAGCAAGATGTATACATCTGTGATTATCGGCTTGACAAGTCAGCACACCTCTTTTACAAGATCCACCGGAACCGCTATCCTGTTTGCACCAAACCTTATGCCTTTGATCATTTCCCCAAGAAGCTCACTCCCAAAAGAGATTTCTCAGTAAGTCACCTTCTTTTCTTAACACTACATGTTAGGACAATCTGGCTCATGCATGGATGTCATAGTAACAATCTTCAAATGCTATCTGCTTTTTTTGTCCTGTTTATATGTCAGACTGGGAAAATCTCCAGCTTCTGAGACAATTCAACTGCATAAATCCATTGTCTCACATACATTTCAGCAGTCTCTTCAATTCAGGGCTATTCCATCAATGAGTTTTCTTTGTTTCCTCACCTTTCCTAATGTCCTTTTGATTTCATGTTAGTTTTCTGTTTGTTCTTCACATTTAAAATTTTAAGAAGCAGTGGGCGCTGGTGGCTCACACCTGTAATCCTAGCTACTCAGTTGGCTGAGATCTGAGGACAGCAGTACAAAGCCAGTCCAGGCAGGAAAGTTCGTGAGACTCTTATCTCCAATAAACCATTCAGAAAATCGGAAGTGGTGCTGTGGCTCAAGAGGTAGAGTGCTCTCCTTGAGCTGAAGAGCTGAGGGACAGCACCCAGTCACAAAGTTCAAGCCCCATGACCGACCGACTGAAAGAAAAATCTTAAACTGAGAGCTGATGGCTCACTCCTGTAATCCTAGCTACTCAGGAGGCTGAGATTTTAGTATCGAGGTTCAAAGCCACCCCAGGGGCTGGGAAGTTGGCTCAAGTGGTAGAGTGCTTGTCTTGCATTCTTGAAGCCCTGGGTTCGATTCCTCAGCACCACATAAGCAGGAGGGGAAAAAAAAAGCCAGAAGTAGCACTGTGGCTCAAGTGGTAGAGTACTAGCCTTGAGCTGAAGAGCTGAGGGACAGCGCCCAGGCCCAGAGTTCGGACCCCACGACCAACCAAAAATAAAAAATAAATTTTAAAAAAAGCCAGCGCAGGCAGGAAAGTCCGTGAAACTCTTTATCTTAAATAAACCACTTAGAAAACTGGAAGTGTCTCAAGCCATACAGCACTAGCCTTGAGCTGAAGAGTGCAGGGACAGGGCACAAGCCCAGAGTTCAAGCCCCACTACCAACAACAACAACAAAAAAAATTAAGCAGACAATAGCAAGAATTTTGAAAACTTTTTGATTAAAATAATTTGTTCAATTAAAATAATTTTAACACAGTTAAGAAATATAAAAAACATGATCATTACATGAGATTGGAGTAGGAAAACAACATTAAGTCCCAAGGGTAGGGTAGAGAGAGGGGCACTCTTCTAATCTTAGCAATACAGACAAGAGGATCTAGTTTCTAGTATCTGAGGATCATGAGCCAAGGTGGAGGCCCATACCTCTAATCCTAACTACTCAGGAAACTTAAGATCTAGGATTGTGGTTCAAAGCCAACTCAGACAAAAAAGTCTGAGACACTCCTTATCTCCACTTAACTAAAAAGCTGGAAATGGAACTGTGGCTCAAGTGGCAGAGCACCTGAGAATAAACAGGCTCAAGAATAGCATCCAGGCCCTGAGTTTAAGCCCTAGAATTCGCACCAAAAAAGGGGGATCATGAGTTTGGGGCACTGTCTCAAAACAAAAAAAAAAGAGCCTGAACGTGGCAGTACACTTTATAAATCCTAGCCACTCAGGAGACAGAGAAAGGAGAATCACAGTTTGAGACCTGCTCAGACAAAATTTAACAGCCAGGGCTGGTCACAGTGGCTCACAAATATAATCCCAGCTACGTGGCTACCTAAGCATAGGTAAGAAGATTGAGATCCAAGACCAGCCCTGGGCAAAAATGTGTGAGACCCTATCTGAAAAATAACTAAAGCCAAATAAAAGGGCTGAAGACATGGCTGAAGTAGTAAGAGACAGGAATTCAAACCAAAAAAAAAAAAAAAAAAAGCAGTCAAAAAAAGAAGTATAAGAAAAAAGCCAGGCACTGATGGCTCACGCCTGTAATCCTAGCTACTCAGGAGGCTGAGATCTGAGGATTTAAGTTCAAAGCCAGCCCGTGCAGGAAAGTCCGTGAGACTCTTATCTCCAATAAAAACCACTCAAACCAGAAGTGGCGCTGTGGCTCAATCAGTAAAGCACTTGCCTTGAGTTGAAGAGCACAGGGACAGCGCCCAAGCCCAGAGTTTGAGCCCAATGACAGACCAAAAAAAAAAAAGAATCAAGAGTTTGAGGCCCAGCCAGTGTGCTAGTGGTCCATGCCTGCAATTTTAGCTACTCAGGAGGCTGAGGTCTGGAGAATTGTTGCTGCAAGCAGCCTAAGCAGAAAAGCCCAAGAGACTACTCTATATTCAATTAACCAATAAAAGCCCCAGCTGGATATGTGGCTCAAGTGGTAGAATGCTATTGAGAAAGCCAATTGAGGGCTGGGAAGGTGGCTCAAGTGGTAGAGCGCTAGCCTTGAGCTGAAGAGCTGAGGGACAGCACCCAGGCCCAGAGTTCAGGCCCCATGACCGGATCCAAAAAAAAAAAAAAAAAGCCAATTGAGCCCTGAGGTCAAGGCCCTGAGTACCTCAATACCAGGAGAGAAAAAAAAGTTTGAGGCTAGGCTGTGCTATAATACCAAAACTGTTTCAAATACTTAAAAATAGGTAGGCAGGGGGCTGGGAAGTTGGCTCAGTGGTAGAGCGCTTGCCTTGCATGCATGAGGCCCTGGGTTCGATTCCTCAGCACCACATAAGCAAAAAGAAAAAAGCCGGAAGTGGCGCTGTGGCTCAAGTGGTAGAGCACTGGCCTTGAGCTGAAGAGCTGAGGGACAGTGCTCAGGCCCAGAGTTCAGGCCCCACAACCGGACCAAAAAAAAAAAAAAAAAAATAGGTAGGCAGAGTTTACATATAATAACTCAATAATTTATAAAAATCTGAGTGCTGGTGTCTCACACCTATAAATCCTTGCTACTCAGAGGGGTGAGATCTGAGAATCATGGTTCAAAGCCAGCCTGGGCAGAAAAGTTCTTCAATAAACTACTCAGAAAAAACTGAAAATGGCAATGAGGCTCAAGTGGTAGAGTGCTAGCCTTGAGCCCAAAGAGACTTAGAGACAGACCCAGGCCCTGTGTTCAAGCCCAAGGACTGGCAAAAAAAGAAGAAAAAGAAAATACTTACTATTTTTTTAGTTTTTTGGGTCCGGTCGTGGGGCCTGAACTCTGGGCCTGGGCGCTGTCCCTCAGCTCTTCAGCTCAAGGCTAGCACTCTACCAGTTGAGCCACAGCGCCACTTCCGGCTTTTTTCTTTTTGCTTATGTGGTGCTGAGGAATCGAACCCAGGGCCTCAGGCATGCAAGGCAAGCGCTACCACTGAGCCATCTTCCCAGCCCCAGAAAATACTTATTATTAACATCTTTATTTCAGCCTCTTTTTCTTTGAAATTGTTGGGAATATAGGCTGATAATTTTCATCCATTATTCCATGAAGATTTTGGAATTCATCATTCATCTCTTTGCTATGATAAAACCTCAAATGACAGGCTCTTCATCTTTGAATTTTCTTTTACTTGGAATGTTAATCTGCTTTCCATCACTGTGCAAAAACATCTGAAATAATCAATTTACAAGATAGCAATATTTAAGCCGGGCGCTGGAGGTGCTCATGCCTGTAATCCTAACTACTCAGGAGGCTGAGATCTGAGGATTGAGGTTCAAAGCCAGCCGGGGCAGGAAAGTCCATGAAACTCTTATCCCAGTAAACCACCAGAAAACCAGAAGTGGTGCTGTAGTTCAAGTGGTAGAGTGCTGGCCTTGAGCTGAAGAGCTGAGGGGGAAAGAGCTCAGGCCCAGAGTTCAAGCCCAAGAACTCTTGATCTTCCTCTTCCAGACTCACAAATGCAGTGATTATAGGCCTGCACCACAGTACTCAGCTCACAACCTCAATTTTAACTATTTCAAAGGTAGAGTATATAAAGTTGTGAGTTTAGAGCCTGGGAAGGTAGCTCAGTGGTAGAGTGCTTGCCTTGCATGCATGAGGCCCTCCTGGGTTCGATTCCTCAGCACAACATAGCAAAAAGAAAAAAGCCAGAAGTGGCGCTGTGGCTCAAGTGGTAGAGCGCTAGCCTTGAGCTGAAGAGCTGAGGGACAGCGCCCAGGCCCCAGAGTTCAGGCCCCATGACTGGACCCCCAAAAAAAAATAAATAATGAAAGAAAAATTTTTAAAAATAAAAGAAAATTATGAGTTTATTCTTTTTTTTTTTTCGTCGGTGGTAGAGCTTGAACTCTGGGCTTAGGCGCTGTCCTTGAGTTCTTCAGCTCAAGGCGAGCGCTCTACTGATTGAGCCACAGTACCACTTCCGGTTTTCTAGTAGTTTATTGGAAATAAGAGTCTCACGGACTTTCCTGCCTGGGCTGGCTTTGAACTGCGATCCTCAGCTCTCAGCCTTCTGAGTAGCTAGGATTACAGGTGTGAGCCACCGGTGCCCGGTGCCTGGCTTTGAGAAAATGATTTTCTTTTTTTTCTTTGTAAGTTGTGGGGCTTGAACTCAAGTCCTGGGTACTGTCCCTGAGCTTTTTCGCACAAGGCTAGCACTATATACCACTTTGAGCCATAGCATTACTTCTGGTCTTCTGGTGGTTATTTAGAGATAGGAATCTCAGACTTTCTTGCCCAGGCCAGCTTTGAACTGCAATCCTCAAATCTCAGCCTCCTGAGTTGCTTGGATTACAGAAGTGAGCCACCGGTGCCTGGCTTGGGAAAATTATTTTTTAGGTTTTTGTTGTTGTTGTTGTTTTGTGTGCGTGTGTGTGTGTGTGTGCGTGTGTGTGTGTGTGTGTGTGTGTGAGAGAGAGAGAGAGAGAGAGAGAGTGTGTGTGTGTGTGTTTTGGGTTTGGCTTGGTTTAGTTTGGTTTTTGTTTTGCTGAGCCTGGGGCTTAAACTCAGGGCCTGGGCACTGTCTCTGGGCTTCTTTTGCTCAAGTCTAGCATTCTACCACTTGAGCCACAGGGCTTCCAGCTTTTTCTGTTTATGTGGTACTGAGGAGTCAAATCCAGAGTTTCATGCATGCTAGGCAAGCACTCTACCACTAAGCCACCTTCCCAGTCCGGGGAAATGATTTTTAAGAAAACATCTGTGCCCTGCAGAACTTCTGACCTTAAGACATAGTCTTCAGAATACCTCCCTTACCCTGAGTGACTCCAAATCAGGTCTGGTTTTGCCAGTTTCCACAATATGCTTACCTATCTCTTTTCTTCTCTGCAGCCTCATTATGTCCCAGACAACTACAAGAGGAACGGAGGGCGGTGAGTCCTAGGGGCATGTGAGAGATCCTAAGGGATTTGCCATTTTAAATGGAGCAAGAAAACCAGCAGCTCACCACTCAGTTTCACTGCTAGGAATGGGTAATCTCTGCAGAGTAGCCTGATACCAACATTACTGTAGAAAAACTGGGATTCAGTAAGCTGTGGTTCCATGTTCAACCTTAGGGACTTCCCTTGGGACTTAGGGAAGATTGCTGAATATAGAGGTCAGAAAAGGAGAAACAAGATTTGGAGCAAGCCGGGCGCTGGTGGCTCACGCCTGTAATCCTAGCTACTCAGGAGGCTGAGATCTGAGGATCGCGGTTCAAAGCCAGCCCGGGCAGGAAAGACCGCGAGACTCCTATCTCCAATAAACCACCAGAAAACCGGAAGTGGCGCTGTAGCTCAAGTGGTAGAGTGCTCGCCTTGAGCTGAAGAGCTGAGGGACAGCTCCCAGGCCTAGAGTTCAAGCCCCACGACCGACAAAAAAAAAAAAAAAAAAGTTTAAAGGGGAAGTGGCGCTGTAGTTCAGGTGGTAGAGCGCTCGCCTTGAGCTGAAGAGCTGAGGGACAGCGCCCAGGCCCAGAGTTCAAGCCCCACGACCGACAAAAAAAAGAAAAAGATTTGGAGCAAACTCAGAACTGTGTAAATTTAGGAATTTCCCTTTTGGGATTAAGAGGATGATGGCCTTCAGCAGTCCTCTATTTAACTCTCCTATCTGATGGGTGGAATAACTCAAATGTTAGAGTACCCACCTAACAAATTTGGGACCCTAATTCAAACTCCATTTACCACTAAATAAATACCCAATACTGGTGTCTCATGACTATATAATTCTAGATATGAAGGAAGCTGGCCAGGCAGAAAAGTCCATGAAAACCATGAAACCTCATCTTCAATTAACTAGCAAAAAGCCAGGCTGGAGGCATAGCATAAAAGAAACATGAATTCAAGCCCGCAAGCAAAAAAGGAAATTTCTGTTTTCGATAGCTCTGCAAGCTTTCCCCAGTGTCTTATACTGTGTCAGTTCTTGGAGTTCTATTATAAAGAGTGCCCAAGAGCTGGGTGCCGGTGGCTCACACCTGTAATCCTAGCTACTCAGGAGGCTGAGATCTGAGCATCAAGATTCAAAGCCAGCCGGGGTAGGAAAGTCCATGAGACTTATCTCCAATTAACCACCAGAAAACCAGAAGTGGCGCTGTGGCTCAAGTGGTAGAGTGCTTGCCTTGAGCTGAAAAGCTCAGGGATAGCACCCAGGCCCAGAGCTCAATCCCCACAACCAACAACAAAAGAACAAACAAAAAACCAGCAAAGAGCTGGGCTGAGACATGGCTCAAATGGAAAAATGCCAATCAACCAAGCAAGCAAGCTGAGCAAGTATGAGGCCTTGAATTTAAAATTGTTATACTAACGGAGAGAGGAATTATACTAACAGAGGAAGGGAAGGAAGGAGGGAGGGAATGAAAGGCTAATAGTTGTAGAAAAGAAATCCAGGAAAGAAATTCCACCTACAAACATATTACTAGCAAAGTACCCATGGCTCACGCTGTATTCTGAGCTATTCGGGAATCTGAGATCTGAGGATCACAGATTGATGCCAGCCCAGGCAGGAAGTTTCATGAGACATTTATCTCCAATTAACCACCAAAAAGCCAGAAATGTGTTGTGGCTCAATAGCCTTGAGCAAAGCTAAGGGACAGTTCTTAGGCCCTGTGTTCAAGCCCAAAGACCAGCACAACAATTACAATAACCCTTAGTTGGACTATGACTATCACAAGCCATACTTATATGTATTCATGAAGCAATTTAAGTAGGTTACACAATTTTACTAGCTGTTTTTAAATGGGTTTCTATCACATTATTTGTTATTACAAAAGCAGAAAGGTTTAATTTTAAAAATAGAAATAAAATTTCAGAGAAAAGTAGTATTTTGTACAGCCATAATGAAGTGAAGGTTGTAGTCAAATTTTTGTTTTTTAATAATATTTTATTGTAAAAGTGATACACAGAGAGGTTACAATTACTTAAGTAAGGTAATGAGTATATTTCTGGTCAAACAGTGTTTTCTCCTCCCTCATTTTCTCCCACTTTCCCTCCCTCAACCCTGACTCCCCTCCTCAAGTTTTGTTTTTTTTGTTTTGTTTTGTTTTGTTTTTCTTAGCCCCTAGCCAAGGCTAGAGATCTCAGATCATGCTCTTTACTGCTTCCCTCTGAGCACTTTATTCAGCCTTGCCTTAAATTCACATATCGTTTTTTGCAGATCATCCTGGAAATCAGAGCGCTCAAAGCCACCCTTAAAAGACCTGGGCCAAGAGGATGATGCTCTGCCCTTGATTGAAGAGGTTCTAGCCAGTCAAGAACAAGCAGCCAATGAGATTCCCAGCCTTGAGGAGCCAGTACAAGAAAGGACCACTCCTGAAGTCAGTGAGGGTGAAAAAAAAGAGGAAAGTAGTCAAGATTCCCAATCTGTATGTACCCCTGAAGAACGACGGCATAACCAACGAGAACGACTCAATCAGATCTTGCTCGGTCTTCTTGAAAAAATCCCTGGAAAGAATGGTAAGAACAATCAGGCCCACATCTAGGGTTGAAGATAAAGGAGAAATCAGGCACAGAGGCTTACAAGTATGATCTCAGCTACTAAAGAGTTGGAGATCTAAGTTGGGCATCTGTGGCTCATGCCTGTAAGCCTTGCCCCTGAGATCTGATCAGGGATCAACAGTTTGAAGCCAGCCTGGCAGGAAAGTTTTTGAGACTCTCATCTCCAATTAACCACTTAAAAGTCAGAAGTGGAGCTGTGGCTCAAGTGGTAGAGTGCTAGCTTTGAGCAGAATAGAGCCCAGGGACAGCGCCCAGGCCCCGAGTTCAAGCCCCCGGACTGGCAGAAAATAAAAATGATGGCGATCTAGAGGATCATGCTTTGGGGGCAATGTATACAGCAGTTCTCCATTTTAGTAAAACATCTAGGTAGCAGTTATCTGTAATCCCATCGTTGCAGGAGGCATAGGTAGAAGGTTCATGGTTTAAGGCCATCCATGGGCAAAAGCTACCTGAAAACTAAATCAAAAAGTGCTGGGAGCCAGGCGCTTGGTGGCTCACATCTGTCTGTGTCCTAGCTAATCAAGCGGCTGAGAAGCTGGGAGGCAGTGGCTCATGCCTATAATCCTAGCTTCTCAGGAGACTGAGATCTGAGGATCGAGGTTCAAAGCCATCCTGGGCAGGAAAAAGTCCATGAGACTCTTAACTCCAATTAACCAGCAGAAAACCAGAAGTGGCGCCATGGCTCAAGTGGTACAGCACTTTCCTTGAGCTGAAGAGCTCAGGGACAGTACTCAGATCCAGAGTTCAAGCCCCAAGACGGACCAAAAATAAATAAATAAAAAGAGGTTGAGATCTGAGGATCGTGGTTGGAAGCCAGCTTGGGCGGGAAACTTGGTGAGATACTTTATCTCCAATAAACTACTCAAAAAGCCCAAAGTGACACTGGCTCAAGTGGTATTGTGCTAACCTTGAGCAAAAGAAGCTCAGGAACAGAACCATGCTTAGAGCTAGGTACTGAAGGCTCACCAGCCTTGAGCAAAAAGCTAAGGGACAGTGCTTAGGCCTTGAGTTCAAGCACCAGTAGCAGCACAAAAAGTGGGGCCAGGGTGGGGGAGGGAGGTGGGAGGGATGGCGCAGGGAGGCTAGGAGTGTTGCTCAAGTGTTCAAACACTTGGCTAGCAAGCTCGACCCTGAGTTCTAACCCTAATACCACCAGTACCATCAAAAACAAGGGCTGAAGCCAGGTTCCAAAGGCTCACACCGGTAATCCTAGCTATTCAGGAGGCTGAGATCTGAGGATCATGGTTCAAAGCCAGCCCTGGTAGAAAAGTCATGAGCATGGCTGGGAAGGTGGCTCAGTGGTAGAGTGCTTGCCTCACATGCATGAGGCCCTGGGTTCAACTCATTAGCACCACATAAGCAGAAAAAACCAGAAGTGACACTGTGGTTCAAATGGTAGTACGCTCGCCTTGAGCTGCAGAGCTGAGCTGAGGGACAGTTCCCAGGCCCAGAGTTCAAGCCCCATAGCCAACAAAAAAAAAGGGGGGGGGAAGTTGAGGGAGTAAAAAGGAACACTTTTTTGTTATTGCTTTGTTTTGTTTTGTTTTTCTGGTGTGGAAGCACTCTACCACTAAGCTATATCCTCAGCCCCTTGAACAACTTCTAATTTGGAGGCCAGTATGGAAATTGTTCTAAGCAAATATATAGCTCTTCCATTCATAGGCCTGCCTTAAGTTACATCTTCACAATAAACCTAGGAAGCCAAATGATTTCCTTTGTAGAGAATCATCTGTTGGGGAGATAGGGAATAACTCAGTCAGTAAATAACTTATATACTTTTACTACAAATCAGCACAAAATTTGATCCCACCATTTTTGGGGGAAGGTGGAGGTGGGAGAGAAGAGGAGTAAGGGAAGGGAAGAAGGAAAGAAAATAAAGAAAAAAGTGTTCCTTAGAGCTCAAATCTGGGAAAAGGATGTGAGAGTGGTATTTGATGATCTTCCTTGGTTCTGTTTTCAGCCATTGATGTGACATACTTGCTGGAGGAAGGATCAGGCAGGAAACTTCGAAGACGTACTTTGTTTATCCCAGAAAACAGCTTTCGGAAGTGACATTCTCAGTATGAGAACTTCAAGCATCTGGGATCCAGTGGAGCTTCTCAGTCCTATCTCCTGCTCTCTGGGTGTGGGCCAGGGCGGGGAAAGGTCCATTCAGGCCAGGGAAGGGGGTCATGTCGTTGACATTAGGTACTTAATAAACCTTGGAGCTAGTGGAGAGTAAGAGGAAGAAAATCTGTCTGAGACAGTTGAGTTTAATTAATTTTCCTCTCCATTCCTTCACCCTAAAGGTTAATAATGTTAGAGGAGAGGACCACATTGAGAAAAACCTGAACCTATTGGTACTAAACAGCACTTGCTTTTCCCTTTAGCTTGGGTGTTTCTGGATCATCCTCTGATCCTACAGGCACTACTAAGAAGCTGCTTTTCTATACCCAGGTATACTCAAAATCCACAAGGAAAGGGCTAGGATCCCTAGCCCTACCCTGTCTGTTCTCTATCAGCTCTAAGAGCTACCCCAGAGATTTTAAAACAGATACAAGTAGCTGGGGCCTCTTCTAAGACCTTGACTAGGAAAGTTTCTCTCTTCTTTCTTGCCCTACTAGGTCTAAGTAAAACATGAGTTGACAGCTCAAAGCACTTGTAATTGCTGCCCCTCTCCCTACCTCTACTCCCCAAAATGGAATCATGGGATAGGGGAAGGCCCCTATGGGGTCAAAGGGTAGTACTTGTAACTTTTTGTTTTACCCATCATAACCTGCCAAACATATTTTTTCTAATGAGAAGCCAAGTCCCTGCCAGCACACCTGCTGTTTTTGATGCTCTGGTTCTTGTGTGTCTGATGTGCTGTGCAAATGAAGATTCATTTAAAAATAAAATTAGTTTTAAAACTACATAAAAGAACTCTACATTTACCCTCAACAAAAATCACTACATAAATTGTTCAGCAGTATTTACCTATTAGAGTATTTGTGCTAAGTGTAGATTATCATTTAAAAACACTACTATTATTTTCTTAATTGTATAGCTTTTGGTGTTCATCTAAAAAAAGATAGTGTGTTCTCCACACCCCTAGTCCCATCTTCCTCCATCCTCCTGAAGTACTTTGTCATCAGGAGGTATATCCAGGGTCTCCTTCCTTCCCATTCTTTTGACCAGAAGTTTGCAGACTATTGTGTCTCTTTAAAAGTAAAATTTAAAAAGCTTTGCTTTGTCTTCTCAGACATACATATGCATATACATTTTAGATGTTCTTATAAAAGAGGTTTTTAAATGTGCCAAGTTGTATGTGTATATATATATGTGTGTGTGTGTGTGTGTGTGTATGTATATCTATAGGTATATAGATATACATACATACATGTATATGCTGCGTGATTGGTAAGCAATACAATAGTAAACATGTTCCCATTACTTTTTTCTAATATTGGACCAATGCTGTCCTAATTGTACATTTCCCCTTATGATAATGACGCTCTGACTCGTTTAGATAGAAACATTGACCACCTTCCATTCCATTAATTTTTTTTCCTCTTCTTTCTGTCATTCTTAAGAAAAAAAAAACAAAAAAACGAGATAGGGGACACCATAGATCCTCTTGAGCAGAGAAAAAGCAAAATAAGTATTTTATTAAAAAAAGAAATTAAGAAAATAGTTTGGAGTATTTTCTTACTGTAGAGAAGCACTGTACAATAATAAGAGACCTGGGTATAAGATACTCATGTGTGGAGCTGGAAAAATCGCATGTCCAAGCCCGTTTGAGTGGTTTCTTTTGTTTTTCATTGCAGGGAGTGGGAGGGAGGGAGGTGGGACTAGGGGCACTTTGGGATCTCCTTTTAGTCAAAAGCAAGAAAATGACAAGAAAGAGATTAAATTCAATGTTTCTTTAATAGTGTTAAACACTAAAATTTTAAAAAAGAAAAAACAAACTTTGTAAAACATGAGAACAGAAGCAAAAGACACTACGCTCTGTCATTTTATCTTTCTTTTGTTGAAAGACTAAAAACCGAAATGTTTTTTAGACAATCAAATGTTAGGTAAGTGCAAACACTTGTTTTTTCTTACTGGTGTAGAAATTAATGCCTTTTTTATTTTTCAGTTATTTTATAATAAAATAAAATAACCCTCCAGCTGCCAGGCGGGTTTTGGTGTTTGAAATGCGGGGCAAAAGCACTACATCACTGCAAATAGATACAGTTAGTCTGCATGTCTGTAGGCTGTGTGATTGCGGAAAATATAAATGCTGCTAATATATTCCTTTTTACAAAAGCATATCTAAATAGATGATTGTTTTGATGTTAATCTTTGTAAATTATGTATTACCAATTTTAACATTGGATGTAATTGCATAAAAGCTTGCATCTCAATTCTTGAAAGTCTAGTATTAAATGGAAAAAAAAACTTTTCCTAACTGTGGAGTGGTGAGCTTGCTATTTTTTCTCCTCTTTCCTACCTTTATCTTCCAGCATCTTTTCAACATCCTGTTTCCAAGGGAATCTCTCTGAAACCATATTACTAGCATCCTTGGGCCCCATATGAGCTCACTCAACAGTGTGTCCTACTATATAAAGTAATTTCTTCAGTTCTAGGATTTGTCTCTTTGGTTCCAGCAGTTTTTCAAACATGGCAAACTACTCTGCACATTCATCCTTTGACCATATGTCCTTAACAACCTCTAAAGATAGCAATAACTTCCACTGAACTGCACACCAAACCTAGGAGCCTCTTTCCCCTTCTCCCACTTTTTTTTGTGCCACCCTGGGGCTTGAACTCAAGATCTGGGCTCTGTCCCTGACCTGCTTTTGCTCCAGGCTAGCACCCTACCACTTGAGCCACAGTTTTTTTTTTTTTCAGCTTTTTCTGAGTAGTTTACTGGAGATAGAGTCATACACAGGTGTTGGTGGATCAACCTGTAACTACTAAAGAGGGTGAGATCTAAGGATTGTGGTGCAAAGCCAACCTGAGACTTTTTTTTTTTTTTTTGCCTGAGTAGGATTACAGGCATGAGCCACTGGCTGTCTTTTTAATTTCCTTAATGGTTGGTATCTATTAGAAGTATTCTGTTCTAGAAATACTAATTTTGTAAAGTCTTAAGTTTTGCTCTATCTCATGTTCTACAAAGATGTCCCATCTTCTCAGGGCTGAGAACCATTAGGCTGTGACTACAAATTCCACAGCAAGCCAAATCACATTGATGTCCTAACAGTGTTGTGAGTCTCCTTGTATTTAGAATTACCTACTGTGAAGCCAAGCACATACAGGGATCAGAAGCAGGAGAAATAGGCTATTGTTACGGAAAATGACAGCCATTATCCATGTAAATGTTCGAAATCATGGCTCCCAAGACTACACTGCAGATGCCTGAGAAATATTTGTCCTAATGTCAAAGCGATAGCAGTCTTCTGTTTACCACCACATAGCTTTAGACATGAAAACATAACTTCTTTTGTGGTAGTAATCTGCAGATAAGCTAAATTAAATACAAACCCCCAGAACCCTTTAACGATATAACAGGTGGGGCTGGGAAGGTGGCTCAGTGGTAGAGCGCTTGCCTTGCATTCATGAGGCCCTGGGTTTGATTCCTCAGCACCACATAAGCAAAAGAAAAAACCAGAAGTGGTGCTGTGGCTCAAGTGGTAGAGCACTAACCTTGAGCTGAAGAGCTGAGGGACAGCGCCCAGGCCCAGAGTTCAGGCCCCATGATGGGATAAAAAAAAAAAAAAAGGATGTAACAGGAGCCAGATGCCAGTGGCTCACACCTGTAATCCTAGCTACTCAGGAGTCTGAGATGTGAAGAAAGCAGTTCAAAGCCATCCCAGGTAGAAAAGTCCCTGTAAAACTCATCTCCCATTAACCACTCAAAACCAGCAATCAGCTGGGAAAAAAAGGCTAGTGACTCATGTCTAAACTCATGTCTAGTTACTCAGAAGGCTGAGATCTAAAGATCAAGATTGGAAGCCAGAACTGGATGCAAAGCTCAAATGCAGAGCACTAACCATGAGCAAAGAAGCCAAGCTAGAGCACAAAAATCATGTAACAAGACTGAAAGCATGGCTGTGGTGGTAGAGCAAATACAAGACCCTGAGTTCAAACCCCAGTACTCAAGCTACCCAAAAAAATGTGTAGCGTGTGTGTAATTTTATACATGTGTGTATATATAAAATGCGGAGGCCCTCACAGAATAGTTGGGAAAACATCACCCTAAAAAACATCTGAAATGCAAACTGGTCTAAAGTTGGAAGAGCAGCTAAACATGAGACAAAATTAAAGCAGTTTTGAACAATAGCCAGGAATGGGAAACACCAGCCGCAAGAAATGACAGGCAATTGAGTCTTAAAAAGGTTTGCTCCTGAGCCAGGCGCAGGTGGCTCTCACCTGTAATCCAAGCTACTCAGGAGGCTGAGATCTGAGGATCGTGGTTCAAAACCAGGCAGAAAAGTCTGAGACTCATTTCCAATAAACCACTAGAAAACAGGAAGTAGCTCTGTGGTTCAAGTGGTAGAGTGCTAGCCTTGAGCTGAAGAGCTGAGGGACAGTTTCAAGCCAACCAGAAAATAAAGGTTTGTGGGGCTGGGAAGGTGGCTCATTGCTAGAGCGCTTGCCTTGCATGAGGCCCTGGGTTTGATTGCTCAGCACCACATAAGCAAAAAGAAAAAAGCCAGAAGTGGCGCTGTGGCTCAAGTGGTAGAGCGCTAGCCTTGAGCTGAAGAGCTGAGGGACAGTGCCCAAGCCCAGAGCTCAGGCCCCACGACCGGACCCCCCCAAAAAATAAAGTTTTGCTCCTACATCCAGAGCTGCATATCTAAATTTGGGGGGATTTTGTTTTGTGCCAGTCCTGGAGCTCCAAGGCTTGGGCATGGTCTCGGGGCTTCTTTTGCCCAAGACTAGCATTCTACTACCTGAGCCACAGAGCCACTTTCAGCTTTTTGTTTATGTGGTACTGAGGAATCAAACCCAGGTCTCCGAGCATGCTAGACATGCACTCTACCACTGAGCCACATTCCCAGCTCCCAAATCTAAGATTTTTAAAAAATTTTTTTTTGGGGTCCGGTCGTGGGGCCTGAACTCTGGGCCTGGGCGCTGTCCCTCAGCTCTTCAGCTCAAGGCTAGCACTCTACCACTTGAGCCACAGCGCCACTGCTGGCTTTTTTCTTTTTGCTTATGTGGTGCTGAGGAATTGAACCCAGGGCCTCAGGCATGCAAGGCAAGCACTCTACCACTGAGCCACCTTCCCAGCCCCCCAAATCTAAGATTTTCACCTCAAAGTTTCTCTTCTGGTTCCCAAAGATAAAGGAAAAGTCCTTTGACTTCATAGGTCTCCATGTCTCCCTAACGTTCCTGCTGTATAATTTCCTATTCTAACCTGATTATAGACAACCCATTCTGGTGTCTCCCAACCCCATTGTCAAACCCTGTAACATGGTAGCTCTTATTATTTCAAAAGAAATTCTACCAACTCATAACAGTAATAGACGCAAGTTATTTTGCTTTTACTTAAAATTATAGCAGAGTGGCAATACTAAGTAGAACAGGATCACTTCTTGCATATCTAATCCTTCACCTCAGAATCCAATGAATCTATTGAATACTACTTCAAAGTTTACATTTCCCTTCTCTCATATTTACTCAGGCTATCAGTCTAACAGAACAAAGCAAGTCTCAGCAGAGAAAGCAGTTGTGACATTTCATGCACCAAGCAGAGTCCATTTACCCATTCTTCAGGGAACATTCAATGCACCTGGACTAGGAAGATACTATGTGGTATTTCCTGGTACAAGGATGTTCCTCCCCTCCCCCATAAGCCTGTGTCATCAAACCCACAGTGTCATATACACACACATTCAACTCCCATACTTTATTGGGACAGAGGAGAGAGGCAGACCAACACCATAGGTCCACCTTCCAGGGGTGTTGAGGTTTAAAGAATTCAGCACCTAGCACAGCATGAGTACATCATAAATACAGGCAACAAAGGATGAGCAGAATGGGAAAGGAGTCCCTACAGAGAAAGGAGACTACAGGCCCTTTTAGGCTTGGGGGCCAAGGCATATACTGCACTGGCACAGGCCACTTTAGGGATGAAGAAGATTGAGGAGGGCTAGATCCTAGTTCGCAGATACACGGATGGAAAAAGGAAAAGGGTGCATAGAGGGGATTCCTTTATATATATCTGGGAGAGTAAATCTGACCTTAACAGGTCAGTATGAAGGGAAGAAGGAAAATTTAAATATTAGAAGTAAATGTGGGAAGAAATACCATTTTGCAGACAGGAAAAAAATGCTTCTGGGATGGTTAAATTACATATTATGTGTTCATGGGCCGTTCCAGTCCCAGCTAACAGAAGGGGAACACAAGGAAAGAAAAGGAGCCTGGGCCTAGAGAACAAGGGAGGTGTATCCCACTGGCACCAGCCCTTCCACACCATCCCGCCCGCAGCGGAGCCAGTCTTCATCCACTGTTGTGATCACACGCATCACTTCCCCACGCCGGAAACTCAGCTGGCCAGGTCCTGCAGCAGTGTGGTCACAGAGAGCCCGAACCGCCCTAAGGGGAGCCAAAGGAAAACACTGGAATTAAGATAGGTGTGGTGCCCGGCTGTTCCTGGGATTCACCCTTCAACTTCATAGAGTGATCCTGTGATTCAGCTGGGCTTCAGAAGGACCATGGGTGCCATCTGCATCTGGCAATGTGTTGATCCTCTCAACTGCTTATTTGCACTTTATTTTGATACTTCATAAACTAATGCAAACTACTTTAAAAAAAAAATTGGGGGCCAATCCTGGGTCTTGAATTCAGGGCTGGGCTTGAGCTTTTTCTCTGAAGGCTAGCACTCTACCACCTGAGCCAGAGTGCCACTTCCAGCTTTTGCTGAGTAGTTTATTGAAGTCTCAGGGACTTTCCTGCCAGGATAGCTTTGAACAGCGATCCTCAGATCCCAACCAGAGTAGCTAGGATTACAGGTATAAGCCACCAGAGCTCACTTTCACTCAGTTGCTCCTGGCTAACTCAGGCATCTCAATCCTCACATCCAGTCACTGAAGCTTGTCAGATATTTGTTATCACCCACTGCTCCATCTAGTCTCTCCAACTCAATTTCCAACATCCTAGTTTAATCCACTAGCCTCTCTAGATGACTGTGAATAAGCACCTAGTTTCCATGAGTTTCTCGTGGTCACCACCCCCACCTACACTCATTCTCACAGAGCAATCGCAGATCTTTCTAAAGCACAAGTAAGCACATCATGGATAAAGCTCAGATCCCTTGCTGGACCACTGACCCCTCCATATACTTAAACTTAGTCTTCCCTGCCTTTACCTTCCATTCTTCCTATCAGATGAACACCCTTACTCTATCACTGAGTTTCCTCAGTCCCTAAGCCTGATGACATGGTCCCAAAGGGGTTGGCCTCCCTTTCCTAGTTTTTACCATACTAAGTTGTAATTGTTCCTTATTCATTGATATCTCCACTGGACTCTTAAGTTCCTTGAGAGCAAAACTCTGGTATGTTGACTTTTATATTCCCTCCCCGGCATGGTTGGCAAATAGTACCTTAAATGCACTTCATGAATGAAAGATTGAGAAGCTTAATTCAATGGAGTGAGAAAAACCAAAAGAAACTATCCCAAAGGAGAAGTTGCCCCTGGTGCCAAAATTGTGTGAGTCTCCACTAAAGGGACACACAATCCTTCACTGTACACATACCTGTTATATGTCAAATGCTTTTTAACAATATGTTTAACCAAGTACAGTGGCACATTTGTAATTCCAGCACTCACAAGGCTACGGGAGGAGGAGGATGAGTTTGAGTCCAGCCTGTCTCAAAATGCCAAAAATAAATGTTTAATCTTCACAGTAATCGTAACTGAGGTATTATAAGTTTTCTCTCTCCCTGGTTTTTGTTGTTGTTGTTGTTGGTTGTGGGGCCTGAACTCTGAGCCTGGGTGCTGTCCCTCAGCTCTTCAGCTCCAAGCTAGCACTCTACCACTTGAGTCACAGCGCCACTTCCCGGCTTTTTTTGCATATGTGGTGCTGAGGAATCGAACCCAGGGCCTCATGCATGCAAGGCAAGCGCTCTACCACTGAGCCACCTTTCCAACCCCTCTCCCTATTCTTGAACCAGAGTCTTACAGTGTAGTCCAGGCTGTTATCAAACTCAGGATCTTCCTGCCTTAGCCTCCTGCGTGCTAGGATTAGGGACATGTGCCACCACACCTGACACCCACTTTTTACAGAGGAAAGAAATGAAGGCTTTGGAAAATAATTGCCACACAGTAATAACTAGGAAAGATGAAAAGTAAACTAAGCAGTCTTAAATTTTAAGCCCAGAATCTTTTTTTTTTTTTTTTTTTTTGGGTCCAGTGATGGGGTCTGAACTCTAGGCCTGGCGCTGTCCCTCAGCTCTTCAGCTCAAGGCTAGCACTCTACCACTTGAGCCACAGCCCCACTTCTGGCTTTTTTTCTTTTTGCTTATGTGATGCTGAGGAATCAAACCCAGGGCCTCAGGCATGCAAGGCAAGCGCTCTACCACTGAGCCACCTTCCCAGCCCAAGCCTAGAATCTTTTACACTATCCTCTGTCCACTCTGCAAATACTGAAACACACAAATAGAACCAAACACACAGTTACACAGAGGTACATTCTTCCCAGCCCTTACCTATGGGCCTGAACTGTGCTAGCTGTTGAGGCCACAAGCTCTTCAGGAGGAGTTTCAGGAGGTGTCCCTCGCTTCACCAGAGCCAATACACTCACTGTTGGGGGCAGCCAGCTAGATGGTCTCCTGAAGGAAAAGATAATAGGGTCACAGAGGTAACCCACCTCCAGAAAAAAACAAACAGGGCTTTGGAGGGAGAAAAGCTGAAGGCCCTGACTGGTTCTAAGTAGATCAAGAGTTGTTCACTGCTGAAGGCCCAGTGGCAGCTGGAGGACACAGGAAAATGATAACAAAGTTGGACAACACCCATAAACATGAAACCTATGGAATCAGCAATGCCTAAGTGTACTGACTCAGACTCAAGTAATCTCTAGAGAATACCTTAAGTCATTAAAGAGACCAATGGGTCAACCCCTAGAACAAAGGTCAGCAACTTTTCTTGCCTTTTTTTTTTTTTGTCAGTTGTGGGGCTTGAACTCAGGGCCTGAGAGCTGTCTCTGAGCCTCTCTATGCTTAAGGCTAGCGCTCTACCAATTGAGCCAGAGCACTACTTCCAGTTTTTGAGAGGTTAATTGAAGGTAAGAGTCTCATGAGGACTTTTCTGCCAGGCCAGCTTCGAATAGCAATCCTCAGCTCTCAGCCTCCTGAATGGACAGTATTACAGGCATGAACCACTGGTGCCCAGCCTTTTATTTCTTTTTAAAGACCCAGATAGTATATATTTTCAAGTATTAGGCAGGAGATAAAATTAGGAACATTGTACAGGTACTCATATAACCACTACAATGTAGCCATCTAATAGCAACCATTTTTTGAATCCAGATTTTTAAGGAAAAAACCCTCTTACCTAAAGGATCATGAGTCTCTAGTTTTTCAAATGAGGCTACTAAATTCTGAGAGGGAGCAGAAGGTCATAGAAGGGACAAGATACCCCCACACCTGGATTTAAAGGCTCCACTCTCAGCTTCTGTGAGGCCTCCAGGTACGCCGAAGAGTCTCCCCAGCCACACGCCTCTTCCTGGCGCTGCTTGCTCTGCTGGCAGAGGTCTCTCCTGTGTACTCTCAGCTACAGTTTCATGATTCCTGGGTGCCCCCCACCGGGGCAGAGGGAAGCCCTGAGTCCCCCCTGAGGCATAGACCCGAGAGGCCTGTGTCAACTGTTCCCACCAGCTGCCTGATGTGGGAGCATTTGAGGCAGCTGAAGGGTCAGGAGCAGCCTCCCCAGCAGACCCCCGGAAACTCTGGGCCAGCCGGCCCCCCCAGTGCAACATGGCCTGCACAGTCTGCTGCAGGGCTGGAGGTGGGCCTGGAGGGGCAGGGGCCTGGGATGGGCCCAGGGGCAGGTGGTGGTGATGCTCAAAGAGCAGGTCCAGATGGAAGGTGAGCACCGACAAGGGCTGCAGCAGGAGTAACAACTCTGTTGACAAGGATGGGCAGCCTCCCCTTGCCAAGGAGAGGAATCCTGTGGGCAGATACAGGAGGGACAGCAAGCCTGGAGGGGGAAAAAAAATAAACAGCTCAGCATAAGTCCCTGCTCTGAGCCCAGGCTTAGAGGACCTCTTCCCAAGCCTTACTATGTAGGGAAAAAAGCAGACAGATGGGACAATAGAACTGACAGACACATTCCTATCCATGTAGAACCATGACCTCCAGAGAGAGATACAAGGAAAGTAACTGGTAGCAACTAAGTTTCAGTATAAGCCAGCCCCCAGTGGTGGCTTGTAATCCTAGCGACTCAGGAGGCTGAGATCTGAGGATAGAGGTTCAAAGCCAGCCCAGGCAGGAAAAACTGTGAAACTCATATCTCCAATAAACCACCAAAAAACTGGAAGTGGCACTATGGCTCAACTGGTAGGGCACTAGCCTTGAGCTGAAAAATGGAGGGACAGTGCTCAAGCTGAGTTCAAGCCCCATGACTGACAAAAAGCAAACAACAACAACAAAACAAAACTAAGTATCAGCCGGGTGCCGGTGGCTCACGCCTGTAATCCTAGCTACTCAGAAGGCTGAAATCTGAGAATCATGATTCAAAGCCAGCCCCGGCAGGAAAGACTGTGAGATTCCTATCTCTAATAAACCACTAGAAAACCAGAAGTGGTGCTGTAGCTCAAGTGGTAGAGCGCTCGCCTTGAGCTGAAGAGCTGAAGGACAGCGCCCAGGCCCAGAGTTCAAGCCCCACAACCGGCAAAAGAAAAAAAAGAGTGAGAGCTGATCTGTCTGAGCAGACAGGCCCCACTGAGGAATGAAAATGAGAAATCAGGAGGGACAAGGAAGCCTATTCTAGGAGGAAAGGCCTGAGTAGGGTCCTGGGGCAAAGAGAACCAGACAGTAAGAATGTTAACAGTCTTGGACCACAGGCAGATGAAGGAAGAAGGTTCAAATTACCCAAAGATTTAAGTCTTTCCTCCCAAGAGCAATGGGACCCCACAGAAAAGCTTTAAGGTAAAGAGTAATAAGATCTTCTGGCATCAGTGAGAATTAATAAAAGAGATCCCTTCCTTTCCTTCTCTCCTAACCCCAAAACCCCACCTAACTCTCTGACCTGCATCTTCCTGGAGACTGGAAAACCACAGCTCCAACTGCTTGGTGCTGGAAGAGAAAAGAGGGAAAAAAAGGTCAGGAAGGTGGAGGACTTTATAGACTGCTAGGTGGGGGATAAAGCATAAAACTGGAAGAAGGAAGGGCTTCTCTGGAAGAGAATGTTCCATGGCTCCATGAGGTCATGACTAGAAGGCCACTCACTTGAGGAGGCCAAGGATGAAGGCATGGAAGCGACTGCGGCTGCTGCTCAGCTGGGCCAGGCGGCTGACCTGGCTATACAGTGATCCCAGGGAAGGGCTGCTGGAGCCTGAGGACAGGGAAGGAGGTCAGCCAGGGCCCAACCCTGCTCCAGCAGGGTCCCACACCCTCGGGGCTCACCTGGCTTCACGGATGCCTCCACCACGCTCCAGGGGCTGCTCCGACGCTGTCCAGTGATAAGATCTTTCCGGAAAGGCTTCAACCCATCTGCCACCAGGGCGTGGAGAGCAGGGCAGAGGGTGGTCAGCACTAAGTGCCCCACATCAGGGCTCAGCCGGCTATCCCCCAACTGGGCCTAGAGACAGGGCAACGCAAATGAATCCAAAGATACATCTTAGCCATGGCCCACTAAATATTTCCTTACCCCAGAGCTATATTAAGCTCCAAATCCCAACATCCTCCAGCCATCTTCACCTTCTGAACCAAGTTCCGGGCAGCTCCAAAGTGCGAGATGATTTTATCCACGGAAGCACTGACGGCTATCAGGAGACCTAAGAAAGGAAAGACACATCAAAGCCGCAGGTCCCTACCCTCGACCCCATAGGGTCAAAGAACGTGGAGAGCCTGGCGGGTTTATGGAGTGTGAGCCTTAAAGCCCCTAGGTAAGGGGCAGGAGTCAGGGTGGCCTGCCTACCTTTTTTCTGCTCCTGCAGCTGGCCAGTCCCACTCTGGGCTTCTGCCATCCACAGCCGCTGGGCCCCGGGAACACCAGAGAAAGACCAGGAACTACGAACTGGATCAGGGAGAGGAACGCAGTGACTGCTTACTTACCAAGGGTTACCCCCAGGACGCCCGGTTCCGCACATCTTCTGGGGGCTTCCGGCGTCCCTAAGCCACGAAGGGTCTTGGGCAGCAGAGCCGCAGGGAGCCTTGAGAGGCCCCACCTGGTCCCCAGAGGGGACTTGGCCACACATCCCAGCACCCGCCGCCTTCCGCCTCGATTCCCAGTGACTTCCTCAAGGCTCAGCCCCCACCTCCTCCGAGATCCAGAAGTCCTGTGGCAGCAGAGCCCGTCCGCGCTCCGCCCCGCCCCGCCAGCAGAGGCGGGAGATGACTGGCGAGGGGACGAGAAGCAGCCCACGCTCTGACTCAGGTGCCCCCACCCCCACCAGCCCCAGGGAACACGTGGAGGGCCTCAACCAATGGAAAGACAGACAGACGGGAATGGGAGAGTCAAAGGGAGGTGAGACCCAAAGGTCGGAAAGCTGGAAAGAGGAGACCCGGGTCGGCTCACTCTCTGGCCCCGGGAGGGCGCCAGCTCCGTCCCACGTGGGGCGGAACTTCTGAGGGCGTGGCCAGAACCCACTGGGCCAATGAGCTCCAGGGAGCTTCATCCAGACTGACGCCAGTCAAGCCCGAACTACACCAGCCGAGGGCTCTCGAGTGGGCATGGAGGCCAGGTGAGCCCGGATCCACTATACCCGGGGTGAGCTTAGAAAAAGAAGTGCTGGGCCGCGCAACGGCAAGAGCAGCAACCCTCCCTACCCCTAGCCGGCGAAGCAAGGCCAGACTCCCCAGGACTAGCCAGAGTTGAAGAGGAGGAGTTAGCCAGGCACCTCAGAGGGGGGAAAAAAACTAAAACGGAGGCTGAGCCAGGACGCAAGGGGCCTTGGAATGGGCGGGGCGACCCGCCTGAGGCGTGGCCTGCCGGGCTTGCCCGGGTCCGTCTTACGTAGCCTGGGCGCAGACGGTGGGCTCCTGGTCCAGCGAGTGGCCTTCGGCGGACGAGGTGGTGGTGGCAGCGGGGGGGCGGGCACCTGGCGGGGTGGGGAAGTCGCGGCGGGAAAGGTGCTACTTCTGGGAAAGAGCGGGGACAGCAGCAGTGCCAGCTCGGGGCTGGCCAGGCAGGGCAGGGCCCCCCGAGTAGGAGGCGAATAGGCTCCCACTGGGGACAGGCGGACAGGCAGCAACTGCTCCTCTTGGGGACTCGGCGCCCCCAACAGGCGCAGCCCAGTGCTGGGCCACCCGGCCAGCCGCGCCAGTAGCAGGGACCCAGCTGCGCCCGCGCCTCCACCCTCCAACAGGGGGCGCCCGTCGGCCGAGAACCGGAAAACCGGGGGCCGAGGGAGGAAGAGGGGACCCGCTGCAGGCAGGATTGGCGGAGCCAGGCGCAGAGGGGAAGGAGGGCAGCAGGACGGGCAGCCAGGCAAGGAGGAGCGGGAGAAAGAGGAGCAAAGAATTAGTCCTGTAACCCAGTGACCCGCCCAGCTTCCCTTTCCCGGAGCGCTCCCCGGTAGAGGGGTGGGGTGGATGGGTGACACAGAAAGGTGGGGAGACTGGAGGCGGGGTTGAAGCCGTCGGAGGCGTGGGCGAGGCCGAAGCCCAGCCCTCCTCCTGCTCGGTGTTTCCGCCTCTTACCCTCGCTGCGGGCTTGATTGACGGCCTCCTCGGGCTCCTTGGCGGCTGGGGCCTCCTCGCCAGCCGCGGGGCTGACTGCCCTGCCCTCCTCGGGAGGCGTCTCCGCGATGGGCTGCAGCCCAAGTCGGTTCTTCTTCCTCCGGGGAGGCACGGGCGGGGGCGGGGGGCGGGGCGGGACCAAGGCCCAGCCAGCGGGGGGGTCTCGAGGCGGGACTGGCGGGGGCGGGGCCCGGCTGCGAGACCTGAGTTCCTTGAAGGTGGTGACTTCCCGGGGAGCTGCCAAGGACCCGCCCAGCGTCCCGGTTGGGGGAAGCTCGGTGTCTGGAGAGAAGACTATAAGCCAGTCGCTCCGATCTTTCTTCGCCTGTGGCACTAGGGGTAACCCCGGGCCCCGCTTGCGCTTCTGAGCCAGTTCATGGAAAGACGTGATTGTCCGGTGGGGCACCGGCTCCTCGCTGACGTCACTTCTCCATTCCCCATCGATTTTCCCTGCATCTATTTTCGGGCCAGAATCAGTTTTTCCTGTGTTGGTGTTCCAACAGGAGTCGAATTTCCCGGCTTCGATTTTCCTGCTAGAGTTAGTATTTCCGTTGATTTTCCGATCCGAGTTATTGTTCTCAGAGACTTTCCACCCACCTTCTGTTTTTCCTGTGTCAATTTTCCAAATGGGGTTTATTTTCCAGCTGGGCTCTGTTTTCCCAGCGTCGATTTTCCCGTCCTCTGTCTCGAAGAGCTCGGAGGTAGGGAGATCCTGCTCCCCACTCTCTTCCTCTTCCTCCAGGCTTGGGGAAGGAAGGTCCTGGCAGGTGGTCAGGGCGTTGCAGTTCGAGTCCAAGCCAGGGCCAGGCGGAGAGGAAGCTCCGGAGCAAGAATCCGGAGAACAGCAGAAGCTGTCCGGGGAGCAAGTACCAGGGCCTGCTGAGGCCAGTGAGGAGCCCTGCTCCACAGGGACGATGCTGGGCTCAGGGTGGATGTCATCGCCAGGCAGCTCCCGAGAGTAGACTGAGATGGGGGACTCATCGGGGCTAAGATCTGAACAGGAACTGAGAGAGGAGGAGCAGCCCGGGTCGGAGGGAGAAGCCGCCCCTTCCTCCTCCTGCGAAGGGTCCTGCCGGTTTTCTAGGCTTTGCCCGTGATCCTGGCAGCACCGGCAGGGCACAGCTGGACTATTGGAGTTGGCATCCACCAGGACCCCGCTGCAGGGCCCCCTGCCCTCCTTGCCGCCGGTGTCTCCCGGGGGAGGTGGCGTGCTCAGAGGCCCCTCCCGTAGCTCTGGACGGCGGGACAAGTGCAGGCCTAGGGAGACGTGCTGGAGGTGGATGTGGTTGAGGTTGCAGAGTAAAGCTCTCTGAGGGGACAGCATGGTGCTGGCGGCGATGGAATGGCCTCCAGAGAACCAGGATTGGGCCTCTTACATCCACCTACCTGGCAACGCAGACGCAGACCTAGAAGACACGGGTGAAACCCATCCAGTGAGGCTTTGGGCCACAGAAAGGACACCGAGGTGACTGACGGCCTGGGAAGGCTCAGGCTGCTTTGGGGGATATTTAAATGAAATGCAAATCGCCATCGACTGGCCATTAGTTTCCACTGCGGTATTTGCAGGTGGAGTCGTCTGTTACCCGCCCCCCCCCTTCCCGTTCGGGAACAGAGAAGGGAGGGTCAGAGAATGCGGCTGCGCTCTGAATCTCCGTAGGGGTGCGGAGCTTGGAAGAGGATGGGGTCTGGAACAGAACCCCGAATCCTTTCCGCAGCAATTTAACCCTTGCCATCCATTCTACCACTTGCTCCCAGAGGAAGAAGCCAAAGGAAACCCCGCCCAGGTGCTGTGAAAGGAGATGAGCAAGGCGCTGGCTGGTCTGGCTCGTTCATGCGGGCAAGGGGCGGCGGAAGGAGCTTCCGTCTGGTCAGCTGCGTCCGCGGGCCGCCCCTCAAGGTCTGCAGCAGGCTCCCACCTGCCTGCGGGGTTGGGGCACCCTTACCCCACTCACAAGGGCTAGCCACCCATTCTTAACGCCTCTATCCTCCAGCCACCACCCACCCCTTCTCCATTCCGTTTTACCGCTCCCCTCTCCTGCCTCATCCCGAGGTCCTGTTCCATCCATCCACACCCACAGACCGAGCCCTCCATACCAGGGTCCTGGGACCGCTCCGGCCTAGGGATGATCAGCGGTTCCCTCGGTCCCCGCCCGGCGGGGGACAGCGCGGAGGGGAGGGGCACCTGAACAACCCACTCGCCTGCGCAGCCGCACCCCTTCACGCACGGGCGTGGCTTAACCAAGGCCCGCCCCCGGGACTTGACGTCACGCTTGTATTCCCCCCCCCCCCCCCACACACACACACCAGACCCAGCTCAGTTTCAAGTCCCAAGGGGCTTCCGGCGCCAAGGCCCAGCTAGTGGTCCAGACATCGTCCAATCACCACTCATGCATTCCCCTGGCCCCTGCCACACCACCCCCAATCTGGACAAGGTGAGACTCCAGGCTGGAGCAAGAACAAAAATGACAGGAAGGTTGGACAATAATTTATTGAGAGCGCTCCCTCCCAGCCCTTGCAGTCTCTAGGTCACTTTTTCCGCTTGTAAATCTGGTTGGCTAGCCCCAAGAAGATGGCAGATGGCAGGGGTGCAGCGTACTGCTGGATGAGACTCATAAGGCGGCTGTAACTGTCTTCCTCATACTGCAAGAACACAGCTGGCAGGTCCAGCTGCTCGTAAAGTGCCTTCACCTGAGCCACCTTCTTGGCGTCCTTCTGCCCGTAATTTTCCTGAAAGGAGTTGGCGACAGGAAAATTGCATTAACTCTCCAGCGGCCCCAGGACCACTCTGGTCTCTCATCTAGATATTCTAGAACATCTCCAAAGCCCACCTCTCACTCCATCTCTGCCTCCAAATAGTTTTTTTGTTGTTGTTTCGTTTTTTGTTTGCTTTTTGGTCGGTGGTGGGGCTTGAACTCTGGGCTTGGGCACTGTCCTTGCCCTCTTCAGCTCAAGGCGAGCGCTCTACCGCTTGAACCACAGCACCACTTTTCTAGTGGTTTATTGGAGATGAATCTCAACGGACTTTCCTGCCCCGGCTGGCTTTGAACCGCGATCCTCAGATCTCAGCCTCCTGAATGACTAGGAGTACAGGCCAGGGAACCACCAGTGCCCGGCTTATTGTTTTTGCTTTTAGATAGATATTGCTATATGGCTGGCTTCAAATTCAAGATCATCCATCCTGCCTCAGCCTCCTGAATGCCACATCCAGTTCTGTCTCCAACTACCAACTCCCAGTCTCCTCTCCTCCATCCCAAATGTTCAGATATTGTCTCAGCTCCAGCTGCTTCTACTCTGGTGATTCTCAAACTTGACACTTCAAGCCACATGATTATTTGGGGAACTGTTTTGTATGTTCTATGATGTTTCTCATCATCCCTAGCCTTCTATTATCTAGTAACCTTTAGCACATGCACACTATTTTATTTTTGGTTGGTTGTGGGGCTTGAACTCGGTCTGGGCGCTGTCCCTCAGCTCTTCAGATCAAGGTGAGCGCTCCACTACTTGAGCTGGTTTTCAGGTGGTTAATTGGAGATAAGAGTCCCATGGACGTTCCTGCCTGGGCTGGCTTTGAACCATAATCCTCAGATCTCAGCCTCCTGAGTAGCTAGAATTACAGGTGTGAGCCACGGTCGCCCAGCTTCACACTCTAAATTCTAACATTGCCAAATGTTCACCAGGAGACAAAAACCATCATAATTGAGAACCACCACCCTAGCCCTCTCTTAGCTAAGGGACTGCCAGGCCTATCTTGAGCACCTGCAAAATCTGGCGCTGTTCTGGAGTGCCCCGTTGCAGACACTGAACCACCAGCCAGCTGCATTTGTTGTCCTGGATATCAGTGCCAATCTTTCCCGTCACACTGGGATCCCCAAAGGCGTCAAGGTAATCATCCTGGACAGGAAGCACAAAAGGAGGAATGAAGAAATTTGCAGGTAGGAGAGGAAATTGCTATGGTTCTGTGCCACTGCATTGAGCCTTCCTACCTGGATCTGAAAGAATTCTCCCATCTCCAGCAGGATCTTCTTGGCATTGGCATGTTCCTTCTCTCCATCAATGCCTGCCTACAAGGCAAGAAGTAAGAAGGCAAACCCACAAATATCATCACCTTCCCAACTGCTTCCTCTATGAGACAGACTTAGTCCCATGAATTACAAAGTCCTAATCAACAGTCCAGCAGCCTCTATCCCACTTATCTTTGGCTAAGCCATCCTGGAATTCCAAAGGCCCTCACTTTCCTTGTTTGTCTGATCCACTTCCAGATCTTTTTTTTTTGCTGGTTGTAAGACTTGAACTCTGGGCCTGGGCACTTTCCCTCAGCTTTTCAGCTCAAGGCAAGCACTCTATCACTTGAGCCACAGCACCACTTCTGGTTTTCTGGTGGTTAATTGGAGATAAGAGTCTCACAAAGCCGGGCGCTGGTGGCTCACGCCTGTAATCCTAGCTACTCAGGAGGCTGAGATATGAGGATCGCAGTTCAAAGCCAGCCCAGGCAGGAGAGACTGTGAGACTCCTATCTCCAATAAACCACCAGAAAACAGGAAGTGGCGCTGTAGCTTAAGTGGTAGAGCGCTCACCTTGAGCTGAAGAGCTGAGGGACACTGCCCAGGCCCAGAGTACAAGCCCCACGGCCGACAAAAAAAAAAAAAAAAGTCTCACAGAGTTTCCTGCTTGGGCTGGCTTTGAACCTCTATCCTCAGATCTCAGCCTTCTGAGTAGCTACGATTACAGGCATGAGCCACCAGTGCCTGATTACTTCCAGATCTTTTTACCACCTCAAACCTTTCAGGATGAAAGAACTCACTTGAAGAAATGAGTTGAGAGTAAACAGCCAATCCCACTGGCTGCCTTTGAACCCATGCTTTTCCCTCTCAGCCTGAATTAGCTTCTTCGCAATCCATCCCAGTTCAGATGCAGGAATCACTGTTCCCTTATTAAGAACCAAGCATTTTCATTTGCCTGGCCTCAGCTAATTATACAGTCTTGTAGGGCAGGAATTTTATCCCTTCCTATAGCACAGCAGACAGACCCAGAGGGATTAAGTGTTTTGTTCAAGGTCACACAGTCATTCAGTGGGATTGTCCAAGTGGTCTACTGTGTCTTCCTGTCCCAAAACCCATGTGGGTAGAGCCAGGAGAGTGCAGATGCTGACTCACCATGTACATGGCAGCCGCAACGGGCAGGTAGAAGGAGTAGAAGGCTGTCTTGTACTTGACAATAGATTTATACCTGAGTAGGAGAATATAAATGACTCAGAAGGGAAATGTCCACCCTCAATCCCCTCTTACCATTCAGTTATGGTTCACACTGACCCTTACCGTTTCTCAGTGTATCTGCCAAGATCCACATGGCCCTGGGGAGCTGTAATGAGGTCCAGGGTCTGCCCAATCTCGGTCTGATAGGAACTCTAGAGAAGAGGAAGATGGATCAGGCAAGCTTTCTATAAATATGGCGAATGCTGACATGTAGGTCCCACAACATCTCATAGCAGGTGGCAACTGAGTACAAACAAAAGCAGAAGAAAGGAGAGAAAATCTAGGCCCACAATCTTGCACAAAGCCCTTTCTCATTGCTTCTCCCAATCATATAGGGACAGAGGAGCCCTTCTTGCCATTACTACTATCACCCTTTCCAGTCACCTTCCCTGATTTCCCTTTCCAGGAAAACCTACCAGTCCTGCACCCTGAAACCAGCAGATGAGGCCAAGGGAACTGTGAGCAGCCTCTGACACTGGGCCTGAGTCTGCAGCTTACCTGCAGGAAGAGCTCAATGAGGTTCAGATAGTATGGCTGCTCCCGGCAATAGAACTTCAGCAGGCGGTAGATACATGCTTCCAGGAGCAGAGCGTCATTGACCGCATCCAAACCTATGCCCGGCTGTTAGAGGCACAATGTAAAACATGTAATCTTTCTCTGGCCTACATGCATACCAAGAACTACTATCCAAGATAGTTTAACAGGGCTGTATAACCTGTCCCCACACCCACTGCTCCCTGCCCGTCCACATTACCTTCTTATACCAGCAAGTCTGTCCCCTGCGAGTAAGGGAAGAGTCCATGATGTCATCTGACACCAGGAAGAAAGCTTGAAGCTAGAAGAAAGAAAAGTAGAATAAGACCCCCAGGTCGTATGCGTTCTCTCAGAGCTGCTGTTTCTGATGGTCACTGAGGTGGAAAGAAGGTCAGGATGGGGACACCAAGAACTTCTGTTACAGAAAATGTAGAAATGTGAGAATGTACATGACCTCTTCTATCAGGCTCCCCTCTAAAACAAATGGGACAGAATCAAGTGCTGGTAGCTCATGCCTATAATCCTACCTACTGGGGCTGGGAAGGTAGCTTAGTGGTACAGCGCTTGCCTTGCATGCATGAGGCCCTGGGTTCAATTCCTCAGCACCACATAAGCAAAAAGAAAAAAGCCGGAAGTGGCGCTATGGCTCAAGTCGTAGAGCGCTAGCCTTGAGCTGAAGAGCTGAGGGACAGCGCCCAGGCCCAGAGTTCAGGCCCCATGACTGGACCCAAAAAAAAAAAAAAAAAAAAAAGATCCTACCTACTCAAGAAGCTGAGACCTCTGGAGAATCCTGGTTTTAAGGCAACCCAGACAGAAACATCTAAGAGACTATTATTTCCAATTAACCATCAAAAAGCTGGGCTAAACCCAGCACCAGTGGCTCACACCTGTAATCCTGGCTACTCAGGAGGCTGAGATCTGAGGATAGAGGTTCAAAGCCAGCCCAGGCAGGAAAGTCTGTGAGACTCTTTTTGTTTGTTTGTTTGTTTGGGTCTGGTCATGGGGCCTGAATGAACGCTGGGCCTGGGCGCTGTCCCTCAGCTCTTCAGCTCAAGGCTAGCACTCTACCACTTGAGCCACAGAGCCACTTCTAGCTTTTTTCTTTTTGCTGAGGAATCGAACCCAGGGCCTCATGCATGCAAGGCAAGCGCTCCACCACTGAGCCACTTTCCCAGCCCCATCTGTGAGACTCTTAACTCCAATTAACCACCACAAAACTGGAAGTGGCACTGTGGCTCAAGTGACAGAGCGCTCACCTTCAGCTGAAGAGCTAAAGGACAGTACCCAGACCCAGAGTTCAAGCCCCATGACAAAAAAAAACGAAAAAACAAAAAACGGCGAGCTGGTACAGTGGCTCACAACCATAATTCTAGCAACTCAGGAGGCTGAGATCTGAGGACTGTAGTTCAAAGCCAGCTCAGGCAGCAAAGTCCATGAGACTCTTATCTCCAATAAACTACTCAGAAAAATCTGAAAGTGGTGCTATGGCTCCAATGATAGAGTGCTAGCCTTGAGCACAGAGAGGCTCAGGGATAGCGGCCAGGCCCTGAGGTCAAGCCCCAGGACTGACCGGAAAAAAAAAAAAAAAAAAAGCTGGGCTAGTGGCTTGATTCAAGTGGTAGAGCATAAGCTAGCCAAGTACAAGGCCTTGAGTTCAAATCCCAGTATGGATTCAGGGGTGAGGAGATGGAACTAAAACACACTCATTTTCATGTTAAATGATTAAAATAGTTGCTCACACCTCTAATCTGCCCTAGACTATCCCTAGTATCAAGAGATTATTAAACACAATAGAACTCTCTGAACAACACAGGCATGTACCACCAAACTTGCTTCTTACAGTCAGGCTACATATGCCTTAAAAACAGCTTTTCAAGACATGGGTTTGGTGCTGCTGCTTGGCTTCTTCTGCATGCTGGGAATATAACTCAGGCTCTCATGAAAGCTAGCCAAGTACTGTACACACCCACAAATGCACCTGGCCAAGACAAGGTTTTGAAAACTACACCCTATCCTGGTCCTGTGTGCTCCATACTGCTAAGGAAACAGATTATACTCCTCTCATCTAAGGTGTAGATATTTGACACCTCTGCTGCTATTCCATGCAAGCCCAAAGAAAGGAGGCATCTACCTATGCCTTTAAGGCTGACCTCACCCCACAGAGCAGGGTACAGACCTGGGTTTTTCACACAAGGCAGTTTACTCACACTGTGACTATTTGTAGTAGAAGGGCTCCCCTGAAACTATCACTCATCGCATCTCGCATCACCTCTCTCAAAGGTGACGGCAATGCCAGGCATTGGTGGCTCACACCTGTAATCCTGGCTACTCTGAAGGCTGAGATCCAAGGATCGTGGTTTGAAGCCAGCTGGGCAGGAAAGTCTGTGAGACTCTTATCTCCAATTAAGCATTCAAAAAAGGGGGAGGAGGGGCTGGGAAGGTGGCTTAGCAGTAAAGTGCTTGCCTCGCATGCATGAGGCCCTGAGTTCAATTCCTCACATAAACAGAAAAGGCTGGAAGTGGCACTGTGGCTCAAGTGGTAGAGCACTAGCCTTGAGCTGAAGAGCTCAAGGACAGCGTCCAGGCCTAGAGTTCAAGCCCCATGACCACCCCCCCCCCCAAAAAAAAAGCCAGAATGATTCGTGGATTTATTATACATGGTTTTGACCAAGCACAATCAAATTAATAAAAGAAAAAAATCAAAACAAAGTTCACAATTTTTTTTTTCTTTTTGTCAGTCCTGGGCTTGAACTCAGGGGCCTGGACACTGTCCCTCAGCTCTTCAGCTCAAAGCTAGCACTGTACCACTTGAGCCACACCACCACTTCTGGTTTTCTGTTGGTTAACTAGAGATAAGAGTCTCATGACTTTCCTGCCTAGGCTGGCTTTGAACCTCTATCCTCTGATCTCAGCCTCTTGAGTACCTAGGATTACAGGCGTGAGCCACCATCGCCCAACTAGACCAACAAAAATTTTAAATTTTTCCTGTGCATTACATAGCTCATCCAATCCACAAAATAATAAATCAAAAATCAAATTTCACACACAAAAATTAAATTGCTGGGGGCTGGGAACATGTCTCAGTGGTAGAGTATTTGCCTCATATGCATGAGGTCCTGGGTTCAATTCCTCAGCACTACATAAGCAGAAAAAAAGCCGGAAGTGGCACTGTGGCTCAAGTGGTAGAGTGCTAGCCTTGAGCTGAAGAGCTGAGGGACAGTGCCCAGGCCCAGAGTTCAGGCCCCATGACTGGACCCAAAAAGCAAATGCAAGGTAACAATGTGCTTCATTTAAGTGACAAAGTGAAAATTGAGATTGGTTGAAAGGTAGCATGTCAGTAGTGAAAGCTGGGTGGTGTTTTGGGGAAATATATCAAGCATGTACAGTCTAGCACTGGACAGGCATCCTGCTCATGCCCAGCGTTTCCTCACTGGTGCTCTCCTTGAACCATATACCCACAAATACTTAAACGTCAAGTGGACTTTAATTTCAGCCACCAATACTCAAAGATATTCTTCAAGGGAAACCATCCCATTGCCCCTCCCTCAACTTCCCTTGCCCCTGGTACTAACTCTAGCCCCACCCACATTTTCCTTTATTCAGAACCCCTACAAAAGTATCAGAGCCAGAGTCCCAGTAATATAAATTAAATGAGCAACTATAGGGTGTAACTCAGAACTGGGAAGATGTTTTCAACGGAACCTCCCTAACCAGACATGGTGGTACATGCTTGTACTCAGTTACTCAGCAACTCAGTTCAAAGCCAACTCAGACAAAACATTGGTGAGCATCCATCTCAACAAATAAGCCAGGTATGTAGTCTACACATGTTAATTCCAGCTATGCAAGAAGTACAAGTAGGAAGATCTGAGTCTCAGACCAGCCCAGGACAAAGAACAAGAGCCTCTACCCAAAAAGTAACCACAGCCAAAAAAAAAAAAAGGCTAAGAATGTGGTTCAATTGGTAGAGAGCTTGCCTAGCAGTACAAGGCTCTGAATTCAAAACCATAGTATTACCCAAAACACACACACACATGTATGTATGTATGTATGTATGTATGTATGTATGTATGTATATATAATAACCTTCTAGGGTAAATGTGACAAAATGATGGGAAATACACATTACCAAAATCAGAGAAATACAGATTAAATTGTGAGGTACCCTAGCAAACAACTGGCCTGAACTTTTTTTTTTTTGGTGCCAGTCCTGAGGCTTGTAGTCAGGGCCTAGGCACTGTTCCTGAGCTTTTTTTCACAAGACTAGCACTAAGCACTGGCCAGGACTTTCTGAAAAGTCAATTGCATCTGGGCCAGTGCCTCACACCTGTAATCCTAAAACTGACATCTGAGGATTACAGTTTGAAGCCAGTCTAGGCAGGAAAGTCCCTGAGACTCTTACCTCCAATAAACCACTCAAAAACCATAGGTGATACTGTGGCTCAAGCGGTAGAGCACTAGTCTTGAGCTGAATTGCTCAGGGACAGCACCCAGGTCCAGAGTTCAGGCCCCATGACCGGCCAAAAAAAAATTAGAAAGGGCTGGGAATTTGGATTAGTGGTAGAGTGCTTTCCTCACATGCATGAAGCCCTGGGTTCAATTCTACTACATAAACAGAAAAAGCCAGAAGTGGTGCTGTGGCTCAAGTGGTAGAGTGCTCAAGGTGAGCTTCAAAAGAAGCTCAAGAACAGTGCGCAGGCCCTGAATTCAAGTCCCAGGACTGGGGGGAAAAATATAGAGAATTTAAGGGTTTTTTTTTTCTTCCTGTTTTTCCCTCCCATCCCACCCAGAAGTAGTATAGTTCTGTTTAAGGAGTTTAATGATGATTTTTTAATGATGTTTAATGAGTACCACTGCTGCATTTGTTCACCTATTTAGAGAATTTAAGTTTAAAACAATTGCCAGTTCTCTAGTTTTGCTTTAGAACCAAGGACTGTCCCTTTTGTGCTTAAAGATTAAAGAGATTAAAGAGCCAACACTGCTCTGCCAAATTCTAATTTAAAAAAAAAAACACTGGGGGGCTGGGAAGGTGGCTCAGTGGTAGAGTGCTTGCCTTGCATGCATGAGGCCCTGGGTTTGATTCCTCAGTACCACATAAGCAGAAAAAGCCGGAAGGAGCTCTGTGGCTCAAGTAGTAGAGCACTAGCCTTAAGCTGAAAAGCTGACAGACAGCGCCCAGGCCCCACAACTGGCAAAAAAAAAAAAAAAAAAAAAAAAACAGGTGTAGGTGGCACACACTTGTAATCTGAGCTACTCAGGAGGCCGAGATTTGAGGAGGATCCCCATTCAAAGCCAGCCTGAGCAACAAAGTCCATGAGACTCATATCTCCAATTAACCACCAAAAAGCCAGAAGTGGAGCTATGGCTCAAATGTTGAATACCAGACCTGAATAAAAAAGGCTAAAGGCTCGGAGTTCAAGTCCCAGTACTGGCACGGAGGCGGGGGGGGGGGGGGGGGGGGGGGGAGGCAAAGGAAGTTCCCCTCATTGGTTGACCCTTTAATCCATTCTGCCTAAATTTGCCTATTGTACACTAGAGACACAAGAGGTAATAAAACAAGTTTGGAGGGCTGGAACGGTGGCTCAGTGGTAGAGTGCTTGCCTCACATACATGAAGCCCTGGGTTCAATTCCTCAGCACCACATAAGCAGAAAAAGCCAAAAGTGGCGTTGTGGCTCAAATGATAGAATGCTAGCTTTGAGCTGAAGACCTGAGGGACAGGGCCCAGGCCCAGAGTGCAGGCCCCACAACCAACATAAATAAATAAAAAACAAACAAACAAACAAGTTTGGGGCCCATCTTTTCTCCCAAGAAACTCCCACTTTAGGAAACTTGTGCTGCCCTTCTCCAGCCCTCTCACCAGTTCCACACACCAGCCCACAGTAAGGGCCCGCTGGAGACTGTCAGCATCTTGATTCTTTGGCTCCACCAGCTCCTGGAATGCTACCAGCACCGTCAACCCGCGATTGTATTTGCCTCCAATGACATTGTACTCCAAGACCTAGATAGAGCAAGGGGAGAGGGGCAGGAGAACAGGTCCACAGGACAGTTAGCTCAGATTTTCCGATCCCTCCTCCCTCTCAGCCATCATCTATTTCATCCTTCCTAATTCCAGGACCCCTGCAGGGAGCTCCCAAAATTGCAACCATCTTGACTTCTTGAGTCCTGAAGCCCAGCTAGAGTTCCCCAATGCCTAGCTGACATTTATATGGTATTCCCTATTAAGTTTAAAGCCTCCATAGTGAAGATTAAGTCCTGTACCCAAACCCAGAACTCAAAGAAAACTCAGTAAACACTAGTTGCTCAGGTCACTGCTCATCCGACTTCCCTTTTCCCACCAATTCTTACTTTGCACCACACAGGGTTCAACCCATCTGCAAATGAAAAACCTGTACTAAACATGAGGCCCCAAGCCAGGGCCACTCACTGTAATTCTAGCTACTCAGGAGGCTGAGATCTGAGAATCATGGTTCAAAACCAGCCCCAGCAGAAAAGTCTGTGAGACTCTTATCTCCAATAAACCACTCAAAAACCAGAAGTGGTGCTGTGGCACAAGTGGTAGAACACTCGCCTTGAGCTGAAGAGTGCAAGGCCAGAGTTAAAGCCCCACGACCGACAAAAACAAACAACAACGGGCTGGGAAGGTGGCTCAGTGGTAGAGCACTTGCCTTGCATGCATGAGGCCCTGGGTTCGATTCCTCAGCACCACATAAGCAAAAAGAAAAAAGCCGGAAGTGGTGCTGTGGCTCAAGTGGTAGAGTGCTAGCCTTGAGCTGAAGAGCTGAGGGACAGTGCCCAGGCCCAGAGTTCAGGCCCCACGACCAGACCCAAAAAAAGAAAAAAATGCACTCTGTAACTGTAAACCTTCTGTACATCACCATTGCAATAGCAATAAAAACTTAAAAAAAAAATCTCAGCCGGGCGCTGGTGGCTCACGCCTGTAATCCTAGCTACTCAGGAGGCTGAGATCTGAGGATCGCGGTTCAAAGCCAGCCCGGGCAGGAGAGACTGTGAGACTCCTATCTCCAATAAACCACCAGAAAAACCAGAAGTGGCGCTGTAGCTCAAGTGGTAGAGCGCTTGCCTTGAGCTGAAGAGCTGAGGGACAGCGCCCAGGCCCAGAGTTCAAGCCCCACGACCGACCAAAAAAAAAAAATCTCACAGAGTTTCCAGCCCAGACTGGCTTCAAACCATGATCCATTAATCTCAGCACTGAGACCAGCTTTTTTTAACCTGTCCAGGGGTTTGAACTCAGGATTAGGACATTGTCCCTGAGCTTCTCCACCTAAGACTAGTGCTTTACCACTTGAACCACCAATCCACTTCCAGATTTTTGGTGCTTACTTAAAAGTTTAAAGGGGGCCGGGCGCTGGTGGCTCACGCCTGTAATCCTAGCTACTCAGGAGGCTGAGATCTGAGGATCTCGGTTCAAAGCCAGCCCGGGCAGGAGAGACCGTGAGACTCCTATCTCCAATAAACCACCAGAAAACCGGAAGTGGCGCTGTAGGTCAAGTGGTAGAGTGCTCGCCTTGAGCTGAAGAGCTGAGGGACAGCTCCCAGGCCTAGAGTTCAAGCCCCACGACCGACAAAAAAAAAAAAAAAAAAAGTTTAAAGGGGAAGTGGCGCTGTAGCTCAGGTGGTAGAGCGCTCGCCTTGAGCTGAACAGCTGAGGGAAAGCTCCCAGGCCCAGAGGTTCAAGCCCCATGACCGACCAAAAAAAAAAAAAAAAAGAAGAAAAGTTTAAAGGATTTTCCTGCCTGGGCTAGTTTGAACTCTGATCCTGAGGTCTCAGCCTATTGAGTATCTAGGATAACAGGTGTGAGTCACCAGCACCAGGCCCTGGTTTGTTTTTTGTAATGGATTTTTCCTAATTTTTGGTTCACCTGGCCTTGAACTATAATCCTTTTTATCTCCTTTTACTCCTGAGAAGCTGGGGCTGCAGGTGACTGACATCCTACTGTTTTTGTGTTGTTGTTTTAAACAACAACAACAAAACCAGGTCTTGCTATGTAACCCAGGCTGGCCTCAAACTCATGATCTTTTTGCCTCCGCCTCTTGAGTTCTGAACTTACAGAATGTGTCACCATACATACCTAGCTAAAAAATTCTTTCTAGTCAGGCACCAATGGCTCATACCTGTAATCCTAGCTACTCAGGAGGCTGAGATCTTAGGATCATGGTTCAAAGCCAGCTGAGAAAAGTCTGTGAGACTAATTAACCCCCAGAAAACCAGAAGTGACATTACAGCTAAAAACAACAACAACAACAACTTTTCCTTAGGGCTCAAGAAGACAATCTTGAACTTCCTTCTCTGATGTTTGCCTGCCAAAGTAGTATTTTACAATGATACAAAACCAAAAGATTTGCCAGGTTCAAGACCTCCACTCCCATGCAAAGCAGTTTGGATGGTCCACTCTCTACAGAGCTGAAGTCAAGTTGATGGGCTAAATAAGTACATAGTGAAAGTCTTCACCTGTCAAAAGTCGCCCCCAAACCACAGCTCAATTGCACACCTGTGCAAAATGAAAAGGACTGGCTTCCTTAAGTCATGAATCTCTTACCTCCTTCAGCCGGGCAATGGCATCTCCTGTCTCTGGGTGCCCTAACTCATCCTCAGTCAGCACCTTGACAATCTGGGAGAAGTGCTGGATGAAATCCTGCTTCTCTTGGGCATAAGCATTAGATTTCTGGTCTCCATTCATTCTGAGAGAGGAGCAAAATGTTCTGAGGAATGGAAAGACAAATGAAAAGGCTGATCCCACATTTCCCTCCCCAAGGCCCCTCACCTCAACCACACTCACCGAAGCTCATTTGTCCACACTTGGCACCAGCAGCGGGCACCATGCCAGGACCCCAGGGCTGGGTACCAATGCACCAGAGAAGGCCTCCGTAGGGAACATAGCCATCTCTCCTGGGGTACCCAGCAGGGGGCTGGCAGCAAGAAGACCCCCACAGATCTCAGCCACCGGGACAGGGGCATCATGGGGGTGGCATAGGGAGGGGGCATCAAGCACTCCCTGCAGGGGCAAGTACCAAAGGATGCATGGTGGCAGCTCCCCTTATCATACCAAAACCCACCTCCCAACTTGATCCAGAATGCCCTACCCTGTGGTGGACAAAGCTTGTAAGTAGTTCCCATGGAGAGAACTAAACGAATATTTGGGTTACTGACACCCAACAGATCTTAAAGTGAAGCAGTTAAAACTGAATTCCTTATGTCTTCAAGGCTGTGTGCACAAGGTTTGGGGAGATACAGAGCAAAGCACCTCAGCACTAGGGGCTGGAAGGACCCTTTTTAAAGCACTCCATCATACAGACGTTAATCTGAGGCCTTGGAGGTTCAGAAGGCAGCTGAGCAGAAGGAGAGCCAATCTAGCACGCAGGCCTCCCCTGGTAGGAGGTGGAGAGGCTGGCCGGGGTCTGAAGTTCGCCTCAGAGAACTGGGACTAAAGCCCACGAGCGATCTGGACATGTAGTCTGCAGCACTAGGACTGGACATCCTGAGTCTTTACAGAAGCTCTGAGATTTTGCAGGTGTTCTGCTAAGAATAACTTGGAGGACGGGGGGGAGGAGGGGCACGGGGCGGTCCTCACAGCAGGAGTAACGTGGGAGCTAAGCATATTGAGGACTTTGGAAAAGTACAAGGGTGAAGTTTGGAAGTGTCCAAAAGCATTAACGGCCACTTAGTTGGGCCCGACCGCCCCACTCCCCCGACGGAAAACTCTGACACAACAGGCTGGGCTACCTTACAGTACCCCAGAGGTAAGGCCCGATTCCGAACCTCAACCTCCAGTCCCAGCGCGCAGTCTTTCTCACCTGTTCCGGGATGCAGGGTCTTGCTGGTCCAGATTGTTGGCGGGGTACACCTAAAAGCAGAACACGCTCCGCGCTCAGCAATCTGGGCCTAGTAGTTCTGTTCCATCTTTCTCTGTGAGTAGAGACAGAACAACAGACTACAACTCCCAGCATGCCGCAGGAGGGACAGCGACAACGTGATATTGCGCGGTAGGTAGGGCAGCACTGATTGGCTGATTTCCCTCGTGTGAGCATGGGCCCTGTGACGGATGACCAATGAAAGGCTGCGAACCGAAGAACCGTCTCCCCGCCCCCGCCGCTCCCCAGAAGCTGCGCGACCGTGCCGGGGAGGGTGTTGGGCCGCTGGGCGGTTGCTACAGTCGAACCAGGTTGGTAATTCTGCCACTCTAGCCCACGGCTGTGGCCTTGACTCTATGCTTTCCTGTACAGCCAAAGGATAAGTTAGTAGAACTCAGCTTTGCCACTTACAAGTCCTAACTTAGGCAAACATTTAATATATCTAATCCTATGTGGAGTGTGGCGATGTACTTCCCACCACTCTGAAGACGGAGGTAGGAAAATCTCGAGTCCTAGACCAGCCAGGGCAAAGTTAGACCTTATCTCAAAAACGAAATTTAGCCAGGCACAAGTAACTCACGCAGTAATCCTAGCTACTAAGGAGGCTGAGATCTGAGAATCACGATTCACGTAGCTAGACCAGGCAGGAAAATCTATGAGATCCACAACCAGTAAAAAGCTGTAAGGTTTTAGGCGAGGAAAGATCATGCAGGAGGAGGTAAAGGTGAAGAAAGAAAAGTTTATTGGGGTATGCGCCAGGGCGAACTCCCTAATCCGGATCAGAGAGGTCGCCCAGAGTCTGGTTGTAGCAGTGTTTATATGGCCAGGGTCAGCAGGAACTTTTAGCACATAGCTTGTTTTGAGAGTTTCAACAGTTTCAGGTTAGTGCCCTCGAAGAATGATTGGGACAGGTGGTGTGTAAGGAAGTGGCTTTTCTCCCGCTGCCTCTGCCCTCCAGCGGCCTGTCAAATGCCAGACGTGAAACTGTGACTCCAGTGGTAGAACATGAGCTTCGAACGAAAAGGATAAAGAACAGCACCCAGCCACTGGCGCACACACACACACACACACACACACACACACACACGGAGGGGCGGGTATTCACACACACAGAGGGGTGGGTATTCACACACACACGGAGGGGCGGGTATTCACACACACACGGAGGGGCGGGTATTCACACACACACACACACACACGGAGGGGCGGGTATTAGGAATATAAGATTTAGCTCAGTATAAAAGCATTTTCCTGGCAAGTGCAAAGCCCTAAGTTTGGAGTTTGGCCCTTAGTTCTGGGGGGAAAAAATTAGAAAAGAAAGGAAGGAAAGAAAGAAAAGAAAGCTATAAACGACAAAAAAAGGAAGGAAGGAAGGAAAGAAAAGAAAGCTGGGCCAAGAAGGTGGCTCAGTGGTAGAGTGCTTACCTTGCATGTATAAGGCCGTGGGTTCAATTCCTCAGTACCACATAAGCAGAAAAGCTGGAAGTGTGGCTGTGGCTCAAGTGATAGAGCGCTAGCCTTGAGCTGAAAAGCTGAGGGACAGTGCCCAGGCCCAGAGTTCAGGCCCCACAACCAAAACAAACAAACAAACAAACAAAAAGAAAACAAAGAGCATAGTAAAGAGAGGAAAAGAAGGAAAGAGCTATAAAAGACCACCCCCCCCCCCAAAAAAAAACGGCTGTGAGGCACCTGTGGCTCACGCCTGTAATCCTAGCTACTCAGGAGGCTGAGATCTGAGGATCACAGTTCAAAGCCAGCCAGGGCAAGAAAGTCCGTGAGACTCTCATCTCCAATTAATCACCAGAAAACTGGAAGTAGCACTGTGGTTCAATTAGCACAGCACTAGCCTTGAGCTGAAGAGCTGAGTCTTTTTTCTTCTGGAGGAGAGAGGGTTTAGCACAAAACTATTTAAAAGGAAGACCACATAGCACTGGCTTGCCCCTGCATCTTTGCGACTGCTACTCAGAAGGTTGAGAGTGGAAGGATTAAGGCCAGCACAATCAGAAGTTTATGAGACCCTAAAATATCTAGCAAAAAACAGGACTAGAGATGTGGCTCAATTAGTAGAGTGACTGCCTAGTAAGCATGGATGTTTGAAGTTCAGACACCAGAGGGCCTAAATTGGCCCTGAGTTCAAACCCCAGTACTACATACACACATACACCAAAGAAACCTAATTAAAACATAAATTTAGCTTGTTTATTTTTACAGACATGAGCCACTGGTGCCTAATTCTAAGTGCTTTGATTATTTTTAAGTTAGAGTCTCAAGTTTATCCCTTGAACCGAAGTCTTTTTACTTATGCTTCCTGTTTCTATTGGGTGGGCTAAATTTAATCTGCCTCTCAAGTAGATAGAATCACAGGCATGAACAACCTCACCTTATGTATCCTGATGTATTTTCTTAACTTGCTCCTCGTCTACTGTACTTCCTGTAAAATAATAAATAGAGCTGAGGCTTCATTGGGAGCTAAACTCCTCTGAGGCTGCATGATATCAGGAGACACACAAGCTTTAGTTGCCCTACTTTTAGTGGGGTCAAACCTTCTGGGTTTAGTAGCTATGAACATGTGTTCTAAATTTAAATGAAAGCAGACATAAGTATCAACTAAGGATGCCACAGAGGAAGTGAAATCTAGGAAGCTGAATATGAATTTATTTGTTTGTTTGTTTTGCCAGTCCTGAGGCTTAAACTCTGGGCCTTGGCGCTGTCCCTCAGCTCTTCAGCTCAAGGCTAGAGCTCTACCACTTGAGCCACACCCCCACTTCCAGTTTTCTGGTGGTTTATTGGAGATAAGAGTCTGAAGGACTTTCCTGCCCAGGCTGGCTTTGAACCACATCCTCAGATCTCAGCTTCCTAAGTAGCTAGGATTACAGGTGTGAGCCACCAACACCCCGCACTCCCTGCTTTTTCTAAGTAGTTCATTAGAAATGAGAGCATCACAGAATTTCCTGCTTGGGCTAGCTTTCTGCTGTGATCCTCAGATCATGAGTAGCTTGGATTACAGGTGTGAGCCACCAGTGCCTGGCCTGAATAAAAATTTTACTCAACAGAGAAGATAGGGAAAACATGTAGGCATGGGGTACTGTGTGGGCAAAAGCCTAACATAGGGATAGAGCAAGTCAGGTTTAAGAAGGGAAAGGAAGCCGGGTGCTGGTGGCTCACGCCTGTAATCCTAGCTACTCAGGAGGCTGAGATATGAGGATCGAAGTTCAAAGCCAGCCCGGGCAGGAGAGACCGTGAGACTCCTATCTCCAATAAACCACCAGAAAACCAGAAGTGGCGCTGTAGCTCAAGTGGTAGAGCGCTTGCCTTGAGCTGAAGAGCTGAGGGACAGAGCCCAGGCCCAGAGTTCAAGCCCCACGACTGACAAAAAAAAAAAAAAAAAAGAAGGGAAAGGAGCCAGATGCTGGTGTCTCATACCTTTAATCCTAGTTACTCAGAAGGGAGGAATCTGAGGATCAATCCATGAGGCAGTTATCTCATCCACCAGAAGGCCAGAAGTGGAGCTGTGGCTCAGGTGACAGAGCATCAGCAAAAAGCCAAGTAAAAGCATGAGTCCCTGAGTTCAGTTCTCAGCACACACACATACACACACACACACACACACACACACACACACAAGCACCAGTGGATCACACTGTGGCTCAAGGGGTAGAGCACTAGCTTTGAGCAAAAAAAGTTTAGACATAGCGCCCAGGCACTGAGTTCAAGCCCCTGGATTGGCACAAAAAAAGGGGGGGAGGGGGAGAAGGATTTGAGCCAGGAGTAGAGAAAGGGAGGAGAGGCTAGATAGATACACTTGACTGGGAAGATCTATGTATGCCCTGAGCCACTGGCAATGCCATTGATAGCAGCAGGCTAGCGAGGCAAGATTTTCAAGCCCTGAACTTGGGCTTACAGCTGGAGGCTACCTTACAGGACAAGGCTCCCAAACATGGAGATCCCAGACAGGTAGAACCTGGGCCAAGTGTGAGAATGATGACAGAGAAGGAGTTTGAAAGATGTTGGCATTTACAGGATTTGTATGTGTGTGTGTGAGTGTGAGTGTGATTGTGTGCGTGAGTGTTGTGTGTGTATGGGGGGTGGAGGGGGGAGGTTGGTCCTAAATTAGATGTGGGAAGTAAAGAACCAAAGCAGGAAAGCAAGAAAGGGAAAAGAATTGCCAGGACTAAAAGAGAGACTGGATGGTCGGGCACTAGTGGCTCATGCCTGTAATCCTAGCTACTCAGGAGGCTGAGATCTGAGGATCACAGTTCAAAGCCAGCCTGGGCAGGAAAGTCCATGAGACTCTTTTTTTTTTTTTTTTTTTCCAGTCATGGGGCTAGAACTCTGGGCTTGGGCGCTGTCCTTCAGCTCTTCAGCTCAAGGCAAGCGCTCTACCACTTGAGCCACAGGGCCACTTCTGGCTTTCAAGTTTATTGGAGATAAGAGTCTCACAGACTTTCCTGCCCAGGCTGGCTTTGAACCATGATCCTCAGATCTCAGCCTCCTGAGTAGCTAGGATTACAGGTGTGAGCCACCGGTGCCCAGCTCCATGAGACTCTTTATCTCCAATTAACCACCAGAAAACTAGATAGCTCTATGGCTCAAGTGGTAGAGCACTAGACTTGAACTGAAGAGCTGAGGGATAGCACCCAGGCCCCAGAGTTCAAGCCCTATGACTGACCAAAAAGGAAAGAGAAAGAGAAAGAGAGATGGAGAGAGAGAGATTGAGAGAGAGAGAGACTGGAATGGGGAGGAGCACTAACTGCAGCATGGCCCCTACCATGGGGTGATAATAAGGGATGGGTCTCTGATAAGATGCTGTATAACTCAAAAGAGAGGCCAGGGCTAATTCAAGCCATCAATTGTTGGAACCCTTCACTATTCATTCTTCAAATTATTCATTGAACACCCACTAGGCAGTAAAACTTTGGCAGTGGACAAAGACAAAATCTACCCACATGGCCCTGACCTCATAGCTCTGATTCTAGGTTGGGAATAAGAAACACATTTAACAGGTATAATGATGTAAGAGCGGGGCTGGGAAGGTGGCTCAGTGGTAGAGTGCTTGCCTTGCATGCATGAGGCCCTGGGTTCGATTCCTCAGCACCACCTCAGAAAAAAAAAAGCCGAAGGTGGCGCTGTGGCTCAAGTGGTAGAGCGCTAGCCTTGAGCTGAAGAGCTGAGGGACAGCGCCCAGGCCCAGAGTTCAGGCCCCAGGACCGGACCCAAAAAAAAAAAAAAAGATATAAGAGCAGTTGGGCTCCGGTGGCTCATGCCTGTAATCCTAGGTACTCAAGAGGCTGAGATCCAGAAAACCGGAAGTGGTGCTGTGGCTCAAGTGGTAGAGCACTAGCCTTGAGCTGAAGAGCTCAGTGACAGTGCCTAGGCCCAGAGTTCAAGAAAAATATAGGTAGGTAGGTAGGTAGATAGATAGATAGATAGATAGATAGATAGATAGATAGATAGATGGATGAGCAGAACAAGCCCAGTGCTGGTTGCTCATACCTGTAATCTTAGCTGTTCAGGAGGCTGAGATCTAAGGATTGAAGTTCAAAGCCAGCTGGGGCAGGAAAGGTCATGAGACTCTTATCTCCAATAAACCACCAGAAAGCCAGAAATGGGGCTGTGGCTCAAGTGGTAGAGCTCTAGCCTTGACCTGAAGAGCTGAGGGATAGTGCCCAGGCCCAGAATTCAAGCCTCATGACTGACAAAAAAAAAAAAAAAAAGAGTAAGCTGGGTGTTGGTGGCTCAAGCCTGTAATCCTAGCTACCCAGGAGGCTGAGATCTGAGGATCTCAGCTCAAAGCCAGCCAGGGCAGAAAAGTCCAAGAGACTCTTATCTCCAATAAACCATCAGAAAACCGGAAGTGGCACCCTGGCTCAAGCGGTAGAGTGTTCACCTTGAGCTGAAGAGCACAGGGACAGCGCCCAAGCCCAGAGTTCAAGCCCCACGACCAACAACAACAACAAAAAGAGCAGAACAGGAAAGGAGGGCAAAACATGGTCAGGACCAGGACCGTATAATTAAAACACAGTAATCACAGTACCTCACTGGTAAGGCTTAAGCAATCAGAAGGATGCAGTAAGCAAGGCACAGAGCCATCTAGGGGAAGCAGAGGGAAGAGACAACAAATGTAGGTTCCTCCCTGAGCAGTAGCTAGATTGAAAACAGCAAAGAGACCAGTATGACTGGTTGGAAGGGAGGAGAGAAAGACTGTTCCCCTGGGCCACTTAAAGACTTCAACTTTTACTCTTGAATGTGAAAGGAACTTATGATGGAACATTATTCAGCCCTGAGAAGAAATGGAACCCTGGCATATGGGGAGGACAGCAGGATCCATGCTACAAACAGACCAACACTCAACACTGGAGCCTGCCTCTGATGCCTCTCTGGCATTTTCTTCTTCCACTTCTTCCTCTTCTTCCTCCTCTTCCTCCTCCTCCTCCTCCTCCTCCTCCTCTTTCTCCTTCTCCTTCTCCTTATTTTTTATTTTTTTGGCCGGTCCTGGGACCTGAACTCTGGGCTTGGGTGCTGTCCCTCAGCTCTTCAGCTCAAGGCTAGCACTCTACCACTTGAGCCACAGCACCACTTCCGGCTTTTTTCTTTTTGCTTATGTGGTCCTAAGGAATTGAATCAGGGCCTCATTCATGCAAGGCAAGCACTCTACCACTGAGCCACCTTCCCAGCCCCATTTCAACAATATTTCTTCTTCTTTTTTTTTTTTTTTTTTGGGTCCGGTCATGGGGCCTGAACTCTGGGCCTGGGCGCTGTCCCTCAGCTCTTCAGCTCAAGGCTAGAGCTCTGCCATTTGAGCCACAGCGCCACTTTTGGTTTTTTTCTTTTTTTTTGCTTATGTGGGGCTGAGGAATTGAACCCAGAGCCACCTTCCCAGCCCCAGTTTGTTTTTCGACATAAGGACTTGTACATCTCATTGTTGCAATGGGTCCTCCTATATCCCTGTTTTTTGTGGGGTTTTTTGTTGTTGTTGTTTTTTTGGGAGGGGGTCCAGTCATGAGGCATGGACTCTGTGCTTGGGCGCTGTCCCTCAGCTCTTCAGCTCAAGGCTAGCGCTCTACCACTTGAGCCACAGCGCCACTTCCAGCTTTTTTTCTTTTTGCTTATGTGGTGCTGAGGAATCGAACCCAGGGCCTCATGCATGCAAGGCAAGCGCTCTACCACTGAGCCATCTTCCCAGCCCCCTATATCCCTGTTTTAACGATTTGTTTTTTTTCTCTTCCTCTCCACATATACCAACATCATATATAGTGAAACCAGGGGTTATACGGTGGGGGAGGGACATACAAAGCAACAAAGTCATAATCTTATAAATATGTTAGAAACAATCACATGAAAGATCTCTCTCTCTTTTTTTTTTTTTTTTTGTCAGTCGTGGGGCTTGAACTCTGGGCCTGGGCGCTGTCCCTCAGCTCTTCAGCTCAAGGCTAGTGCTCTACCACTTGAGTCACAGCACCACTTCCGGCTTTTTTCTTTTTGCTTATGTGGTGCTGAGGAATTGAACCCAGGGCCTCATGCATGCAAGGCAAGCGCTCTACTACTGAGCCACCTTCCCAGCCCATCTGGCATTTTCTTTATCGTGCAAATGAGGGGGGACAGATTTTGGGAAATTCATGACAAAAATTGAGAACAAGGTGGGCACCAGCGGCTCACAACCTGTAATCCTAACTATTTAGGAGGCTTAGATCTGAGGATCTCAGGAAATTATATGGGACTCCCCTCCCACCCTTTCCACCTCTGCCCTGGTCATGGGGCTTGAACTCTGGGCCTGGGCACTGTCTCTCAGCTATTCAGATCAAGGCTAGTCCTCTACCACTTGAGCCACAGCACCACTTCTGGTTTTCTGGGTCATTTATTTGAAATAAATGTCTCATGGACTTTCATGCCCTGCTGACTTGAACCATTATCTCAGATCTCAGGCTCCTGAGTAGCTAGGATTATAGGCGTGAGCCACCAGCACTTGGTTGGTGAGTCTCTTATCTCCAATAAACTACTTAGGAAAAGCCAGAAATATCACTGTAGATCAAGTGGGAGAGCTCTAGCCTTGAGCACAAAGAGGCTCAGGGACAGTGCTCAGGCACAGAGTTCAAATCCCAGGACCAGAGAAGGGGGGGGGGGGGCGCCGACAAGAGACCTCTTTAGGCCAGAAGCCATTTGCTATAATCCTAGCTACTCAAGAACTTGAGATCTAAGGATCATGGTTCAAAGCCAGCCTGGACAAAAATGTCCCCATGAGATTCTTACCTCCAATTAAACTACTCAAAGCCAGAAGTATGGCTCAAAGTGGTAGGATATTAGCTTTGAGCAAAAGAGATCAGAGACAGTACCTAAGCCCCCCAGTTCAAGCCCTATGACCAACAAAAAAAGAGAGAAAGAAAAACAAAGAAAGAAAAAAGAGATCTCTTTGACTATATTGTTAAGTGGATTTGATATATATTTCTCTCACCCTTTGCTGCTGCTGCTGCTGCTTATTCTCTCCCTCCCTCTCTCTCTCTCTCTCTCTCTCTCTCTCTCTCTCTCTCTCTCTCTCTCTCTCTCTCTCTCTCTCTCTCTCCTTTCTTCAGTTTGAATTCAGGGCCTTCAGCTTACTGGGTAGGCACTCTATCACTTGAGTAATGCCCCCAGCCCCAGCATGATATATATTGCTCTATGCTGCTGTTTGTAGAATGGGAAAGACTATACGTATATTGTTTGTATCTGCAAAACCTTCTTTTGCAACATACTTAGGAAATTCATTCCAGGTGCTGGTGGTTTACATCTAAAATCTTAGTTACTCAGAAGCTCAGATCTGAGGATCAAGGTTTGAATCCAATCCAGAAAGCAAAATCTGTGAGACTCTTATCTCCAACCAGCCACCAAAAAATATGGAAATGGAGCCGTGGCTCAAGTGGTAGAGTGCCAGCCTTGAGCAAAAAAGCTCAGGGATAGTGCCCTTGTCCTGAGTTCAAGTTCCAGGACCAGAAAAAAGAAAGAGAGAGGGAAAGAAGGAGGGAGAGTGGGAGGGAGGGAGGAAAGAAGGAAGGAAGGAAGGAGGGAGGGAAGGAAGAAAGGAAGGAAGGAAGGAAGGAAAATTGAGAAACCTGGAAGGAAGGAAGGAAAACTGAGAAACCTGGTCAGGCTTGGAGGAAAAGAGGACTGGAGGGGAGTTGCGTGGAATGGGAAGACAGAAGCTCTTCACCTACCCCCTGAATTTAGGTATTTATTTAAATACCTATTTAAATAGATAGAAACACATTTTGAGCAAATTACGTGGATGCAAGTCCCCACCCTGATCCTCTACAACAGTCAGAGTCCTTTCTGGAGTACATGCAGAGCAGCAGTTACTGTACTAGAATGCACAGAGCTTCCAGGTGCCACCAACCTTATCACCCTATGCTTTCTTGAAAGTTTGTTAGCTCAGTGTGCAGATGACAAAGCTGACACTAGCTGCAAGCATCTCTCCACCCCAGCCAGGTTTGCATGCATAAAGGTGGAGCAGAACTCCTACATGGTACAATGTACCCCCTGTCCCTGGGCCCCTGCACCCTTGCTCTTGCCTTCTTCCCAGCTAGGCCTGTGGATCTAGAGTGCCCAGCGCTGGCTGGCCACTGCACTTTCCCAGAAGAAAGAGGTGTGCGTATGCCATGCTTTACAGAATTAAGCCACCTTGGGCGGGGTACCTATCATAGACTGGGATGGAGAGAGCAGGGTGAGTGTGCATGCACGTGAGTGTGTTTATGCGAGGTTTCATATGCCAAACAGGTGTGTGATTCTGTACCATGCACGGGGGGCAAAAGAGCATCCAAGGGTGTGTGTGCATGTGTGCATGTATGCAGCACTGCAGTCCAGTCCTTGACTGGATTCGGCTCTTCTGTCAGCTCTTGGGGAAACCACCATGACCACCCTGCCCCAGAGCTTCAGTCTCTCCGGGGCCTCAATGTCTTGGACATAATGTGGTCCCTGTACCTCTCCACCTCCCCATCATATTATTTGATTTTGTGCCAGTCCTAAGTCTTGAACTCAGAGCCTGGGCATTGTCCCTTAACTTCTTTTCTCAAGGCTGGTGCTCTACCACTTGAGCCATAGCTCTACCTTTAGCTTTGTGGTGGTTAATTGAAGATAAGATTCTTATAGACTTTCCTGCTGGGTGGCTTTCAACCACGACCCTCACCTCTCAATCTCACTTCTCATCTTCAGAGGCTGCCATGGTATTGGCTCAACCATTTGTTTATGCAATGGTGAAGCTTTTGTTCTGTGTCCATGTGGGAGAGCCACTGGGCATGTGTGGGAGAGTGCCTAAGCATTTTGGGATGGCAAGGCTAGAGCAGTAAACCTCAATGTTTAGATCCTGGGGACCTATTGTCTCTTTCCCAGTTGTCTCTTCCCAGGCCTCCTGCTGAAGATGGTCTGATTCAGTGAGAAAGTGCAGCCCAGCCCTCCTGTTGAGGCCCAAAGTCAGCCAGAATGCTTTTCCTCCTTGACCTGGTATCAGCTGAAAGCTTCTGCCCCTTGACTGGATAAGACATGGGCTGCTTTGGGGGTACTTCCTGTTTCCAGTTAATCACTTGGAGCTGGGGGGGGGGTCCTCTGGAATTCTTGTCCTCCTAAATGATCCGGAAGTCAACTCAGAATTGCCAAACCATGGCTGACTCAGGTGAGCTGCTTCCCCCACCACAAGCTTCCACTACCATGATGGGCTGCTTCGCCTCGGGCCCAAAGTAATGGAGTCAGTGGATCTTGGATGCAAACTGCTGAAACCTGAGAACATGGAGCAGGAGCCTGGGAAGACAATGAAGCATTGTGGTCCTGTTCAGTAGAAGCTGAGAGTTGCATTCTCAGGGACTAGGCCCTAGCATCTGTGACCTAGACTGTAGATTTTTTTTTTTTTGGGTCGGGTTGTGGTGCCTGAACTCTGAGCCTGGGCGCTGTTCCTTAGCTCTTCAGCTCAAGGCTAGTGCTCTACCACTTGAGCCACAGCACCACTTCCGGCTTTTTTCTTTTTGCTTATGTGGTGCTAAGGAATCGAACCCAGGGCCTCAAGCATGCAAGGCAAGTGCTCTACTACTAAGCCACCTTCCCAGCCCCGATTTTTTTTTTGGGGGGGGGTCCACTCATGGGGCCTGAACTCTGGGCCTGGGCGCTGTCCCTCAGCTCTTCAGCTCAAGGCTAGCGCTCTACCACTTGAGCCACAGCTCCACTTCCTGCTTTTTTCTTTTTGCTTATGTGGTGCTGAGGAATCAAACCCAGGGCCTCAGGCATGCAAGGCAAGCACTCTACCACTGAGCCACCTTCCCAGCCCCACAGATTTTTTGTTGTTGTTGTTGTTTTTTGGGAGGTCTGGTTGTGGGGTCTGAACTCTGGGCCTGGGCGCTGTCCCTCAGCTCTTCAGCTCAAGGCTAGTGCTCTACCCTTTGAGCCACAGCGCCACTTCCAGCTTCTTTTTGCTTATGTGGTGCTGAGGAATCGAACCCAGGGCCTCAGGCAAGGCAAGCGCTCTACCACTGAGCCACCTTCCCAGCCCCATAGATTTTTTTTGTCTTATTCCTCTCTCTCTCTCTCTCTCTCTCTCTCTCTCTCTCTCTCTCTCTCTCTCTCTCTCTCTCTCTCCTTTCTTTCTTTCTTATTTTGCCAGTCCTTAAACTCAGGAACTTGAACTCAGGGTGCTACCCCTTAGCTTTTTTATTTTTTAATTAAAAAAAATCCTTTATTTACAGTTGAAAATTTAAACAGATAATCTTGGTTCTAATCTGTGCACTTCCATGGTCTCTTTATCTAATGAAGTGGTAGCAGGTGGGGAAGCAAAACCAAGAGCCAGAAAATCATCCAGGGCAAGGGAAGCCCTGAATCAGTCTTCATCAGGACGCATCTCCCCACATTTTAAGATTACCACAGGCAACTTGGGCTTATTGTTGGGGCCTGTGGGAACATTCGCAATCTTTCTCACCACTAGAAGTCCATCAATGATTTTTCCAAACACCACATGCTTCCCATCCAGCCAATCACATTTAGAGCAGGTGATGAAGAACTGACAGCCATTTGTTCTGGGACCACTGTTTGCCATAGAAAGAAGGCCTGGAGCAGAGTGTCTAAGTTTAAATTTTTCATCTGCAAATGGCCCCTGGTAAATACTGGCAACTCCTGTACCATTTCCATTAACAAAATCTCCACCCTGAATAATGAAATCCTTTACGACCCTATGGAAAGTGCTCCCTTTGTTTGTTTGTTTGTTTGTTTGTTTTTGGGTCCGGTCGTGGGGCCTGAACTCTGGGCTTGGATGCTGTCCCTCAGCTCTTCAGCTCAAGGCTAGAGCTCTACCACTTGAGCCACAGCGCCACTTCCGGCTTTTTTCTTTTTGCTTATGTGGTGCTGAGGAATCGAACCCAGGGCCTCATGCATGCAAGGCAAGCACTCTACCACTGAGCCACCTCCCCAGCCTCAAAGTGCTCCCTTTGTATCCTATTGGAACCCCATCTTTTCTTAATTCTCCAGTGCAGGAATGCCTAAAGTTCTCAGCCGCCTTAGGCACAACGTCTGCAAACAGCTCAATCTTCATGTGTCCAACCTCATGACAGGGCTTGCCACCGCCATGGCTCCGACCCAGAAGCAGGACTGAGCTTGTTTTGTTGTTTTTTTTTTGCCAGTCTTAGGGCCTGGGCACTGTCCCTTAGCTTCTTTTGCTCAAGGCTAGCATTCTACCACTTGAGCCACTGTGCCACTTCCAGCTTTTTCTGTTTATGTGGTACTGAGGAATCTAACCCAGGGATTTATGCATGCTAGGCAAGCACTCTACCAATAAACCATATTCCCAGTCCTCTTCCTTCCTCCCTTCCTTTCTTTCTTTCTTTTTCTTTCTTTCTATCCTTCTTTTGTTGGTAGTTGGGCTTGAACTCAGGGCCTATGTGCTGCCGTCTCTCATCTTTTTCCCTCAAGGGTAGCAATCTATCACTTTGAGCCACAGTACCACTTTCAGTTTTTTTGGTGATTAATTGGAGATAAGAGTTTCACAGGCCAGGTGTCAGTGGCTCATGCCTGTAATCCTAGCTACTCAGGAGGTTCAAAGCCAGCCCGGGCAGGAAAGGGCATGAAACTCTTTATCTCCAATAAACCGCTAGAGGTGGCTCTGTGACTCAAGTGGTAGAGTGCTAGCCTTGAGCTGAGGGATACCACCCAGGCCCAGAGTTCAAGCCTCATGACAGACAAAAACAAACAAACAAAAAAAAAAAAAACCCACCAGTTTCACAGACTTTTTGCCCAGGCTGGCATTGAACTGCAATCCTCAGATTTCAGCCATCTGAGTAGCATGAGCCATGGCATGAGCCACCAGTGCCTGGTAAGGAGTTTCTTAACAAGATTCTTAGCAGAGCCGGGCACTGGTGGCTCACGCCTGTAATCCTAGCTACTCAGGAGGCTGAGATCCAAGGATCACGGTTCAAAGCCAGCCTGGGCAAGAAAGTCTGTGAAACTTATCTCCAATAAACCACCAGAAACCCAGAAGTGGCGCTATAGCTCAAGTGGTAGAGTGCTCGCCTTGAGGTGAAGAGCTGAGGGAAAGCGCTCAGGCCCAGAGTTCAAACCCCACTATCTACAAAAAAAAAAAAAAAAATTCTTAGCAGAAGTATGGGCAGCATGGGGCTGGGAAGGTGGCTCAGTGGTAGAGCGCTTGCCTTGCATGCCTGAGGCCCTGGGTTCGATTCCTCAGCACCACATAAAGAAAAAAGCTGGAAGTGGCACTGTGGCTCAAGTGGAAGAGCATTAGCCTTGAGCTGAAGAGCTGAGGGACAGCGCCCAGGCCCAGAGTTCAGGTCCCATGACCGGATCCCCCCCCCAAAAAAAAGAAGTATGGGCAGCAGAACTGGTTAATATCAAGGGATGAGACATAGCCCCAGATCAGTAACAATGGGCTGCTTACCTCTAAAGTGCCCTAGGGATGGGAGAGGATGGCTTCTAGAATCTGGACAGAAAGGGCCCCTTAGCAGTAGCAAGGACCTCAGGGAATTCACAAGGTGGGGGAGTTAGGCATGTACATGCCTTATTCTCATGTTATTCTCATGGGTGCCAAACCCTGCAGAAGCCACTGGCCAAAGCCAAGGCCTCTTACCTAGAAGCAAAATGGTAGAGAAGAATCTAGAGGTCATAGTTATATAAAACAAGCTATCTAGAGCTCTGGTTTACCAACCTGTCACTCCTACCTCCCTTCTAGGCCATCTGGACAGGAAAACAGACTTGTACATGAGGGACTGAATGCTATATGTTCACATATGAAGTATTTAGCAACAAAGTTTAACTGCTTGTAGATAGTAGTGATTATCATCTCAAATTTAGCCTTTCATTCTCTCTAGCCCCACCCCATTTCAAACTTACTTCTTCACTCAACTACCCAACTGCTCAAGTTGGAACAACACTAATCCAGACTTTCCCTTTGCCTTGTCTTTTTCCGCCCCCCCCCCCCCAATCCTGGGGCTTGAACACTGTCCCTGTGCTCCTTTTTGCTCAAGGCTAGCAATCTACTACTTTGAGCCACAGCACTACTTCCAGCCTTTTCTGTAATTAACTGGAGATAAGACTATTAGGGACTTTCCTGCCCAGGCTGGCTTTGAACTTCAATCCTCATATCTCAGTCTACTAAGAAGTGTAAGTGTGAGCTACTTACCCTTGGCCTTTTCTATCTTTCTATGCCTCCCTAATCCTTTGGCTGAAGACAAGTCCCACTTAGAAGTTAACTGCTAAATCTTTCCTTGGATTCATAACATCTACACGGCCTTAGTAACATCTTTTTTTTCTTAACTGGTCACAGGAGACCAAAGTCCCTTGCCACATCCTAGAGAAGACACACGCCCTTTGCTGATGAAGATACCACTCCCTGTGGCCTCACAACCTCTTGCTTCCTGTAACAGCCCTTCTTGTCTCGTGACCTCAGAGATATAAAGCTTTTTTTTTTGGGGGGGGGGGGTCCGGTTGTGGGGCTTGAACTCTGGGCCTCAGCGCTGTCCCTCAGCTCTTCAGCTCAAGGCTAGCGCTCTACCACTTGAGCCACAGGGCCACTTCTGGCTTTTTTTCTTTTTGCTTATGTGGTGCTGAGGAATCGAACCCAGGGCCTCAGGCTTGCAAAACAAGCACTCTACCACTGAGCCACCTTCCCAGCCCCGAGATATAGAGCCTCCTCTAACTTCTTTGGAGCCTGCCTTGAATAAACCTGATTCAAATAAACCTACCAACATTTTGTCTCCTGAATACTGATACTCAACTGGGGAACAACCTGAACATCTGACCTCAGCAAAGTCAGACTCCTTAGTGTTGTCCTCCAGGAGATGGGATCCTCCCTACCTCCACCCCCACCATTTTATTCTGTCTGCTTTCCTCCAAAATGTATCTCAAAGCCAAGTCCCTCTCTCCACCCCTACTGCTACCAGGTTAGTCCATCATCTTCCCACCTGGATTACTCCTGAGGCCTCCCACTGCTCTCCTAGCATCAGCCCTAAAGCATTAGTTGTACCATATATAGTACAAGGCCCTACTCTGGTCCCCAGTTCACCATGGGCCATGCCCTTCCATGCCAAGCCGCATTGCTGTAGCTCTTCCTTGCTTTGGCACCAACCTTTATCTTCCTCAATGCCTTGACCTAAGCAGGGAGCCAGTGGTTCACACCGGTAATCCTAGAGACTCTGGAGACCAAGATCTGAGGATTACAGTTTGAAGACAGCCTAGGCAGGAAAAGTCTGTGAGACTCTTATCCTCAATTAACCACACCAAAAAAGCAGGAAGTGGACTGTTGGCTCAAGTGGTAGAGCACTAGCCTTAAAGCAGCTCAAGGATAGCACCTAGGCCCTGAGTTCAAGTCCCAGGACTGGCAAAAAAAAAAAAAGGCTTGACAAGTATTATTACCCCAGAAGAGATCCCCTGCAGCCAGGTGCCCGTGGATCATACCTGTAATCCTAACTACTCAGGAGGCTGAGATATGAGAAGGTCAGTTTAAAGCCAGCCCAGGCAGGAAAGTCCCTGAGACTCTTATCTTGAATAAACTACCAGAAAACCAGAAATGGCACTGTGGCTCAAGTGATAGAATGTTCACATTGTGCTGAAATGCTAAGGGACAATGCCCAGGCCCAGAGTTCAAGTCTCATGACTGACAAAAAAAGAGAGAAAGATTCCTTGCTCCTTTGTTCTCTGCTGGTTCCTTTTCAGACTTCAAATCTCAGTTGAAATATGATCACATCAGGCTGGAAGCACAGCTCAGTGTTAGATTACCTGCCTAGCAAGCAGGAGGCCCTGAATTCAAATCCCAGCATTGTCAATAAAATAAAATAATCACATCAAAGAAGCTCATATCTCTAATCCTAGATACTCAGGTGGCTGAGATCTGGAGATCGAGGTTGTAAGTCGACCTGGGCAGACAGATCCATGAGACTCTTTTTTTTTTTCTTTTGGTCCAGTCGTGGGGCCTGAACTCTGGGCCTGGGCACTGTCCCTCAGCTCTTCAGCTCAAGGCTAGCACTCTACCACTTGAGCCACAACACCACTTCTGGCTTTTTTTTTTTTGCTTATGTGGTGCTGAGGAATTGAACCCAGGGCCTCAAGCATGCAAGGCAAGCTTGCTCTGCCACTAAGCCACCTTCCCAGCCCCATCCATGAGATTCTTTTTTTTGGGTCCGGTCGTGGGGCCTGAACTCTGGGCCTGGGCACTGTCCCTCAGCTCTTCAGCTCAAGGCTAGCGCTCTACCACTTGAGCCACAGCGCCACTTCCGGCTTTTTTCTTTTTGCTTATGTGGTGCTGAGGAATCAAACCCAGGGCCTCATGCATGCAAGGCAAGGGCTCTACCATTGAGCCACCTTCCCAGCCCATCCATGAGATTCTTTTGTTTTTTTTTGGGGGGGGTCTGGTTGTGGGGCTTGAACTCTGGGCCTGGGCACTGTCCCTCAGCTCTTCAGCTCAAAGCTAGTGCTCTACCACTATGAGCCACAGCACTACTTCCAGCTTTTTTCTTTTTGCTTATGTGGTGCTGAGGAATCGAACCCAGGGCTTCATGCATGCAAGGCAAGCACTCTACCACTGAGCCACCTTCCCAGCCCCCATCTATGAGGTTCTTATCTCCAGTTAACTAGCAAAAATCCAGACGTGGAGGTGTGGCTCAGTTAGTAGAACATAAGCCTTGACTAGAAAAAGCTAAACAACAGCATAAGACACTGACTTCAATCCCCCAGTACTGGCGCGCGTGCACGCACACACACACACACACAAAGAAGTCCTCCCAACCACTTTGTTTTCTAAAATAAATTTTCCTCTCTACCTACTGTCCTCTCTTCTCTGTCCAGCACTCTTTAATAGCATACAAGTTGGAGCTATACATTTATTTCTTTGAGCTATAGATGTATTTCCCACCCACAGAATTTATAGTATAATAGTTATATAACAATTTGTTTATTTCCCTGTTACACTGTAGAGTCTGTAGATGAAAAAGGCCTGATTTGCTTCACTCATCACTATATCCTCAGGGCCTGGCAAGGAGGAGGTGCTCAACAAATACTGGACAGTGGTGACCAGGCAAGTGGCATATATACATACATATATATATATATATATATATATATATGTATGTATATGCCACTTATATATGTTGCCATATATATGTTGCCATACAAAAAAGCCTTTGAGAATCCTACTGTTTTGATGAGGCTAGAGTTAGAATTCCCATAGGATTGCCCCACACCATCCCAGTTCCCGAATTCCAGAGAAATAAGCACTAAATGTCATGGTGGTCAGCCCAAAACATTTTTCAGGGGGAATTTACACAAAGTGGGGGCTACAGTGCTCCCCATGGTGGACAGCAAGACAAGGAACATTCTGCCTGGGCATGACTGCAAGGAGGAAGTTGGGCTGTGGAGTTTGCTAGGGCCGAAGGGACCGGATGCTTATGTGTAAGGAGATAGCGCTGATTAACAACTGAAACCAGTTTATCAGTGCCAGGGAAATGTTCATGTCCTCAGCTTGAGTTCACAGAGTGGTTTTTCATATTTCTGGGTCAGGATAGAGAAACAATTGGGGAAACTGAGAGATCCAGTGTACTATCAATGACTTGCCCCTTTCTTTGGACTTTAGTCGCTATCCTAAAACCCCTGCTTCCTCAATGCATCTAACTCACTTCAATGACGTATAAAAGGGGGTAGAGAATGGGGATGATATCACTGGCAAAAATAAGCATTATCTGATGACCAGATAGTGAGAATGAATTGAAAATTGATCATCAAAAATGGGTGAGAGGAGGCTGGGAATGTGGCTTAGTGGCAGAGTGCTTGCCTAGCACGCATGAGGCCCTGGGTTCGATTCCTCAGTACCACATAAGCAGAAAAAGCTGGAAGTGGTGCTGTGGTTCAAGTGGTCGAGCACTAACCTTGAGCACAGAGAGTCTCAAGGACAGTGCCCAGGCCCTGAGTTCAAGCCTCAGGACTGGCAAAAAAAAAAAAAAAAAAAGTGAGAGAACTGGCATTGGTGGCTCATTGCATAATCCTAGCTACTCAGGAGGCTGAGATCTGAGGACTGCAGTTCAAAGCCAACCCAGACAGGAAAGTCTGTGAGACTCTTTTTTTTTTTTTTGGGGGGGGGGTCCAGTCGTGGGGCCTGAACTCTAGCCCTGGGCGCTGACCCTCAGCTCTTCAGCTCAAGGCTAGTGCTCTACCACTTGAGCCACAGCGCCACTTCCGGCTTTTTTCTTTTTGCTTATGTGGTGCTAAGGAATCGAACCAGGGTCTCATGCATGCAAGGCAAGTGCTCTACCACTGAGCCACCTTCCCATCCCCTCTCTGTGAGACTCATATCTCCAATAAACCACCAAAACAAACAAACAAACAAACAGAAGTAGCTGTGGCTCAAGTGGTAGAACACTTGCCTCGAGTTGAAGAAGCTCAGGGACAGCACCCAGGCCCACCTAGAGTTCAAGTCTTACGACCAACACCCCCCCCCCAAAAAAAGGGCAATAGAGCTGGAAATGTGGCTCAATGGTAGAATGTTTGCCTAGCATGCATGAAGCCCTGGGTTAGATTCCTCAGTACCACATAAACAGAAAAAGCTGGAGTGGTGCTGTAGCTCAAGGAGTAGAGCTTGAGCCTTGAGCAAAAGAAGCTCAGGGATAATGCCCTGGCCCTGAGTTCAAGCCCCAGGACTAGCAATAAAAAAAGTGAGAAGCCAAGTTCTGGTGGCTCAAGCCTGTAATCCTAGCTACTCAGGAGGCTGAGATCTGAGGATCATAGTTCATAGCCAACCTGGGCAGGAAAGTCTATGAGACTCTTTTTTTTTTTTTTTTTTTTTTTTTGGGTCCGGTCGTGGGGCCTGAACTCTGGGCCTGGGCGCTATCCCTCAGCTCTTCAGCTTAAGGCTAGCACTCTACCACTTGAGCCACAGCACCACTTCCGGCTTCTTTCTTTATGCTTATGTGGTGCTGAGGAATCAAACCCAGGGCCTTGAGCATGCAAGGCAAGTGCTCTACCACTGAGCCACCTTCCCAGCCCCGTCTGTGAGACTCTTATCTCCAGTAAACTACTCAAAAAGCCAGAAGTGTACTGTGACTCAAGTGGTAGAGTGAAAGAATCTCAGGAGAGTGCCCAGGCCCAGAGTTCAAGCCCCAGGACCAGCAAAAAAAACAAAAAACAAAGTGAGCTTGGGGGAGTATAACAGAGGCAGGGGCAGAGAGCTGTCAGGTCTGGAGGAAGGACTGGGTGGGGGGGATGGGATTGCCTATGGGGTGTGCCCCTTTTCTATTCTCTGGGTCTCCTAGATAAACCCAGCAGTTTTGTCCTCCCAGCCCCACACTTCGAGAGCATGTCAATCCAAGAGAACATTCAGTTCCAGCAGCTTTGGTCATGGATCTCACAGTCCCAAAAGGACTTAGCAAAGTCTATACTAACTGGGGCTCCAGGAGGTAAGAAGGAAGACAGAAGCTATTGAGCATAGAGGGAAATGAGGGTACAAATCAGAAGTGGAGGAAGAGGGATTTGGGGAGGATTTATCAGAGTGTCCCTGGTGTTAAACATGGACCCTGGTCTGAGCTTCTGGTTCAGGCCCCATGTGTGAGCCAAATGGGAGCCTACAGCATGGGCTCCACAGGGCATTCTCGTGGTTCCTGGACTCTGGCCCCTGACATACAGAGTTTCTATTGGCAGATGAGATGTTCACTGGTGACACTTTAACCAGTCCTCAAGGCTGATCCACAGCCTAGCCAGACCTTTGCCTCTGTCAGTGTCATATTGTGAAGCAGACCTACAGAGACGGACGGGGTAGGCGTGCGGTGACATGGAAGGTGCAGATGGGCAGGCAACTCCTCTGGGGTGGATGGGTCAATTCTCCCCCAAACCCCCATACACCCGGAGCCATATTGAATAGGGTAAAGTCACCCAGGAGCAGGGTGAAAAAATCAGCTAATTGCCTGGGGTGGAAGGAAACAAACAGGGACTTGAGTGGCTCCTGGGTAAGATAATAAGGGGCACTGTGAACTAGACATGGGAGGGAGCTGAGCTGAGGGAAGTACCCATCTACAGGGCAAGAACTCTGGGATTGTGAAGGGTCTATGTAGTTGGGTGGTCTCTCTGCTCTCTCTCTGTTCTTTCTCTCTCTTTGCTCTTTTCTAGCTCTTTTCTCTCTCTTTCCTCTCTCTTTCCCAGCTCTCTCTCTTTCCCAGGCCTTTCCCAGCCACATGGAGTGCCAACCTTGCCTGGTCCCAGCAGGTCTACTGAATAAACCTACCCCTTACCTGAATACCACGTGCGTGGTGCAGTTCTTACCTGGCTACCTCTTTTTAAAAACCTAACATAAATGGTGCCTATATAGTTGGGTGATCAAGTACTTGAGGCTAAGATTGGTCCAACTGAGAGTTGAATCCCTTAAGAACCTGCATGATCTTGGGGAATTTATTTTAGCTTAGCCTCTACTTCCTTATCAATAAAAGTGAGATAATTAGAGCATTTCAGAGTATATGCTTTATAAACTCCTTAGCATTAAATGAGATACTCTATGCAGAATGCCTAGTTCAAAAGAAGGCCTCAGGGCTAGGAATGTGGCTTAGTAGTAGAGTGCTTGTCTAAGCATGCTTGAAAAGGCCAGAAGTGGCATTGTGGCTCAAGGGATAGAGTGCTATCCTTGAGCAAAAGAAGCTCAGGGATAGTGCCCAGGCCCTGAGTTCAAGCTCCAGGACTGGCAAAAAAAAAAAAAAAAAGTCTCCACAGAAATTAGAGAGCTGAGAGGACGACTATAGAATACACTGAGGTACGCCGTGTGGAGGAAAGGCAGGCCTTGCAATCCTTGAGACCCCTTCTACTACTGCAGGACCAGCGGGGTATCTGCGTCGTGCTAGCATAGCCCAGCTAACTCAGGAGATGGGGACAGCCTTCTTCCAGAAGCAGCAGCTATCAGCCGCTATGGCAGACACCTTTCTCGAACACCTCTGCCTGCTGGACATCGACTCTGAGCCAGTAGCTGCTCGAAGTACCAGCATCATTGCCACCATTGGTAAGTCCACACGTCCCCTAGCAACTTCAAACACCATCTCCGGTGTGTCGAAAGAGATTTCCTGTGTCTTGTGTGTGTGTGTGTGTGTGTGTGTGTGTGTGTGTGTGTGTGTGTGTGTGTGTGTGTGTGTGTGTGTGTGTGTGTGTGTGTGTGTGTGTGTTAGTGGGGTTTGAACTCAGGGCCTTACACTTTGTAAAAACAAGGCTAGTGCTGCTGCTCAAGGCTAGTGCTCTACCACTTGAACCACACTCCACTTGTTTTTTTGCTGGTTAATTAGAGATTAAATTCTCCTGGACTTCTCTGCCAGGACTGGTTTTGAACCATGATCCTTAGATCTCAGCCCCCTGAGTAACTAGGATTACAGGAGTGAGCCACCACCATTGGGCTTATTTCCTCAGTCACTAGGATTATAGGTATGAGCCACCAGCACCCGGCTGACATACTCTTACATTTTAACCAAATCATCCTGGTTCCTGGATTGAAAATAGATGGGGGGGGGGAGGCATTGAGTGAGGACAGAAGCTGCTCCTGTAGTATTTCTCACTGAGTCCAGGTGATAGCAGGAGTGGAGGGGCTGGGAAGGTGGCTCAGTGGTAGAGCGCTTGCCTTGCATGCATGAGGCCCTGGGTTCGATTCCTCAGCACCACATAAGCAAAAAGAAAAAAGCCGGAAGTGGCGCTGTGCTTCAACTGTTAAGAGCGCAAGCCTTGAGCTGAAGAGCTGAGGGACAGCGCCCAGGCCCAGAGTTCAGGCCCACGACTGGATTCCCCCCCCCCCCCCAAAAAAAAAGAAGATAGCAGGGGTGGAGGCCAGAAATGATCTGATGATTCTGGATTCATTATGAAGGCAGATCTAAAAGGTTTTCCTATTGAACTAGACAAATATGGGGTGAAGCTGACGCACAGAAGAAAGGAGTCAAGACCAACTGCAGACTTTGGAAGGAGGAACTGAAAGATATCATTACCACCTGGAAAGGAAAAAATCTAGTGGGAAAATTATGGGAGATCAGGATTTCAGTTTGGATGATTGAATTTGAGGTGCATTATTATTATTATTTTTGGGTCCGTCATGGGGCTTGAACTCTGGGCCTGGGCGGCGCGGTCCCTGGGCTCTTCAGCTCAAGGTGAGCGCTCTACCACTTGAGTCACAAGTTTTCCAGTGGTTTATTCAGATAAGAGTCTCACGGACTTTCCTGCCTGGGCTGTACTGCCTGGGCTGGTATTGAACGGTGATCCTCAGATCTCAGCCTCCCGAGTAGCTAGGATTACAGGTGTGAGCCACCGGCACCCAGCTGAGATGTGTATTAAACATCCAAGGTTGATACAGAGTTGGCAGTGTAATGCACAGTTTAGGGACTGGAGAAAGGACTGGATCAGAAATATAAACTATGAGTCATCTGTATATAGATAGTATTTCAAGTCATGATAATAGTTGAGATAACCGAAGGGGTACAGTTAAAATGACAGATGGGGATGTAACTCAGTGGTAAAGCATAGGCTTTGCATTAGCAAGTCCCTGGGTGTGATCCCTAGGCTCAACAGAGATCTGCCAGGCACCATTGGCTCATGCCTGTAATCCTAGTCACTCAGGAAGCTGAGATCTGAGGATGGAGGTGGTTCAAAGCCAGCCCCAGAAGAAATATCCCTGGGAGACTCTCATCTCCAATTAACCACTCAAAAACTGGAAGTGGAGCTGTGGCTTGAAGTGGTAGAGTTCTAGCCTTGAGCGAAAAAGCTTAGGGACAGCACCCATGCCCTGAGTTAAAGCCCTATGACAGATTAAAAAAAAAAAAAGACATAAGAACTGGACATTGGGCTGGAAATGTGGCTTAGTAAGAGCGTGCTTGCCTAGCATGCATGAAGCCCTGGGTTCCATTCCTCAGTACCACATAAATAGAAAATGCTGGAAGTGGCACTTTGGCTCAAGTGGCAGAGTGCTAACCTTGAGCAAAAGTAGCTCAGGGGCCAGGCGCTGGTGGCTCACACTCTTAATCCTAGCTATTCAGGAGGCTGAGATCTGAGGATCGCAGTTCAAAGCCAGCCAGGGCAAGAAAGTCCATGAGACTCTTATCTCCAATAAACCACTCAGCAAACAGGAAGTAGCGCTGTGGCTCAGTGGTAGAGTGCTAGCCATGAGCTGAAGAGCTGAGAGACAGGACCAAGGCCCAGAGTTCAAGCTTCATGACTGACAAAAAAAGTATCTCAAGGACAGTGCCCAGGCCCTGAGTTCAAGCCCCAGGACTGGTAGCAAAAAAATAAAAACCTAAAACAACTGGACATCTACTGAAGAAGGGAGACTAAGAAAAGAAGAGAGGGAAGTCAAGAGAGCAGATGTCTTGGAGGTCAGGGGAAAGAGCTGGGTGCAGCTAAGTGGTGGAACACCTGCCCATAGTATACAGAAGGCCCTGGATTCAATCTCTTGAACAACAACAACAGAAAAGAGGTTCAGATGGCACATACCTTTAATCCTAGTGACTCAGGACAGGCTGAGACTAGTTTAAAACTAATATCACAGAAAACTCCATGAGAATCTTATCTCCAACTTACCAGTAAAAAAAAAAAAAAAAAAAAAAAGCTGGAAGTAGAGGTGTGATTTAAGTGCTCCAATGTGAGCCTCAAGCAAAAAAGCGAGAGGGGGGGAGAGGGAGAGAGAGAGAGAGAGAGAGAGAGAGAATATCAAAAGCTGTTGATGGGGGGCTGGGAAGGTGGTTCAGTGGTAGAGCGCTTGCCTTGCATGCATGAGGCCCTGGGTTCGATTCCTTAGCACCACATAAGCAAAAAGAAAAAAGCCAGAAGTGGCACTGTGGCTCAAGTGGTAGAGCGCTAGCCTTGAGCTGAAGAGCTGAGAAAGCACCCAGGCCCAGAGTTCAGGCCCCATGACTGGACCTCCCCCCCCCCCAAAAAAAAAAGCTGTTGATAGCCCATGGAGAAGACCGAATATTCTCAGTTGACAGAACTCAACTCTCAGTCAATGAGGCTTCTCAGCCTTAAAGCTTCAGACCTGTCCCCCAAAACCTTCATCTGACTTTTACCTCTACCCATGCTGCCTTCCTAAGTGTGTAAATATTGGTTAGATCCGGGAATAATGGTCAGGTATCTGGACTCCTTGGCTGTGCGGCTGGAAGCTTTGGGTTTGGTTGTCCCTTGAGTTTGAGGGGAATCTCTGGTTCCAGGTCCAGCATCTCGCTCCGTGGAGCGCCTCAAGGAGATGATCAAGGCCGGGATGAACATTGCAAGACTCAACTTTTCCCACGGTTCCCACGAGGTGCAGGGAGGTTGGGTGAAGGGTGGAGCTGGAGGAGGCTTCTGGAAATGAATACCTCCTGAAATCTCGGTTCCGGGCCCGCCCCTCAGTACCATGCTGAGTCCATCGCCAACATCCGGGAGGCAGCGGAGAGCTTTGCAACTTCCCCGCTCAGTTACCGGCCTGTGGCCATCGCTCTGGACACCAAGGGGCCGGAGATTCGAACTGGGATCCTGCAGGGGGTGAGAGAAGAGGCTTCACCCAGCCAGGGAAGTGGGCTGTCATTTGGGGGCGTGGCTAGGGAAACAGGCAGGGTGTGGGGGCGGTCCAGGGGGCGGGGCATCATGCAGTGCGTGGAGCTAGCCAATGGGCGGGGCTAGGGGCGGGCCTTGGAGGGTCGAGGCTCACGCCAGCTCTGGCCCCACCCCCAGGGCCCGGAGTCGGAAGTGGAGATTGTGAAGGGCTCCCGGGTGCTGGTGACTGTGGACTCAGCCTTCCGCACGCAGGGGAACGCGAGCACGGTGTGGGTGGACTACCCCAATATCATCCGGGTCGTTGCAGTGGGGGGCCGCATCTACATTGACGACGGGCTCATCTCCCTCGTGGTCCAGAAAATCGGTGGGGATGCTCCTCCCGCTGAGCACATTCCTTCCCCTTTGGCGCCCCCATTCGCTCTTACTCCAACCACACCTTTCACTGGCCATTCGTGCTTCCCCGCCTGACTTGGAGTCACCAGCACCCTACTCCGGCCCTCTCCAGGGGTGGGGGGGCTGGATTTGCGGGTTATTCATTTGTTTTTGCACAGACATCTGTCTGTGGGCTCAGAACAAGTGGAAGCGACAAGCACATGACTCTCTTTCTTTCTCTTTCTGTCTGTCTCTGTCTCTGTCTCTCTCTCGTTTCAGTCGTGGGGCTTGAACTCTGGGCCTGGGTGCTGCCCCTGAGCTCTTCAGATCAAGGCTATTGCTCTACCACTTGAGCCACAGCGCCAGACTCTTAAATCTCTTGAGGGTTCAAGCCCGGAATTTGCTCTGTTGTGACTCTGCCTTAACCTCCCTACCCTTGACAAAAACTGTCTTTCTCCATGCCCATAGGCCCAGAGGGGCTGGTGACTGAAGTGGAAAACGGCGGTATGCTGGGCAGCAGGAAGGGAGTGAACTTGCCAGGCACAGAGGTGGACCTGCCTAGTCTATCTGAGCAAGATGTCAAGGACCTGTGCTTCGGGGTGAAGCATGGTGTGGACATCATCTTTGCCTCCTTTGTGCGCAAAGCCAGTGATGTGGCTGCTGTCCGGGCTGCCCTGGGGCCAGAAGGAGAGAACATTAAAATTATCAGCAAAATTGAGAACCATGAAGGCGTGAAGAAGTAAGGCTTAGTCTTTGTTATTGTCAGGCCTATATCCATTGTCCCTCTTCTGCCTGCTGCCCTCTGCCATTTCTTGGCTCTGCCCCAGCCCTGATTCCTCCAACTGCCCAGGTTTGATGAAATCTTGGAGGTGAGCGATGGCATCATGGTGGCACGGGGAGACCTGGGCATTGAGATCCCAGCTGAAAAGGTTTTTCTGGCTCAGAAGATGATGATTGGGCGCTGCAACTTGGCAGGCAAGCCCGTGGTCTGCGCTACACAGGTCTGGAGTGAACCCTTGGCACTGGGGTACTCTATGGGTTATACAGACACTGAAGGTGGATATCCACACATTAAATCTACACCACACTGGCTGCTCAGTGTTTCATCCTGAAGCAATGCAGTTAAGTACAAATACTGTGATGTGACCGTTATTTTTAGATAAGAAAACTCAACTGTCAGGGTCCAGGGCTGGACTTGTAAGTTACCCAGAGGATGACTCCTACAGTTCTGATATCCATGGTGTTCCCTAGATGCTGGAGAGCATGATCACCAAAGCCCGCCCAACTCGGGCAGAAACAAGTGACGTGGCAAATGCTGTACTGGATGGAGCAGACTGTATCATGTTGTCTGGAGAGACTGCCAAAGGCAACTTTCCTGTAGAAGCTGTGAGGATGCAACATGCGGTAGGAGCTCAAGATGAAAGGCCATGAAACTAAACTTCTTTGAGTCCCTTGTTGCCCCTGCCCAGCCTGACCTCTTGATGCCTTCAGATTGCCAGAGAGGCAGAGGCTGCCGTGTACCACCGGCAGCTGTTTGAGGAGCTACGGCGAGCAGTGCCACTGAGCCGTGATCCCACCGAGGTCACTGCCATTGGTGCTGTGGAGGCTGCCTTTAAGTGCTGTGCTGCTGCCATCATCGTGCTGACCACAACTGGCCGGTGAGGGGCACATCACACCAGATAGGGCTTTACTCAGGGGAGGCTGGGGGACCCCCAGGCCTGAATATTGTCTGATGGCCAGGGAAGAGTACTGCTTCAGGGCAAGAAGAGCTAGAGGCCAGTAGAGGCAGATCTTGAGGTAGACCAGGACTTGTACAGTGAACTCCAAGGGGACGAGTTGGGGACAGTGGCGGGGGGACTGGGAATGTGGCTTAGTGGTAGAGTGCTTGCCTAGCATGCATGAAACTCTGGGTTCAATTCTTCATAATAATAATTCCATGTGAATAGAAAAAGCTGGAAGTGGATCTGTGGCTCAAGTGGTAGATTGCTAGCCTTGAACAACAACAACAACAACAAAAAGCCCTGAGGGGCTGGGAAGGTGGCTCAGTGGTAGAGCGCTTGCCTTGCACGCCTGAGGCCCTGGGTTCGATTCCTCAGCACCACATAAGAAAAAAGCCGGAAGTGGCGCTGTGGCTCAAGTGGTAGAGTGCTAGCCTTGAGCTGAAGAGCTGAGGGACAGCGCCCAGGCCCAGAGTTCAGGTCCCACGACCAGACCCAAAAAAAAAAAAAAAAAAAAAAGCCCTGAGTTTCAAGCCCCAGGACTGGCAAAAAAAAAAAAAAATCTCATGGACTTTTTTTTTGGTTGGTCGTGGGGCTTGAACTCTTGGCTTGGGCACTGTCCCTGCTCTCTTCAGCTCAAAGTGAGTGCTCTATCGCTTGAGCTACAACGCCACTTCTGGTTTTCTAGTGGTTTATTAGAGATTAAAGTCTCATGGACTTTCCTGCCCGGGCTGGCTTTCAACTGTGATCCTCAGATCTCAGCCTCCTGAATATCTAGGATTACAGGCATGAGCCACTGATGCCTGGCTGACTTTTTTTCTTTTTGTCGATTGTGGGGCCTGAACTCAGCCTAGGCAATGTCCCCAGCTCTTCAGCTCAAGGCTAATGCTCTACCACTTGAGCCATAGTGCCATTTCCCACTTTTTCTGAGGAACCGAACCCAGGGCCTTATGCATGCAAGGCAAGTACTCAAGCACTCTACCACTGCGCCACCTTCCCAGCCGCACCCCCCCTCCCCCCCCAGCTCATGGACTTTTCTGCCTGGGTTGGCTTTGAACCTTGATCCTCAGATCTCAGCCTTCTGAGTAGCTAGGATTACAGGCATGAGCCCAGCTTGACTTTGTGTTTTGTTTTTTTGTTGGTTGTTGCGGGGGAGGTGAACTCTGGGCCCGGGCACTGTCCCTTAGCTCTTCAGCTCAAGGTTGGTGCCCTACTACTTGAGCTACAAAGCCACTTCCCATTTTTTTCTGCTTATGTGGTAGTGAGGAAATCGGATCCAGTACCTCACACATGTGAGACAAGCACTCTACCACTGAACCAACTTCCTAGCCTGACTTTGTGTTCATTTTGTGTTCTTAACAAACTTTTTCACTCATATCTGGCACTCAACCACTTGAACCATACTTCTAGTCCAGCCTTTTGTTGTGTGTGTGTGTGTGTGTGTGTGTGTGTGTGTGTGTGTGTGTGTGTGTGTGTATTTGTTCTGGTTCTGGAGCTTGAACTTAGGGCCTGGGCACTAACCCTGAACTTTTTTTGCTTAAGGCTAGCATGCTACCACTTAAGCCACAGCTCCACTTATGTTTTTGGTAGTTTATTGGGATAAGAGTCTCACCGACTTTCCTCCTCAACCTGGCTTGAACTTGAATCCTCAGATCTCAGTCTTCTGGGTAGCTAGAATTACAGATATGAGCTACTGGCACCTGGCAAGTCCAGTTTTTTCACTAGCTAATTGGAGGTGAAGTGTTGAGGACTATTCAACCCTGGTTGGCTTTGAATTGGGAACCTCAGATTTCAGCCTTCTGGTTATTTAGGATTACATTTATGAGTTATAGCACTTGACTGGCTTTACCTTCCTTCCTTCCTTCCTTCCTTCCTTCCTTCCTTCCTTCCTTCCTTCCTTCCCTTCTTTTATTTTTATTTATTTATTTTTTGTCTGTCATGGAGCTTGAACTCTGGGTCTGGGTGCTGTCCCTGAGCTCTTCAGCTCAAGGCAAGTGCTCTATCACTTGAACCACAGCGCCCACTTCCGGTTTTTTGAGTATGTGGTGCTAAGGAATGGACCCCAGGGCCTCATGCATGCATGCAAGGCAAGCACTCTACCACTGAGCCACCTTCCCAGCACCCCCCCTCCTCTTTCCTTTCTTTCTTTCTTTCTTTCTTTCTTTCTTTCTTTTTTTCTTTCTTTCTTTCTTTCTTTCTTCCCCCCCCCTCACTTGCCAGGCCTGGGGCTCCTTTGCTCAATGCTAACACTCTACCACTTGAGCCACAGCACCACTTCCAGCTTTTCCTGTTAATGTGGTACTAAGGAATCAAACCCAGGGCTTCATGCATGCTAGGCAGACACTCTATCACTAAGCCACATTCCCAGCTCCTGGCTTTATGCTTCTTTTGGTGTTTTTTGTTTTTTTAATGGTCAGTTGTGGGGCCTGAACTCTGGGCCTGAGCGCTGTCCCTCAGCTCTTCAGCTCAAGGCTAGCGCTCTACCACTTGAGCCACAGCGCCACTTCTGGCATTTTCTGCTTGTGTGGTGCTGAGGAATAGAATCCAGGGCCTCATGCATGCAAGGCAAGCGCTCTACTGCTGAGCCACCTTCCCAGCCTTCCCAGCTTTATGTTTCTTAAAGAAGTTTCTCTTGGGCTGGGAAGGTGGCTCAGTGGTAGAGCGCTTGCCTTGCATGCATCAGGCCCTGGGTTCGATTCCTCAGCACCACATAAGCAAAAAGAAAAAAGCCAGAAGTGGCGTTGTGGCTCAAGTGGTAGAGCGCTAGCCTTGAGCTGAAGAGCTGAGGGACAGCGCCCAGGCCCCAGAGTTCAAGCCCCATGACCGGACCACCCCCCCCCCCAAAAAAAAAGAAGTTTCTCTTTATTTCATATAGTACATACTTGCTACCTCCTATCATCATTGTATGACAGGGGAAAACTAAGACCCAGAGGAGTATTATAACCTACTTAGGATTGCATGGTTTGTTAGTGACACTTGGAACCAGAAATCAAGCTTATTTCCTGGTTTAACACTATGTTAATGTCATGGGCTCACCTTGTCTTCTTGCAGCTCCGCCCAGCTTCTGTCTCGGTACCGACCTCGGGCAGCAGTCATTGCTGTCACTCGTTCTGCCCAGGCTGCCCGCCAGGTCCACTTGTGTCGAGGAGTATTCCCCTTGCTCTACCACGAACCTCCAGAGGCCATCTGGGCAGATGATGTTGATCGCAGAGTCCAATTTGGCATTGAAAGTGGTAAGTCTCCTAGACTCTCCATCTCCTCTGACCTAGCTCACATTCACTCAGAGGGCTTTGCCTATCTCCTCTGGCCCCAAATTATTTTATTTTTGCTGGTTCTGGGGCCTGGGCACCATCCCTGAGCTTCTTTTGCTCAAGGCTATCACTCTACCACTTGAGCCAGAGTACCACTTGTAGATTTTTCTAAGTAGTTTATTGGAGATAAGAGTCTCACAGACTTTCCTGCCTGGTCTGGCTTCAAACTGCAATCCTTAGATCTCAGCCTCCTGAGTAGCTAGGATTACATGCATGAGCGGCTTGACCTCTTTCTCTCAGCACTGCCATATGTGAACAGGTTTAATACTTAGCAAGGATATATATTCCATTCTGCCCTGTGAACATGCTGCTGTCTTTTCCTCCTGGCAGTGCCTCCAGCTTAGGTTCCTAATCCCATTCTCCAGGGTAGCCTTGAGGTAATGGGTCCCTCAGTGACTAAACGACTGCTTCTTCCCTCTCCCAGGAAAGCTCCGTGGCTTCCTCCGAGCTGGGGATCTGGTGATTGTAGTGACAGGCTGGCGACCTGGCTCTGGCTATACCAACATCATGCGGGTGCTGAGCATATCCTGAGATGCCCCTCTCTCCTCAGACCTCGCCTGTATCATATCCCTTCCTCCTCCACTCTGCTGCTTGAAAGCAACACCCCTTCCACAGCATGTCTCTGTACCCCCATCCTTCCTACCAGAATTAACATCTGTCATCTAGCCCCATTCCAGGGTACCCCTCCCCATCTCCCTGAGGTCCTGGAAATCTGTGTCCAATTAATTTTGCACTGGCTACCAATTGTATATCCCCTGCATTCAATCTGCTCAGCTAGGCCTAAGATGCCCTGAGCCTTTAATCCCAGCTTGGCTGGTTAATTCTATTCATCTAGGCTTCCAATCCTTGGGGCTGGGGAGAGGAATTAGGGTGATCTTTTCCACAGCCTACACAGAATCATTTTAAAAAATACCTTGTGTTTATGCAGTTTGATTTTGTGTGTGTGTGGTGCTCTCATAATCTGACTATCTCCTGAGCAGTGGGATCTCCTCCTGATCGTCTGGAGAAGGCTCTGCTTTATGGTGATTGACAGTGACATTAAACTACCACATTTGGAGGAAGCTAGGGTACATGGATGTTGGGGAGAGAGAGAGAGAGAGAGAGAGAGAGAGAGAGAGAGAGAGAGAGAGAGAGAGAGAGAGAGAGAGAGAGAGAGAGAGAGAGAGTGTGTACTAGGGCTTGAATTAAGGGCTTGGGCACTGTTCCTTAGCATTTCTGTTAAAGGCTAGTTGATCTACCGCTTGAGCCATACCTCCACTTCTAGCTTTTTGCTAGTTACCTGGAGATTAAGCCTCACAGACTTTCCTGCCCTGGGTGGTGAGCCTCAATCCTCAGATCTCAGCCTCCAGAATAGCTAGATTACAGGCATGAGCCACTGGCACCCAGCTATGTGGGCTGCTCTTGTCAGTGCTTCACAAGCTCTGTGCTAGACTGAGACTAGTCTCCTGGCACTCATGCTCACCACTTGCCTTGATGATTCACATACCCTTCTTGCACCCAGAAATTCCTGCACACCCACACACAGACCAGAAGCCAAAACGAGTGTCTATTTTCTTTTTAAACCCAACTGTTTAGGAGCAATTATAAAAACTTCTCCCACATACCAGAACCCCAGAACTCCCCACCCAGGAAAGGAAGAGATTTAGGCTCCTAGCCCCACATTCTTCTACGCTGCAGTGTAGAAGGGACAATGTGGGTAGGTAAGGGATTACCCTAGTCCCTGAGAAGGCAGAGAGGCTGGATGGCCTGCTCTTCCCCAGGCATGGAGGCCTCAGTGCCTCCCCTTACTCCTGCAGCACCAGCAAACCTAAAGGTAGACACATCAACTTCCCCCTCTTGGGAGGCCCCTAGTGCTACTATCTGGATAGGGAGAAGGTTAGAGTATTGCTGCTGATGGCATTTAGTGAGCATAGAGATGGCATGGAGGGGCCCTGCCTCCTTCTACTCCTCCCATCTTCCTACTAGGGAGATGTGTGTGTGTGTGTGTGTGTGTGTGTGTGTGTGTGTGTGTGTATGTGTGTGGACAGACAACAAAGGAACAAATGAGAGAACAAAATGAATTGATAATAAGTTAAATTAGTAAGTGAATAAATAAACTTAATAAATGACAATAAATAAGACACATAAACAAAGAGGGACAAAAAAGAAAAGCCATGTAAGAATGTAACCACTTGCCCCCAACCTGGGGGGATCTAGGCTGGCACACTAAGTAAAGTGGTAAGTTTCCCTTATCTTTAAGTAGGGGACACCACAGGGGCAAGAGGCACAGGGGAGAGGAAGCTCCAGGTTTATAAAGACTGTTCTACCACACAGACAGAGACTGCTGGGAACTTGGAGGGAGATGCATGTTCCCACTCAGAGTATAGACTCGAGGGTCCAGAGGTGGCAGTGAGGGGGCAAAGATAGATGCCCACACTTAGGACACAAGACCTCTGTTGGCAGTAATGGGGGCACAGGTAACTGACAGCTATGCTCAGATAAACACGCCAGGCAGGGGACAGGAAGATAAACAAGCCAGACAGAGCCTGTAGTATCACAGACAAGGAAAGAGACATCTAGTTACTTGGCAGTGATGGCGGTGGCAAGTACTTGTGCTTAGTAAAGGCAGGGTCAAGAGCCAGGGCCTGCACCTGGCAGGACCATGGCTGGGAGGGATACCCTTATCCGAGGGCTCTGAGTCACTTCTACTTGGCAGTGGAGACCTACAGTGTCTGACACAGTGCCTTGAACATGGTAGGCACTCGTATACATATGACAAATGAGTGAATGAATTAGGATGTCAGACAGGCTGTGGCTGCTTGGGTTGAGGACATAGAACATCTTCATGGCAGTAAGGGGGAGACATTCCCATAGGGCAGTGTTGTAGGACCCCTTGGTGTTTCCCAAGGGGCAACTGCCCTTGGGCATAGACACACTATTGCACCCTAAGAGCTAAGGCCAATATGACCAAGGATTTCACATGTTGGCAGAGAGCTGGGGGCCCCGGGGGGTGGCTGATTCTGGCACTGATGGCCTGGGTGCTTGTGCTGTCCCTGGAGGCTTGGCCAGGAGCCCTGAAGGGGGCAGACGCTCACTTCCAGAAGCTTTTCGCCCAGGAGAGCCATCACCTGTTGCCCTCTGAGGCAGAGAAGGTTGGGAGGCTGAGAGTGGGCGACCCCGGGGTCCCAGCCGCCTTCCACCTCCTCCTGGGGGTGGGCCCAGCAGAGACACCTGGGAGCGCCCAGCCCGGGATAGGCTGGCATGGAGTGTTCGGGCAGGTGGGGCAGGCAGACGGGAGGTGGATGCCCAAGGTCCCCTGGCCAGCAGAGGACCAGCTCGGACAGGTACCAGTGGGGAGGCTGGGGATCCTGCTGAGCGGCGAGCAGAGCGAGCAAGAAGAGTGGCTGGAGAGTCAGGGGAGAGGGGCAGAGAACCCCGCTGGTGAGTCAGGGCAATGGCCACATTGGACGTCATGGCAGCTGCTTGAAGGGGGGCATGTACCAGTGGCTCCCACAGCACTGGCTTTCCACTTAGCCGGGCTCCTGTGCCTGGGGCCAAGCCACGGACACCCCGAGCCATGTCCCTGTCGTGTTGCACCAAATGCTGCTCCATGATGCCACCACTGCTGCTGGGACTCGGCTCAGAGCGCTTCCTCTGCAGGATGGAATTCTTCTTGCCTAGAAGATGTCCCAGCAGAGAGGAGTTAGAAAGGAATCCAAGATGGAAGCTGGATTTCAAAGTATTTGAGGGTAACAGGATGGAGTGGAGGGTGTGGGGAATGAGAGTCAGGATTACAGCGATGGCTCTGGGGGGGGAGGGTAGATCTTGGAAGACAGGGCTGAAGGAAAAGAATATGAATTGGAGATAGTCTGGTTCAGAGGCTGGTACTCAGGACTCAAGGCATAAGGAAGGTTGATGTTATAGCCATGGGCACAACATGTTGAGATCAGGACTGAGGATGATGTGCCTCAGTACTAAAATGTCTGTTGGGGCATTTGCTGGGACTGGGTGGGTTGGGATGTGGTGCCAAAGCATTAGAACCTAGACTTCCTGCTACAGAGATAGGAAGAGGTGCAGAGCAGATGGGGTGGGCAGGCCTCACCGATGCGGCGCAGGCGATCCATGGCCACGGTCTCAAAAGCCCGTCGCATCATGGGGAACTCTTCCAGCACAGCATTGAAGTGATCCACACTGAGTGAGTAGAGGCGGCAGTAGGTGTCAGCCCTCACGCTGGCTGTGCGCCGGCCCCGAGTCAGCAGGCAGATCTCTGCAGAAGTTGGAAGGCTCAGGACCCCTTTCCCAAAGCTCCCTTTCCCCGTGAGCTCCCTCTTACAGGGCCTGTAGATGCTAACCCAGAATTCTGACTCCTTGTTAAACTTGGAGAAACTAATGATTACTTTTACCCCAGGATACCAAATATTCCAAGCATTGACCTTCCCAATGTCTGAAAACGGCTCTCTGTCCTTCTCATGCTCTCCAAGTTGCAGTTGACGAATAGGCAGGTTTTGCTGACTCCAAGACTCCTAGCTACTCCACCTTAATCCTCAGTCCCATTGCTTTATACTCAGGGATAGACCTGGGGTATCTTCCCTGCCCACCCCTTTGAATGACCACCAAGGAGCTCCCTAGAGGAGAAAAGCAGAGCTAAAAGGAAGCCATGTGAAACATGATGCGATTGATGGCTTGGGGACTGTCGTTTTGAACCTCACTTTGGGCAGCAGTTGGCAGAACTGTTCCCCACTGTCACATGCTGGGTCCATAGATCATACCACCAGGTCAAACCTCAGGTCCCTGAGATAGCTGGGCTTCATTCCTATCTTTTTCTTAACCCATAGGGATCCTGAATTTTACTGCTTGGGCCATAAAAGGCCTCAACGTTAGGGCTATGCATTGGAATCTCCTGAGGGTTGGGTTTTTTTAATTTATTTGTTTGGTTCATTTGATTTCAACTCAGGGCTTTGTGCTAGGAAGGACACTGTCACAAGCCCCAATCTCCACCTTATTTTTGTGCCAATACTGGGACATGTTTTGTATTTGTATGTGGGCTTGAACTGGGGCTTGAACTCAAGGTGCGGGTGCTGGCCCTGAGCTTTTCTGCTCAAGGCTAGCACTCTACCACTGGAACCACAGCTCTACTTCTGGCTTTTTTTGGTGGCTAATTGGAGATGAGTCTCACAGATGCTCCTAGCTACTCAGGAGGCTGGAACTGAAGATTGAGCTAGGATTACAGGCATGACCAACGAGCACCATATTGTTTTCCTGGTTAATTTCTCTTAAGACTTTTCTGCCAGGCTGGTTTTGAATGTCCCAAGCAACTAGAATTACAGGTGTGCTCTCCTGGTGTCTAATTTTTATCTTTCAAAGACAGTCTCATTATGAGAGCTGGTCTAGACTTCAATCCTGTTTATTCTGTCTGTATAGTTGGGATGACAGGTGTGTAGCACCACACTAATTTTTTTTATTGGCTAAGATCAACTTTTTTTTTTTTTTTTGGTCTGTTGTAAGGCTTGAACTCTGGGCCTGGGCTCTGTCCCTCAACTCTCTAGTTCAAGGCTAGCGCTCTACCACTTGAGCCACAGCGCCACTTCCAGTTTTCTGAGTGGTTCATTGGAGTCTCATGGACTTCCCTGCCGTGTCTGGCTTTGAACCACCAAGATCAACATTTTGCACAGGCTGGCCTCCAACTACAATCCTCTGGATCTCCACTTCCCAATTAGTTAGAATTACAGACATGAGTCACTACACCTGGTCTCCAAAGAACCTTTTTTAAAAACACAGCTCCAGGCCCTAGGCCTAGAGATTCTTATTGCATAGGTCTGGTGAGGACCTGGAATTTGGTTGCATAGCTAGATAGGGACCCTGTTCCAAGGAGTAGCTTCCATCTGTCCAATGTTTGCAACTACCCCCACCTCCTCCCTGAGGCTTGCTGACCCCCAAAGTAGGATCCATCAGTGAGGCGGGTGTCCTGGGCACCACGTGCCAGCACGCTGAGCAGCCCATGCTGGATGAAGTACATCTTCCTGCCCACGGAGCCCTCACGCACCACGAGGTCTCCTGGCTGGAAGACCTCAAAGCGTAGCTTGGTGAGCACTGCGGTGACGAAGCTGGGGTCAGCATGGGCAAACAGAGGCATGTGGGCTACTAGGCCCCGACAGGTGAAGTTAATGATCTCCTGGGCAGAAAAGAGGCTTGTTAGCTGGCTGTGTACTCCCCCCATCCCAAGACGTCCCCACCTAACCCATCTGTCTCTAGATATTGCACCCCTAGATCAAGACCTGAAAAAGGCTAGGATTATTGCAGGGGACTTGGAACCATCCCTAAGCTCCAGTCTTCAGAACACTCCCATGGGTCCTCATGGAAACACTTCTCCCAAATAGAACCCCCTGAAGTCTTTCCTCCATATATATTTCACTCCCACAAGACCTTCAAGAAAGACCTAAGAAGCCCTTCTAACACCTGGCCTCTGTAAGGGCCTCTAAAGGCTTCACTCCTCACAGGAGCATCTGTAGACCAATATTTCCTACTCCCAGACAGCACCCTAGAAGTCAGGATCCTTGATAAGCCCCACCCTCGGAGCCCAGCCCAGCCCAGCCCAGCCCCACCTCCCGCAGTGGCTCGCTCAGCTCGCCTAGGATGCTCTCCTCATCAAACATCTTGCCCTGGTAGCGATGCTCGTAGTACTCATGGATGCGCTGCCGTGTGTCAGCTGGCAGCTTGTGGAAGGACATGTACTGCTCCACCTGCTTGTACTGGAGGGCCAACCCATTGTCAGCAGAAAAAGTATACAGACATAGAGCCAGAACAAGGGAGGGGGAGGTGAAAGGTCATAGACGCAGGTCAGACCCAGAGGGGTAAAACATTGAGCCGGACATGGACACACAGGGCCACAGAGGACATATCGATAATGGTAAATATAGGGAAGACACACAGCAGTCACAGAAAAACCCAGATATGAGCAGAGGAGGGGTCCAATAACAAAATTCAGCACAAACAAGGAAAAGGTTCACATAGGGTATGGGACAAATGGTCATGAGGCAGGGAAGAACATAGAGGCTTATCAAAATGGGCCTTAAGTTGAGCTACCCAATTTTCAGCACCTCTCCATGCCCACCCCTTCCCTCTCCTGTCCCTGCTGACCTTCTCTTGGTACTGACGCCGGGAAGAGTCCAGGGACTGGATGAGTGCAGTGGCATGACCGATGAACATGGCGTAGCACGTGGCACCCACAATCATGCTGAGCATGGTGAGCCAGACGTCAGGCATGCCTACAGGTGCCTGCTGCCCATAGCCAATGCACAGCATGTGGCTCATGGCCTTGAACAGGGCGTGGGAATACTGGCGGCCCCACGAATGGTTCTGGGGGGCAGAGTACATTGTAGATCTGGGCATGGGTCCCTCAGAACCTCACTCTTTAGCTGCCTCTTTTTCTCTTTGAGTCCTTCTACTTCAGACCTTCCTTCAGGAGACACTTGTTTGATTGTGGAGTCCCTTGAAGCACAAGGGGCCTGTTTTGCAACTTGGGGGGACCTCAGTTTCTGCCTAGGCTTCCTTTACTTGCCCGCTCCCTCCAACACACAAGGACTCCATCTGGAACTCTCTCCTTTCACCTCCCTCCAACCCACCTCCTCTTATCTTCTCTGTTGATTATCTCTGACCTCCTGCTCCCAGGTCCATCCCTGTTACTTGGTCAGAAGAGCCCTTAGAAAGCCCAGGAGTGGCAGAGCTGTGGGGGCTTCTCACCACCATGCGGTTCATGGAGACCCAGCAGTCGGGAGGAAAGTCCTGCAGCATGGGGACCAGGAACTGCAGACAGCCATCCCAGTGACAGAGGAGCAGCATCATCCCAATGAGGTTGAAGATGCGAACCACAGCGCTGGCCAGGTCATAGGTCATGTGAAAGATCTGAGGAGTCCGAGGAAGGGCTGCTGTGGACAGGAACCCCTCCCTGCTGGTCCTCCTCCAGTCCTAGCCTTGCAAATTCTCTTTGAACTTCTCTCTTGCCCCAGCTTCCCTGAATTAAAAAAATGTGGCTACTATTTTTTTTTGTACAGTTTTATAGCATGCACACAGAACTAATACAAAGTAGGTTGTGTTATTATTTTCATCTCGTAGATAGGAAAAGTGAGGCCAATCAAGTGCCTAGAATCACATAGTAAGTGCCACAGCAGAGACTCAAACTGGTCTGCTGCACAGGTGTAGCATAGAAAAGAGGAGAAGGGGGCTTTTTACAATGTAAGGTTCAGGCCAAGTGTATAAGAACTAGAGCAGGCAGCTCTTCCTCTCCAACAAAAGTAATCCTAACAACTAATTTGCTGAGAACTTACTAGGCTACAGATGCCTTTCTAAGTGCTTTATACGAATTAACTCCTTTAATCCTTCAACTAAATCATAATTAAATATATGATTACCATCTTAGAGAGTAAGAATCAGTCTTGTATATATTTTAGATTTTAAAAATTAGGATCTGACCCCCAGGAAATGAGTTTGTTTGCTAGTCCTGGGGCTTGAACTCAGGGCCTAGGCACTGTCCCTGAGCTTCTTTTGCTCAAGGCTAGTACTCTACCACTTGAGCCACAGTGTTACATCTGGCTTTTTCTGTTTATGGGTACTGAGGAATCAAACCCAGGGCTTCATGCATGCTAGGCAAGCACTCTACCACTAAGGCACATCCCCAGGCAGGAAATGAGATTTTTAGAACCTGTACTCCCAACCACTGAACTCTGCTGCCCTGACTTAGCCACGTCTTCTTTCCATCCATCTTCTACCCAGCCATCAACTAGCTCTAAAGTGTTTATCCAGTTGCTGTGCATTACCCTCCAGCACCGCCTGCCCCGCCCCAGGTCTCATTCATCCAACACTTATTCTGTTCCTGTCAATTCTTCCATGGAAGCCTCATCTACCTGCCCCATCCCATAAAGTCACCAGGATCCCCACCCACAGCACCCTCCCACTGAGGAATCTGCAAGCCCCCCTGCCCACCTCCCCACCCCACCTCCTCCCACTGGTGTATGTAGCGGATGAGGCGGGAGAGGCGGAGCAGTCGCAGCAGGCTGAGGATCTTGGTAAAGCGAACGATGCGCAATGCTCTCGCTGTTTTGTAGACCTCAGCATCCAGCCTTGGCTCTAGCTCCACCACTAGGAAAATGTAATCCACTGGGATAGAGGAGATGAGGTCAACCAGGAACCAGGTACGCAAATAGCGAGTGCGGATGGCACGTGGTGCCAACAGGATCTCAGAGCCCTCCTCCACTACAATGCCCGTTCGGAAGTTGAGCACCAGATCCAGCAAGAAGAAAGTGTCAGAGAGGACATTGAAGACAATCCAGGGTGGGGAGTTCTCCTCCTTGAAAAAGGTGATACCCACTGGCAGTACGATGAGGTTTCCCACCATCAGCAGCAGCATGATCAGATCCCAGTAAAACCTAAGAGAGGATTGGAATGCAGAGTAAGACCAAGGTGATGTTTCACCAGTACAACAAGGACAGAGGTCTGACACTGCCAAGAAAGAGTGGGCAGAATATAGATTAGAATATAGATTAATGGTCACTAGGAGGGAAAATTAGGACCATCATTTGGGAAACTAGTTCCATATCATTTAGTTAAGTCAAACATTTGCATTCCCTGCAGAGCAACAATTCTGTCCCTAGGAACACATGCACTTTAGGGAATGTGCTCCAAGACATATACACAGGAAACTTACAGCAGGATTAAATTTGGTACAATTCAAATGACTATCTATAGAAAATGTAGGTAGGACAAGAAAGGGGCTGACAATATGCCTACTAGGCAAAATACTATGAGTTTCAGCGTCACCAAAGGAAAAAAATCCTACATATAAATATGCTGCAACATATTCACTCTATATCTAGGAAACCACTCAACTATAGCTACATTCAGTAGTAGTAGAGGTGGATCTCTCAAATTCAATGTTGAGCAGAAGAAACAAAGAAACATGATATATATCCAGATGCAAAGAAATATGATACATATCCAAATGATTCCACTGGCACTATGTTTCAAAACCAGGCAAAACTAAACTATATACATTGCTTTAGAATTCACAGAAAAGTAACAAAATTGTTTTAGAAATTAAAGAGTCCCAGAGGGGCTGGGAATGTTGCTTATTTGTAGAGTGCTTGGCTATCATGCATGAGCTCTGGGTTCAATTCCTCAGTACCACATAGAAAAAGCTGGAAGTGACACTGTGGCTCAAGTGGTAGAGTTCTAGCCTTGAGCAAAAGAAGCTCAGGGATGGGGCTGGGAAGGTGGCTCAGTGGTAGAGTGCTTACCTTGCATGCATGAGGCCCTGGGTTCAATTCCTTAGCACCACATAAGCAGAAAAGGCCAGAAGTGGTGCTAAGGCTCAAGTGCTAGAGTGCTAGTCTTGAGCAGAAGAGCTGAGGGACAGCACCCAGGCACCCAATGTCCCGCTGGCGAAGAAGAAGAATAAGAAGGAGAAGGAGAAGGAGAAGGAGGAGAAGGAGAAGGAGAAGGAGAAGGGGAGAAGGAGAAGGAGAAGAAGGAGAAGAAGAAGAAGAGGAGGAGGAGGAGGAAGAAGGCTCATGTAATTGTAACCTCTCTATATGGTATTCTCACAATAAAAAAAAAACTTATTAAAACTAAATTTAAAAAATAAAAATAAATAAGAAGCGGGGTGCCAGTGGCTCACGCCTGTAATCCTGGCTACTCAGGAGGCTGAGATCTGAGGCTCACGGTTCAAAGCCAGCCCGGGCAGGAAAGTCCATGAGACTCTTATCTCCAATAAACCACTAGAAAACCAGAAGTGGCACTGTGGCTCAAGTGGTAGAGCACTCACCTTGAGCTAAAGAGCTGAGGGATACACCCAAGCCCAGAGTTCAAGCCCCAGGATGACAATGATGAAGAAGAAGAGGAAGAGGAGGAGGCGGAGGAGGAGGGGGAGGAGGAGGAGAAGCAGCAGCACCATTATATACTTAGCCTGGTCTAGGCCACAAGTACTTTGTGTGTGTGTGTCAGTCAGGGGACTTGAACTCAGGGATAGGTGCTGCCCCTGAGTTCTTTTTGCTCAAGGCTAGCATGCTAGCACAGCCACAGCTCCACTCTAGTTTTCTGGTGGCTAATTGGAGATAAGAGTCTCATGAACTTTCCTACCCTGGCTGGCTTTGAACAATGATCCTTGGATCTCAGCCTCCTGAGTAGCTAAGATTATAGGTATGAGCCACCAGCACTGGGCACAAGTTCAATTTTCAACATAATCCTCCCTCCACACACACACACACAAATCTACATAGGAGGTTCGGAGCTAGTCTAGCAGATAAATTTGAGAGACTTGTATCTTCAATTAAGGAGTAAAAACCTAGAAGTGGAAGCATTGTTCAAATGGTAGACTGCCAGCCTTTAGCAAAGAAAAGTTACTCAAGAGTGTAAGACCCACTGGTTGCTGGTTGGCTTATGCCTGTAATCCTAAACTACTCAAGAAGTCGAGATCTGCCAGGTGCTGGTGGCTCATGCCTGTAATCCTAGCTACTCAGGAGGCTGAGATCTGAGGATCGCGGTTCAAAGCCAGCCAGGGCAGGAAAGACTGTGAGACTCCTATCTCCAATAAACCACCAGAAAGCCGAAAGTGGCACTGTAGCTCAAGTGTTAGAGCGCTCGCCTTGAGCTGAAGAACTGAGGGACAGCACTCAGGCCCAGAGTTCCAAGAGTTCAAGCTCCACAACTGAGAAAAAAAAAAAAAAAAAGAGGCTGAGATCTGAGATCTGAGGATGGCAGTTCAAAGCTACTCTGGGCAGAAAAGTCCCTGTGACACTCTTATCTCAATTAACCAACAGAAAACAGAAGTGGTGTTGTGGATCAAAGTGATAGAGTGCTAGCCTTGAGCAAAAAAAGTTACAGAACAGAGTCCGGACCCTGAGCTCAAGCCCCACAACTGACAAAAAAAAAAGGGCAGGGGAGGGAGGGTGGTTTGGAAATGTGGCTCAGTGGTAGAGTGCTTACCTAGCATGCATGAAGCTCTGGGTTCAATTCCTCAGTACCACATAAACAGAAAAGACTGGAAGTGGCACTATGACTCAAGTGGCAGAGTGTTATCCTTGAGCAAAAGAAGACAAGGACAGTGCCTAGGCCCTGAGTTCAAACCCCAGGACTGGCAAAAAAAAAAAAAAAAAGTGTGAGGACCTGAGTTCATGCCCTAGTACTGCAAAAGGAAAAAAGGATGGGCTGGGAAGGTGGCTCAGTGGTAGAGCGCTTGCCTTGCATGCATGAGGCCCTGGGTTCGAAAGCCGGAAGAACCACTGTGCAAGTGGTAGAACGCTAGCCTTGAGCTGAAGAGCTGAGGGACAGCGCCCAGGCCCAGAGTTCAGGCCCCATGACTGGACCCCAAAAAAAAAAGAAAAGAAAAGAAAAGAAAAAAGGATTTGGGAATGTGAGACATCACTTAGTGAGGCTTCTACAATGATAGCAATATACACCTCTTTTTTCTCATGTTCCTAGGGCTTGAGCTCAGGCCTCAGACACTATGGACACTGAGCTTTTTTTTTGCTCAAGACTGGCACTTCAGCCAAAGCTCCACTTACAAGCCGTGTGTGTGTGTGTGTGTGTGTGTGTGTGTGTGTGTGTGTGTGTGTGTGTGTGTGTGTGTGTGTGTGTATGTGTATTTGTGATTAATTGTAGATACGAATCTCAGGTTCCTTCCTTCTTCCCTCCCTCCCTCCCTCCCTCCCTTCTTCCTTCCTTCCTTCCTTCCTTCCTTCCTTCTTTCTTTCTTTCCTTCTTTCTTTTTCTTTTTGTCAGTCATGGAGCTTGAACGCTGGGCCTGGGCGCTGTCCCTCAGGTCTCCAGCTCAAGGCTAATACTCTACCACTTGAGCTGCAGCGTCACTTCTGGTTTTCTGGTGGTTTATTGGAGATAAAAGTCTCCTGGGGCTGGGAAGGTGGCTCAGTGGTAGAGCGCTTGCCTTGCATGCTTGAGGCCCTGGGTTCGATTCCTCAGCACCACATAAGCAGAAAAAAAAGCCGGAAGTGGCGTTGTGGCTCAAGTGGTAGAGTGCTAGCCTTGAGCTGAAGAGCTGAGGGACTGCGCCCAGGCCCAGAGTTCAGGCCCCACGACCAGACCCAAAATCAAAACAAAACAAAGAGTCTCCTGGACTTTGCTGCTCAGGCTGGCTTTGAACTGTGATCCTCAGATCTCAGTCTCCTGAGTTGCTAGGATTACAGGTGTGAGCCCCAGTGCCCAACTCTCAGGTACTTTCCTGACGGGCTGGCTTTGAATTGTGATGCTCAGATCTTGGCTTATTGAGCAAATAGGATTAGAATCATGAGCCACCAGCGCCCAGCAATGTACACCTCTTGACATAAATAGTTGTTACATAAAAGCTTGCTTTATAATTATAGATATACATGATATACATATATGTATGTGTATATATTCATCCCTACTATGTGAAACTGGTGTCATCATTATTAAATATTTTAAAATTTGTAAAAGCAGATATAGTACTCTATGTTAACTTCACAAGGTTGTTAAAATTTTTCCTTCGAGACAATGGATGTGACAATGCTGTACAAATAGTATTTGGTGCTATGACTCACCCACCCTTTAGTCCCAGATTTGAGAAAAGGTTGCTGCTTCTCTAGCTCTCTGACCATTCCTAGTCTAGGACCTCATGTCTTCCTCAGCCTCTCCCACCCATTCCTTCTCTACAGCACCACTGGACCCATAAAATCCTATTACTCTGTGAGGTGGTCTATTACCCTACCTCCTGACTGAACTAAGCACTAAGCTTTCTAGGGATTTCCACCCCCCCCCACCTCCCCCACACACCAGCACCTTTGATGGCTGCACACAGAAGAACTCCTAAGGAGATCCCAAGGCAGTGAGACTTGAGCTATGCATTCCTTTTCTTTTCTAACCTCCCTGCACCTGCTGGGTGTGCCCACTGAGACTCCGGTTGAGCCTAGGCAAGGGAAAGCTAGACTGCTTTGGCAGAAGCTGTGGAAAAAAGGAGGTCAGTAGGGAGCATGGTGAAGCCTTCATTCAGAGAAAAATTAGTGGATAATCTGAGAGACTCAAATACCTATGGTGGTTTTAATTTTAGTACACATCTAATCCTAGCATAAAGCCAAAACACAACCCGGTCTGACTGTGATTGCAAAATCAATCCTTCAGCCCCTGAGAGGGAACTAGGTGATTCCCAAATCAAGGTCCCCAGGAAGCCCCTCAAACTGTGTGCTTAAAAAACAAACCCTTTAGTGTGCCCCCCCCCCTTTTTGGTTTGCTGAAGAAAGATCTTGCGTTGTGAGATACTGGGAGAGAAGAAAAGGTTTGCTTAAGCCATCAGTGCATCTTCACAGCCTGACTCACAGGCGGTCACAAGCCCGGCGGGTGATGCAAGTAGAAGATGGAGAAAAGGCACAATCATAAGGGGGATGTGGCTTCTGGGGACAAATCTGAGGGTGAACTGGGGGAGGGGAGGAAGATCCAGGGGAGACTAGAAAAGGTGCACTGGCAAGGTGAAAGCCAGGCAGTAAAAAGAGAAGTAGAAGGACAATGGGAGCAAAAGGAACAATTAATGTGGATGTCTCTGGATGCACAATAATTAATCTAAATCTCCAACTGTGTTTCCTTCACACTTTGTCTTTTCCCAGGTTAGCAGCTCCGCACACATCTCCACCTCATCCAAAAACTGTCCTTCATTTCCCCCAAGGACAGGGCTGCTCTCCTCCCCTAGCGACCTTGATGTAGAGGTACAGCTTGATGGGGACTGTAAAATGGCCCAACCCCCACTTTCAGTCCCTTCTCCCGAGGAATCACCTGGGCGGTGGTCCTGCTTTGCTGCCTTAACCGCTTTGAGTTTTGGCCCCGCCCCACAGCACCCGCCTTCAGCACCAGGGACAGCAACCAGAGCTGTGGTCAGGACCCCCCACCCCTTCCCAGGGTCCCTATCTCTCTAGGTAGCTTATCCAGCTGAGATAGACAGGTGCTGGGGGTGGGGTAGAGGGTGGCATCTAGCAGGGTTCGACTTCTCCTCAAGCTGACCCGAGCCTTGGGATATGATATAAATTTTCAGATTCCAAACTAGGGTAGTCCCTGTGATCCAGATGGGCTACGGGGTTCCTGCAATGGGAAAACAAGACCTCTGGAGATTTCTTGATGTTTACTTGCCCTTTCTAGAGTCTCAGCCCGACAATCACGGAGGACCACCGGCCGAGGATAGCCTGCCCAGGAATTCCTAGGTTGGGTAGGGGGAGGAAATTCTCCTGCTGCACCGGGGACCCCTGGGTGACTCTGGAGGGTAGGGCGGGCCTGGCATCCGCGTCGCTGCCCACGGGGGTGGGATCAGTGTCCTCCGCCCTCCTGGCCGGGCCCCCAATACCGGAAGTCGCTGTAGGGGTGGATGATCCAGGCCCCCGCTGACTTCACCCGCTCCTGCTCGATTTCCACTGCCTTGTGGCTGCCGAACACCCGGAGGGAGAACTTGTTGACCGTGGGCTGCAGCAGCGTCCCGAGCTGCCTTCGCTTAGGCTCCGGCGCGGACCCCGGGTTCCGACCCGAGGCCGCGTTCGCTGGAGCCGGAGCAGCGGGAGGCGCCGCTTCCAGCCCGGGGGTCGTCCCTTCGCTGGCCCCGGCCGCCGACCGCTGCTCCGCCTCCATGACGGCCAGCTCACACGCTTGGCCTCTCAGACCCCTCCGCAGCCATCCGGGGGTCCGCGACCCCTCAGGCGTAGGAGCCGGAGCAGCCCCGCAGGCTCGGAGCGGAGGCGTCGTCGGCTCCGAACCGCCAGCCCGCGCGGCGGAGGGGGTGTGTGCTCCGGGCCGCCGGCGGCGGGACTCGCTGCGCCCTCTGGCGCGGGCCGCGGGAACACTGGGCGGGGCGGCGGGGGCGGACCGAGGAAGCCGGGGCTGGGGGGAGGCGGGGGGGGGGGGGGGGGGGGGGGAGGGGGAAGACTCCGCGGTGGGTGTGGCCTAGCGCTCGGGGGTGGCCCCGCCGAGGTTTGGGCAGAGTAGGGGAAGCACAGCCGCCGCCGAGAGGGCGTGGCCTGCGGTTAATGGGCTTTTACTCTCTGAGAGCCAGAGAGGTGGGGCCATCTGCAAGTGGCGGGAAACAGCTTGCCGAAAGGGGGGCCAGGGCGTGGGGGAGCTGATGCGAGGAGAGAGGCGATCTGAGATCTGATATCAGAGATAATGTTTTATTTCGTTTTGCTTTGCCTTTTGAGACAAGAGTTTCACTGTGTAGCCTAGGCTGACCTTTGCTTCTTCTTCACTGCCCTTACCCATGGTTTTATGTCCCGATTCTGCACTCTCCTAAGTCTTTCCCTCCCTTTCTGAGCTCCTCCAAGCTGCTGCCCCTGCCATATTTCCTAATAGTGTCAACCAGCCTTCACCAATGCAAAAATTCTTCACTTAGTGGTTACCCAGGATACAAACATGAGTATAAAAGTTGTAGCTATTGGGCTGGGAGTGTGGCTTAGTGGTGAGTGCTCTTGCCTAGCATGTGTGAAGCCCTGGGTTCGATTACTCAGCACCACATAAACAGAAAAAGCCAGAAGTGGTGCTGTAACTCAAAGGGCAGAGTGCTAGCTCTGAGCAAAAGAAGCTCAGGGACAGTGTCCAGGCCCTGAGTTCAAGTCCCAGGACTGGCAAAAACAAAACAACAACAAGAAGTTGTAGCTAGGGACTGGGAAGGTGGCTCAGTGGTAGAGCACTTTCCTTGCATGCATGAGGCCCTGGGTTCGCACCACATAAGCAAAAAGAAAAAAAGCCGGAAGTGGCGCTGTGGCTCAAGTGGTAGAGCCTTAGCCTTGAGCTGAAGAGCTGAGGGACAGGGCCCAGGCCCAGAGTTCAGGCCCCACGATCGGACCCCCAAAAAGAAAGAAAGAAAGAAAGAAACGAAGGAATGAAAGAAACGAGAAAGAGAGAAAGGGAAGAGAGAAAAAGAAAGGAAGGGAGGAAGGAAAAGAAAAAAAGAAAGGAAGAAAGAAAGAAAAGTCCCCCTGAAACTCTTATCTCCAATAAACTATTCAAAAAAGCCAAAAGTGGTGCTGTGGCTCAAATGGTAGAGTGCTATCCTTGAGCTAAAGAGCCCAGGGACAGTGCCTGTTAGGATCCATCACAACCATCCCAGGGGACCATGCAGAGGCAGGCAGGCACAGGAGAAAGATTAGTATAAGGTTTATTAGGGCTGGGCATGTGCCTTAGTGGTAGAGCCTAGCATGCATGAAACCCTGGGTTTGATTCCTCAGTACCACATAAACAGAAAAAGCTGGAAGTGGCGCTGTGACTCCAGTGGTAGAATGTTAGCCTTGAGTAAAAGAGGCTTAAGGACAGTGTCCAGGCCCTGAGTTCAAGCCCCAGGACTGGCAAAAAAACAAAATGAAACAAAAACAACAATAAGGCTTATTAGAGGGGTCATATCTCCCCTGGGAGAAGGAACACTGTAGCATCTGCCTCTATCCAGGAAGGTAGCTCTGGGGATAGTGGTGAGGTGAGTGCTCAGGTAGGACTGGGCAGAGAGAGGGAGTAGCCAACTATATGGTAGGAACTCTAGGGCAGAGAGGAGCTCAGGTCTGGGTGAAGCTGATGACTGGAGGTGAGGATAATGCTAACTATAGACAGTCCCTGAGTTCAAAAATCCCAACAACCAAAAAATAAAATAAAAGTCAATCTCTCCCAGCCTAATTCTTTTTTCATACTTTACCAGTCACACTTTTTTTTTTTTTTATCATTTGTCTTTTTACCAGGTACATTTCCCCCCACCCCACCCCCCCAGTCCTGGGGCTTGAACTTTAGGCCTAGGTGCTGTCCCTGAGCTTCTTGTCCCTTTTTCAAGGCTAGTTCTCTACCTCTTGAGCCACAATTCACTTCTGGCTTTTTTGAGTACTTTATTGGAGATCAGAGTCTCATGGACTTTCTTGCTTGGGCTGGCTTCCAACTGCAATCCTCAGATCTCAGCCTCCTGAGTAGCTAGAATTATAGGTGAGAGCCATTGGCACCCAGCTACCAGTTACCTTTCTAAAACCTAAATACAAGCTTGAAGCCAGGAGCCCACACCTGTAATCCCTAGCTACTCAGGAGGCTGATAAAACAGGAGAATGTACGGAATCTAAGGCTTAGTGAAGGTAACTCAGAAATTATGGTATTTATAAACACAGAGGTGCTGTCTTTGCTTCAAAGAGAGACAACAGGATGTATTCCTTCCTAAAGGATGCATTCCTCACCCAGGGATTAATAACTGTCTTTCTCACACAAGGATTAACAACTGTCTGATAGATGTCCCAAAATGCAGATAGCAGGACACCTCCTTGTCTCAAGGATAGCGATCTGTTTTATGGCAAGATAGATTCTTACTTGGAAACACAGAGAATAACAACAGGTGTGATTAGAGCAAAGACAAAGCACCTAGCTATACATAAAACCAGACCCCCTGCCTTTACCCTATAAATAACCTAATAGTCCAAGGAGCTATGTCTTTCTGGGTGTCTCATGTGTGTATCTGTCTCTATGTCTCTCTGGATCTGTCTCTGCCTCTGTGTGTGCCTGCAGGCATCTGTGTGTGTGTGTGTGTGTGTGTGTGTGTGTCTGTGTGTGTCCCTATGAGAGTACCCACACACTGCTAGAATGTACCCTTGCCCTTCTATTTGTCTGCTTTTTTGTCTGTTTGTCAGCAGGACTGCTTGTTTACTTACTCAATAGAGCTCTCCAAGTTTTCTTTTTTTTTTTCCCCAAGTTTTCTTATCATTGTGACTTGTCCAAAAATTCTTATTCTGTCATTGAAGTCAAAGACCCTAAGTGAAGAGTTTCTATATTTAAAAGGAAGCTTCATGGCTGGGGAGTTGGCTCAGTGGTAGAGTGTTTGCCTTGCATGCTTGAGGCCCTGGGTTCGATTCCTCAGCACCACATAAGCAGAAAAAAAAAAGCCGGAAGTGGTGCTGTGGCTCAAGTGGTAGAGTGCTTGCCTTGAGCTGAAGAGCTGAGGGACAGTCCCCAGGCCGAGTTCAGCCCCCACGACCGACAAAATAAATACATAAATAAATAAAAGGAAGCTTCACTAAAGCTCACCTCCATCAGGCAACAGCTGAGATCTGGTTTGAAGCCAAGCCAAGAAGGAAATTCCAGGAGGCTCTTATTTCCAATTAACCACCTAAAAGCTAGAAGTGGGGCTGTGGTACAGGGTTAGCCTTGAACAAAAAAGCCTAGGGACCTTACCCAGGTCCTGAGTTCAATCCCTAATACCCATAAAAAAACAAAACAAAACAAAACAAAGCGGGCTGGGAATGTGGCTTAATGGTAGAGTGTTTTTCCTGCCCAGGGTTGGCTTTGAACCTCGATCCTCAGATCTCAGACTCCTGAGTAGCTAGGATTACAAGCGTGAACCACCAGTGCCTGGCTCCCCTGAGCTCTTTTGCTCAAGACTAGCACTGTACCACTTTGAGTCACAGCTCCGCTTTTGGCTTTTTTGGTAGTTTTGAAATAGGGTGACCTGGTGTGGCCAGCACCATCTTGGCCATGTGGAGGATGATAGGGTCTGGCATCTTGTATTCATGGTGGGGGAAGGTGAAAGCACTGGCTGATAGTTTACTAAACCTGTCAGTCTAGTACCTGGGCCTGGGAATTTCCTGTGGCCCTGCCCCCTAACCCGACCCTATTTAGGCCTGGTCCATCTCAGGAGCCATGATGCTATGCCACTTGTCTCCATGTTCATATCCTGTCTTCTATCTCCTGGTTCTTCTCTGGCTACCATGGTGTCCAAATTCAGATCTCCATTGGAGCTGTATTGGTTTATTGGCATTTTTGTTCTTTCTTTCCTCTCTGGCCTTTATGCCAGTTTTTTTTTTTTTTTTAAACCGTGCTAAGTGTATTTACTGGCTGCTGGTCTTTGAGACAGGAGTCTACCAGGCAGTTGCTAGCCTTTTAATAAAGACTCTTAAGATCTGACATCTCAAAAATGTGGCTTTTCCATTTTCTCACCTTACAACAGTTTATTGTAAATAAGTATTCTAAGGTCTGAGTCAGCTTGCCAATGATTAAGGCTCCACCCTGTGTCCACCTGTTATAAAAATATGTTACAATTTCCGGATACTAAGCCACATTCCCAGTCCTAGTTTATACATTTTTTAAGTCTCAAAACACAGTTCTCAAATGGGTTACAACAGGCCCAGATTGTCCCCTTCTCTTCTTCTCCACACCCCCCCCCCCAGGCTCAAGTTTCCTTCAGGACAAAAGGTAGGAGACTCTTTGCCCAGGTTCTTTTTAGGCTATGTTTGGAGAATCAGAGAGCACCAAGTATGTCCATAGTCAGGTTTCCCAAACAGTGACTAATAACGACAATCCTTTCTTCTAAACCTCCAGAACGAAATAAGTAAATCACAGATATTTGAACCAAAAGGCGAAAAGTGCGTCAGGATGGAAAAAGACACAAGGGGTAAGAGCTGACTGGCAGACTGATCCGGCGCGCCCCTGGCCCATCCCTGCCCCCTCGAACTTCCGCCCTCAGCACCCCAGGGACTCTGACTGGTCCAGGCCCCGGAGCTAGCTGAGCACGTGGTAGAGCACGGTACCCTGGGGGCGGAGCCTAGGGGTAGCTGGGAAGCGACGCAGGACGTGCGTGCGTGCGTGCGTGCTCGCTCACGGCGGCGGCGGCGGAGCAGAGAGGCCAGAGCCGGAGATCGAACTGGGATCGGGCCCCGGGCGGGGGCGGTGCGAGCGGCGCCAAGCGGATCCTGGGGGCGGGGACGGAGCCGGGTCGGGCGGGACTGGAACGGAGCCCGGGAACGGGGCGGGAGGTCCTAGGGTCCCGGGTTGGGGGGGGTGGAGCCGCACTTCGTCGCCGCGGGGGTGCCGGGACTCCGGCCGCTGTGCCGCCGCCATCACGGACTTCCTGTGGGACAAGCGCACGGGCCTCGCCGCCAGAACGGTGAGCGCGCGGACATACGGACCACGGCACCGCGCGGAAAAATGGCGACCGTGGGGCGGGCGGGGTAGGATTGGATTGGGGGCAAGTGATGGAGGCGAGATTAGGAGCGGAGGAGGGTTGAACTTTGCGGAGCTCAGAGTAAGAAGATGAAGGAGGTCGGCATGCCTTAGGTGTACTTGAGAAAGCATGGAAAACTTGGGAGGGACCAAAGTAAGAGAAAGGGTGATGAGGTAGGCATAGGAGTTGCTCGAGAGATGCAAAAGAACCTGGTATTGAAGTTGGGCTAAGTAGTCCAATCCTAGCCTGAAAAGTATCACTTGAAGCTTGCTGGAAGAATTTGATGCTAGGACCGAATTCGATGTCTCTGGATAGGAATGGAGGCCGTGAGAAGGCTTAGAAGTTGAAAAAGGTAGCCTAGAGATGTTGTGTTTTTCCTGCAAAGGCCCTGTGAGTGTCTTCAATGGCAGTGTGTTCTTTGTAAAATGGCATTTATATAGTTATGCTCATCAGCGTTGGATTACCTAGAAAAATCTTGTGCTTCCATTTTCTTGGTTTCCTTCCAGCTCTATTTGAACAAGATTGTGTCAAATTATCATCCTCCCCAATTTGAAGAGGTTGGGAAGAAGTTGCCCAGAATGGGAGCCAGATGTTGAAGTCAATTTTCTTTCTTTCTTTTTTTTTTAATAATTGGTCGTGGGGCTTGAACTCAGGGCCTAGGCACTGTCCCTGAGCTCTTCAGTTCAAGCCTAGTGCTCTACCATTGAGCCACAGCACAACTTCCGGTTTTCTGGTGGTTAACTGGAGTCTCACTGACATTCTTGCTGCCCAGACTGGCTTTGAAGCTGGATCCTCAGATCTCCCCCCTGAGTAGCTAGGATTACAGGAGTGAGCCATGGGCGCCCGGCTATGAAGTCAAAACTTTTCCACATTTGATTCTTCCTTTCCCTCACCAATGTGTCTGTCTCTGGACCTTTTTCATCTGTCCTGTTCTTTTCCATGGTTGTGACTGATTTCTCTCCAATTTCATTCCTTGAGGGGAAAAACAGATTTGTGGATCATACTATTTCCTATGCCATTAACTTGAGCTGCTCAACTCTCAGCCAAGTAGTGCTGATATTAGTTTAAAACCATTTATTCTCAAATTCATAAATATAGTAAGGGAAGGGCTAAGTGGAAAATTGACTATACTAAAACCTCTCATGATGGATTTGGTCACAGCTATGAGAGGGACAGACTTAAACCCCTAGAATATGCTAGTATTTAGTATTTGTTTTATACATACATTTCTGGAGAACTAAATTCTTGCCCTTGGGGCTATGATAATCAAGATGTACTGTTAATGACTGTAAAACATAGCTGTGTAAACTAAAGCTTTATTCTGTTGTGAAGAACTCATGATGACAGAGTTGCATATCTGAGGTTGTAGCAGGGACAAACTGGCCATCTGCATCAGCCACATTCCCTCACCTCTAATGATCTGTGGCTCAGACATGAAAGTTTTCATGGACCCATATTTGAAGAGGATGAAAGTAGAGTAGTTTGAAGAAAATAAATGTAGAACAGTTGAACTCAAGGGACTTTCTAGAGTTTGCAAACAAAATTTGTAAGTGACTGTATAGTCCCAGCAAGAAAAAAAAAAGTAACAGAAGTAGACATTAAAGATCAGAAAGCAGCTTGTCAGAACCTTTGGAAACAGCCACTCCTCGGAGGAGATTTTGAGAAACTCAAGAATTTTCCCTACCATTTTCACTTATCCTTTCCTTCCAGATGCCTCATCCCCGAAGGTACCACTCCTCAGAGAGAGGCAGCCGAGGGAGTTACCATGAACAGTATCGAAGCCGAAAGCATAAACGACGAAGAAGTCGCTCCTGGTCAAGTAGCAGTGATCGGACAAGGCGGCGCAGGCGGGAGGATAGCTACCATGTTCGTTCCCGAAGGTGAGACCTCAAGAAGAGGGCTGACTGTAGGCACTAACTTGACCATTTATTGGTTCCATGCTAAGGACACTGGGTTAAACAATTGGCAGTGGATAACAAGTTGTATAACAAAGCTGAATTATTGGCACACTTCTGTAATCTCAGCACTGGGGAGGCTGACTAAGGCAAGAGGATCAGAATTTGAAGCCAGCCTGAACTGTATAGTGAAATCCTGTCTCAAGAAACCAAATTGGCCCAAGTCTGGTGTCTTATGCCTGTAACCCTAGCTACTCAGAAGGCTGAAACCTAAGGCTCTGAGTTCAAAACGAGCCTGGGCAAAAAAGTCCCCATGAAACCTTTTTGTTGTTGTTGTGGGGTTTGAACTTCTGCCTGGGCCCTGTCCCTCAGCTCAAGGCAAGTGCTCTACCACTGAAGCCACAGTGCCACTTCCAGTTTTCTGGTGGTTAATTGGAGATAAGAGTCTCATGGTTTTCCTGCCTGGGCTGGCTTTTGAACCACAATCCTCAGATCTCAGCCTCCTGAGTAGCAAGGATTACAGGCATGAGCTGTGAGACTCTTATCTCCAGTTAACCAACAGAGAACTAGAAGTAGAGCTGTGACTCAAAGCCTTGAGCAGAGAAACTCAGTGACAGTGCCCAGATCCTGAATTTAAGCCACAGTATTGGCAAAAAGGGACATCTGAGCTTGTCTTGAGGACAAGTATGAGTCAACTGTGAGAACTGTCTTCCGGTAGTGGGAAAGTATATACAAAGACTGGGCACTAGAGGTCGCTAATGAGCTAGTATGTAAGAGAAAGCTAGGTCTGTTTGATTTAAATAATTTAGTGGAATGTTCATTGAAAGGATGGAGTAGGTAGAGCAAGGCTGGGTTTTAGTTAGGAATGCTGAAGAACAAACTAGCCCTTTGTTTCTTTGTATCACATGAGAGAAGAAGTGGACATCCAAAAGGGAGTGGCTCAGCCCAGAGTGGTAGCTCACACCTGTAATCCTAGCTCCTCCGGAGGCTGAGATCTGAGAATCTCGGTTCAAAAGCTCAAGTGGTAGAGTGCTAGCCTTGAGCTGAAGAGCTGAGGGACAGTGCTCAGGCCCAAAGTTCAAGCCCTATGACCAACCAGCAAAAAGAGGGGGGTGGGGGAGGCAGGCTCCACAGATACCATTTTTATAAGGTGAAGGTGATAATCCCTACACTATTGAAACCTATTTGCAAATCCCTTTTTGGAGGCCTAGGTAATGTGCTGGTATAGGAATCCTCCCTACCTCCTCACCTTATACCTCTGGTTCTTATTCTTTAGTGAGGCAGAACCTCCTCACCATGGTATGGCAGAGAATGTGGCTTGAACAGGTATACCTGATGGGAGTTTGTTATCCATCAGCAGCTATGATGACCGTTCACCTGACCGGAGGGTATATGACCGGCGATACTGTGGCAGCTATAGGCGGAATGACTACAGTCGGGATCGGGGAGAGGCCTACTATGACACAGACTATCGGCATTCCTATGAGTATCATCGAGAGAACAGCAGTTACCGCAGCCAGCGAAGCAGCCGGAGGAAGCACAGACGGCGGAGGAGGCACAGCCGGACGTTCAGCCACTCGTCTTCGGTGAGTGTCAGCCCAGGCCCTTTCTCTCCCCACTCTTCTTCAGGCCCTCTGGGACCCTGGTAAGTGAGAAACATCCTTGTTTTCAGCTGAGCATTAGGGCATGAATGTTGAAGTGGGTTCTGAGTCTGCCTACCCTCTTAGAAGCTCTCTGACTCTTGAAGGGCCTTGGAGTCCAATTTGGAGATGGATGGGCATGAAGCCCATTGTGCCTTCCCTGGCATGTTGGGCTTAACTGTGTTGGGAGCAGCTCCTCTGCCCTGGAGGCCACCACTTTTTGATGGGGACCTTGTTTGTGAACTTCTTCTCCCAAGCCCTGGGCTCCACGGCCCCTCACAGGCGAGCTTGGGTGGGGGCAAGGGAAGACTTACGCCTGCCTGAAAGGGCTTTGTGTAGAGCATGGGGTTATGGGTGACACTGGCAACAACATCACTTCTCTGCTCTGCCCAAGCCTCTCCCTGTTCCCGTTTTGGGTTTGGGGACTTGGGATTGTGCGCCACTCTCTCTTCTCACACGGATCCGCCTTACTGCATCTGACGTGTTCCCTTCCACTGTCCCCCATCATCGTCTGTCCCCCCTGGCTGGGCGCCTGTGACCGGTGGCCCCTCCACCACCCACCCCGCCTCCCTCCGGCCCCCGCTCCGACACCTGGCTTGCTCCGATCCCCCCCGCCCCCCGACAGCAGCACAGCAGCCGGAGAGCCAAGAGTGTAGAGGACGACGCTGAGGGCCACCTCATCTACCACGTCGGGGACTGGCTACAAGAGCGATGTACAAGCCAAATCGTAACAATCCTATAGCCTTTAATGGTCCCATAGCCATCCTAACGTCCCAAGCCAACCCAAGTCACAGCCTCTTTTGCCTTTTCTCAGTGGTGTTGTTCATCTGGGTGGTTTGAGTTGCTGTTGAGAATTGACCTCTGTTGTCCACTCCCAGCTCTCATGGCCCCTGGGTTTAAAGGTGGTGGGAATCATGCAGGGGTTTTCTTCCCCTGTGACCATCTGTATCTGTTCCCTTCATCTCCTCACCCCAGGATGCTATACCCTTTTTTTTCCTTCCAATTCAGCTCACCCCCTTCCCCCTTTTCTCCCTCCCTCTCCCCGACCCTGCTCTCTTTCATTTCAGATGAAATTATTAGCACCTTAGGAGAGGGGACCTTTGGCCGAGTTGTACAGTGTGTTGATCATCGCAGGTAACTGATTGAAAGACCTGTTCCTTCTTCACACTTGCTAGGTGAAGAGAGGGTGGAGGTAGCTAGGACTTGTGTTTGATTAGCCAAAGGCAGGATTTCTTAGTCCCCACATAATACCCCATTCAATCTGAGATATTCTTGAGAACCCAACAGAACTTTCTCTGCCCAACCTACAGGGGAGGGGCTCGAGTTGCCTTGAAGATTATTAAGAATGTGGAGAAGTACAAAGAAGCAGCTCGACTTGAAATCAATGTGCTAGAGAAGATCAATGAAAAGGACCCTGACAACAAGAAGTAAGCAAGCAAAGGGCTATGTGAAGATGCTAAGTTGCAACTCTGCAGGAAAGATGGGTTAGGCAGGCAGAGGAGTCTCCATGTTCTCATCCATTCATTTTTTATTAGCCATCTTAGAGTAGTAGAACATCAGGGTAGGAATGGAGGCCTTGTGACATTCTCTAATGTATTCCTCTTGTTTTTAGAATATTGCGGTTTGGCTCTTGATCAGGATATGGAGATAATACCTCAGACATAATCCTGTGGCAGAGCACCTGTCTTTCTAACCATAATGTGAATTTGGACTAGTGATTTAGCTCAGGGGTAGAGCACTTGCCTAGAATGTTCAAGGGCCTAGTTCCGTAATGTAAAAGTTTGTTAGGCACTAGTGGCTCCCATCTATAATCCTGGCTACTCAAGGAGGTAAGATCTGAGGATGGCAGTTCCAAGCCAGCCTGGGGCGACAAATCTGAGAGATTCACCTTCAGTTAACCAGCAAAAGTCAGAACTGTAGGCATGGCTCAGGTGGTAAGAGTACCAGCTTTAAGTGAAAGCTGAGCTCGAGCTGGAGTCCCACTAAATATAAGACCTAGTACTTAATGCGCGCGTGCGCACGTGCGCGTGCACATACACACAGAGCCTGGCACCAGTGGCATACAACTAGCTACTAAGGAAGCCTATGATCCAGAGGATCATCATTTGAACCCAGCATGAGCAGAAAAATCCATAAGATTGTCTCCAAAATAATAAAGAGCTAGGCAGGTATGATTCAGTTAGTAGAGCACTTGCCTAGCAAGCACAGGTCCTGAGTTCAAACCCCAGTAATGCCCAGATTTTATGCCCAGACTGGCCTTGAATAGGGGTCCCAAGTCCATCTTACAGGATTATAGGATGAACCATCTCACATAACAGTGAAATTTTGGGGATGTGAAGTGGGAGATGGTCCTGGGGGTTGAACTCAGGGCCTAGGCATTCTCCCTGAGCTTTAGTGCTCAAGGCTAGCCCTCTACTACTTTGAGCCACAGCTCCACTCCCACCTTTTTGGTGGTTAGAGATGAGAGTGTCATGGACTTCACTGTCTGGGCTAGCTTTGAACTGGGGTCCTCAAATCTCATCCTCCTGAATAGCTAGGATTACAGGTTTTTTTGTTTTTTTGTTTGTTTGTTTTTGGGGTCTGGTCATGGGGCCTGAACTCTGGGCCTGGGCGCTGTCCCTCAGCTCTTCAGCTCAAGGCTAGAGCTCTACCACTTGAGTCACAGCGCCACTTCCGGCTTTTTTCTTTTTTGCTTATGTGGTGCTGAGGAATCGAACCCAGGGCCTCAGGCATGCAAGGCAAGCGCTCTACCACTGAGCCACCTTCCCAGCCCAGGATTACAGGTTTGAGCCACCAGTATTAGCTTTTTTTTTTTTCTTTTTTTTCAGTCGTGGGGCTTGAACTCTGGGCTTTGGTGCTGTCTCTGCGCTCTTCAGCTCAAGGCGAGCGCTCTGAGCTTGAGCCACAGCACCACTCCCAGTTTTCTAGTGGTTTATTGGAGATAAGAGTCTCACAGACTTTGCTGCCCGGGCTGGCTTTGAACAGTGATCTTCAGATCTCAGCCTCCTGAGTAGCTAGGGTTACAGGCATGAGCCACCAGCCCCAGGCTAGCTGTTTTGTTTCGTTTTTTTGGTCAGTCGTGGGCCTTGAACTCTGGGCCTGAGCGCTGTACCTCAGCTCTTCAGCTCAAGGCTAGTGCTCTACCACTTGAGCTGCAGCGCCACTTATGGTTTTCTGGTGGTTTATTGGAGATAAGAGTTTCACGGACTTTCCTGCCTGGGTTGGCTTTGAACCGCGATCCTCAAATCTCCGCGTCCTGAGTAGCTAGGATTACAGGCGTGAGCCACCGGCGCCTGGCTAGCTGTTTTTTTTGAGACAGTGTCTCTATGTATCTCTGGCTTACCTTCTCCATTTTGAACTTGTAATACTCTTGTCTTAGCCTCCCAAGTGCTGAGACTATAGGAGTAGACCACTACCTCCAGTCTAGCATATACTTTTCAAATTATTTAAAATGTTGCAAAAAATGTTTGGAAGTTTTTCAACTAGTATCTTTTTTTGTTTGTTTGTTTCCCGGTGTTGGGGCCTGAACTCTGGGCCTGGGCGCTGTCCTTCAGCTCTTCAGCTTCAGCTCAAGGCTAGCACTCTACCACTTGAGCCGCAGTGCCACTTCCGGCTTTTTTCTTTTTGCTTATGTGGTGCTGAGGAATCGAACCAAGGGCCTCAGGCATGCAAGCCAAGCGCTCTACCACTGAGCCACCTTCCCAGCCCAACTAGTATCGTTTTTGCATGTGCCAGAGAGGCTATTCTCTAGTTGAACTGAATTTTGTTAGGATTATTAGCCAGCATGTTTTTACACAGTATGTAGAGTAAATAATTATTCATTTGGATGCTCATTAAACATCCTGCTTCCTCCTCTCTCTCTTCCCAGCCTCTGTGTCCAGATGTTTGACTGGTTTGACTACCATGGCCACATGTGTATCTCCTTTGAGCTTCTGGGCCTTAGCACCTTTGATTTCCTCAAAGACAACAACTACCTGCCATACCCCATCCACCAAGTGCACCACATGGCCTTCCAGCTGTGCCAGGCCGTCAAGTGTGAGTGGGGTGGGCCAAAGAGGACTTGGGAAGCCCTTCTGTTCATTGCACTCCATTTCTGTCTACCTGTGTACTGGGCAAGCCCCTAACTGATCAACTTAGCTGCATGGTTTTTATTCACTGTCATCCTGCATCTCTTCTGACTTAACTCCTTGAATGACATCTTCATTCATGGTGATTACTCTTATTCCACATCCAACCTAGCATGAGCTGGGAAAGAGCCTGTGAAATCAAAGCACTTAATTACCTTGTATTTCTTTCTCCTCTCTTCTGTGAGAAAATGTGGACTAGAGATTTACCTTTGTTTGAGATTAGATGCTCTCTATTCATGGCAAAGTAGTTATGGATGTGAAAGAAATAGTTCAGCTCAGGGGCCAGATATAGGAAGTCCAGCCAAGTATAGACTTCCTGAATCTTCACAGAAATGCAGTTTCACATAATTGAGTCTGCAGAAATGCAAACCAAGGTCAGAATTTAAAAACAAAAGAACTACCTACCTATACTACTCTTACCTTTTTTCCATAAGTGAGATACATATTTATATGTAAACCTTAGTCACAGCAGGCCTACTTAGGCCAAACATTTCACTTTAGGTTTTTTTTTGCCTCCAATCATCAATATTTATTGAGCATTTACAATCTATTGGACACAATAGAACATACAGAAAATATTGTCCCTGCTCTGGAGGATCTTACATTCTGAAAGAAAAAAAATCTTTTTTTTCCTCAGTCGTGGGGCCTGAACTATGGGCCTGGGAACTGTCCCTCAGCTCTTCAGCTTGAGGCGAGTGCTTTACCACTTGAGCCACAGCACCACTTCTGACTTTTTCTGTGTTTGTGGTGCTGAGGAATAGAAACTAGGGTCACTTTAGGTTTTGTTTGTTTGGTTTGTTCTTTGGTCTGTCCTGGAGCTTGAGCTCTGGGCCTGGGTGCTGTCCCTCTTCAGCTCAAGGCTAGCACTTAACCACTTTCAGTTTTCTGAGTGGTTTATTGGAGATGAGAGTCTCACGGACTTTTGTGCCCGTGCTGACTTTGAACCAGGATCCTCAGCTCTCAGCATCCTGGATTACAGGTGTGAGTTACCGGTGCCCAGATTTCACTTGGTTTATATAGCACAGGAAGCACCCTCCAGTAATGTTGTGCCTCTGAGTGTTTAGCCTGTGGTCAGCTTGGTATCAGTTTGCTCTGACCACCTGGACCAAGTCTTACCTGGCCTTCTCCCCTACAGTCCTTCATGACAACAAGTTGACACATACGGACCTCAAACCAGAAAATATTCTCTTTGTGAATTCAGACTACGAGCTCACCTACAATCTAGAGAAGGTAAGATGATAAAATTCTCAGAATGCTCATGGGGGCAGGCAGCTGGGCCACATGAGTTTTGCTTTCTGTTTGAACCTTTTGTTGTTGGTGGTGGTCATTGCGGCTTGAACTCTGGGCCTGGGCGCTGTCTCTCAGCTCTTTAGCTCAAGGACAGCGTTCTTAATCATTTGAGCCACAGCTCTACTTCTGGCTTGTTCTCTTATGTGGTGCTGAGGAATCGAACCCAGGGCCTCATGCATTGCAAGGCAAGCACGCTACCACTGTGCCACCTTCCCAGCCTCCTTTTTATTTATTATTTTTTTGTTGGTCACGGGGCTTGAACTATGGCTTGGGTGATGTCCTGTACTCTTCAGCTCAAGGTGAGCGCTCTACCCCTTGAGACACAGCGCCACTTCCGGTTTTCTAGTGGTTTATTGGAGATAAAGAGTCTTATGGACTTTCCTGCCTCGACTGGCTTTGAATGGTGATCCTCAGATCTCAGCCTCCTAAGTAGCTAGGATTATAAGTGCCAGCCCCCAGCCCTCTTTTTATTTCTTTCTATCATATTTTCTTCCTGTCTGGTTCCAGCTTGTTAAAGCTAAAGTATTAGATAGGGTGAAAGGGAAAGATTTAAGAAGATGAAAATCAGGAGAGAAAGTGTAACATTTTGAATAGACCGAGAATGCTTCTTAAGAAACAGATGTGGGGGGCTGGGAAGGTGGCTCAGTGGTAGAGCGCTTGCCTTGCATGCCTGAGGCCCTGGGTTCGATTCTTCAGCACCACATAAGCAAAATGAAAAAAGCAGGAAGTGGCACTGTGGCTCAAGTGGTAGAGCGCTAGCCTTGAGCTGAAGAGCTGAGGGACAGCGCCCAGGCCCAGAGTTCAGGCCCCACAACCAGACCCCCCAAAAAAAAAAAAAGGAACAGATGTGGCCACGGCTGGAAATGTGCCCTAGTGGTAGAGTGCTTGCCTAGTATGCTTGAAACCCTGGGTTTGATTCCTTAGTACCACATAAAACAAAATGCCAGAACTGGAGCTATGGCTCAAGTGGTAGAGCTCTAGCCTTGAGCTGAAAAGCTGAGGGACAGCGCCCAGGCCCAGAGCTCAGGCCCCACTACCAACAATAACAACAACAACAAAAAGGGTGTGTGTGTGTGTATTTCTTTTTATGTGGTACTAAGGAATCAAACCTAGGGCTTCATGCATGCTTAGGCAAGCACTCTACCACTAAGTCATATTCCCAGCCCCTGTGTGTGTATTTCTGTGACATAGGAAAGCGCAGCTCCCTTGAATAACTGGAGATTCAAAAGCTTAACCTGCTCTCTACCACTTGACCCCTTTCCTACATGTTTCAGAAAAACTTCTCTTAGTATATAGTCTTTCTGTATTAGAGACTGGCAAGCTATTCCATAATCATCCTTTAATCTACTCTCCCACCCCTAAAAGTACTAAAGTAACACTGTAAACTAGATTTTTCCCAGCAGTTTTGAGGCAAGCCATGATTGATTTTTTTGGGGGGGGGAGTCTGTTGGACTTGAACTCTGGGCCTGGGCACTGTCCCTCAGCTCTTCAACTCACGGCTAGCGCTCTACCACTTGAGCCACAGAGCCATTTCTGGTTTTTTGGACATAAAAGTCTCTCTCACAGCCTTTCCTGGACTTTCCTGCTGGGGCTGGCTTTGAACCGTGATCCTCAGAGATTAGCCTCCTGAGTAGCTAGGATTACAGGTGTGAGCCACCGGCACCTCACTTGGCTTTGTTTTTTTAATTGCTGATACTGGAGTTTGAACTCTGGGCTTTTGACATTGCTCTGCTTTTTGTTTGATGCTCTCCCACTTAAGGCATACCTCCAACTTGGCTTTTTGCTGGATAGTTTAGAGATTGAGTCCTAAGGACTTCCCTGCCCAGACTGGCTTTGTACCTCCATCCTCAGCTCTCTTACCTCAACCTCCTGAGTAGGTAGGGTTATAGGTGAAAACCACTGGTGTCAAGCCACCATTGCTTTTTTAAGCCTCAGGAGTACCTTAGAGAATGCTGGTAGAGTCTTAGTATGTAGTGCAGAGGTTCATTCCCTTCCTGTTTTGCTCCTAGAAGCGAGATGAGCGCAGTGTGAAGAGCACAGCTGTGCGGGTGGTAGACTTTGGCAGTGCCACCTTTGACCATGAGCATCATAGTACCATTGTCTCCACTCGCCATTACCGAGCACCTGAGGTTATCCTTGGTAAGGGAGGGCAGGGTTGTCCAAATGTGTGAGGTGGTATGAGGGTGGTGTCCCCTAAAACTCCTAACACTTTTTCCTTCCCATTCCTACCCAGAGTTGGGCTGGTCTCAGCCTTGTGATGTATGGAGCATAGGCTGTATCATTTTTGAGTACTACGTTGGCTTTACTCTCTTCCAGGTAAGTGGTTGGGTATCTTGACTGCCTGGCATTTTTCTGCCCAGTTTCTTTGTGCTTGCTGAGGACATGCCTGCTCACTCTTCCATGTTGCCCAACTGGCAGCTAGTCCTCAGCAGTCTCTATTCAGACCCATAGTTCTGTCTTTTGTTTCCCAGACACATGACAACAGAGAACATCTAGCCATGATGGAAAGGATTCTGGGTCCCATCCCTTCTCGGATGATCCGAAAGACAAGGTGAACCTTGAGCAGAAGGGAGTTAACCCTTTTTATTTTGTTTCCACAGAACTGGTCAGTTTCACATAATTTTTTATTTTTCCTCAACAAATCTTACCCATTTACATTTACATGTGGAAATAAGGGAAATATCCTATAACGAGGGGAACCATCTGATTCCTCAACCTTCCCTTCCCCTCCAGAAAACAGAAATATTTTTACCGGGGCCGCTTGGATTGGGATGAGAACACATCAGCTGGCCGCTACGTTCGTGAGAATTGCAAACCTTTGCGGGTGAGCCAGGCTGGGGATCAATAGTGCCCGACCATCTAAAGTCACTTTCTTCTTAAGTTGGTTTGCTTTTGGAATGTACTCCACAGCAGAGTGTTAGGAAAGGAGGGGAGGAAAACTGAAAGAAGACATTTTTTGGTCAATAAAAGACAAGGAGTGGTTTTAATATGGAGGAAAAGGTTAGACAGCCTAACCTTCAGACTACAAGAGATCAAAGCAATGTCCTGGATTCTTTAGGTCAGGCAGGAAAGAATAAACTACTTTTGCAAAGCTTGCTTATATTTTAATGAGCTAAAGAATTCCTGATGTTGACAAGGATATACAAGTAGGAAGAACGTCCAAAGAATATGAAGGAGTAATTGTGCTAATGGGAAGATAGGTTGAGGTATGATACCAGGAACATTGGTCATGGTATGGTCTTGGTAAGGCAAGCAAAGCATTGATTCTTTTGCCAGGATTGAAGAGTAGGGACTTGAAGAAGAAAGAGGCAGAGTGTATAAGGCATCCTGCCTCACCTTTTTCCTGCTCCCTCCCCTCCCCCCACCAGCGGTATCTGACCTCAGAGGCAGAGGAACACCACCAGCTCTTCGATCTGATTGAAAGTATGCTAGAGTATGAACCTACTAAGCGGCTGACCTTAGGTGAAGCCCTTCAACATCCGTTCTTCGCCCGCCTTCGGACTGAGCCACCTAATCCCAAGTTGTGGGACTCCAGTCGGGATATCAGTCGGTGACAATGAGACCCTGGGCCCCCCTGCATCACTTACAGCAGTGGGTGCCCAGTCCAGGACACTGGTGCTTTTTTATACAAGAGAACAGAGCCGGAGCTCATTCCCTCCTGGCTCCCTATATTCCTGTGAATATGTGAAGTAGTGTAAATATGACAGAACTTGTACCAATCACTTCAACCCTTGCCTTGTACATAATGCTATTCATCCATACACTTCCCACCCTCAATTGCCTCCCCCAAAGGTAGTTGGATGGGGGCAGATTGAGGTAACCAGGTGGCATCTATCCCATGTTTTATAAGGAATTTTGTACAGTGTTTGTGAAATAAAATGACGTGCTTCATCTGACCCCCATCCCTGGCTGAGTTTGGGTTTGAGAGGAATCCCTGTTACCCTCCAGAATGAGCTAGAGCAGGTACAGCAGTTTAGCCTGTCCTAGAGGTCCCAAAGGGTAGGATCGCATTTCTTGGAGGCTAACTTGGAGAGAGGTTATAGGATAGCATTTTTCTTACCTGGGGTAGTGAGGGCTGGGAAAGGGGCCTGCCTAATAGTCGTTAGGCTGCAAATCCTGGGCTTTTCGAGACCCGCAGAGGGTGGAACTCGCCCAACTTGCATTTTGGGACACTAGCGTGGTCAGGGTTCCTGCGCGAGACTACCTGGGAAATGTAGTTCGTTGACGGAGTGCTGTCACGTGAGCAAGTGCGGACTTTAGCTGCTGAGGCGGGCCTGGGCGTGTCACGTGAGGGTCTTCCATCTCGCTAAGACGCAGGCGCGACCAGCTGCTGCGAGGCTTCTTGTAGTCCTTCCGGTCGATTTAGCCAATCGGTGCACTGGGAGCCGGGCGGACAGAGAGCGCTTGGAGAGCCACTGCCGCGGCAGGGGCGTGGAGGGTAGGGACTGGCCCAGTCCTCCGTTGCAAACATGGCTCAGAGCAGAGACGGCGGGAACCCTTTCGCCGAGTCGGGCGAACTTGACAACCCTTTTCAGGTGACTTGCGAAGGCCTCCTTTAGCCAGTCGGATTCATGTGTCTCCGTTGTGTCGGGTCGGGCAAACTACGGTTCACACTCGTCACCTTAATCTATCGAAGTGCCGGCACGTGGGGGGTGATGGTGACTCCCGACCGGCGAGCACCGGGGGCGGGCCCTGTCCTGTAAGGAGCTGGTAGTGGAAGTGAGATGTGACAGACGTGGAAGCAAATGTTGGGACCACAACGTGGCTCCAAAAGTGCAGTACTTGGAGCCAGGGGCAGTTTAGGAGGAGTCCTCCTAGGTTGTGGGAGGGATTGAATGCCAGCTGAGCTCAGGTCAGGTCTCTGCTCTCAGGACCCAGCTGTGATTCAGCACCGACCCAGCACTCAGTATGCCACGCTTGATGTCTACAACCCTTTTGAGAACCGCGAGGTAAGCTGCTGGAGAGGACAGACGAGCCAGAATGGGGAGAATGTGCCAGTAAGCCCAGTCTGGGTACTGAGTATTTCCTGCATGCTGAGGAAAAACCGTGGTTGAAGCTCCCAGAGAGATACTAGTCTGACCTGGTATACCTAATCTTAAGGACTCGGGGGCTTAGGGGTCATCTGAATTAAGCTCTAACAGTCTGGAGAGGGCCAGAGGGCAAGGTGTGAACCAGTTCTCTGGAAAGACTTCCTTGAAGAAACTTAAGATTGGGGCAGGTAGATGCAAGGAATAGAAGTCTGTTGGACCCATTGAAATAGGAAAATGGTGGGCTTAACAAGTTAAGAATTGGATATGGAAATAAGTATTTTCAGTTCTTGCTAAGAATTGGAATGGGGATCAAAGAAACTAGCTTTGTAACTGGAACAAAGACTGCTGCCTTATGTCCTGAATTGTGGTTCTAACAATTTCCCAAGAGACACTAGATTCCTGTGTCCTAGGGACCAGACAATCTCTAAGGCCTTTTTCCCAACAGCCCCCACCTCCTTATGAGCTTCCTGCCCCAGCCCCTGCTCCATTACCACCACCCTCAGCTCCCTCCTTGCAGCCCTCCAGAAAGCTCAGCCCCAAGGAACCCAAGAACTATGGCTCCTACAGCACTCAGGTGAAGGGTGTGTGCAGGTGGGGGCTTGGGAGAGGGACCAGTCATGAAGCCAGAGACTTACTCATCCCTCTGTTCATGCTTGGTAGGCTTCAGCTGCAGCAGCCACAGCTGAGTTGTTAAAGAAACAGGAGGAACTCAACAGGAAAGCAGAGGAGTTGGACCGAAGAGAGCGAGAGCTTCAACATGTTGCCCTGGGGGGCACAGCCAGTAAGTGAACTCTTGGTAGGGTAAGGAAAAGCATATATGAGTTTGGAAAAAGCAAAAAAAAAAAAAAAATACTAAGATCTGTACATTTAGACTATTGAGCTTGCATTGTGGAAATACTGTTTATTAGCCATGTGCTTCTGGGAAATTTCTTTGTTATTTACTTACAGTGCTAGAGATCTAATCTAGGACCTTATACATACTAGGTAAGGGCTAATGCCACTGAGCTATGTTCCCAGACTCTTCCTTGGTTACCTAATCTTGAGCACCTCAATTTTTTTATTTGTAAAATGAGAATATCGGCATTAGTGGCTCATGCCCATAATTCTAGCTATTCGGAAAGCTGAAATCAGAGGATCACAGTTCAAAGCCAGCCTGGGCAGGAAAGTCCATGAGACTTTTTTTTTAGGGGGTGGGGGTGGGGTCCGGTCATGGAGCCTGAACTCTGGGCTTGGGTGCTGTCCCTCAGCTCTTCAGCTCAAGGCTAGCGCTCTATCACTGAGCCACCTTCCTAGCCCCCCATGAGACTCTTTATCTCCAGTTAACCACCAGAAAATCGGAAGTAGCCATGTGGCTCAAGGGGTAGAGCACTTGCCCTGAGCTAAAGAGCTGAGGGACAGCGCCCAGGCCTGAGTTCAAGTCTCATGACCAACCAGGAGAAAAAAAAAAAAAAAGAATAATCATATCTGACATGATTATTGTGAAGGTTTAAGCAAAGTCATATACTGAGAGTTCTTGGCATAGTGCTTAGGTTTTGCAAATCATAATGAACATTTGCTATTACTATTATTTTTTCCACTCTTTGTCTCCTTGGACTTTGAATTGAAAAGATAGTGATAGAAGTAAGGGAGAGTGATTGCCTCCTTCCTAAGGTCTTCCTGCTCTCTTGATACTTTACAGGTCGACAGAACAATTGGCCCCCTCTACCTTCTTTTTGCCCAGTTCAGCCCTGCTTTTTCCAGGACATCTCCATGGAGATCCCCCAAGAATTTCAGAAGACAGTATCCACCATGTACTACCTCTGGATGTGTGAGTGATAAGAGGCCTTTAGGAGAAAATTTATAGATAGAGATTTCTTAAATGCCCCAGAACACACTCACTGAGAGCCAGATAGTTCACTTTTTCACATTTGATTATTCGGGTAGTTTCTCCAGGAATCTTCCTGCATTACTCCTTCTACTGTATTTGAAACTTACCAGCCTGCTAACAAGTATATATTTTGTCTCACCTGGCCTGGAATTCACTGTGTAGCCTGTACTGGCCTCAAACCTCAGCCTCCCAAGTGCTGAAATTAACAGGTGTAGGTTACCACACCCAGCTCATAAACACATTCTTAACTCTTTTTTTTTTGGGGGGTCCGGTCGTGGGGCCTGAACTCTGGGCATGGGTGCTGTCCCTCAGCTCTTCAGCTCAAGGCTAGCACTCTACCACTTGAGCCACAGCGCCACTTCTGGCTTTTTTCTTATGTGGTGCTGAGGAATCGAACCCAGGGCCTCAAGCATGCAAGGCAAGTGCTCTACCACTGAGCCACCTTCCTAGCCCACAACATTCTTAACTCTTATTAAAAGTCTTTTCTAGGGGATCAGACATGACATTTATTTGTCTTGTGTTCCCTTTCTTATGCCGCCACTTTTGGTGAGCATTGGCGATGTCTGTTTGTGCGTGTGAAGCAGCCTTTATTGTAATCCAGAACAGCCTACCATTCTCTCCTTTATCTTTAGGCAGCACTCTGGCTCTTCTCCTGAACTTCCTCGCCTGCCTGGCCAGTTTCTGTGTGGAGACCAGCAATGGCTCAGGCTTTGGGCTTTCTCTGCTCTGGGTTCTCCTTTTCACTCCCTGCTCCTTTGTCTGCTGGTACCGCCCCATGTATAAGGCTTTCCGGTAAGTGAGGGATGGATGATGGGAGGCTGGGGTGGAACTCACATCAGATCTTCTAGCTCTAATCCTGCCCACTCCCCATTTTTTTTTTCTTTTTGCAGGAGTGACAGTTCATTCAATTTCTTCGTTTTCTTCTTCATTTTCTTCGTCCAGGATGTATTCTTTGTCCTCCAGGCCATTGGCATCCCAGGTTGGGGGTTCAGGTCTGTGAGGCTGTCATCTGCTCTCATTCTTTCCTTCCACTCCTCTAGAAAAGCCGGCACAGGTATTGGGTAGGACTTAACTGGCAAGATGAAATTTGTGCCAGATGCCAGTGGCTTACCAATAATCCTAGCTACTCAGGAGGCCTAGCCAGTAAAGTCTGTGCATGAGCCTCTATCTCTAATTAGCCAACGAAAAGCCAGACTGGAGGTATGGCTCAAGTGCTAGAACAAAGAAAGGAGAGTAAAAGCACAAGTTCCTGAGTTGCAGCCTCGGTACCAGCACATAAAAAAGACCCCCCGCCCTTTTGGATGTGCTAGTTTAATGAGAGACAGAATATACTTAGAATACAGACCAGACAACTCTAGATAGGCAGAGATTGAGGGGAGAAAGGCTGCGGAGGGTGGCTCTGAGAAGGCTTCCTGGAGGAGGTTATATAACCATAGTTGAAGAAACAGGAGCAGACTTAATAGAGAAGAGTCTGTTTGGAGTAAGGATGCCTGCCCGGCAGGCCTTAAGAGAGCGAAGAGCTAATGGTTCAAAAACTGGAGCTAAACTGTGAAGAGAGTGGTGGTAGCGGGAATTGTGGTTCATGGAATGCTGCCAGACTGGCAGGGGAGTAACCGCTGATGGGAGGGGTAGGAAATACAGCATGTTTGCCACATACTCAGCAGAGAAACTGTGAGGATGGCAGCCCTGCTGTGAGGAGCCTCTCCTCACCAGCTCATGCTTTCTCCACAGTGGCTGGGTTTCTGCTGTGGTGGAGGTGAAGGCCAACATGGCTGTAGCTGTGTTCATGCTGCTGGTTGCCCTGCTATTCACAGGCATCGCTGTACTGGGAATCGTGATGCTGAAGCGGGTGAGGGACTGGAAGGTGGGGCCAGAAGGGTGAGCTCATGGGTCCCTAGGGCCTGAGTGGAACATCAGGAGCAACAGGGGCAGGCCAGGCTGAGGGGCGGGTTCTCAGCTAATGGACCTTTGGGGTGTACATGGGTGTATGTGCGTGTGTGCACGCTGGATAGTCAGAGCCCAGAAGAAAAAGTGGGAGCAGCAGGCTGGTGAATGGTGGTGGGTGTCTTGTGGTTGCAGGGTGCCAGGGTCTGGCCTATGCTGTAACATCTCTACCTTCTTCTTGCAGATTCACTCCCTGTATCGCCGCACCGGTGCCAGCTTTCAGAAGGCCCAGCAAGAATTTGCTGCTGGCGTCTTCTCTAACCCTGCAGTTCGAACTGCAGCTGCTAATGCAGCTGCTGGGGCTGCTGAAAATGCCTTCCGCACTCCATGACCCCTTACCAGGATGCCCTGGCTCGGCCACTTGATGTAGGCCCTGACATAGCCTCCATCCCTGAGGTCTCTGGGACTTGGGGAGAGACATCACTACTTGATGGTTTCTGTATAGTGCCCCCAGTTGTACAGTCATGACTCCTGAACCTGACTTGGGGCGGTGGGGAGTCCACCTTGACCCAGTGACTGCTCACCCTTCCTCTCCCGTCAGGTCACACTGCTGCCATTTCTCACACTCCCCAATAGAGCCTCCCTCTGCTGTGCCAAGGCTGTCGCTTCGGTTATTTAAATAAAAAGGAAGTGTAACTGAACTCACTGGCTTACTGAATTTTTACTAGGACTTTAAAAAATTATGAAAGAGGGCTGGGAAGGTGGCTCAGTGGTAGAGCGCTTGCCTTGCATGCCTGAGGCCCTGGGTTCGATTCCTCAGCACCACATAAGCAAAAAGAAAAAAGCCGGAAGTGGCGCTGTGGCTCAAGTAGTAGAGCACTAGCCTTGAGCTGAAGAGCTGAGGGACAGTGCCCAGGCCCAGAGTTCAGGCCCCACGACCGGACCCCCAAAAAAAAATTATGAAAGAGAAAAAATATGGAAGACTGGAGTTGGAAGCTGAATGGGGAAAGGGGGGGGACCTGGCTTGAGGGTCACCTGTGAGCAGTGGGGGACAGGGTGGCAGAACCAGATAGCCGGAGCAGGAAGTCTTTGGTTGGGAGCGGAAATGTAGAGACACCAGGAAGTGTAGCCCTCCACTCCTCTCCCTTAATGATGTGGAAGAGCCTGCTGCCTGTGCCAGGAGCGCTGCGCCAGCGCCCGAGAGGCTGGACAGGGCACAAGTGGGTTTGGAATAATCATTAGCAACTGGGCAGGGGGGTCCGGGCAAGCTTCCGGCAAAGCCCCTGCTTCGGGCTCGCCTCGCCCTAACACCCCGCCTCCCTCTGGTCTGCGTGGAACTACAGCTTCCAGGGTGCACCACGCGGCCACGCCCCTCTTCGCTTCATGTCCGTCCCCACCCCCGCCTCCACGGCCCGACCCGCTGCAGCCTGAGCTGGGGGAGCGGAGCATGGTGGGGAGGGGAGCGGGGCGGGCGATCCGGGAGGCCGCGGCGCCGCGGCCTCTCCCCACCAGGCACCCCGGATCCCACTGGACACCCTGAAGGCACACCGACCGCGCCTCTAGAGTCACCCCTACCGACTCCTCCCCTCTTCTCTAGACTTCTTTCCATCCCTCTCGCCTTTACCCATCCCACCCTTCTTTGGGCTCCGACCGCCGCCCTCTTCTCACTCTGGCACCGGCCCTTCTCGGCGCCCCTCTTCCCTAAGGAGATGCGATGAACCAGTGTCCCCGCGTCCTCGCCACCCTGGGCAAGGTGCCCGTCCGGTGCCCGTGGTGGGGAGGGAGCACCCCGCGGTCCCTCCGTGACGCCCCTCCCTTGGCCCCCCCCACAGCTGGCGTCCCTGGGCGATGCCCCAGAGGACCCAGCCAGGGGGTGGGCTCTAGAGCGAGGGGAGTGGAGAGGAGAAAGGACGGGGCCTTGGGCGCCTCTGAGATGCTCCCAAGCGCCAAGGGGGCCCGAGAGCGGTGCAGGCAGCCCAGTGGCAGGCATGATGCCCTCGCCTAGTGACTCCAGCCGCTCGCTAACCAGCCGGCCCAGCACCCGGGGCCTTACCCACCTCCGCCTCCACCGACCCTGGCTGCAGGCCCTGCTCACTCTGGGGCTGGCCCAGGTCCTCCTGGGCATCCTGGTGGTAACCTTCAGCATGGTGGCCTCTTCTGTCACCACCACCGAGAGCATCAAGAGGTCCTGCCCATCTTGGGCTGGGTTCTCGGTGAGTTGGGTTCAAAGGGTGCACAGTAGTGGGGTGGGGGAGGCTCCTCAGGCCCCACTCCTCGCCAGCCATAAGCCTATATCCTCCCCTCTCCTCCCTATCCTGGTCCTGTCCCTCCTTGCAGGGATGGGTGCATCCTGTGGCGAGGGGCTCACTCAGGTGCCTCCCCTGCTAGGCTAAGCCTCTGCCCACTCTGTCCCCAGCTGGCGTTCTCCGGGGTGGTTGGCATTGTGACCTGGAAGCGGCCATTCACTCTAGTGGTAGGTGCAGGGGTCCAATGCCCACTGGGAGGCAAGTGCCCAGCACCAGAGGGGATGCCCACTTATGTCTTCAGGAAGGGAATTGGCTCTCCAGATGGTGCCAGACAGGCACAAAGTGTGTGTGAAAAAGGGTGGCTCCATCTGTGGTAGAGGGGTACTCAGAAAGTTCATGCCCTAAATTAGCACCCTCTTTCCCCCCAGATCTCTTTCTTCTCCTTGCTTTCGGTGCTCTGTGTCATGCTCAGCATGGCTGGCTCTGTTCTCTCCTGTAAGAATGCTCAGCTGGCCCGGGACTTTCGAGATTGCTCCATGGTGAGATTTGAGGCTGGTTTGGGGAAGCATGCAGGACATTTGAGTTGGTCATGACCCTGGCTGCCTCACTTTCCCTATTTCCCACTCAGGACGGAAATGTCTGTGTGTGCTGTCCCCCTGTTCCCCTACTCCGGCCCTGTCCAGAGTCAGGACAGGAACTGAAAGTTGCCCTTAACTCCACCTGTGATGAAGCCCGAGGGGCCCTCAAGGTGAGCGTGCCTGCCCTATTCCTTCCCATAGCAGGGTTTGGTGCGATTTACCTGCGTTCACTCCTCTACTTTTTTCCCTTCCCTAGAACCTGCTTTTCAGTGTCTGTGGGCTCACAGTTTGTGCTGCCATAATTTGTACCCTCTCTGCTATTGTATGCTGTGTTCAAATCTTCTCCCTGGACCTTGTGCATACGGTGAGAGGGGAACTAGGATCAAGCCCTATGGCAAGAACCAGGGATGTGTGTTGGGACTGGGCCTGGAGAGGTGGTAGCTACAGGTTTGGATTCTGAGCAAGGCAAACTGCTCTGAGGTGTGTGATGCTAGTCTAGGACCAGGAGAGGGGGCTTTAGAGAGAGTGTGGCTGGGGTAGAATCAAGAAGGGCCTAGAGGGCTGGGAAGGTGGCTCAGTGGTAGAGCGCTTGCCTTGCATGCCTGAGGCCCTGGGTTCGATTCCTCAGCACCACATAAGCAAAAAGAAAAAAAGCCAGAAGTGGTGCTGTGGCTCAAGTGGTAGAGTGCTAGCCTTGAGCTGAAGAGCTGAGGGACAGCGCCCAGGCCCAGAGTTCAGGCCCCATGACCAGACCCCCCCCCCCCAAAAAAGAGAAGGTGCTAGATGTAGGCGGCATAAAGGATGGACAGCCCTGTGGTAACAGAAAACAAGTGGCAACTCTGGACACAATGAGGCTGTAAAGAAGAGGAATTTCTGGGTAAAGGCGCAGAGTCCGGGGGTGGAGGGGGGAGGGGTGTTAAGGCACTAGTTATGGGAGAGGAGGTGTTACAACTATAGCAACATGAAGTGGTCAGGGCCATAAAAATAAAGTAGATGGGGGCTGAGAAGGTGGCTCAGTGGTAGAGTGCTTGCGTTGCATGCATGAGGCCCTGGGTTCAATTCCTTAGTACCACATAAGCAGAAAAAGCCAGAGTGATGCTGTAGCTCAAGGGATAGAGCACTAGCCTTGAGCTGAAGAGCTGAAGGACAGCGCCCAGACCCAGAGTTCAGGCCCCACAGCCTGAACTTGGATGTTTGGAACCCAAGGTGGAGCTATATTTCCAGAAACCAGTCTCATAGACCTGTTTGTCTCCCCCTCCTCCAGCAGCTGGCCCCTGAGCACTCAGTTTCAGGCCCCCTGGGTTCTCTGGCCTGTACGTCATCACCTCCAGCCCCCCTCCTACACACCATGTTGGACTTGGAGGAATTTGTACCGCCTGTGCCCCCACCACCTTACTACCCCCCAGAGTATACCTGCAGCTCAGAAACAGATGCACAGAGGTGAGGCTGGGTAAGGAACTGGAGAAGGGGACTGGGGCTGGGAAAGGATCTTTGTGAAGTAGGAGCTATTTTCCAGGATTTGATCTTCTCCCTCATCCTACCAGCATCACATACAATGGCTCCATGGACAGCCCCGTGCCCTTGTACCCTACTGATTGCCCCCCTTCTTATGAGGCTGTTATGGGGCTACGAGGAGACAGCCAGGTGAGAACAGGGCTTGGTGTGGCTGGGCAGCATGGGGTAGAGTCTGGAAAGCTGAGCAAGCTGTAGTTGCTGGATAAGGATACTAGTCCCATGGTCTCTAGAGTACTAGTGCAAACACTGTCATCTTTGATTTTTTTCCCTTTGGCCTGGTGAAATGGGTAGGAGAGGAACTATCATTTCTATCTTACAGATGTGGAAACCGAGGCCCCTTTAAGTTAAGTGATGCATGCAGTGACCCAGCTGGTCTGGAATCTAGGTCTCCAGAGCTGTTTCTAGCACCTGGGATGGCCATGACAGTGTGAAGGGCTGGACCTTTGCCCTGTGTCTTTTGCAGGCCACTCTGTTTGATCCCCAGCTACATGATGGCTCCTGTATCTGTGAGAGAGTGGCCTCCATTGTAGATGGTAAGTAGCAAATGAGAAGGAAGGGACAAGGCCCGGACTTCCAGGGGCAACAGGATTGGGTGGGAGTAAAAGGAGGGGAAAGCAAGGCCAAGCTGGTAATGTAGGGGACGGATGAGGGCTGTGGCTTCTTGAACCCTGGATCTGTGTTTTGTTTCCCCCAAGATAAAACTGGAGGCAAGTGGCCCGGGGAGAGGCTAGGGTTTGGGAAAAGAGGAGTTGCCTGGCTGGGCCCATGGGCTGTTGATATTCAGCGCCCCCTGCCGCCCACAGTGTCCATGGACAGCGGGTCTCTGGTGCTGTCGGCCATCGGTGACCTCCCCGGGGGCTCCAGCCCATCCGAGGACTCGTGCCTGCTGGAGCTGCAGGGTTCCGTGCGCTCCGTTGATTACGTGCTCTTCCGCTCTATCCAGCGCAGCCGCGCCGGCTACTGCCTCAGCCTGGACTGCGGCCTGCGAGGCCCCTTCGAGGACAGCCCCTTGCCTCGACGCCCCCCACGGGCGGCCCGCTCCTATTCCTGCTCTGCCCCTGAGGCCCCGCCCCCGCTGGGTGCCCCCACAGCTGCGCGCAGCTGTCACCGGCTGGAGGGCTGGCCGCCCTGGGTGGGGCCCTGCTTCCCCGAGCTGAGGCGGCGGGTACCCCGGGGAGGCAGCCGCCCTGGGGCCACCCCTCCCACCCGAGCCCCCACTCGACGCTTCAGCGATAGCTCAGGTTCTCTCACCCCACCGGGGCACCGGCCTCCTCATCCGGTTCCCCCGCCACCGCTGCTGCTGCCAAGGTCCCACAGCGACCCGGGCATCACCACCTCCAACGACACTGGTGAGCAACCCCCTGGGTACAGGGGAGGGGGAGCACTGGGAATTAGAGGGTCAGGGAGGCCCTGGATTCAAGGCCCCTGAGAAGGAAGAAAGGAAGCAGAACATTCCTGCGTGCGATGCATGTCTTCAGTGATCACCTCTGGGGGAGATGGGTTCCACAGCTCCCAACCTTGGGCTACTAACGCATCCTCTGCAAGCCTTAGAGCAGGTGTAATCACAGCGCCTCCACTCAACGGTGCTGTGGACTCGCTGAGAAGGAAGGTAATGCACACACTCTGCAGCCATTCCCTGCACCTGACCTAGAAGCCAAGCAGGGACAGACAGACATGCTTAGTCTTAGAAAGAAAAGTCAGGCACACAAACACTTGACACAAGCACAGAAAGGAAAATCAGGCACAGGAACACTTGACACGAGCACAGAAAGTGCTTGTCATTACCTTGAGGTGCCAGAGCTCAGAAGGCTCTGGCACTGTAGGCTTGCCTGCCTGCACTGTACCATTTAGAGGCTGGCAGACATGAGCAGAGATGGAGATGTAGAAGCCATGAAAACTCCTCTGGGCCTGCGGTGTCCCCAAAGGCCTCCCGCTCAGTCCCTATCTCTCCTCTCCAGCTGACTTCAGGGACCTTTATACCAAAGTGCTTGAGGAAGAAGTTGCCTCTGTTTCCTCTGCAGATACAGGTTAGCCGTATAGTTGGCATCTGTAAGGTGAGGGGTGGGGAGCACTGCCTGATCCTCTCTGCACCCTTCTTTCTTTTTTCTTTTTCTTTTCTTTTTTTAATTCTTTTTGTTGGTTGTGGGGCTTGAACTCGGCCTGGCACTGTACCTCAGCTCTTCAGCTCAAGGTGACTACTCTATTACTTGAGCCACCGTGCCACTTCTGGTTTTCTGGTAGTTAATTGGAGATAAGAGTCTCATGGACTTCCCTTGCCCGGGCTGGCTTTGAACCATGATCCTCAAATCTCAACCTCCTGAGAAGCTAGGATTACAAGTGTGAGCCACCCGCACCTGGCTTGCACCCTACTTTACTCTCTTCTCCCTTTGTCTCCGCAGGGCTCTGCTCTGAAGCCTGCCTCTTTCGCCTTGCCCACTGTCCTTCCCCCAAGTTGCTTCGTGCCCGTTCAGCTGAGAAAAGGCGCCCTGTGCCCACCTTCCAGAAGGTTCCCCTGCCCTCAGGTCCTGCACCAGCCCACTCTCTGGGGGACCTGAAAGGGAGCTGGCCAGGCCGGGGTCTGGTCACTCGGTTCCTCCAGATGTCCAGAAAGTCCCCAGACCCCACTGGGACTGGAGCCCATGGACATAAGCAAGTAAGCATTAGGAGAGACAGAAAAGATCCCTGGGAAAGCCTAGAACTTTAGGCTAGGTCATACCAATGCCCTCTTTTCCAGGTGCCCCGGAGTCCTTGGGGCCGGCCAGGCCGTGAGAGCCTCCACCTTCGCAGCTGTGGCGATCTGAGCTCTGGCTCTTCCCTTCGAAGGCTCCTGTCTGGCCGCAGGCTGGAACGTGGAACCCGTCCGCAAAGCCTCAGCCTCAATGCAGGCAGTAGGGAGACTGGGCTCTGACCTGAGTTTCTTGTCCCACTGAACAGATCTACATGAAGGCTGGAGCCTCGGGCCCCAGCTGGTTGGGACCAGCATCCCCAACACTCCCTTGCACTGGCTGGCACAAAAAGAAATTGCTGTATACATCCCAAAGTGTCCCTTTTCCCTCCTACCTCTGGGGGCTCCTGCTGCTTGCCTCAGCCCCTCCAGACTATGGGAGCTTCTATCCTGTGCTGCATGAGTATTCAGGCTGTGGGGGGAGACGCACCTGCTTTCTGCATCAGAGGCGGAAAAACTCTCTCCAGCATGAGAGTGGCTCTTTCTGATCTCAGGGGCAAAGGCAAGTCTTGGTGTTTAAGTACAGGGAGACTTGTGCCTGGGTGATGTATTGGAGAGGCAGGCAAGAAGAGTCAGAGATTCTGGGTGGCCTCTCAGCTCTGCCACCTCTAGCTGCATGACTTTGGGCAAGTTATTTAACTCCAATTGCCTCATCTGTAAACCATTGTGGAAATGAATGTTTGTAAGCTCTTAACACTAAGCCTTCAATAAATTTCAATTTTCCCCTTCTCTCCTGCACTGTTTTTATTTTTTCTATTCTCAATGAAATTTGTGCGGATACCTTAATACTAAGTAAACTCAAGATACTATGTCTGGAAACATCATTGGAGCTCTCCTTTTCATAGCAAAAGATTTGGATGTGGCACTGTAGCTCAAGTGGTAGAGCGCTAGCCTTGAGCTGAAGAGCCGAGGGACAGCGCCCAGGCCCAGAGTTCAAGCGCCACAACTGAAAAAAAAAAAAGAAAGAAAGAAAGAAAAAAAAAAAAAGATTTTCTCTATTCCTTCCACTGTGTGTGTGTGTGTGTGTGTGTGTGTGTGTGTGTGTGTGTGTGTGTGTGTGTGTGTGTGTGTGTGTGTGTGTGTGTGTGTGTGTGTGTGTGTGTGTGTGTGTGTGTGTGTGTGTGTGTGTGTGTGTGTTTCAAGTACTGGGGCCTGAGCACTGTCCCTGAGCTGCTTTTGCTCAAGGTGAGCATTCTGCCATTTGAGCCACAATGCCACTTCTGGCTTTTTCTGTTTATGTGGCACTGAGGAACCCAATCCAACCAGCATATCCAACCAGCATGTTAGGTAAGCACTCTATCACTAAGCCACCTTCCTAGCCCTTTTTTTGGGGGGGTCTGGTTGTGGGGCCTGAACTCTGGGCCTGGGCGCTGTCCCTCAGCTCTTCAGCTCAAGGCTAGCGCTCTACCACTTGAGTCACAGTGCCACTTCTGGCTTTTTTCTTTTTGCTTATGTGGTGCTGAGGAATTGAACCCAGGGCCTCATGCATGCAAGGCAAGCGCTCTACCACTGAGCCACCTTCCCAGCCCCCCCCTTTTTTTTGTCAGTGTGGAGCTGACCTCTGGGTCTGGATACTGTCCCTCAGCTCTTCAGCTGAAGGCCAGCACTCTACCACTTGAGCCACAGCATCACTTCTGGCTTTTCCTCCTTATGTGGTATTAAGGAATTGAACCCAGGGCCTCATTCATGCAAGGCAAGCACTCTACCACTGAGCCACCTTCCCAGCCCCCAGCCCTTTACTTTTTTTTTTTTTTTTTGTCGGTCGTGGGGTTTGCACTCTGGGCTTGAGCACTGTCCCTGCACTCTTCATTCAGTTCAAGGTGAGCGCTCTACTGCTTGAGCCACAGTGCCACTTCTGGTTTTCTAGTAGTTTATTGTAGATAAGAGTCTCGAGGACTTTCCTGCCTGGGTTGGCTTGAACTGTGATCCTCAGATCTCAGCCTCCAGCGTAGCTAGGATTACAGCCTCCTGCGTAGCTAGGATTACAGGTGAGAGGCACCAGCGCCTGGCTTTACTTTTACTTTTTTATTTTTTGCTTGTCTTGGGTCTTGAACTTGGGGCATGGGCACTATCCCTGAGCTCTTTTGCTCATGGCTGATACTCTACCACTTTGAGCTACAGTGCCACTTCTGGTTTTCTGGTGGTTAATTGGAGATAAGAATCTCACAGACTTTCCTGCTCAGGCTGGCTTTGAATCTTGAACTGTGATCTATAGATCTCCCAGAGTGGCTAGAATTGCAGGCATGAACCACCAGCACCCAGCTCGAGCCACTGCTTTTGCTTTTTTTTTTTTTTTTTTGGGTGGTTGTGGGCCTGAACTCTGGGCCTGGCCGCTGTCCCTCAGCTCTTCAGCTCAAGGTCAGCACTCCACCACTTGAGCCACAGCGCCACTTCCGCTTTTTCTGCTTATGTGGTGCTGAAGAATCGAACCCAGGGCTTTGTGCATGCAAGGCAAGTGCTCTACCACTGAGCCACCTTCCCAGCCCTCGAGCCACTGCTTTTAAGGAAGTTTACAGCATTTCTCTGATTGCATCTCATTCAGTTTCAAGAAGTAGACAATTAGCATTTTTTTTTTACAATTAGCATTTTTCTTCTTGAGTTTTTGTTTGTCATCTTTTTTTTTTTTTTTTTTTTTTTTTTGGGTCCGGTCATGGGGCCTAAACTCTGGGTCTGGGTGCTGTCCCTCAGCTCTTCAGCTCAAGGCTAGCGCTCTACCACTTGAGCCACAGCGCCACTTCCGGCTTTTTTCTTTTTGTTTATGTGGTGCTGAGGAATCAAACCCAGGGCCTCGAGCATGCAAGGCAAGTGCTCTACCACTGAGCCACCTTCCCAGCTTGTTTGTCATCTTTAAAGACATCACATTTCTACTTTATCCTGTGGGCATTCTTTGCCAGTTTTACTTTTATTTCTGCTGGTTACCAAGCACTGGAGGGCCCAATGGTACTCTCCATAGCCCTCTCTACTTTCATTTTTTTTCCCCAAAGGGAGCAAGTTACTGTGGTTTAAACTCAGGTCCTCACACCTGCTAAGCAGACACTCCACTACCACTTTAGTCACTCCCCCCCCCTTTTTTTTTTTTTTGGTGGATCATGGGGCCTGAACTCGGCCTGAGCTCTTCAGCTCAAGGCAAGCGTTCTACCACTTGAGCCACAGCATGACTTCTGGCTTTTTCTGCTTATGTGGTGCTGAGGAATCAAACCCAGGGCCTCATGCATGCAAGGCAAGCACTGTACCCCTGAGCCACATTCCCAGCCAACTGCCTCTTTTTGTGTGTGTGCTAGTTCTGAGGCTTGAACTCAGGGCCTGGGCATCATCCCTGAACTTTTTTTTTTGTCGGCTGTGGGGCTTGAACTCTGGGCCTGGGTGCTGTCCCTCAGTGCCACTTCAGCTTTTCTTTTCTTTTCTTTTTTTTTTGGGGGGGGGGAGGGGTCCGGTCGTGGGACCTGAACTCTGGGCCTGGGCGCTGTCCCTCAGCTCTTCAGCTCAAGGCTAGCACTCTACCACTTGAGCTACAGCGTCACTTCCGGCTTTTTTCTTTTGGCTTATGTGGTGCTGAGGAATCGAACCCAGGGCCTCATGCATGCAAGGCAAGCACTCTACCACTGAGCCACCTTCCCAGCTCACACTTCAGCTTTTCTGAATGGTTGATTGGAGACAAGCGTCTCAGGGACTTTCCTTCTTGGGCTGGCTTTGAACTGAGATTCTTAGATCTCAGCCTCCTGAGTAGCTAGGATTACAGGGGTAAGCCACCAGCGCCAGGCTATGATGTTGGTTATTTATTTATTTATTTATTTTTCTGGTTGTGGAGCCTGAACTTGTCCTGGGCGCAGTCCCTCAGCTCTTCAGCTCAAGGCTAGCACTCTAGCACTTGAGCTACAGCACCACTTGTGGCTTTTTCTGCTTACGTGGTGCTGAGGAATTGAACCCAGGGCCTCATGCATGCAAAACAAACACTCTACCACTGAGTCACCTTCCCAGCCCTCCCTGAGACTCTTATCTCCAACTAATCACAAGAAAACCGAAAGTGGTGCTGTGGCTCGTGTCTATCACTTGCTTTGAGCTGAAGAGCTAAGGGACTGCTGCACCCAGGCCAAGTGCAAGCCCCACAACTGATTACCAAATAACAATAATAGTAATAATAATTAAGTGGTTGTGAGTGGCTCTCACCTGTATTCCTAACTACTCAGGAGTCTAGATCTTAAGATTATGGTTAAAGCCAGGTGCTGGTGGTTCACACCTATAATCCTAATTACTCAGGAGGCTGAGATCTGAGGATCACGGTTCAGAGCCAGCACGAGCTGGTTGTGAGACTCTTATCTCCAATAAACCACCAGAAAACCAAAAGTGGCACTGTAGCTCAAGTGGTAGAGTGCTTGCCTTGAGCTGACAGAGCTGAGGGACAACACTTAGGCCCAGAGTTCAAGTCCTGCAACTGACAAAAAGAAAAAAAAAATCCAGTTCAGAGCAGATAAACTATTGATTCTTATCTCCAGTTAACTAGTCAAATGGCAGAAGTGGAAGTGATAGAGCACCAGCCTTGAGTGAAAAAGCTAAAGAGCCTGGTGCTGGTGTCTCAGCCCTGTAATCCTAGCTACTCAGGAGGCTGAGATCTGAGAATCACAGTTCAAAGCTAGCCCAGTAGGGCTGGGAATGTGGCTTACTGGTAGAGTGTTTGCCTAGCATGCATGAAACCCTGGGTTCGATTCCTCAGTACCTCATAAACAGAAAAAGCTGGAAGTGGCACTATGACTCAAGTGGTAGTGTGCTATCCTTGAGCAAAAAAAGCTCAGGGACAGTGCCCAGGCCCTAAGTTCAAGCTCCAGGACTAGCAAAAACAAAAAGAAAAACAAAAAACAAAATCAGCCCTGGCAACAAAGTCTGTGAGACTCTTATCTCCAATTAACCACTAGGAAAGTGGAAGTCTCATTGTGGCTAAAAGTGGTAGAGTGCTAGCCTCGAGGGGAAAGCTCAGAGGCAGTGCCCAGGCCCTGTGTTCAACCCCATGACAAAAAAAAAAAAAAAAAAAGTTAGTCCAATGAGCTCCCTTCCCATAGCTTAGCCCACTCCCTCCCCTCTCCACAGCTTAGCATGCTCCCTTCCTAGGCAACACTAGGCCCATGTAGTAAAGGCAGTAAATAATCAGCCTCCAATCCCCTCTACTTCGGGATGGCACTTCTCTGGAGCAGCTACCACCACATAAGGCAACAAGAGCCCCTTAGAGTGACCTTCAGGTCTGGGCAGCTGCAGGACCCCTTATCTACTATTGGCAGCAGCCATAAATCCTAGTCTGCCATGATGAAGCCCCTGGCCCACCTGTCTACACCAGAGTCTCTGCCTTGTAGACCCTTCTAGCCCCTCCTAAACCTCCTAGGTTATATAGGTCACCCCAGACCATAGCCGGTGCTTCTGTGCTTCTTCTCACTTCTCCCTTGTGAGAAGGGGTCTTGCCGGCCCCTTTCTTGGCAATAAACCTTTCTTGTTCTCTACCTGGATGTCTGCATGGTTTTCTGGCAAAGTCCAAATAATCTAACAAGGAAGGAAGGAAGGAAGGAAGGAAGGAAGGAAGGAAAGAAGGAAAGAAGGAAGGAGAGAAGAAAAAAGGTAAGAAGGAAAGAAGGAAGGAGGCAGGAAGGAAGGAAGGAAGGAAGGAAAGAAGGAAGACAGGTACAGGCTGAGGAAGGTGGCTCAGTGGTAGAGTGCTTACCTTGCATGAATGAGGCTCTGAGTTCGATTCCTCAGCACTGCATAAACAGAAAAAAGCCAGAAGTAGCACTGTGGCTAGCCTTCAGCTGAAGAGCTGACACCGCCCAGGCCCAGAGTTCAGGCCCCATGACCTACCAAAAATAAATAAATAAATAAATAAAAATATATGTTATAAGGGGCTGGGAAGGTGGCTCAGTGGTAGTTTGCCTTGCATGCATGAGGCCCTGGGTTCAATTCCTCAGCACCACATAAGCAAGAAGAAAAAAGCCAGAAGTGGTGCTTTGACTCAAGTGGTAGAGCGCTAGCCTTGAGCTGAAGAGCTGAGGGACAGTGCCCAGGCCCAGAGTTCAAGCTCCACGACAGGACCCTCCCCCTCCCCAAAAAAAATAAATAAAATGATCTTGTTGGAATACTTACTTTATGGAAGAAAATGTTGCTGGGTTCTAGAATTGAAAACAAAACCAATTAAGATGTTTTAAAATAAGCCAGTTTTGCCGGGCACTGGTGGCTTATGCCTGTAATCCTAGCTACTCAGGAGGCTGAGATCTGAGGATCGTGGTTCAAAGCCAGCCCGGGCAGGAGAGACCGTGAGACTCCTATCTCCAATAAAAACCAGAAAACCGGAAGTGGCGCTGTAGCTCAAGTGGTAGAGCCCTTGCTTTGAGCTGAAGAGCTGAGGAACAGTGCCTAGGCCCAGAGTTCAAGCCCCACAACCGACCAAAAAAATAAAATAAAATAAGCCAATTTTATGGGTTGGAGGTGTGGCTCAGCTGGTAGAGCACCAGTAGTGAAAGTGTCAGCTACTGTGTTCAAGTCCTGATCATGGACCAAAAAAAAAAAAAAAAAAAAGGTGGTGGCTCATGCCTGTAATCCTAGCTACTCAGGAGGCTGAGATTTTAGGATTACAGTTCAAAACCAGCCACAACAAGAAAGGCTCTTATCTCCAACAAGCCACTCAGAAAACCAGAAGTGGCACTGTGGCTCACTAGGTAGTATGCTAGCCTTCAGCTGAAAAGCTGAAGGACAGTGCCCAACCCAGAATTCAAGTGCCATGCCTGACAAAAAAAAAAGTAAAAGAAGGAGAAGGAGAAGGAGAAGCAGCAGCAGCAGCTGGTTTTAGTGATGTGCACCTTTAATTCCAGCACTTAAGTGAGGGTGAGATTTATCTTTTTTGTTTGTGTGTGCCAGTCCTGAGGCCTGAACTCTGGGCCTGGGCTCTGTCCCTGAGCTCCTTTTGCTCAAAGCTAGCACTTTACCATTTGAGCCACAGTGCCACTTATGGCTTTTACTGTGATCAATTGGCGTTAAGAGTCTCATGGACTTTTCTGCCTGTGCTGGCTTTTAACCTTACTCTCAGTAGGTAGGATTACAGGTGTAAACTACCAGTATTAAACATAAGATTTATCTTGAACACGTTAAGGCCCAGGGTTCAATCCAAGTATTGCAGTGCAACATGCAAAAACTGCATACACACACACACACACACAGGAGAATGTGGCAGAACAGCTGAGTAGAGATAGGATGTTTATTGAGGTGACCGAAGAACTGAGTTAGGTGAAGGTACTAGTCACAGGTATCAGGATCAAGTATTTAAGGTGGCCTAGGCTATGTAATGATACTTTAATCTCAAAACAAACAAACAAACCCACAAAACAAAACAAATGTGGTAATAGTAAAATTATTGTTTTTGTTTTTTAAATTTGTTATTCTAAAGGTGATGTACAGGTAGGTTACAGTTTCGTAAGTCAGGTAATGAGTGTCCACCCCCCCCCCCGGGCCAATCCTGGGGCTTGGACTCAGGGCTTGGGCACTGTCCCTGAGTTGCTTTTGCTGAAGGCTAGCACTTGAGCCACAGAACCACTTTAAGCTTGTTCTGTTTTTCGGTTTATGTTGTATTGAGGTATCAAACCCACATACACCTCCATGCATGATATGCAAGCTATACAACTAAGCCACATTCCCAGTCAGAGTACATTTTTTTTTTTTTTTTTTTGGTCGGTTGTGGGCCTGGGCGCTGTCCCTCAGCTCTTCAGCTCAAGGCTAGCGCTCTACCACTTGAGCCATAGCACCACTTCCGGCTTTTTTGTTTATGTGGTGCTGAGGAATCGAACCGAGGGCCTCATGCATGCAAGGCAAGCACTCTACCACTGAGCCACCTTCCCAGCCCCATAGAGTACATTTCTTTTTGGACAATGTCCAAAGCTCCTTCCCTAGCTGCCTCCCAGTTTTTCCCTCCCATCTCCCCCACACAAGTTGTGTAGCTCATTTTCAACACAGTGTCCAGTGAGTATCATTACTGAATTTTTTCACCCTTGTCTCCCCATTTCTGTGCCTCCCCTGACACTTCCAGAGACATAAACAACAAAAAGAAAACAAAAACAGCAACTCTCCTGAGTATCTTCCTTTGATCTCACTGTGTGTTGTTGCTGTTATTTATATTTATGTCCTTCCACAGGATATAAGCTCCCCAAACCAGTGACTTGCTCTTTGTGCTAGACCTAACACATAATATGGCTTCAAACTTTTTTTTTTTTTTTGAGTCAGTCGTGGGGCTTGAACTCCGGGTCTGGGCGCTCTCCAGCTCTTCAGCTCAAGGCTAGCGCCCTACCACTTGAGCCACAGCGCCACTTCTGGCTTTTTCTGCTTATGTGGTGCTGAGGAATCGAACCCAGGGCCTCATGTATACAAGGCAAGCGTTCTACCACTGAGCCACCTTCCCAGCCCTCAAACTTTTTATTTATTTATTTATTTTAATGGTGTTATTTATTTATTTATTTTAATGGTGGCCTTTAAACGGCTTCAGGGCCCTATCATTGAGGGAGCGACATATAATGTCCTTCAGGAAAGGGAGGAGGAAGGGGCACTGCCCAGAGATGGCGTCAGGCTGCTAGGCTTCTTGAATAATTCACAATCATAGAAATATAGCCTCAGGGCCTGTTGGGGAGAGGCCAGGAAAAAAAAATGAGGTAGGTGGTGGATCCTGGGATTCCCTCTGGGGCAGTTTTTGGGCACTGGATGTTCCTAGCTTGCGGCTCCCTGAGGACTAAACTCAGGCCTCTTACTCAACTCTCTCGGGCTGAACTCAACTGTGGAAACTCGATCTCTCCCACCCATTACCAGTGTCGGAGGACACCGTAGCGCATGCGGGTCTCTCCCCCCCCCCCCCCCCCCCCCCCGCAAGTGCTCTCCAAGTAACTACGAAAACGCGTGCGCCCTTCAAGCGCTAGGGATGGTCAGCCAGAGTTCGCCTATTCAGAAAGACCCAATAAGAATGGAAGGACCCACCCCCAGACGAATGTCAATCTTCCTTTCCGAGGAAGCCCTGCCCTGACTCGGCGGCCTCGCGCCCTTCCTCCCCCGCCCGCAGGACCCCTGGCGGCTAAGCTGGTCTTTGCGAGTCTGGGCGCAGCTCTGTGCTCCTGTGCGCGCGCTGACGCGGGCGGGTGTAATTCTCGACCTTCGCCCTTTCGCCTTTGGGGGCTTCAGTGCATTTCCCTTCGCCTCCAGTTGGGGCTGCTGTTTGTCTTCACCTTCAGTAAGCGAATTGATGTTGAAATCTGCGTTTTAACTCTTCCCCTCGGTGGGACTGCACCTAACCTTGTCGTACTCCCAGTTACTAATTGCTGCGGTAGTGAAGAGCGTAGATGGCTCACGCCTAGGGTTATTCCTAGCTGCTCAAGAGATCGTGGTTCGAAGCCACCCCGGGAAGCTGGGTCAGTGAGTTTTTTTTTTTTTTCTTTCGGTCTCGGGGCTTGAACTCCAGGCCTGGTCATTGTCCCTGAGCTTTTTTTGCTCAAGGCTGGCTCTCTACCACTTTGAGGCACAGTGCCACTTCCGGTTTTCTTGTGGTTAATTGGAGATAATTGGAAATAAGAATAACACGGACTTGCCTGTTCGGGCTGGCTGAGCCTCAGGAGTAGCTAAGATGACAGGCATGAGACACCAATGCTAGTTGAGACTCCAATCAAGTCACCAAAAAGCCAGAAATGTAGCTGTGGCTCAAGTGGTAGAGGAGGGCGAGAGGATGGGGGGAGGGAAAAGGGGGGGATGTCAAATTTTCTCCTCCAGGACTTGCACTGTGACCTCATTTTTCTTCCCTCAAATATTTTTTCCCCATTATGCTTACTTTAATAAAAAGAATCTATTTTAAGTAACTTAGAACACTGTGGATTTCCATGAACTCACCAAACAGAATCCTAAATTACCACCCTTTTGATAATAGTCAGTGATTTTATGCTCTGTTTAAAAAAAAATGAGGATGCCAGTGGCTTATGCCTGTCATTCTAGTTCCTTGGGAGGTTACACTCTGAAAATCAAGGTTCAAAACCAGCCTAGCAGATAAAGCCAAGAGACAATTATCTCCAATTAACCAGCTAAAAGCCAGTAGTGGATGTGTGGTTGTAATGGTATAGCCTCAACCTTGAGTAGAATAAAACTACCCAGAGTAGGAGACCTGAGTTGAAGCCCCAGTAAATACTTGTTCTATCTGCTTGCTTTCTGAGAGATGGAATTGGAAGAAGGCTATATAATTCATACATTCTTCAGTCATTTCTTTTTTTGGGGGGGGTTCGGTTGTGGGGCCTGAACTCTGGGCCTGGGCGCTGTCCCTCAGTTCTTCAGCTCAAGGCTAGCGCTCTACCATTAGAGCCACAGCACCACTTCCGGCTTTTTTCTTTTTGCTTATGTGGTGCTCAGGAATTGAACCCAGGGCCTCATGCATGCAAGGCAAGCGCTCTACTACTGAGCCACCTTCCCAGCCCCTCTTCAGTCATTTCTAATCATGAGGACAGAACAAGTGCCAGGTGCTGTGCTATGCTGTGCTGAGGATACAGGGAACTCGAACAAATTGACTTTTTCCCTACCAGGCTACCATGGGCAGATCAATGTACAAAGAAATTAGGCCACTATCTTTTATGAACTGGTCTCTAAAACTGACATCAAATCCTTTTTTTTTTTTTTTGTCGGTCATGGGGCTTGAACTCTGAGCATGGGCACTGTCCTTCAGCTCTTCAACTCAAGGCTAGTGCTCTACCACTTGAGCCATAGCACCCACTTCCTGCTTTTTTCTGCTTATGTAGTGATGAGGAATCAAACCGAGGACCTCATTCATGCAAGGCAAGCATTCTTCCCAGCCCACATTAAATCATTTTTGCAATTGATATTAACTGTGATAAAAGCAACAAAGTTGATAGGAGGAATAAACTTGAACACACACGAACAATTAGAAGACAAACAGCTTATAAAATACAAATAATTTCCATTTGCAGTGGGCTATACAATGAATTCTATGGTTATTGTTAAGAGTTGGTTAGTAAGATGAATTCAAGACTAAACTAAGCCAGTGCCAGTGGCTCATGCCTGTAATCCTAGCTGCTCAGGAGGCTGAGATCTGAGGATCAAGGTTCAAAGCCAGCCTGGGCAGGAAAGTCTGTGAGACTCTTATGTCCAATAAGCCACTCAGAAAACTGGAAGTGGCCCTGTGGATCAAGTGATAGAGCACTAGCCTTGAGCTGAGAGTTCAAGCCCCACAACAGATTAAAAAAAAAAAAGACTAAACTACACCATTGTAGGTGAGGGGAAAAGTGTCATCTGACAGTGAGGTAATTTCTGGTGTTGGTAATCAGGAAGAATAGTATGTGCTTAGATCATCAGGAATCAGAATTGAAAAAACAGATTCTGGGATGACTGCTTAAGTTCATTCATTCATTCCTGAACTCTTACTCTCTAGGTGCGTGGATGAGAAAGCATCTCTCTCTGACATAATCATGAAGGTTAAAACTGTGATGGAGAAGGTATGTCTTCCATGCAGAATTAGTCTTATGCTTCAAGAGGTGCCTAGGATGTCACTGCCCATCTCCAGGGCTAGAATTTGTCATCTGGGGCAGGGGGTGAGGGTGGGGCCCGGGGTGCTGGGAATGTGGCTTAGCTTGCCTCGCATGCGTGAAGCCCTGGGTTTTATTCCTCAGTACGACATAAACAGAAAAAGCCAGAAGTGGCACTGTGGCTCATGTGGTATAGTGCTAGCCTTGAACAAAAGAAGGGACAGTGACTAGACCCTGAGTTCAAGCCCCAGGACTGGCAAAAAAAAAAAAAAAAAAAAGAATTTGCCATCTGGGCCAAATCTATCACTCTAGGACTGGGCTGAGGAAGGAACAGAACTTCTGAACTGGGTCAGCCAAACTATTTTTGTGTGTATGCCCATACTAAGGCATGAACTTGAGGTCTGAGGTCTGAGGTCTGAGGTCTGGGCCCTGAGCTTTCTGCTTTCCAATAAATTTATTTCTCATTGTCCTTCCTTGGTGTTGAAGGTACACTTCTCTCTCCTTCTCTGCCCCCCCCCCGTCTCTCTGTCTCTGTCTCTGTCTCTGTCTCTGTCTCTGTCTCTCTCTCATTCACTTTCTCATGTGTGCTGCTCCTAGGGCTTGAATTCAGGACTCAGGGTCTGGGCTCTGTTCCTGAGCTAGTTTTACTTGAGGCTAGCACTCTACCATTTGAGGCACAGCCCAATTTCTGGCCTTTTTTTTTTTTAGTTTATTGGAAATAAGAATCTCACCAAAGCCAGGCACTGATGGCTCACATCTGTAATCCTAGCTACTCAGGATCAAAGTTCAAAGCCAGCCCAGGCAGGAAAGTCCCTGAGACTCTTTATCTCCAATAAACCACCAGAAAACCAGAAGTGGCACTCACCTTGAGCTGAAGAGCCCTCAATTGACCAAAAAAAAAAAAAAAGAAAAGAAAAGAAAAGAAAATGCTGGATGCCAGTGGCTCACACCTGTAATTCTAGTTGTTGAGATCTGCAAATGGAGATTCAAAGCCAGCCTGGGAAGATAGATCTGAGAGACTCTGATTTTCATTTAAATAGCAAAAAGTCAGAAATAGAGGTACGGTTCAAGTAGTAGAGTGCCAGTCATGAGTGAAAAAGGCTGAGAAAGAGGCCCAAATTTCAAGCAAAAAAAAAAAAGAATCAGTGTTATTTTAGTATATAACATTGAATTAGTAATATATATATGTGTGTATGTGTATATAAACATTCATACATATTTACATAGGTGCATGTATAGTAATACACCTACATACATGTACATATTTACCCTTATGTACATATCAATATATGTACATATGTAAATATATACATATATGCATACATTAATATATACATATATATGTACATGGGTTGGGTTTTTTTGGAAGTACTGGGGTTTGAACTTAGGGGTTTGTGCTTGCTAGGCAGATGCTCAACCACTTAAACCACAGTCTCAACCCTTTTTGTTCTTATTTTTCCAATATATAGAGTATATATGCTGGGGTCAGACATTAATTTTTCTTTCTTCTTCTTTTTTTTTTTTTTTTGCCAGTCGTGGGGCTCAGTGCTAGAGTGTTTGTCTCACGTACATGAGGCCCTGGGTTTGATTTCTCAGCACCACATAAACAGAAAAAGCCAGAAGTGGCACTGTGGCTTGAGCGGTAAAGCACTCACCTTGGGCTGAAAAGCTCAAGGACAGCTCCAAGGCCCAGAGTTCAAGCCCCATGACCAACAGAAAAAAAAAAAGAGTCTCATGGGGACTTTCCTGCCCTGGCTGACTTCAAACTGCAGTCTTCAGATCTCAGCCTTCTGTATAGCTAGGATTATAGCTGTGAACCACTGGCACCTGGCTAGTAGAGCACTTTCTGAGCATGTACAAAACCTGAAAACAATCCTGCTCATCCTTCTCCCAGAGACTATGTGTACATGTTTTAATAATAATAATAATATACAATATGTAATATAACAATTCTGTAGAAGAGTAAACTGGAGGAAGTAAGGTACCTGCTCTATAGGGAACAAATATTAAGTAATACTTCCTGGAAAAACAGGAATTCAGAAAGAGGTCAACACAGACATAGCCATGCAAGTAGTTCAGTTAAACTTCACAGCTGAGGAACCTATCCCTGTTCCTGGATGTCTGTGGATAACAGGCTACAAGAAATGAGTAAGACATTTCCTTAAAGGAAACTCCTTTTTCCTCCATAAATACAAGCTTACCTTGTTGCAATATTTGGTGCCAAGCAGTGTACTAGTCATACACCATCACACTTAAACCTCACAATCATTCTATGAAGTAGTACTCATCACTCATCTTTTATAGATTAGAAACAGGATTAAAGAGATTAAGTAATTTACTGATGCTCAAATAGCCAGTAAATGGTGACACCAAGTTCAATCCCTGCTCATCCATCTCCCAGAGACTATACTTATATTTTATGAACTAGGAGAAGAAATGATGGATTTTGCTAGGTGCATGTCTTGGAAAGACTACACTGAGATAATTCAGAACATAACAAACAAGCAAGTGATTTTCAGTGCCTATTAAGTCCCAGGCCCTGCTTATCTCACCAACTCCAGTAATAACTCTGTGAGACTGTAGTATCGCCTCCTTTTTACAAACCAGAAAACAGGCTCAAAGACCTGGAATTAGTCAGGTTATATTGCATGTGTCACACTAAATCTTATCTGATGTGGTTTATGTAGCAACATCAGGATCAACTCCTTTCTTCTGTCCATAGAGGATGTCTCTTTGTTTAGCACTCTTCAGTTCCTCCTTCCTTCCTTCCCTCCCTTTCTTCTTTTCCTCCCTTCCCTCCTTTCTTTCCTTCCTTTCTTTTTCTCTTTTTCTTTTTTTCTTTGTTCTAGAGAGTGAATTCAGAGCCTTGTATTTGCTAGACAAGCACTCTACTATGCGAGCCATGCTTCCAGTCCTTTTGTTTTTACTTTAGGGTTTTCAAATAGTTTCTCCTACTTACTTTGCCCTTGGCTGCCCTACACAGGCAATCTTTCTGTCTCTGTCTTCAAGTAGCTGGGATTACATGCATGTGCCCCACCCCCACTCCATGCCTAGCCCATTGCCTAGGTGCCGAACTATTATGCCAACCTCTCAGTCCTGAGAGGAAGGAAGAGAAGTTACTGCAATTAGCAACTGATGGTGAAACAGGGAATCCAGAAAGGTGCGTGCTGACCACTCCTTCCCTCAGTCATGCTATCTCTATGCCAAGTCCTGCCCTTTCCACACTGGGCTGTATAATAACAGCCCCACCACCAGGCTTCTCCTCTGAGAAGACTTTCTGGAGAACTTCCCACCCACCAAGGGTCCAGGTTCCTCTTCCAGGGAGCTCTCCAAAAGCACGTTACTATTTCTGTCTTCTCTGGTAAATATCTGCCTCTGTGCTCCATGGGCCTCTTTAGGGCAATATCTGTGGCCCTATTTATGTCTTAAATATTTGTATGGCCTCAGAATTTTGCTTAGCAAGCCTCTCTTTATTAGTATTGTCATTTGTATCGTGTGTGTGCGTGCGCACGCGTGTGCGCACGTGCATGAAGATGCGGACAAACACTTGTGTACATACGTGCATGCTTATGTGTTCATGCACTAGTGCTGGGGATTGAACTCAAGGCCTGGGTACTGAACTTTAGTTTTTTGGCTCAAAGCTGACACTCTACCACTTGAACCACAACTCCATTTCTGGTGTTTTTTTGTTTTTTTTTTTTTTGCTCAACTGGAGATGAGAGTTTCACACAGTTTTCTACCTGGGCTAGCTTTGAACTGAGATCCTCAGATCTCAGCCTCTTGAGGTTTTTGAGTGGTTAATTGGAGTTAAGAGTCTCCTGGGGACTTTTCTACCTAGGCTGAATTCAAACGGTGATCCTCAGATCTCAGCCTCCTGATTAGCTAGAATTACAGGAGTGAGCCACTGGTTCTTGGCTAAGTGTCACTGTCCTTATTTTTTTTCCTCTCTCTCTCTCTCTCTCTCTCTCTCTCTCTCTCTCTCTCTCTCTCTCTCTCTCTCTCTTTGTCTCTGTCTCTCTGTCTCTCACCCTCTCTGCCACTCTGAGCTCTTTTGCTCAAGGGTAATACTTTACCATTTAAGCCACAGCTCCATTTCTGGGTTTTTAGGGGTTAATTGGAGATAAGAATCTCATGGAAGTCAGGCACTGGTGTCTCACGCCTGTAATCCTAGCTACTCAGGAGACTGAGATCTGAGGATCACACTTCAAAGCCAGCCTGGGCAGGAAGGTCCGTGAGACTCTTATCTCCAATTAACCACCAGAAAACCGGAAGTGGTGCTGTGCTCGCCTTGAGCTGAAGAGCTGAGGGACAGCACCCAAGTCCCACACACACACACACACATCTCATGGACTTTCCTCCCTGGGGAGTCCTCAGATCTCAGCCACACCTGGTAGTAACACTTTTATACAGTCCCATCACACACACACACACACACACACACACACAGACACAGACACACAGACACAGACACACACACACAAACACACACACACAGACACACACACACACAAACACACACACACAAACACACACACACAGACACAGACACACACACACACACACACACACACACACACACACACACACACACATCTCATTGATTTTCCTCCTTGGGGAGTCCTCAGATCTCAGCCGCATCTGGCAGTAACACTTTTATAGTTAGTGCTGGGAATGAAGCTCAGGGCTTCACATCTACAAGGCAAGCTGTCCACTAAAGAGTCCCCAGCCCTTAGTACCACTTAAATTTTTTTTGCTACTGTGCTTGCTGTGGCCTACTTTCTCTGAGATTTAGGTACTTTTACCCAGTTTTCCACTCAAATCCTTATTCTATGTTGTGTTCTACAAAAACCTTCCAGAATTGAGAACCAAAGAGAAGCCAGTAAAACCCATTATAAATATGGCTGCAATAGCTTCACTTCCTGGGTCATGTGACTCTTCCCTCAGTTATCATATGACACACTGTGGGTCATCCACCTCAGTGTGCCGGAATGAAATCTGCAGGGCAAGCTCAGTTCCTCCAGCAGTAGTAGATTATATAAAATTCACACAGATACCTGCATTCTTGGTTTTATTTAGTGAGTCCTTTATCAGTTTGAACCTCGGAAACTCCTGGAAGTCTTCTTTCTCAGCAACCCCGAAGCAATGATATTTTCAAGCCCTCCAGGAAAGGTAAGTGGCAGGTTTCTGGTTACTTTGCTTTGGAATTCATTGAGTAGATGATCTTTTCGACACAGCCATCATGGCTCTTTCAGCAAAGCACTGACGAGAGGTGGGAAGGATCAAGCTTGAAATGGGCAGAAAAGGATGAGGAGAATCTTCCTGGTGTGGGCAGGAGACTCTCACCAGCAAAGGAAGGGCTGCACCCTTATAAGGAACACTATAGGGATGGGTATGTGGCTTAGTGGTAGAGTGTTTGCCTCACATGCATGAAGCCCTGGGTTGGATTCCTCCATACCACATCAACAGAAAAAGCGGGAAGTGGTGCTGTGGCTCAAGTTGTAGTGTACTAGCCTTGAACAAAAGAAGCTCCAGGACAGTGCCTAAGCTCTGAGTTCAAGCCCTAGGACTGGGGGGAAAAAAAATATATATATATATATATATATATATATATATATATAAACTAGATTGTGGGCACTCATAGACTGCCAAATGCTGACCAGGAAAGTATTGAAGTAAAAAGAGGGGGCTTGCCTTCTACTCATTTCTCATCCTGTTCTTAGGAGTGTCCCAAACACTGGAGCTGGGGAGGCATGGTGGCTTCCAGTCTCATGGGATTGCTTCTACTTCAGGCAGTGTCATGGACATCAGGTGAGACAAAGCAGGAGGAAAGTGGCACTGAGCATCCTTCTGTCTTCCAGTGTACTAGTGGTACAGTTTCAGTAGTGGCTCAGCCAACATTTATGAGTGATTGAGAGCAACCTGGGGTAGGAGAAACAACTTTTTTTTTTGTTTTTTTAATTTAATTTTATTTTATTTGAGAACATACTGTACAGAGGGGCTACAATTACATGGGCAGGATAATGCATACATTTCTTACCAAGCATTGCAGCCTCCTCCTTTGTTTACCCTTCACCTCCCTTCCCAGCCTCCCCCCTCCCCCCGAGAAACAACTTTTTGAAATCCATGTGTATTCTAATCAGCACATCCATTTCCTTCATCCACCCCCTTCAGCTCTTGCTCCTGCTTATGCTCCTCCCTTGCAGGTGCCCGTCCCTGCATACCTAAAAGCTTTGGCTACAGTTCAGTGGTCTGTGTCTGCAATGCCACATACTGTGACTCTCTTGACCCCTTAACCCTCCCTGCCCCTGGTAACTTCAGCCGATATGAGAGTACACGAGGTGGACGTCGGATGGAGATGAGTATGGGAACCATCCAGGCCAATCGCACGGGCACAGGTAATTATTATGCTCCTTACCTCAGAGCCAGGTTGGGTCCCTGTCATAAGTCCAAGTCATGCCAGTGGCCACCATGGAATTTTTCCTCTGTGTGCTAACAGGCTTTCTTTTCTCACGGTATCCTTAGGACTTCTACTGACCCTGCAGCCAGAAGAGAAGTTCCAGAAAGTGAAAGGATTTGGAGGGGCTATGACAGATGCTACTGCTCTCAACATCCTTGCTTTGTCACCCTCTGCCCAGAATTTGCTCCTGAAATCATACTTCTCTACAGAAGGTGAGGAGAGAGACATAGCACCATTATCACCAGAGCCTCACACTTGCTAGGCAGGTTCTCTGCTATTTGAACCCACACATTCCTTTAGTTATTCTGAGCCAGCCCTTTATTGCTGTATTTATTTTTCAGGTAAGGTCTTGCGTTTTTTACCTAGTGCTGGTGTTAGATTGCAATCTTTCCACCTATGCCTCCTGCTTAGCTGGGATGACAGGCATGCATCACCATTCCTGGCCGGATGGTTAAGATTGGAATCTCGCCAGGCGCCGGTGGCTCATGCCTATAATCCTAGCTATTCAGGAGGCTGAGATCTGAGGACCACTGTTCAAGCCAGCCCGAGCAGGAAAGTCCCTGAGACTCTTATCTCCAATAAACCACTAGAAAACTGGAAGTGGTGCTGTGGCTCAAGTGGTAGAGTCGTGAGCTGAAGAGCGCAGGGACAGCGCCCAGGCCCAGAGTTCAACCCCACGACCGACAAAAAAAAAAAAAAAAAAAAAAAAAAAAAAAGATTGGAATCTTGCTATTTTTTGCCTTTAACCATGATCTTCCCTATCTCTGTCTCTGAGTAGCTGAGATTACAGATATAATCTAACCTAGCCCTGGTTCGTCTGTTCTTCTCTTCCTGCCTTTGCAGCTGCCTCCTTTTGGTGGGATTAGGCATATGAAATCAGGCCTGAATATTTGGTTCCTCTCTAAAGGCCAGTAAAATAAAATTGCCCTGTCTTAGGCTCAGAGGGCTTGTGCTTCATCTGGGTCCTGGCCTCTATATTGCCCCACCTAGAGCCCCAGGTTTCCTCTGGCTCTAAGATTCTATTTCAGACTGGCAAGTGATAGAAGTTCCAGCAAGGAGCAGTGACTCAAACCTGTAATTCGAGCTACTTGGGAGACAAAGATTGGGGAACCATGGTTCAAGGCCAGCTTGGCAAAAAGAAGTTTATGAAACTCCATGTCAATGAGAGAGAGAGAGAGAGAGAACCCCCAAGTTCCATATTCTCCTATTGGACTCCCATACCTTGGGCATGCTTTTCTGTAGGAATTGAATATAACATCATCCGGGTACCTATGGCTAGCACTGACTTCTCTATCAGCACTTACACCTATGATGACTACCCTGATGACTTCCAGCTGCACAACTTTAGCCTTTCAGAAGAAGACACCAAGCTCAAGGTGGGCATTCTGGCTGCCTCAGGCCCTGATGACATTGTAATCTGGGGGTCCAGTTAGGGCAATGTGTAAAGATGATAAACTTTCCCTGTTCTGTCCTGGGATTGGGAGGGTAGGAGATGATGGCTAGACCTGATGTGCAGGTTAGGCTAGTCCATCTGTGTTCCAAGTTGGGTATCTCTCTCCTTGCTATGTGTGCCTCTAGATACCCCTGATTCACAGAGCCTTGAAAATGACCCAGCGCCCCATCTCCCTCTTCGCCAGTCCCTGGACATCGCCTACTTGGCTCAAGACTAATGGGGCAGTGAATGGAAAGGGGACACTGAAGGGTCAGCCAGGGGATATCTACCACCAGACCTGGGCCAACTACTTTGTCAGGTAAGAAATCAGAATGTCAAGGGTGTCTGGACCAGCTTTTCCTTTGGACACCATCGCCTAGGTCCCACCCCTGGACTTGGGTCCATTTTATTTTATTTTATTTTTTTTGGGTCTGGTCATGAGGCTTAAACTCTGGGCCTGGGCACTGTCCCTCAGCTCTTCAGCTCAGGGCTAGCGCTCTACCACTTGAACCACAGCGCCACTTCCAGCTTTTTTCTTTTTGCTTATGTGGTGCTGAGGAATTGAACCCAGGGCCTCAGGCTTGCAAGGCAAGCGCTCTACCACTGAGCCACCTTCCCAGCCCCTTGGGTCCATTTTAGACCTGCCTTTCCTAGTTCATCTTTTTACCTTCTCAACCTTTGAGACTTAGGGCTATCAGTTTCCCTGCTCCATCAGGATTCCTATTCCTTGGGGTCCTGGTCTGTTCTTTTAGCCATGATCACTCATGTTCTTTCCTCTGCCAGGTTCCTAGATGCCTATGCTGCGTACAAGTTAAAATTCTGGGCAGTGACGGCTGAGAATGAACCTACTGCAGGACTGATTACTGGGTACCCTTTCCAGTGTCTGGGCTTTACTGCTGAACACCAGAGAGACTTCATTGCCCGTGACCTGGGTCCAGCCCTTGCCAATAGTACTCACCGCGATGTCCTGTTGCTCATGTTGGATGACCAACGCTTGCTGCTCCCCAGATGGGCAGAAGTGGTAAGGGTCATGACCTCCATGAGGACCCCAGTGTCCCAAAAATATAGCATACAAATGATTGGCTCCAAATTTAAGAGTACCTTTCCTGTTCAACTTTTCTTTTTTTCTTTTCTTTTCTTTTTTTTTTTTTGGTCTGTCGTGAGGCTTGAAATCTGGGCCTGGGCACTGTCCCTCAGCTCTTTAGCTCAAGGCAAGCACTCTACCACTTCAACTACAGTACCACTTCCCCTTTTTTTTTTTTTCCTGAGTGGTTTGTTGGAGATAAGAGTCTCACAGACTTTTCCTGCCCAGGCTGGCTTTGAACCATGATCTTCAGATCTCAGCCTCCTGAGTAGCTACGATTACAGGCATGAGCCACCAGCACCCGGTTGTTCAACTCTTTTTTTTTTGTTGTTTTGTTTTGTTGTCAGTTATGGGACTTGAACTCTGGGCCTTGGAGCTGTCCCTCAGCTCTTTAGTTCAAGGCAAGCGCTCTACCACTTGAGCCACAGCGCCACTTCCGGTTTTCTAGTGGTTTATTGGAAGAGTCTCATGGACTTTCCTGCCCAGGCTGGCTTTGAACCTTGATCCTTAGATCTCAGCCTTCTCAGTATCTAGGATTACATGCATGAGCCACCGGCACCCAGCTTCAACTCTTCTTTTTGTTACCAGTACTAGGGCTTGAACTCTGGGCCTGGGTGCTGTCCCTGAGCTCTTTTGCTCAAGCTTAGTGCTCTACTACTTGAGCCACAGCTCCACTTCCGACTTTTTTGGTGCTTAATTGGAGATAAGAGTCTCAGACTTTCCTACCCAGGCTGGCTTCAAACCATGATCCTGAGATCTCAACCTCCTGAGTAGTAAGAATTACAGGCATGAACCACGAATGCCTGGCTTCTGGCTTCTGTTCAACTTTTTTTTTTTTTGCCAGTCCTGGAGCTTGAACTCAGGGCCTAGGCACTGTCCTTGAGCCTCTCTGTGCTCAAGGCTAGCACTCTACCACTTGAGCCACAGCACCATTTCTGGCTTTTTGTTTATGTGGTGCTGAGGAATAGAACCCAGGGCTTCATGCATGCAAGGCAAGCACTCTACTTCTAAGCCACATTCCCAGCCCTGTTCAACTCTTGATTACTAGGACACCCTGGGCTAGGGCTAGGTGCCCAAGCTCTGAAGACCCCTGCGTGGTCACTGTAACCCCTTCTAGTTGTATCCATCTTAGTGCCTACTTTGTGAGAATCCTAGCTCCTTTTCCAGAATCCTCTGTGCAGGTTTCTGGGCCAGTGGTTCCTGTTTCTCAGTGGTCCTTTCCTTTCCCTGGGCAGGTACTAAAAGACCCAGAGGCAGCTAAGTACGTTCATGGCATTGCTATACACTGGTACCTGGACTTTCTGGCTCCAGCAAGATCCACCCTGGGGGAAACACATCGTCTGTTCCCCAATACCATGCTCTTCGCCTCTGAGGCCTGTGTGGGCTCCAAATTCTGGGAGCAGAGTGTGCGTCTGGGTTCCTGGGATCGTGGGATGCAGTACAGCCACAGCATCATCACGGTGAGCCAACTGTCTTCCTCCCATAAAGCAGACCATAATAGATACCTTCCTACAATCTCTAAAGGTTGAGTTCTTCCTCCTCAACTGCTAGTTTACCCTTTGGGGCAATTCTGGGATGCCATGATCATGCCTTACCTTTCCTTCACAGAACTGTAGCCCATAGCCTCTTACTACATGTTTGGAGCCAAGCCAGACAACTGTATCTGCCACCAATTTCTTGGCCCCCCTCGAGATGCCCCACCTTCAGTCTCCTTCACAAGGCTGAGGCATGTGCCTTCTCTGAGGATCTCTTGTGTTGAATATTTCTTTGCCCTTGTCCCTACTGCAGAACCTTCTGTACCACGTGTCTGGCTGGACAGACTGGAACCTTGCCCTGAACCCTGAAGGGGGACCCAACTGGGTCCGCAACTTTGTCGACAGTCCCGTCATTGTGGACATTGCCAAGGATACGTTTTACAAACAGCCCATGTTCTACCACCTTGGCCACTTCAGGTGAGTTGAGGAGGGTGCCACCATGCCACACCAAGCCTATCATCTGCTGCATCAGGCTTACATCACCCTAGACGAGCGAGCAGGAAGGTGCATAGGTGGGAAGCTCAGGAGAGGCACACCCCTTCTCTCTTGCACCATGTAGGCAGGAAGTGATTAGGTGGTAATAGAAACAGATAACTCTGGTTATTAGAAGCTGGCACTGGGATGTGGGAGGGTAGGAGCAGGGCCCAACAACACATCTTGAGAACTTAAGAGTTAGAGCAGAGCTGGGATTATAGACTTGTACCACCACACCCAGCCTTGCTTTGTTTTACGAGCCTTGTTCTGTGTTGTTCAGGCTGGACTTGCAACTTGCTGTTCTCCTCCTTCAGCTTCCATAACAGCTGATACTATAAACAAGTTAGTATGCCAGCCTTAGGGCAGAGCTTTGGCAGGACTTATGAGGTGGTAAGAAGTTAAGGAGAATAAACTCTCAGATGAGGATTTTTTTTCTTGCCAGTACTGGGGCTTGAGCTAGGGCCTAGCTATTGCTAGTACTGTCCCTTAGCTTTTTTGCTCAAGTCTAGCTCTCTTATCACCTGAGTCACAACTCCATTTCTGGGGATCTGCTTGTTAATTGGAGATGAGAGTTTCATGGACTGGGGCTGGTTTTGAATTGCCACCCCCGGATCTCAGCCTACTGAGCAGCTAAGATTGTAGGTATGAGCCCACTGGGTGCCCAGCTTTAGATGAGGGTTTCATGGGTGGTACCCTAAGGTGCTGGACTGAGGTCTCAGATGATGCCTGTTCCCACATGCAGCAAGTTCATTCCTGAAGACTCCCAGAGAGTGGGGCTTGTGGCCAGTGAGAAGAATGACTTGGACACAGTGGCACTGATACGACCTGATGGTTCTGCAGTTGTGGTGGTGCTAAATCGGTAAGGACAAGGGCAGGGGAAGGTCTGGGCTGAGATGAAGTGTTGGGCCTCAGCAGGCTCACCCTCAGCTACTCTCTCCCTCCTCAGCTCTTCTAAGGATGTACCTCTTACCATCAGTGATCCTGCTATAGGATTCCTGGAGACCGTCTCACCTGGGTATTCCATTCATACCTACCTGTGGCGTCGCTAGTGATGGAGCAGACACTCAAGCAGATACCTGGGTTCAGCATGGACATTAAAAGGACAGTCAGCTCATGTCTGTGACTGAATAGGGCACAGTAGGGCCAGTGTGAGCTTACAGTGACATAGGCTCAGGGGTAGTGGTTTGGGTGATTCACTCTCCTCTCTAGTAGGTACCAGGGGCTGGAGGCCTCTAAAGAAAAATCAGAAAGCCCTAATGTGTCCCCACCCCTCATGCTTGTAGAAGTGTGTGCAATGTACTAGTTGCCCGTGGAAACTGGGCCTAGGCCCAGGGTGAGCTCACTGTACAAACAAAGATGGTGGGGGAGGGAGGTGAGCAGAGGAGACTGGAAAGGCTGAACCCAAAACTGGGGATTGTTTGTCTTTCCTGGAGATGGAGACTGGGCCCATGCAGGAGCAATGTCAGCATCAAAGCTAAAGCAATTTCAGAAGCCTAGTGCCAGTGCTACCGGTAGGCTCAAGCACCCAGGGCCCCAGCTAAAGCACAAGCTGAGACAATGGCAGCACATTTAAGGAGAGAAGGTTTGATCCCAGTCAGTGCGAGCGGCTTTATTCTGGGGGTGGGGAGTACCCATTTCTGGCTGTCTCAACAATGGGGAGCCAGAGAGACCTATGGAATGCACAATTGAAAAACCAGTCCTAAGAGCATGAGGACAAATCATTCCTCTTCATCCTCCTCAACCATGTCCAGGGCCCGGGTGCCTGGGGTATGAGGAGGGGCTGCCCTCTGGATAGAGATGATTCCACTGAGCAAGGCATAGCCCACCATGGCTACCAGCCCTGCTAACACAGACAGGATCTGGTTCCGGCGCCGGTTTGGCTCCTCTTCAGTATCTGGGGCTGCTGGTGTCTGACGTGGAGGTGGCACTGCAGCTGAGGAACAAGAAAAGGAAAGTGGGCAGGGAGCTAGTTCCTGGATCCCAGGCATTCTTCCCAAGACTGCCCCCTCCATCTGCTCCTTACCTCCATCCCAGGGAAAGTAGAGGCTAAGAATGTGGGAACAGTAGGCACAGAGGTTTTGCAACCCCCGAAGGTGTATCTGCAGTTTCCCACTGGGCATCTTTACCTGCAGTAGCAGTGCCAGGTGGCTAAAGACAAAGGCATCCAAGGATGCAGGGCTGGAGAGAAAAAGGTAGGATAGAGGACAGGTGGGCAGAGGGGTCAAGATGGAGCTGGAAGAAATACCAGTCTAGGGATGTGGGGAGGCTCTGGGCAGCATGGGGCCACCAGTGGAGGGACAGGACACACAGTTCCTGGTCTGGTATGAGAAGGGTTCTCTAGGTGGCGCCAGCCAGGCCCTGAATGGGGCTCTATCCTAGAGCTGCATAAAGGGCACATTGAGTGCCCCACACCCTGCAGGCCCCTCCTGTACCTGGCGATCCTCCCACCCCATCCTCCTGTACCACCAAGGAGGCTCTGGCCCCACACACAGCCCCATTGTCATTACAGCCAGTGTCTGTCCTAAGGACTTCTTGTCTAGAGCTTGAGCCTACCTTTCAGCCCCAGCCTGTGCCCCAGCAGCTACTTGTGAACCCGTAGTCTTCCAACCACCCATTAACACCCCGGGAGTCAGACTCACGCATCTCCAAAGAAGAACTTCTGAGAGCCCAGGCGCTGAGAGAGAAGGGTTAGGCATTCCCGAGCCTCTTGGTACAGCTATAAGAAAGGAACAGGTAGGCATGTGGCTGTGGGAAGAGTGTCACCTCCCCACCTGGGCACTCCCATTTCTGGCCATCAAGCTTGGGGTTCATCTCATATAGCAGCCCCTGTCCCAAAGCTACCTCCTTCTCCACTTCTTCCTCATTCTCAGGACTGGGCTTCCCATTCGTCAGCTGCAGCCGCTCCATATATTGCCGCTGCATGCGGCCAGGTAGGAAGAAGTTGAGGGGAAAGGGCATAGCCTCTGCATACCACTTCCGGGTCACTTCTACATAGTTCTTGGTGTCTATCCAAAAAGTATGTATCTGGATTGGGTAAGTAGGAAGGAAGGGGATGTCTGAACTAGTGTACCTGCCTGACACAGAATAGGCTTCTGACCCCCACAGTGCTCTGTGGGGGTATATCAGCCTGACCCTTCCCTGCAGGCTGTGAACACTGGGAGGTCTATACATACTTACCAACACCGGGAGCAGTTTTTCCTCTAGTAGAGACATGAAAGCCAAGGTGTCAGCTCCTTGCCGAGCTGATAGATCATAATCAGCATTATACTTCTGTAAAAGAAATATTCATGAAAGTGATGTTGGGAGGACTGAAGGGGCACTTCCCTGGTGGGGAAGGTAACCTCATTAGCCTCTCTGTGTAGCAGAGGCAGAACAAAGAGCTTTGCCCGCTGAGGCCCCCTTACCTTGGCCCAGCCAGCACAGCCTGTTGCTGTTGGCTGACAGCCTGGGCCTTGGAGTCTGCTGGCCGTCAAGGTCCTATGCCCATTGAGCGGGGGGAGGAAGGAAAGCCTGGCCACAAACTAGGAGCTGCTCCCAGAGTTTCCACGGAAAGCTGGCAGCAAGCCTGCTGACAGCAACTTTCTAACAGTAACGTCCCAATCTAGACACCACAAAGCTAACGGCGGAGCTCAGCTGCAGGTTGAGCCTCAGCCCATGCCTAAGGAACTAAGGGACACCATCCTCATATTCCTTGGACCCAGTGAACTCACCCTCTCCATCTCCCCAGCTTGTTCCCTCATGGCCCAGCTCTTGGCTATTTCTTCTGTTTCATTCCATAGCCTAGGTGCCACCACTAAACCTAAGTTCCACCCATATCAGTCTCATCCTGCTCTATCTTTCCCAGCTTCAGTCTGTTCCTCAGCACATATCCTTCCACACCCTGAACAGCCTTATCGCTGTGTAATCTCTTGAACACACACACACACACACACACACACACACACACACACACATATACACACACACCCTATATCCATCCTCCCCCTTTGGTGGTACTTGGGGTTGAACTTCATGCTTGATATGCAAGCGCTCTACCACTTAAGTCATGCCTCTAGCTTAAGTACAATTCTTTTTTTTTTTTTTTTTTTGGGTCCAGTCGTGGGCCTGAACTCTGGGCCTGGGCACTGTCCCTCAGCTCTTCAGCTCAAGGTTAGCACTCTACCAGTTGAGCCACAGTGCCACTTCCGGCTTTTTTCTTTTTTGCTTATGTGGTGCTGAGGAATCGAACCCAGGGTCTCAGGCATGCAAGGCAAGCACTCTACCACTGAGCCACCTTCCCAGCCCTTAAGTACAATTCTTAAAACTCACTGAACCTCAGTTTTCCCCCTGTAGCATAAGAAACTAATATGTTGGGAGCCGATAGTAAAGCTTAAAGATTATCTTGACCCTGCTGCTCACTTGAAAGCACGTACAAGGAACTGGCTTACTTAAAAACACCAGGTGCCCAGGATTGCTTTGCTACGTCTGCAGAGTTCGTTTTACTTCCTACCAGTTGATCTTGTCTTGTTTTTACAGCACTCTGTTTTTACTGAAATTTTCCTTGTTTTTTCTGGACTATTGTAACCTTACATTACCTCTTGACTTCTAATAGTATATCTTAGGGAAAGTTAAAAATAAACGGTGCTGCAGTCTTGAGCTGCAGACCTCCCAACCCCATCCTTTGTCTTATGTCTTTATTTTTCCCGTCCTTGCCCCCTAATTCAGGATTCCCTTTTGTTGCTGGCAGGCTCCAGCACTAATATATCATCTTCATCTCTTAATAGGCTCTATTAGTAAATAATGTAGGGGAAAACACTTTGGAAATGAGGAAAAAAAACCTTTATACATAAGGAATCAAGGTAATGGTCCAGGCCCTGTCAGGAACTTTGGCTTTTATGTGTATTGTAAAGGCTTCTATAACCCACATTAATTCCCTAGCTTCCCAAGCCTTTAAATGAAGAAGAGGAGCCCATTTTGGACAATGTGTTCCCTCTTGGAATCACACCACAGATTAGAAGAACTTTTAAAGCATGATGGCTAAATCCAATAGTTTGGGAAGGTAGTGAGGGGAGTAGGAAGAGTGAGAGGACCCTAGGTCTCAGTACTCTTCTTGTAATGTTCTTTCAAATTCCCTAACCTGGCTCTAAGCCTTGTGCATCCTGAGCCCCATATTCACCCCAAACTGGTCCCTGAAAACAGAGAAAAGGCCCTTCAAAGTCCCTGTCCAATCCCATCTTTGAGCATCTCATTAGAATCAACTGCTATCTTCTCTTTTTTTCTTCTTCCACCTGTGACCAGTTTAAGACTCCTTGCCTGTCAACTATGCAGAAGGCACTATGTCTTTGGATATTTCCATAGTGCCTTGAGCTTAATTTCTGGCCAAATGCTTTACTACAATATAGTGACATTATGTGTCTTCCCCATCAGAATTTGTGCTACTTGGTGCTCTGGGCCACCTGTGTCTAGCTTGGTATAAGTTAGGTGCTTAATAAACATGAGTTGCACTGAATTGACTGGATTTCTTTCACTGAAACCCCACCTTCCCCAAGTCTTGTACCTCTTTTCGAAGGTGAGTGATGATCTTTTGTGGTGCTGAGATGACCTCTCCTTGACTTGTCCGAAGGGCAGGCAGAGTTCCTGACATTGACAAAGAAGTATGTCTACCAGATCCTAGCTTGACTATTCATACATATTTGTGCCACATTCCTTCCTATTTCCTGCTCCTCCCCTTGCACACTCCCTTACCCCACCCGTGGACACTGGATACCTGAAGGGCTCCGCCAAGGGTTGGTAATCTTGTGTACCTTGAGTGGAGCACCAGTAAATCTGGTATAGGTCTGCAGAGAAGGAAGCAGAAGGTAGAGAGGCTAAGGCATGGTTCCATAGAGGAAAGATTAAGAGTAATATTTACTGAATATCTTATGTGATATGCCCTGTGCTTTTTTTGTTGTTGTTGTTGGTCATAGGGCTTTTACTCTGGGCTTGGGGGCTGTCCCTCAGCTCTTCAGCTCAAAGCTAGTGCTCTACCACTTGCGCCACAACACCACTTCCCGTTTTCTAGTGGTTTACTGGAGATAAGAGTCTGGTGGACTGTCCTGCCTGGGCTAGCTTTGAACCATGATCCTCAGATCTCAGTCTCCTGAGTAGCTAGGATTACAGGTGTGAGCCACCGGTGCCTGGCTTTATGCCCTGTGCTTTGTATAAGAAAAAAAAAATCAGCCAATGCTGCTGGCTTATGCTATAACACTAGCTATTCAGAAGGCTGAGACCTAAAGACCACAGTCTGAAAACAGCCTAGACAAATCCCAGAAACTCTTACTTCCAATTAGCAAATAAAAAGCCAGAAATGGAGCTGGGAAGGTGGCCCAGTGGTAGAGTGCTTGCCTTGCATGAATGAGGCCCTGGGTTCGATTCCTTAGTGCCACATAAGCAGAAAAAGCCAGAAGTGGCACTGTGGTTCAAGTGGTAGAGGGCTAGCCTTAAGCTGAAGAGCTGAGGGACAGCACCCAGGCCCAGAGTTCAGGCCCCACTACTGACAAAAAAAAAAAAAAAAGGTGCGGCTCAAGTGGTACAGTGAGCTAGCCCAAGTAAAAAGTTAACTCAGATTGCAAAGCCCTGAGTTCAAACCTCAGTACTGGCATACATGCAAAAACAGTTCCATTGGGTTGGGAATGTGGCTTAGTGGTAGAGTGCTTGTCTAGCATGCATGCAGCCCTGGGTTCAATTCCGCAGCACCACATAAACAGAAAAGACTGGAAGTGGTGTTGTGGCTCAGGTGACAGAGTGCTAGCCCTGAGCAAAAGAAGCTCAGGGACAGTGCCTAGGCCCTGAGTTCAAACCCCAACACTTGCAAAAACAAAACAACAACAAAAAAAACCACTTCCATTTTACAAATGGGTAAAACAGGAATGTTGAAGCCACAGTGCAGGTGGTTCACATTCACCAGGCTGAGATCTGAGGATTATGGTTCAAAGCCAGCCTTTTCTGTAAAGTCCATGAGACTCATTTCCAATTAAGCACTAACAGCTGGAAATTGAGCTGTGGCTTTACGTGGTGAGGTGCTAGTCTTGAGCACAAAAGCTCAGGGACAGTGCCCAGGCCCTGAGTTCAAGTCCCCAGGTCTGACTACAAAGGAAAAAAAAAAAAAGAAAAAAAAGAAACAGATTATGGCTATATTCCTTACTAGATATCAGCTATGAAAAACCCTCCCCTCCATCTTGTCTCCTATTTATCTACTTGTTGAACACCTATCTTTGGAAGCTTTTCCTAACCCTCTTCTTGGAAATAATGACCATGTTCTCTTTACTGACACAACTTGAGTGGAGGGACAAAGTCTTACTCATTTTAGCATGGCAATATTTGGTATTTTGTAAGATGCCTAATACATGCTTTTACAACTAGAGAGAGTGAAAGAACAAAGTGAAACAAATCTGTCTGATGTCAGTGCTCTTTCTACAGTCTGGCTGAGGACCGTTTGCTCCAACAAATAGGCTCAGTAAACGCTGTTTAGTGGGAAGAAGAGTGTGGATCGCTGAGAAACCAGGACTGCCAAGCCTAAAATCCCTGAAACCCCACAGAAGGGATGGCCCCAAGGTCACACAGCCATGGAAAAGCAAGGACTTCAGCCTATCTCCTGGATTCCCGATCAAGCCTACTGTCATTGGTACCTGAAATCTAGGAAACTACGATAGGGTATTCAGCCCACATCGGTCTGGCCACGCTTTTGGATTGCCTCAGTTTTCCCCAAAGAGCCTGTGCTGTGGCGCCAGCAAAGTTCGAACGCTTGGCTAGCTCGAGCCCCACCCCAGTCCTCTAGGGCACAGCAAAGAGCGCCTGGGTTACCCTCACCAGAACGGTCAGGCTGTCCAGGTCCACTGACGGCAGCCCCCAGCCCCCAGACCAGCAGAACAGCTCCATGGGCGCCGCCATCTTGTACGCCCTCTGTACCGGAAGCACTTCCTTCTGCGCCAAAGCCTTCATTCGCAAGGACACGCCCCCCTCCACTGCCCCTCTGGCTTGTTGTTGTGGGGGACATGGGGGGACCGCTGTGGAGCCGCGACTTTTCTGGGCCGGGGAGGCGTGGCCTCTCTCGGTTGGGGAGGCGCGACTTCTTTCGGATGGAGAGACGTGGCCTCTCTCTGCAGGGTAGACTCGGCTTCTTTCGGCTGAGGAGGCGTGGCTTCTCTCGGCGTGGGCGGTGCGACCTCTCTCGAATGGGGAGGCGCGGCTTCTCTCGGCTGAGGAGGCGTGGCTTCTCTCAGCGTGGGCGGTGCGACTTCTCTCGACTGGGGAGGCGCGGCTTTTCTCGACCGGGGAGGCGTGGCTTCTCTCGGAGGGGGAGGCGTGGCTTCTCTCACACGGAGAGGCGTGGCTTCTCTCGGAGGGGGAGGCATGGCTTCTCTCGACCGGGGAGGCGTGGCTTCTCTCGACCGGGGAGGCGTGGCTTCTCTCACACGGAGAGGCGTGGCTTCTCTCTGTAGGGAAGACTGGTCTTCTCTCACACGGAGAGGCGTGGCTTCTCTCTGCCGAGAAGGCCCGGCTTTTCTCCACCGGAGAGGCGTGGCTTCTCCCGACTGAGGGAGTGGGACCGCGCGAGGCGGGGCCGCGGCTTTCGGGGGATAGCGGCCGAAGGCTCAACCAATGGCGGCCTTCGCAGCGGGGGAGGGTAGGCGGCCAGTCTCGCCTGGGAGAGTCACAACGCCTCGGTCTACCGAAGCCCCGACCCGCTGAAGGCTCGGAGGGTCTAGGAGATGGGGGTCGTATGTTCCTGGTCCGGATCTGTTGACAGTTGTCAAACTGTACGTGGCCTGGCCCTCCCCGAGACCTTTCAGTGCTCGACCCCAATTCGGGGCTACGGGGGGGTCCCCCGGGCCGCATGTTTTCCACAGCGCGTTATGTTTGGAGCGGCCCCGCACCGCCCGTCGCCATGGAAACAAAACAGGGGCGGTGGCGACGGCCAGAGTGAGGCCGGCTGGGGCCTGGGTGGGGGAAGGGGACGTGGGGCTCGCAGGGTGTTGCCTTAGTAACGGGAACTCGGGCGCCCCTCCGCTGCATCCGGGTCCTAGCCTGTCCGCCACTGCCCACACTTTTTCCCAGTTTACTCCTAGCTCCTGGTCTGTCCCCTGGTTTTCTGCTCATGTTTCTGATGTCCTTTTCCTCTTTCTCGGTTTCTTTGCTTCAGCCTCACTGACCAGTTCCCATCCGACACTTCCAGGCTCCTGAGTTTTTCTGGGAATGAGGGAAAATGGAAGAACAGGCACATGTCAGGAACCCTCCCCCAGACCCCTAAGAAGGAGCACTTGGTCCGCTTTGAGGATGTGAGAATCCAACATCCTCCAAGCACCAAAGCAAGCTAGTTTCAGCCACTCCTTTGGCATTCTTTTCTGCCAGCAGTGGAATAATGCCCACTGTCTGGCACTATCCATGCCAGGGGTTCCTGCCTTTGCCAATTGCGGCTTCCAGAAAGCAGTAGCATTTATTTGGTAGTGCTGTTTGATGAGGCCCCCAAAAACAGGATGACTGGAGAGAAGGGAGGCACCTGGGAGAGAGGACCATTAGGGAGGAGCAGGAGGCCCCCAAGACTCTTTCCCAGTGCTCCTGGTTCCCACAGCTGGTGATGCCTCTAGGGTGATTGGCAGCTCTTTGTTTCAGCCCCCCCTCCCTCCTCCTCCCCCCCCCCCCCCCCCCCCGCCTGCTACCCCTCCTTCATCTCCCCCCTCTGTCCCTCCGCCCCCCTGCTCCTGCTCTCCGCCTAGCCTTTTCCCCTCCCAGCAGCCTGCTTGCCAGGGGTAGTGAGCCGGCTGAGCGGCATGGAGGCGCTGGAACTTCGGGGGGCCCTGGCTCTTCTCCTTCTTTGCTCTTTTGCATCTGCCAGTCAGGACCTGCAGGGTAAGCCTGACTCTATCCTCTTTAACCCCTAGACCAGGTAGCAGGAAACACATGGGACAGGAGAGAGAGTTAGAGTCTTGAAATTGAGCTGGAGAAAACAGTTACACTACTTAGAGTTAGTGAAATTATGGCCTGGTGGGAGGAGTGGGCGCCAGAGAGGTGGACATGTGTGAATTGGTCAAAATCAAACATGAAGTCAGTGTAGAGGACTCAGGACCTGGATGCTAGGACTGCCTGGCTGGGTTTGTGTCAGAGCCTCCACAGTCTAGGAGGACAGCTTGAAGGTGGGTGCATCATGGATCCTGGACTTTGTTCCCCCTTTTCCCCTGGCTCCTGGCTGCCAAAAGACAGTTTGGGGTGGAGAGTGAAAGTACTGGGCTCTCCCGGAGGTCTGGTGGTAGGATAGGCCCATGGGTGTGGGAGAGGTAGCTGGAGCAGATGACACAGGCAAAGATTCTTTACTGGCTAGAAGGGAAACCACAGATTGGCTGGGACACAGCAAGCAGAGAAGCTGGGTCCTACATTCCCGGAGGGAAAAGCCAGATGGTGGGAGGGTCAGAGACCTCAGTGGGCAGCTGGTCTTATTCAAATAAGCCCCCAGGATAGAAGGAGGGGCACTGTGGTGGGGAATGAGCCAAACCCAGCAGTGAAACCAGTTCTGTACTGTGGGCACCAGGTGCCACTCCTGGGTCTGATCAATCAGGACAGTGTCTCCCTTGCGCCATCTGGTGGGGACATCTTTAATTCATGGGGTAATTTTGTAATTTTTCTGTATTTCTGGAGCGTCTGGCCTCCAGAGTTGTGGAGATAGTACATAATGAGAGAAAGGAATAACCACTATAAACCACTACACTTCAACTCTGATAACAAAATAATTGAATTTTGCCTGATGGTGAGAGAGGACTAGGGTAGGGGTGGGGGTCCAGATTAGGGATGCTCCACCCTTAAGAGCTCTGGGGAGAGGGCAGGTCATAGCACTGATTCTCTTTTCTGATCTTGATAACCCATGCCTGGCCAGTCATTGACCTGCTGACTGTAGGCGAGTCCCGGCAGATGGTAGCTGTGGCCGAGAAGATCCGGACAGCATTACTCACTGCTGGGGACATCTACCTCTTGTCTACCTTCCGCCTGCCCCCCAAGCAAGGTGGTGTCCTCTTTGGCCTCTATTCTCGCCAAGACAACACTCGATGGCTGGAGGCCTCTGTTGTGGGCAAGATTAACAAAGGTGACTGGTGGGCATCTCCTTTCATGCACTGGTGGTCCCCTTAAGCATTGACCCTCATCCCCAACTCCCAAGTGCCTTCTAATTTTCCTTAAGTTCCATTAAGGACCATGGTCTGATCAGGTTTTTCCAGGCACAAGGGGGCACCTGGTATAGGGTGTTTAGGAGGTAGGGATGGGAGGTTGTACTTGAGGATGCTCAGAGGGGGAGGTAAGACATCTATGTCCCAGCAGTGATACTGTCGCATTACTGGGACAGTTCAATGGCCAGTTTAGGAAAGGATAGGGTGATCTGGTGCACCAAAGACTTCAAATAATAGTCACTAAACCAAATTGGAAAACATTTATACTTACTATGTACAAGGTTGAGAAATATGGAGCCAAATTAGGGATGGTATTCCTAGAGATAGGTTTCTGAAAGAGTTGATCCAGGGCTTAACTGGGACCATGGGGGATGGGAGATAGGGCCCATACTGACCTCCGCTCCTGGGCAGTACTGGTGCGGTACCAGCGGGAGGATGGCAAGGTCCATGCAGTGAACCTACAGCAAGCAGGCCTGGCTGATGGGCGCACACACACGGCTCTCCTGCGGCTTCGAGGACCATCCCGACCCAGCCCTGGCTTGCAACTCTATGTGGACTGCAAACTGGGTGACCAATATGCAGGCCTTCCAGCACTGGCCCCCATTCCTCCAGCAGAGGTCAGTGGGCTCGAGATTAAGACAGGACAGAAGGCTTATCTGAGGATGCAGGTGAGCAGGGGGAGGGTCCTCTAAGTGTTGTTGAAACAGTTGTTACCAGTCTTGGGGAGGAACTGGTAGACCCTCCCACCTTACTTGCTATGGGCTTCACTTACTTCCACAGGGCTTTGTGGAATCGATGAAAATTATTCTGGGCGGGTCAATGGCTCGGGTAGGAGCCCTGAGTGAGTGCCCATTCCAAGGTGATGAGTCAATCCACAGTGCAGGTAACACAGTAATTCCTGTGAGATGACAGAGACCATTGTGATCTTTGGTGACTCCTATTCCTTTTGATCTTAAAACTCCTTAACGCCTACTTTTCTGGCTTGCCCATTCCTAGGGCTTCTGACTTGTTGTACCAATCTTTCACCCCTGACTCTAAGCATTGTGAATCAAAAATCTCCCAATTCAGGTTACCCAATTTACTAGAGTAGGTAGAAAAAAAGTTAAGATAAATTGAGAAGATTATAACTGTTGAGGACATTTCAGGGACAAGGGTCTTGCCTGAGGTGCTAGTTTCAAATCTTTTATAGCTTCCCTTGGCTGCTGTCTGCTTGGTCTCTGTGTGTGTGTGTGTGTGTGTGTGTGTGTGTGTGTGTGTGTGTGTGTGTGTGTGTGTGTGTGTGTGTGTGTGTGTGTGTGCTCGCGTGTGCGTGCACCAGTACAGGGTCTTGAACTCAGGACCTTGGCATTGCTTCTTAGCTTTTTCCACTCCATTTGAGCTATAACTATAGCTTTATACCATTTGAGCTGTATCTCCACTTCTGGCTTTTTGGTAGTTAGTGGGAGATAAGAATCTCAAAGCCCAGGCTGGTTTTGAATTGTGATCCTCAGATCTCGTCCTCCTCAGTAGCTAGGATTACAGGTGTAAACCACTGGCGCTGAGCCTGCCTGTCTGATCTTTCTGATAGGGACGCTTGGAGGCTCTAACCTGAGTAAACATTCATATCTCCCAGATATTTCAGAGAAGTGCTCTCATCATAGAAGCTTAGGAGTCAGGGAGGAAATGGAATACTGGGGCCCTGGCCCTGCTTTGGGTACTTTTATTTGGTCTCCTGTGACTACTGTGCCTGGGAACAAGAATTTGGGGCTTAACTTCCTATGATATAAAGAGCTGGTGCTAGTTGGTGATGTGGCCAGTGGTAAAGTACTTGCTTAGCTGTTTGAGGCCCTGGGTTCCAACCGTAACATCTTCAAAGAATAAAAATGCTAAAACTGGCCTTGCTTGCCTGTCACTTTTGCTTTCCTATTTTGCAATACTTTATTGATATTCCGGCTCTGCCCCTCTCTCCCTTCCCCCTCCTCATCAGCCTATCTCCTGACCATGTTTTCTTCTCTCTAGTGGCAAATGCACTGCAGTCCATTCTAGGTAAGTTGATCATGAGGTGGAAGGGGTGAGAATGGGGAGGAGGCCCTACCTAGGCTTTAGCAGCTAATTCCTCTTCAGTCAGATATGGGGATCTTTTTCAGGCATGAACATGCTTATTGCCCAGATAGGCCAAGGGTGAATGTCCCAGTTCTAAACCTCTCCATATCTGATAACAGGGGAACAGACCAAGGCACTGGTCACCCAACTCACCATCTTCAACCAGATCCTTGTGGAGCTACGGGATGATATTCGAGATCAGGTTTGAGTGGGCAAGCCAAGGGTAATTCTGGGGTGGGCTGGAAGATGCTGAGAGCTGAGTGCTACCCATCCTCCAGGTGAAGGAAATGTCCCTCATCCGAAACACTATCATGGAGTGTCAGGTGTGCGGTGAGTGGGAGAGTAGGGGAGGGCTTCTGTGCTTCCCACCCCCAAGGCTTTGGCCTCTCCTTCCCAGATATGAATGGTGACTCCTGGGTGGTTATGTCCACCTTCCAGGTTTCCATGAACAGCGTTCCCACTGCAGCCCCAACCCCTGCTTTCGAGGTGTGGACTGCATGGAAGTATACGAGTACCCAGGCTATCGCTGTGGGCCCTGTCCCCCTGGCCTGCAGGGCAACGGCACTCACTGCGATGACATCAATGAGGTGGGGGAGGGCACAATCCACAAGGGAGTGTTAATGTGGGATAAGGTAAATACTGATCAGAAGCAGAGGAACCTGGGATTTAGAAGAGGTCAAAGACCAGCAAAGAAGACAGAAGGGAGATAGAGGGCTTCACAAGGAAAGAACTAGGGGAGTGGCAGGAAGGAGGGAGGCTTAGGTAGGATCAGTTTCCCAGTGTTGATCTTTCTTCTTGTTCTGGTCCACAGTGTGCTCATGCTGATCCCTGTTTCCCTGGCTCCAGCTGTATCAACACCATGCCTGGCTTCCACTGTGAGGCCTGTCCTCGAGGATACAAGGGCACCCAGGTGTCTGGTGTGGGCATCGACTATGCCAGGGCCAGCAAACAGGTCAGATTGGATTATATGGGCAAGGGATCTTGGCTTTGTAGAACACTTGATAAATGGGATGATAATGACTTTATGAGCTGAGTCTGGGTATATCCAAGTGTACAGATAGGATTCACTGCCTTCTTTTGTATCTGTGAGATCCACCATAGGTCTAGTTCCACTCAAACTCTGCTCTTTCAGGTCTGCAATGACATTGATGAATGTAATGATGGTAATAATGGTGGCTGTGACCCAAATTCCATCTGTACCAACACTGTGGTGAGCTGAGCACCCTGCATATGTCTGGGGAGGTGGGAATGGGTAACACCGTCTCCTCAAATTTCCTGCTGTCCTTCTTTCCTAGGGCACAACTCACACTAGGTGTTCACATGGACCTGGCTGAGAATTGTAGGTTTAGCCTCTTATTAGCTGTGACCTTTAAGTAACCTTTTTGGAGCCATAGCTTCAGTATTTATTTATTTTTTTTTATTTTTATTTTTTTTTGGGTCCAGTTGTGGGCCTGAACTCTAGGCCTGGGCGCTGTCCCTCAGCTCTTCAGCTCAAGGCTAGCGCTCTAACACTTGAGCCACAACGCCACTTCTGGCTTTTTCTTATGTGGTGCTGAGGAATCGAACCCAGGGCCTCATGCATGCAAAGCAAGCACTCTACCACTGAGCCACCTTCCCAGCCCCAAGCTTCAGTATTTAAAAAAAAAATGGGGCTCTCATCTACCTGAGATGGTTGTCCTGCGAACCTGGAGATGCTGCTTTCCACGGAGCTGCTCCTAACCACCTGCGCATCACCTTGCTGATTCTACTTCTCCACTTTTAGGGGTCTTTCAAATGTGGGCCTTGCCGCCTGGGTTTCCTGGGCAACCAGAGCCAGGGATGCCTCCCAGCAAGGACCTGCCACAGCCCAACCCACAGCCCCTGCCATGTCCATGCCCACTGTCTCTTTGAACGCAACGGTGCAGTGTCTTGCCAGGTGAGCTAGCTTGGGATTTGCAAAAAGGAGTAAATCTGGCTGAGTGCTAGTGGCTCATGCCTGTAATCCTAGCTACTTAGGAGACTGACCACCTCCCAGCCCAGAACAGGAAAGTCTGTGTGGGACTCACATCTCCAATTAGCTACTTCCCAAAACAGAAATGGAGCCATGGGCTGGGCGCTGGTGGCTCACGCCTGTTATCCTAGCTACTCAGGAGGCTGAGATCTGAGGATCGGGGTTCAAAGCCAGCTCGGGCAGGAGAGATCGTGAGACTCTTATCTCCAGTAAACCACCAGAAAACCGGAAGTGGCGTTGTAGCTCAAATGGTAGAGTGCTCGCCTTGAGCTGAAGAGCTGAGGGACAGCGGTCAGTCCCAGAGTTCAAGCCCCACGACTGACAAAAAAAAAAAAAAGAAATGGAGCCATGGCTCTAGTGGTAGAGCACTAGCCTTGAGCCAAAAAGCTTAGAGCTAATGCCTAGTACCTAGACCCTAGTTCACACAGACATGAACACACACACACACACACACACACACACACCTACCTACCTCTGTAGGAATGGATAAGGCTAGTGAAGTTGTTTAGAGATTGGGCCAAGGGCAGTCATAAAGGAAAATGGTAGTAGGGAGAATAGTTTCTGGAGCAGGAACAAGAGTGGAGTGAAGGGGTGCCAGCTCAAACTAACTACTACTTTCTCTGCTGTCCCAGTGTAATGTGGGCTGGGCAGGGAATGGGAACGTGTGTGGACCTGATACGGACATCGATGGCTACCCAGACCAGGCGCTTCCCTGCATGGATAACAACAAACACTGCAAGCAGGTGCTGGGGGCCAGGGTCCAGATGAGGTGGGGAACCCCAGACTGGCTTAGGCTAGAACTTATTTCTTTCCTTCCTCTGAACTGCAGGACAACTGCCTTTTGACACCAAACTCTGGGCAGGAAGATGCTGATAATGACGGTGTGGGGGACCAATGTGATGATGATGCTGATGGGGACGGGATCAAGAATGTTGAGGTGGCTTCCAGACCATACGCCCCTTCTAGCTCCTTTGCTCTCTTCATGCTATGTCTCTCATTGCACCTCATAATCCTATGTCATCTTAGTCCTTGGTGATTTTCTGGAAGGGCCACAGGACTCTACACTAGGGAAGCCTAAACATGGCTCCTACGATAAGACAAACTACATAGAGGCCGAGTGGGCGGAACTGTACCAGTTTAGTTATCCCAACGATTACAGGATAGTTATCTTAGACAAGGAGAGTTTGGGAGACCATTGACCCCTTACCTCTTACCCCTTTGACCCAGGACAACTGCCGATTATTTCCTAACAAGGACCAGCAGAACTCAGATACAGATTCATTTGGTGATGCCTGTGACAACTGCCCCAATGTTCCCAACAATGACCAGAAGGACACAGATGGCAATGGAGAAGGAGATGCCTGTGACAACGACGTGGATGGGGATGGTGCAGGCTGGGGTTAAGGGGGGGTGGCTGGGAGACTTGTGAAATTTGGACAGGTAATAGTGAGGCAGGGAGGCTGGGAAGAACTGAGGAACTATGCTTATGGGAGTTGGCCTGGATGTGGTGGTGATTACCTGCTGCAGCAGTTGATGGAAATGTGAAATAGGGAATAGGCGTTGGGGGTGAGGCTAGAGGATCAAACAAGGCAAAGGCAGATTTTCTGAGCAGTTGTCCTCTGTGTAAGAACACAAAGCTCACCAACCTAGAAGTGATGGACATGTTCTACTGACAACTTTGTGCTTTTTTTTTTTTTTTTTTTTTTGTCTTCTAGGCATCCCCAATGGACTGGACAATTGTCCTAAAGTTCCCAACCCACTCCAGACAGATAGGGATGAGGATGGAGTGGGAGATGCTTGTGACAGCTGCCCTGAAATGAGCAATCCTACCCAGGTACAGAGGAATGGCAAGGGCAGGGAGAGGGAGAAGGGTGGGTGAAAAGGTGGATGAATCCCCAGCCCTCTGGATGGGAAAGGGGTCACCTTCTTTGGAGTTATCAAGAGATGGTGAGATCAGGCCCCACTCTCTCAGACAGATGCAGACAGCGACCTGGTGGGTGATGTGTGTGACACTAATGAAGACAGGTAGAGTCCTGGCCAAGAATTGCAAGGCTTCAGGAAATATTTTACTTTCCTCTAGTACATTCTCAGTTGCCTCTATGATGTACAACTATTGAGCAGGAAGTTATTCTCATAGTCTATCCCCTATTCCTACTGCTGTACCCTTACCACCTCTGTCTGCAGGGACCTGGTTGGGTGGAGGGCAGGATACCCCAAAGAAACTCTTACACAGAAGATAGGTGAAGGTGGGGGTACCTTTAGAGCCTTTATTTGTTTATTCTTCTGAACAGCGATGGGGATGGACATCAGGACACTAAGGACAACTGCCCACAGCTGCCAAACAGCTCCCAGTTAGACTCAGACAATGACGGACTTGGAGATGAGTGTGATGGGGATGATGACAATGATGGCATCCCAGATTATGTACCACCTGGTCCTGATAACTGTCGTCTGGTACCCAATCCCAATCAGAAGGACTCAGATGGTAAGGCTGAAGCATCAGAGGGGGTTTGACTGGTACAAGCTTTGTTCAAGGAGAGGCAGCAGGTCCTATGGGGGCTCAAGGAAAGGTAGGAAAAAGTTAGAAATGCAAAATCTAAGAGATAACAGTGGTCATTGACCAGGGACTTCATGAACACCTAGTCTTACTCCACCCAGGTAATGGTGTTGGTGATGTATGTGAAGATGACTTTGACAATGATGCAGTGGTTGATCCTCTGGATGTGTGTCCTGAAAGTGCAGAGGTAACCCTCACAGACTTTCGTGCCTATCAGACTGTCGTCCTGGATCCTGAAGGTGATGCTCAGATTGACCCAAACTGGGTTGTACTCAATCAGGTACTCAGGGATGTGGGCTGGGCAGGTACACTCAAGACCACATCACTAGATGAGGTCCAGAGGTGGTGGTGGTGGTGGGAATCAGGTACTTGGATCAGGGCTTTTGTTTTTTTTTCTTTATTCAACCCCTAGGGCATGGAAATTGTTCAGACCATGAACAGTGACCCTGGCCTGGCAGTCGGTATGTAAAGGATACCTAGTTCAATATAATTCCCAAATGAAAGGGATAAAAGAGGGTCGGGGAGGATGGAGAAGATAGGCAAAGATGAGAGAAAAGGCAGTGAAGTAAGCTAGCCATAAAGATAGCTGGCATCCTTCCCAACTCCCCACCCCACAGTGGACCACCAGTATCTTTGCTGCCCCTAACTTTTCTCTCATCCCCACCTTAGGATATACAGCCTTCAATGGTGTGGACTTTGAAGGCACCTTCCATGTAAACACAGTCACTGACGATGACTACGCAGGCTTTCTCTTCAGTTACCAGGACAGTGGACGCTTCTATGTGGTCATGTGGAAGCAGACAGAGCAGACCTACTGGCAGGCCACACCTTTCCGTGCCGTTGCTCAGCCTGGCCTGCAGCTCAAGGTACCCCAGCTGCCCAGTTTCCCCAACCTTCCCCAAAGCTCTCTCTTCCAATCCAACCTCAGAGCCTCCCCCACTGCCTGACTGGGAACTCTTTTACCCAAAGGCCTTGCCTGGATGCCTGCTTTGTGGGACTCTGGAGAATTCTGACCACCCTGACTTCTATTTCCACCGGCACTTACCAAACTTTTCTTGCCCTTCTTCTAATCATGTGGTTGATTACTGTCTTTGCCAATGATCCTCAGGCTGTGACATCGGTGACTGGTCCAGGTGAGCATCTCAGGAATGCCTTGTGGCATACTGGCCACACCCCTGATCAGGTCCGACTTCTGTGGACTGATCCACGAAATGTGGGCTGGCGTGACAAGACCTCCTATCGCTGGCAGCTGCTGCATCGGCCCCAAGTTGGTTACATTCGGTGAGGAGAGGAGTTGGGCCCTACAGGGTGGGGCCCCAGGCTCAGTCCTTTCCTTCCCTCAGTAGCTAGGGCTCAACAGTGACCTCACCTTGGCATAATTCTTTAGTGGGGACTACAGCTACTTCCTTCCATCTCCCTCTCACTATAGACATGCCCTCTGTGAAACAAGGGCATTGGGTAAGCTAGATGCCTTTTCCATTTTCTGGGAATCTGTAGAGCAGCTTAAGTCGTGCATCCCGGACAGAACCAGTTCCATCAGCTTCTGACCTGGAAGGGATCATTTACAGAAGAGCAAACAGAGGCCCAGATCTCACAGTTCAGCATTTTGTCCATAAGTTTGCATTTCCCTCGGACAAGTATGCTCCCTAGTTAATGACGGTGACTAATGGAGGGAAGGGAAACTGATCTCCCTCAAGGCTGGACTTTCCATGGCTAAGAGCCCAGGGTCCAAGGGTCTGGGCTGATTCTTCTTTAAGGTGCCCTGGACTGTGGGGCGCCTGGGCCGGGGATAAAGGGGGGTGGACTAGAGCCTGGGAAGCGGGTGACTTCACCCCCCAGCCCATTGTGCTCATCGTCATGGCAACCCAATCCTCGCTTGGAATGTGGCTGGTGCTTTGAGATGCAAAAGGGGCTGGACAAAGAGCTAGGGGCCCCTGGCCTGAGAAAAAGCACCCCCTTTCCCTCCCCTTTCCTTCCTCCCCTCCCTTCTCTCAGGATGGGTGAGCTCAAGGGGGTGGGGGCTGGGGATGAACAAGGCAGAGGAAAGGACACCACTGGATGCCCCTCATCCTGAACAGGGTGAAGCTCTATGAGGGTCCCCAGCTAGTGGCGGATTCTGGGGTAATCATCGACACATCCATGCGAGGAGGACGTCTTGGTGTGTTCTGCTTCTCCCAAGAAAACATCATATGGTCCAATCTCCAGTACCGATGCAATGGTGAGGCTCCAAACCAAGATCAACCTGACTGTTCTCATGTCCTGGGAAAGCCACATCCTCTGACCTTCCTTTTTCCCTTTCTTCAGATACAGTGCCTGAGGACTTTGAGCCATTCCGGAGGCAGCTACTACAGGGAAGGGTGTGAGGAGGTGGCCACCGGATTCAGAATTCTGATTTGAGACCCTTTGGCCTTGGGGTCCATTGTGGAGACCCTGGGATCTAAACTATAGCCCCTCAGCCAAATAGACCCTCCTCTGGCACCCATCAGAAGTTCAGCCCCAGAGGGGTAGTGACCACATAGTTCAGGTGTTGGGAAATTTTCAAGGGGTATTACTCAGGTACTAACCCCAGGAGAGATAACAGCCCCACTGCCATAAAGTTCCAGTTGTTTTCTAAGCCAGTGCAATTGCTTATTTTAGGGATTCCCCCCCTCCCCAGGATATGGTGGGGAACAGAAAGTTGAGGGGGTAAAAGAGAAAGGCTGGTAGGTTGTAAGAAATCTAGGGAAAAGTTTGTGTGAGTTTGGGGAGGAGGAGAGAAAGGTGCCAGATAGGGTTAAGTGAAGGATGGGGTACTTACTGGTCGGATGATGACTAAAGTCCTTCCAGCCCCACTTACTCACGGTGACAGCGTCGACACTCCAGTCTATCTTAGCCAGGATCGACAACCAGGAAGGCGGGAGGGCTGCCTCATTCGGGATGAGGGGAGGCCGGGGGGCCGAGGGGGCCGGAGGCCGGGACGAGTGCAATATTGGCGGGGGAAAGAACAACACTGCACCGCGTCCCGTCCCTCCCGCCCGCCCGGGGGCGGGGGGAACCCAAGGACCAGGGCGCCTTAAGGAGTTGGCTTCATCTTAAAGGCCGGCCAAAGACTTGGCGCTCCAAAAGGTGAAAGGGATGGTAAGGGGGGGGGGGGTCGGAGAAGAAGAGACCGTAACACCCTCGAAGGCCGCTTCCCGACGCTTGGGAGTTGCGCGCGCTTGCTCTTTAAATACTCAGACTGAGCGGCGCGGAGCGGTCGCTATGGTGACGCGTGTCCCAGCAACGGAACTGAATGGCAGTTGCCTGGCAACTCCGGTAGTTGAGGTTTGGGACCGCCCACTTAGATACTTGTACTTTCTCCCGCCCGCCCGCCCGCCCGGGGATGGGGAGCCTTCCCCGCCTCCAGCCCGCGGGCCTCCGCGCGCTGACGCACCGCAACCCCGCCCCCCTGCCCGGGTCCCGAGCCCGCCTCGGGCACCCACCGCGGCACAAAACCGCTCCTTGGAGGTCGGGCGGGACGGCACTAGAGCCCGCGTCTCAAGACCAGGGCTTCCCCGCCCTCCCCCATTCCCACGCCGCCCTGAAATCTTAAAAAAAAAAATGCTTTCCAATCCGTATCGTCAGAGCTGAGAATCGTTTTTCCAGTACAGTCGTCACTGCTTGGGCTTAGACCACAGCCCAGCAGCGCAGAATCTCGCCTGAGATCTTCAACTCCGGGGGGCTGTGGTCCCAAAGGCCGGGGCCCGTAGTATTTCAGCCCTTCAAAAGACCGCTCGTTTCTCACTCATTACCAACATCTACATACGACTTTGCCCTCCCACTACATGTATACCTGTCCCAAATACTACTTTCTGAAAGTTCTGTACCCCCTAAAACTTGTTCGGCAGTCCAACCCACTCTGGGCTTCCTAAATATCCAACTTCCCCCCCTCCCACATTCCAGTGTCCCCTCCCACATACCTCCAGGCCCCTTCCACATTCCTCAGGACCCCACCCACTTAGAGCCATTTCCTGCAGACACCACCTGAAGCTCTGGAGGCTCCCCCCTACCGTTCCCAGCCCCGCCACTGCGCTCTGCGTTCCTCCTGCTCCGTCCCAGGCCATTGTTCTTCTCACCTGGGTCTAGCTTCCCCAGGATCTTTGACCCCACTTGGGCTATGCTGCTCAACCCCCCTCTCCACTCCATTCGGGGGCAGCCCCCTCGACCCTTGAGGGTCGGTCCCTCAAGACTCGTGGTGACCACTAGAGGGCAGGAACTTCGAGTCCGCGCTGCCGGCTGGCTGCCACTGAGGTGAAGGGTTGCGAAGGACCTTAGGGTTCGTCCTTTAAGTGGAAATTCCCCCCCCCCCCCTTAGCTAAGGAAGGAACTCAGGCTTCTGGGAAGTCCAGCCAGGGCGGGGATGTGGGTTTCAGGGTAGAAACACGGGGAACACGAGGCGGGGAGCGGTAAGAAGGGTGGGGCTATTCCGGGAAGTGGGGGATGGGGGAGAGAGGAGGGAGCCCAAAACTAGAGCCTAGTCCACTCATTATGAAGCCTTCTTATTTCTTCCCCCTCCAAAAGTAGGGCTGGAGGAAAGTAGGGAAGTGGAGGGAGGCGGGTTGTGTGTGTAGTGGTGGGCTTCTTGGCTACTGTCCAACCTGCTTTCTGCTCCCTTTCCTGACCTTAGTGGTTGCCCTGTGACTAAACCTGTAGCCAGGGGGCCCAGACTGCCCCCCCCCCAGCACAGAGCCAGGGAGTGGTTGGTGAAATGGGGAGGTCAGTTGGAAAACAAACAGGTTGTCATAAGGTTGAGTGATTGGAGCCCAAGTACCCTACCCGAGAATGGTTGGGGAGGAGGAGGAAAAGGTAGGAGGTACAGAAGGGGGGAGTGGGTGGAGTTTTGTCACCTGTCACCTGCTCCTGCTGTGCCTAGGGCGGGAAGGGGGGGAGACCGGTATAAAGCAGCAAGCGCCAGCCCAGTTCTACCTCATTCTCGGCGCCTGCTTGAATCTGCTCTGCCCCCTCCCCACCAGTCCACCACCATCATGGCTCGGGCCATCCAGGCCCCTTTCCTCCTGCTCCTGCTACTAGTGCTTTCCACAGGTGAGGTGCATGGGTTGGGAGGGACTGCCCTTCTCTTGTGGTCTTCCTGGCCTTTCTGTGAGTTTTCTTTACTGGCAGATGGCAGCACAAGAGTCAGAAATTTCAGACAGGATGGCCCAGTCTGGAGAGGCTAAGTCCAGGCTGAGAAGAAGCGGCCTCTGCTCAAGCAGGAGTCTAGAGGAAAGGGAGTCAGGAGAGGCAAGTCTTAGTAGTGAGAATGGGCTTTCCAGGAGCACAGGAGAGCCGGAAGAGGGGGAGGTGGCCTGTTGGGAGGGGAGACTCAGGGGCTGCCTGCTTACTCTGATGTACACTCCAGCCCAATAGTTCTTATAACTTCTGGCCTCAGAACAGAAAAACAGACTTCGACTGTCCAATGCAACCAAGTGTCCAATCCTATTGAGAGAAAGGCTATATATGTGATTCTAGTTTACTCCCCTCCCTCAGCCCTGCTTCAGGCTCTGTTGCCGTTCCAGGTCACAAGGAAGGTGTCGTCTTAGGAACTTCATCCACTACCATTACAGCCCATTCTAGCACCCCAACGCCAACCACCAGTGCTTTATCAGTCTCTGCCACCGCCACTGTCCACACCAGCACCCCAACTCCAAGCACCAGCTCTGCATCAGTCCATACTGGCACCCCAACTCCAACCACCAGCTCTGCATCAGTCCATACTGGCACCCCAACTCCAACCACCAGCTCTGCATCAGTCCATACTGGCACCCCAACTCCAACCACCAGCTCTGCATCAGTCCATACTGGCACCTCAACTCCAACGACCAGTGCTACATCAGACTCTGCCACCACCACTGTCCACACCAGCACCTCAACTCCAACTACCAGCTCTGCATCAGTCTATAGTGGCACCCCAACTCCAACCACCAGCTCTTCATCAGTCCATACTGACACATCAACTCCAGCCACCAGCTCTTCATCAGTCCATACTGGCACATCAACTCCAACCACCAGCGCTGCATCAGTCCATAATGGCACCCCAACTCCAACCACCAGCGCTACATCAGGCTCTGCCACCACCACAGTCCACACCGGCACCTCAGCTCCAACTACCAGCGCTGTATTAGTCCATACTGGTACCTCAGTTCCATTCACCAGCTCTGCATCAGTCCATACTGGCACTCCAACTACCAGCTCTGCATTAGTCCATACTGGCACCCCAACTCCAACCACCAGCGCTGCATCAGGCTCTACCACCACCACTGTCCACACCAACACTTCAACTCCAACTACCAGCTCTTCATCAGTCCATACTGACACATCAACTCCAGCCACCAGCTCTTCATCAGCCCATACTGGCACATCAATTCCAACCACCAGCGCTGCATCAGTCCATACTGGCACCCCAACTCCAACCACCAGCGCTACATCAGGCTCTGCCACCACCACAGTTCACACTGGCACCTCAGCTCCAACTACCAGCACTGCATCAGTCCATACTGGTACCTCAGTTCCATCCACCAGCACTGCATCAGTCCATACTGGTACCTCAGTTCCATCCACCAGCTCTGCATCAGTCCATGGTGGCACCCCAACTCCAACCACCAGCGCTGCATCAGGCTCTGCCACCACCACTGTCCACACCAACACTTCAACTACCAGCTCTGCATCAGTCCATATTGTAACTCCAACTCCAACCACCAGCGCTGCATCAGTCTATACTGGTACCTCAGTTCCATCCACCAGCTCTGCATCAGTCCATGGTGGCACCCCAGCTCCAACCACTAGTGTTACAGCAGGCTCTGCCACCACCACTGTCCACACCAGCACCTCAACTCCAACCACCAGCTCTGCACCAGTTCACACTGGCACCTCAACTCCAACCACCAGCACTGCATCAATCCATGAAGGCATCTCAACTCCAACTACCAGCACTGCTTCAGTCCCGGGTAGCACCGCTGTTATTGCTACTACAGTCCCTGTTGGCAACAGTACTCACTCTTCAACTCCTAGCCAGCAGTCTGCTACCCCTACCACCCTTGCCAGTGCTGTTGAGGTCTCCTTCTTCTCCCTGTCTTTTTCTATTTTAAACCACGAGTTTAACTCTTCCTTGGAAGATCCTACAACCAACTATTATAAAGAGCTGAAGGGAAACATTTCTGGATTGGTGAGTATCTACATTTCTGCCATGCTTTCTTTTAAAAGTAGCCTTCCATAACTGCTTTAATCCTTTACATCAAGCCTAAGTCCTTTCTCTCCTACCACAGTGTTTGCAGGCTTTTAAGCAAGATTTTCTGGGCCTCTTTGATGTCAAGTTCAGGTATAGTTGTAGGGAATGGGTATTGTCATAATTGTGGGGAGGGACTGGGGTGCCCTTATGATGGGGGAAGGGGAGGGAGGGAGAGAATACTGAGCCAGAAACTGGGGTCTATGGCTAAGTTGTTTATTTCTTATGACCAGGCGAGGATCAGTGTTGGTGGAATCCATTCTGGCCTTACGGAACGATACCATCAGTGCCGACGAGGTGAAATCACGGGTTATGCAGCATGGCAAGAATCCCAGCTATGGTCTGATCATCTCAGAAGTCAGTGGTGAGGCTCTATCCCCAGCTATAGTCCAGGACCACAGAGAGCCCCTCTCCTCCAGCCTGGGTTCCTACTCTTCCCTTTGATGCTAGCTGGGAGAGGACCACCCCCTTCTGAGGACCTCTTTGACCACTGCTTTTTCTTTTAGCACGTGACGTGCTGCTTCCTTCCTCTGCTCAGTCTTGGTCTGGTGTACCAGGCTGGGGCATTGCCCTGTTGGTACTGGTCTGTGTGTTGGTCACAATAACCATCATCTATCTCCTTGCTGTGGTAAGTGTTCAATTCTGGCCTTTACCAGAGTGCTTCTGGTGAAAGGAGCCACTTGGCCCACCATAACCTCCTGTCCCCCCAGACTGTGTTTCAGTGCCGGCGAAAGAACTACGGGCAGCTAGACCTCTTTCCAGCCCGGGACACCTACCATCCAATGAGTGAATACCCCACTTACCACACCCATGGGCGTTACATAGCCCCTGGCAATACCAAACGTAGCCCCTATGAAGAGGTAAGGCTAGATCCCACTGGCAGGGTGTAGGAGTAGAGGCCTAGTTGGGCCTTAAAAAGTCCAAAGAGGGGCTGGGAAGGTGGCTCAGTGGTAGAGTGCTTGCCTTGCATGCCTGAAGCCCTGGGTTCGATTCCTCAGCACCACATAAGCAAAAAGAAAAAAGTCGGAAGTGGCGCTGTGGCTCAAGTGGTAGAGCGCTAGCCTTGAGCTGAAGAGCTGAGGGACAGTGCCCAGGCCCAGAGTTCAGGCCCCATGACCGGACCCAAAAAAAAAAAAATAAGTCCAAAGAGCAGGGCACTGGTGGCTCACGCCTGTAATCATAGCTACTCTGGAAGCTGAGATCTGAGGTACACAGTTCAAAGCCAGCACAGGCAGAAAGTCCAGGAGACTCTTATCTCCAATAAACCACTAGAAAACCAGAAGTGCCACTGTGGCTTAAATAGTAGAGCGCTTGCCTTGAGCTGAAGAAGAGCTGAGGGACAGTTCAAGCCCCACGACCGACCAAACAAACAAACAAAACAAAAAGTCCAAAGAACTTGGAAGAAGTGAGTAGAGAGGCCCTGCGAGGATGGGGTGGCAGTCAGAAGAGTTCTGGAAGACAGCCTGAGGAGGGGAACCACCTTCACTACCAGCCCAAAAGATCCTGGCCTGGCCACATTAATTGTGGCTGAACTGGCCCTGACACAGAGGCAGTGCTCATTAGGATGGCCCAGAGGCAAAATGGGTGTGGATCTGTGCTCCGGAGCCCTTCCTGCCAAGTCACAAGCAATAGCTGAGCACCTGTGCTGACACCTCCTAGGAGTGGGGAGTAGCTAGGGAGGGCTGAGGGGCTGGGACAGAGAGGAAGAGTCTCCTCAAGCCAGGAGATCCTGGAATGGGTTTGGGAGCCTCCAGGAAGAGAGGCCCCCTCCCTTTTCTCTCTTGACCTTTTTCTGCAAGACCTAGTAAATAATTACTGTGGCCACCTGGAACTGGAAAGCCACTGGTGGGGGAGGAGACAAGTTTCCTTTCCTTGCCCTTTCTTCCTCTTGGGGGAATCGCCACACACACACACACACACACACACACACACACACACACACACACACACACACACACACACACACACACACACACACACACACACACACACACACACACACACACACACACACACACACACACACCCTTGGGCTGGATTTGCCAAGAATGGAAGGAAAAGGGGGCAGGAGGGGCACTTAGGAGAGGGGGTATAGAGGAGGGGGAGGTGATTGCCACACACACACACACACACACACACACACACACACACACACACACACACACACACACACACACACACACACACACACACACACACACACACACACACACACACACACACACACACACACACACACACACACACACACACACACACACACACACACACCCTTGGGCTGGATTTGCCAAGAATGGAAGGAAAAGGGGGCAGGAGGGGCACTTAGGAGAGGGGGTATAGAGGAGGGGGAGGTGATTGTTTACAGTCACCTGGTAGCTCTGGGGCCCAGCAGGTGCTCTCCTTGAATTAACCCATTGAGAGCTGACTAGGCCTAGCAGGTAGTTTCTACCTCTCATCACAAATCTCTTTTCTCTCCACTCAGGTTTCTGCAGGCAATGGTGGCGGCCTCTCTTACACAAACCCAGCAGTGTCAGCTACTTCTGCCAACTTGTAGGGGGCAGTTTACCCACTCAAGGGTCATCAGTGCTGGTCCCCTCCCTCAGGTTCTTCACTGCCAGAAACCCTCTCTATTCTGACCTGGGCTGGTGAACTGGGATTTCTGGTGGGCTGCTTCACAGCCTGCTCCAAAGGAGGCTTTGCTTAAATCCTTAACCCATTGTAGCCCAGTGAAGCCCAGCCCTGCCCCAGGGGGGACATACTGGGGACATTGTGGGGAGCCCTGGTGGCTCCCAAGAGGACTGGCCTAGAAAGCCTTGAGATGGGGATGGGAACCAAACATGGCTGAATAAAATGTGATCTCTCCTCTTGTGCTAACTGGTGATTCTTCATTTGCAACTGGTGGGTAGGAGGGGCAGATCACCATGAGCCTGTGAGGGGCCTGGAAGGAAGGAAGGAAGCAAAAGTGTCAAGGAGGGGTGGGTTCTTTTCAGAGGCAGAGTGGGCAAGAGGTGATATTGGAGCACTCAGGGGTGGCCTGCCTAAGAACTCGGGAGTCACCTCTCCCCCATCCCTGGCGGCACAGAAGGAAGAAGGAAACGAAACCTAGGCCAAGCCTAGGCTGGCTCCAGTGGGCCGGCTACACTAAGCTCTGCCTGTGTGTCTGAAGCTCTCTCCTTTACTCTTCTCATGGGTCTGGGTTTCAATCAGACTAGTACTAGCCCTCCTCTCTGGCTGGCACAGTGCCCCCAGGAGGTTCTATTCTTAGCTGTTTGGGTGTGAAGTAAATCCTTAGGCAACAGATAGCAGCAGAGTCAACACTGCTGCGATAAGTGGGGGCTGGGTCAGATCCGGGTTGTTGGCACCAGGCCCTGCCTCTCTGCCACCCCCACTTTCTACCGCCCTCCTCCCCATCCGTAGACTGCTTCTGGGTGGGCTCCCTGGCACCCTGGGAATGGGGAAGTGGTTCTGGTTCCCTGACCCCTTTGGGCCCAGGCACTGTGCCCATGTCCTCAACCACATTCCCCCAGGGCCCTGATGCCCTCTGGACACCCCATCCAGGATCTGATGCCAGCAGTCGGAATGCTACGCACCCTGGCGGCTGTTGCTGGTTGTGGCCTGAGCCTGGTGCAGGTGTGGCCGAAGCTGGTAGAGTAACTGCCTAGCAGCCCTCCTTCCTTCCTTCAGATCCACCTGGCGCCCCTGCACTGATCAACAGCAAGGTACCCTGGAACCCCACTACCCCCATGTTCTGCATAAACTACAAAGAATGGTCCCACTCAGGAAAGGCAGAAATGTGCCTGGCATCACAGTTTATTGTTTATAAACCATGAAAAGTATAGCTGTTGCTTCACACAGGCCTAGTGGTGGCTGCCACAAGGAGGCAGCAGCAGGCACCAGAGGTCTTGCCTGGCCCGATCCAATGGAGACGCACAGCCTTAGCTGAGTCTCCAAAAGAGACTTGGCACATTGGCACGGGTGCAGGACAGGTAAAGCATGCAAAAGGGAGAAGAGGGACATAAAGGGCATGCGGCCAGGGGTACGAGGACCCAAATAAATAAAGCAGGATAGGGTCCTTCCCCCTTACTAGGGAGGCCCAAAGCCTGCCTGCCCCAAAGCTATAGTTCAGCATCAATGGGACAAGGGACCTTGGCAAGGCAAAGGACTGAGCTGGTAATCATGACCAATGTTCCAATTGCCATGCCTCCCAAACAGCCTCAGGGGTGCAGGACAAGGATTGGGAAAGGGGCTCTCTATGGCCTGGGTGTGGTGCCAAGGGCAGGGCATGGGGCAGAGACTAGGTGGGCATGGGGGCCTGGGCTAACAGGCAATGGAGAGAATGGAGGACATTCAGAGGTGAGCAGATGAGAGCATCTTGGTAAGCAAAAATCCTGGGAAGACACAGACTGAGGGGACAGGGCGGGACCACATATTTGGAAGAGTCTGAGGGAGAAGCTGCCGGGGGGGGGGGGGGGGGGGAGGAACAACCCAGTGCCAGGAAGCTTGGGGTGGGGGGGCAGTGTCCAGTGAGACCCCAAGTCTAGAAACGGAATCTAAAAGGATCAGTCCAGCTTGGCAAAGCCTCCGATGGTAACCTTCCTCTCCGGCTTGGTGCCCACAGGCTCCTGTAGCTGTACTGCACCACCCCCGATGAAGCAGAAGGCAGGGCACACAGGCCCTGAGCAGTCCAGGGGGCATTCCAGGAGCCCACGGAAGGACACAGCATCCAGAAAGGAAACTCGGCCCCGCTCATAGTCCAAGCAGATGCCCAGTCGGGGTGGCAGAGGCACAGTGCAGCCGGCTGCTGGGCCATCCCTCCCAGTCAGCCCTGCATTGGCGTTTGCTCCAGATCCCAGCAGGATCTTGCCCATGCCGATGGTTAGGAAAGCAAAGGGTGGTGACGCTTCGACGGTGGCATCCTCAGCACCGCTGTCGTGCCCGCTGTCTGGGTCATACCTGTAGGAGTGGGCATTGGGTAGGAGGATGTTGGGGGAATGGAGTACAAGAGTGAGGGACCAGGGAGCTGAGATGTTGGGATAATGGAATGTTGGGGAGTAGGAGGTTGCATGGATCAACTTTGGATTGAAGAGAAGGCTTAGGTCATGGTTTGGGAGGAAAGGGGTACTGAAGGGAAGGCATGCTGGCAGGGGAAGTATTGGGGAACAAGACAAGGCATTGATACATCACACTAAGGACATCTGTTCAGTGCTTATGGAGATAGGATAGTGTTGAGGAACATGGTGTTGGGGAAATCATGTTAGGGACAGGAGATGTTGGAAAAGGAGGGACTGGTGATTATGACACTGGGGAAAATGAGCAGAGAAAGGCATTGGGAGAGGCAAGAGTGAAGTGGGGGGGGCGGTTAGAGGAATGAAGGAAGGGTATGGAAAGAAATTGCTGTTGAGAAGAAACGGAGAGGGCTGGGAAGGTGGCTCAGTGGTAGAGTGCTTGCCTTGCATGCACGAGGCCCTCGATTCGATTCCTCAGCACCACATAAGCAGAAAAAGCCGGAAGTGGGGCTGAGGTTCAAGTGGTAGAGCGCTAGTCTACAGCTGAAAAGCTGAGGGACAGCGCCCAGACTGAGAGTTCAGGCCCCACGACCGCCAAAAATAAAAAATAAAAAAAAGTAAAAAGAGAGAAGAAATGGGGTGTGGAGGAATAGAGTGCTGGGGAGAAAGGGTTCGAGGAGAAAAGTGCGCACGTGGGAAGGTGTTAAATAGGATATGGGGGTGAGTAAGGAAGGTTGTGGAGATGAGATATTTAAAGGAAGAATGTTAGGATGTGGAGAAAAGATGTGGGGGACGGAGATCTTGACTAGGAAAAGTTTCATGGAGAAAGGAGGTTGGAAATGGAGTGCTAGGAGAAAGGACATGGAGGCTTGGAGAGGTCCTGAGTGACAGATGGAAGGAAGAGGTAATGACTTTGTCTTCTGTCATCCTTTTCCCTAACTACGTACTCTGAACACCAATATTCAAGGACCCTCTTGCTGAGCCCATATCTTCTTTGTCCCCTCCCAGCCTCACCCCCACAAGCATGCGCTATTTTTGCCATACCCTGCTCCCAACTCCCATGCAGGATCCCCAAACCCCATCTCTTCCAGAGGGGCCTGACCTGGGGCTGATCACATCAGGGGCACCCTGGAAGCTTTCCTGAAGCTTGCTCTCCAGCCCGACGCCCACCTTGACCAAGTAGGAGGCAGGGTCTACAGCGCAGGCCCAGTAGCTGCGGCCCTGGGTCACAGCCACATCGCCCAAGACCACGTCCACACTCAGGTGACAGCCGGTCAGCAGCCTTTCAGCAGCCAGCAGCAGGGGCAGCCCTGGAACACTCCGCACTGCTCGCTGGTCCTTGCTGATGGCCAGCCGCTCTCGGCTTGCACCCCAGCGGCCATCGAGGAAGAAGTGCAGGACTGGAAGGGGGAGGAGGGGTTGGAACAGAAGGAAGGACTTAAGGGACAAACAAACACTGGCACTGGGAACAGTGAGGTGTTCGCACAAGACGCTGAGAGATTTCAGAATGGTGAACAGGTTGGCTGGGGGTTCAGTTACCAAGAATGTGCAAGGGGCTCCAGAGAACAGAAATTCTGAACAAGTGAAATTAGGAGGCAAGATGGAAGAAGAAAGGGGCATGCCATATGAGCATGGGACCAGAGGAAGAGTTCTGTGAAGACTAATAGCACAAAAGCCAGTGTCCCAGACCTGGCTGAGTAACATGCTTCTTTCAGTCCTCCTGTAGTTGGTCCTGTGAACAATGCCCACTGTTTCCTGCTCCACCTGGTGACATGCCCACCACCACCTTCCTGTGCCTATCAACTCCCATTCCCCACACCAACCTTTACTCTCTTGTGCCCCTTGAGTGGTAAGTTTCCCTCTATCATACCCATGCCCAAAAGTGTAAGAATTCTCTAGTGTGTCACTTTGCTAACCTTTATTGAGCCTTCACTATGAGCCCTAAACTGGTTATTATTATTATTATTATTTTATTATTTGAGACAGGGTATTGCTATGTAGTCCAAGCTGACTTCAAACTCATGATCCTCCTCCTCAGTCTCTTGAGTCCTTCTGGGATTATAGGTATGTACGACCATCATTGACTTTCCTGCTAAATCTTTTTTTTTTGTTGTTGGTCATGGGGTTTGAACTCTGGGCCTGGGTGCTGTCCTCAGCTCTTCAGCTCAAGGCTAGCACTCTACCACTTGAGCCACAGCACCACTTCCAGCTTTTTCTGTGTATGTGGTGCTGAGGAATTGAACCCAGGGCCTCATGCATGCAAGGCAAGCACTCTACCACTGAGCCACCTTCCCAGCCCCCCTGCTAAGTCTTTTATAGGTATTATCTCACAATAGTTTAACCCTTTTTTTTTTTTTTTTGTCGGTTGTGGGGCTTGAACTCTGGGCCTGACCACTGTCCCTCAGCTCTTCAGCTCAAGGCTAGCGCTCTACCACTTGAGCTACAGAGCCACTTCTGGTTTTTTTCTGGTGGTTTATTGGAGATGAGAGTCTCAGAGACTTTCTTGCCTGGGCTGGCTTTGAACCGTGATCCTCAGATCTCAGCCTCCTAAGTAGCGAGGATTACAGGCGTGAGTCACTGGTGCCTGGCTAATTAATTCTTATGACAACTGTACTCCTATACAAGAGGACTCTAAAGTTCAGAGGAGGTGAAAAATAGGTCAACCCCCCCAGATGGAGCTGGTGGTTTATACCTGTAATCCTACCTAACTTATGAGGCTGAGATTTGAGGATGATGTTTGTTTAGTCAACGTGGACAGACAAATCCATGAGACTCTTTTTTTTTTTTTTTTTGTCAGTAGTGGGCCCTGGACTCTGGGCCTAGGCACTGTCCCTCAGCTCTTTGGCTCAAGGCTAGTGCTCTATCACTTGAGCTACAGTGCCACTTCTGACTTTTTCTGCTTATGTGGTGCTGAGGAATCAAACCCAGGGCCTCATGCATGCAAGGCAAGCACTCTACCACTGAGCCACCTTCCCAGCTCCATGAGACTCTTATGTCCAATTAACTACCAAAAGACGAAAGTGGAGTTGTAGATCAATCGGTAGAGCATCATCATTGAGTGAAAGAGTAAAGTGACAGCACCTAGGCCCTGAGTTCAAGTTCAGGTATGGTGGGAGAAACAAAGAGACCCACAAGGTTGATAAGAGGTAGATTTGGGATTTGAACCCAAGCAGTTGAGCTCCTCAGCCAGTGCATGTAGTACACTGTATCAAATCACTTTTCCAGGGCCCACTTGTAACGAGTGAGTCCCTAGCCTGCCATTCCCACCCACGCATGAGTGTCTGCACCTGCCCCACTGTGCCCAGCCTCCAGCTCACTCACCAGGCGCAGGGGGTGTATGCAGGTGTACATCCTCACTGTACTCGCCATAGCCAGCCTTGTTGCAGCCGCGAACACGCAGCACATACACAGAGCCCGTGTCAGGGTTCTCCAGCAGGGCACTGGTGCCCCTCACCTCCTCCCGCCGCTGCCAGCGGGTTGGACCGGGCTGTGCAGGCACATCTGTGCGCCGGAATTCAACAGTATAGTGCCAGGCAGGTGGTGAGTGGGGGGGCAGCCGCCAGCACAGGAAGATCTGATCGTAGGCAAAGGTGCGCTGGGTATCAATGACAGGAGCCTCAGGTACTGTTGAAAGAAATAGCAGGGATCAGTCAGGGCCTGGCCACTGGCCTAGCATGGAGGGCAGGGGCAGGCAGGAGAGGGGAAGCAGCGGGAGCCGGGGGGGTGAGTGTGGGTGAGGGAGTTGGGGAAAGGACCCATCTAGTCACTGGGTACTGGGTGGGCAGAGCTGGGCCCAGAGGAGAAAGAGGTTGGAGAGTGCTCCACAGGAATCAGAAAGCCTGTGCTGTGGTCTTGGACTGCTACTACTTTACTCTGGCCTGGGGTAAGTCACTCCCCATCTCTGGGCCTGTTTCCATCTCAGTCGAATGAGGGTATCTATCAGACCAGAGAAGTTCTGGTTGTGGGGAGGGGGTTCTTCCTATTAGATTCTATGAGTTTAGAGGAGCCGAGTGAGGCAGGCAAAGGCCACTGAAAACCCAGGCAAGAGGGCCCTGAGCAGGAAGGAGGGAGAGCAGGATTCGGAGGAAGGCGCAGCAAGGAGCAAGACAGAAAATGAGGAGGCCACAGAGGAAAAGCAAGCTTGCCAGCAATGCAGGATGTAGAGATCAAGAGAATGAAAGTCCGGAGGACACAAGGCACAAGGACAAAAGGTCAGAAGGGCCAGGATTAGGCAAGAGCCTCAAGAAGGCAGAGGAGACAGAGCCCTGGTCAGGTGAGAGGCCCAAGAAATCTGGTAAGGGCAGCAAGGAAGGAAGCAATGAGTGGCTGGCAGGCTGAGCTGAGCTGTGTGGGAGCGCAGGGTGGGTTGTGGGGAGGCCCGGCGGGGGGCAGGGCCCCCGGGGCAGGGCCGCTGACTTGCCTGGGGTGCTCCGGAGCAGAGTCCGCGGTGGCCACAGCCTACAAACAAAGAGAGGGAGAAGCAGCGCTGAGCGCGGTAGGATGGTGTGGCAGGGTAGGCTGGGTGGGAGGACTGGCTGGCCAGGCCAGGCAGGAGGCCAGGAGGTCCCTGGTGGGCACTGCCCCCCGGGCCCGCTGCTGGGGAGGAAGGGAAGAAGGCTCTGGTTGGGCATGGGCCTGGCCATCTCCTTACCTCGCAGGAAGTTAAGCTCTGTCAGCAGCTTCAGCTCACGCCCCACATCCAGCTGGCAATGGCGGAAGGAGGAGCTGGCAGCTGGCCGGAATGTTTGCAGGGCTTCAGTAGCTCGGGCAATCCTGGGAAGGAGAGCAGCAAGGGGTCAGACACTGCCGCATGGGCAGCTCTCCTTCCCCTTGATTGTTTTGTCCACCCCCAGAGCCTTAGCCTCTGCTTGGGATCTCTGCCTTATTCCTTGGAACAAATGGATAGCAGTTTGGTCTTAAGAAAAATCCTGAGTCCCAGCTCTTCACCTGACAGACATCGCTAGACACTGTCTAAGCTGCTGACTACACCCGTGATGCCCTGTGCCATGCCCTTCGGTACCTGTTGTGCAGCTGCTTGGCTGCCTGCACAAAACAAGGCTGGTCTGTTTCTTTAAGCACTTCCTGGGCATAGCCCACCAGACCTGAGCCATCCAGCAGGCTCCGGTGTTCCTGGATCTGGGCACTGAGCCGGGCAAGCCGTTCCTGTTGGCACTCTTCGATGGCCTGAAGCAGAGAGGCTCGCTTCTCCTCCAACACAGCCCCCAGACTCCGGACCAGCTGTGACACCTCTTCCTTTGCTTGCTGACCACTCACCTGCTCAGGGAGGGACACCCAAAGAATGAATGACTCATCTTTCTCTTGGAAGTAGTACTTGTGCCAGCTTCCTAGGATACCACAAGGAAGCTAGGATCCAAAGGATCTTGGGCAATCTGACCCATCTCTTAGCTGACAAGAAATCTGAACCCCAGATGGACTGAACACCTGACCATTTGTGGTAACTTTCCTGGATGCCCACATCGTAATTGTAAAGAAAGATACTCTCTCTATTTCCCCGTTTTGGCTGGATTCAAAAACTCAACACATAAGAAAGTTTTAATTATATGCATACTTGGGGGAGTCTATATGAGATTGAAGTTCAAAGCATAGGGCTGGGAATGTGGCTCAGTGGTAGAGTGCTTGCCTAGAATGCATGAAGCCCTGGGTTCGATTCCTTAGTACATAAACAGAAAAAACTGGAAGGGGGGCTGTGGCTCAATCGGTAGATTGCTAGCTTTGAGCAAAAGCAGCTCAGGGACAGTGCCAGGCCCTGAGTTCAAGCCCCATGACTGGCAAAAGAAAAAAGAAAGAAATGACCAAAGCATGATGCTTTAAAATGTTTTAGACAATTATAAATTTACCTTATTTTTTTTTTTGGGGGGGAAGGTATGTTTGGAATGGAACCCAGAGCCTCACACATGCTAAGCACGTGCTCTACCAACACCAGAGCAATACAGTTGTGAAGAAATGGTTGGACAAAGGGGTATCTATCTGGACTAGGGTAGAAAATTCTAGAGATGTTGCTAAGAGGTAGGTGAGGAAGCTCAATAGAAACTAGTGAAAAATAAGGGTCACTGCAGAGATTGTTTATTCATGTTCACTGAAGCTCCATTACCAGTTTCTGTGACCAAGACTACTCAGTCTTGGTATATGATGAACAGCCATCCCCCAACCCCCGAATCCTTCTAACTTCTGCAAGTAGGAAAACATAGGCCAAAGTTACTTTTTTTTGGTTTTTTGGGTGGTCGTGGGGTTTGAACTCAGAGGTTGGGTGCTGTCCCTCAGCTTTTCAGCTCAAGGCTAGCACTCTACCACTTGAGCCACTTCTGGCTTTTTCTGTTTATGTGGTGCTGAGGAATCGAACCCAGGGCCTCATGCATGCTAGGAAAGCACTCTACCACTAAGCCACTTCCCAGCCTGCCAAAGGTACTTTCTAAAGTTAGTTTCTTTTTTTTCTTTTTTCTTTTTTTTTTTTGTGTCCGGTCGTGGTGCCTGAACTCTGGGCCTGGGCGCTGTCCCTCAGCTCTTCAGCTCAAGGCTAGCGCTCTACCACTTAAGCCACAGCGACACTTCTGGCTTTTTTCTTTTGTGCTTATGTGGTGCTGAGGAATCGAACCCAGGGCCTCATGCATGCAAGGCAAGCACTCTACCACTTAGCCACCTTCCCAGCCCTCTAAAGTTAATTTCTTAAGTGCTTTCACTACATCACCAGTTGGATGTGTGTGTGTGTGTGTGTGTGTGTGTGTGTGTGTGTGTGTGTGTGTTTGTGAGTCCTGGGGCTTGAACTCAGTCCTCAGATCTCAGCCTTTTAAGTAGCTAGGATTACAGGTGTGAGCCTTAGCACGTGATCTTTTTTCAGTTGGACATATTTTGTCTTTATAAGCTAATCTTTTAAGAACTAACTCATTTAAATAAGAGAGGCCATGACACTAAGGTCCCCTTGGATTGTCCTAACTAAGGTCCACTGGTGACTTTTCCGTCTCCATGTCAAACAGCCTGCTCCATACTTTCCCTGCCCTCACCACAGTCCAAGCTATAACCTAGCCTGGGGCACTGGTGTTCCTGAGAACCAAGTGTAACCAGAACCTCCACCCACACGTATGTGCATCCCTCAAGGGCTTCCTGAGCTGGCAGCAAGGTGATGGAAGTATGTCTACCCATACTACCTGCCTGTCTCCCCTCCCAGGAAGAGACCAGGGCCCATGTCCATGCACTCTCTCACCTCTGTGTGCCTGACGGTCTCCTCCAGCTCACAGATCTGGGTCTGAACTGTGTCCTGGTTTCCCAGGATGTATGTCAGGCTCTTTGTGAGCTTGTCCTAAGGAGGAAGAAAGAGGTGGGCATCATGCCTGGCTCTGTAGACCAGCAATTAGGACAAGGTGTGTGAGGGCGTGAGTTAGCGCAGGGCTGACTGGGCAGGGGTCTTCACCTTGAGGGCCTGGTAGGCATTGAGCACTGGTGTAATCTTGTGCCCACTATGGGTACGCCGCACCCGGCAGAGTTGGCATACGAGCCGTTGACATGTCTTACAGTAGTGGGTCACTTCTTCCTTGTGGTCCGGGCACATCAGGCCCTAGAGACACAAAAGACAATGAGATCAGCGGTCAATAGTGTGTATAAGGATACTGACCCACCACTGGAGTGGTTGGGTGGCGTCCCTCCACGGGTGAAAGGAAAGTGGAGGGAAGATCAGCTGGTCGTGCTCCACAGTGCCACCTGGTGGTGTACACAGGCATCAAGGAGCCTCTCCAGTGTCTCTCCAGGCAATGTCCATTTCACCAGCAATGCTCCTCCCTCCATCTACCTGAGGGTTTGTGTAGTAACAATAATGATGATGATGATAATCTAAGCCTTGTGGTTTATAATTAACTTTCTCTATCTTGTTCACTGCTGTACCCTCAATGCTTAGAATAGCCTCATGCATACAAATCATTTAGTATATAACTAACTTTTGTTTTTTGATGAGTCTTGATGTAGCTCAGGTTGGCCTCACTGGAAGCCTCCCGAATCAACCTCCTGAGGGCTGGGATTACAGGCATTTTGCCATCATCAGGCCAGATAACACTTTTTAGCAAACATAGGTTATCTCCTGGGATTCTGTCAATCAACCCTGCAGGTATGGAAACTGCAGGGCAGATACTATCTTCTCCAAGCAGTAGAAGACACTGGGAAATCCAGAGATGTTGATTTTTCCGTTGACTTTGTACTTTGTCTGAAGGCGGAGAATCTGCAGCTTAACCTCTGCCCACCTCCATTTAGAATCCCACAAGACATTCCAGACACCCCCACCCACTCATCACCACAATGCCCCTCCCTCCCCAGGCCCAGTAGGAGCTGACTCACCTTGGGGCGGAAGGAGAGGGTGGGCAGGGTGGGCTCATGCTGGGCCTTCTGAGTACCCCAGGGGTGGAAGAGCTTGAAGCACTCATTGCAGAAGGTGGCTCGACACTCTGTGCAGCCCTTGGTGGCCTCTAGTGGTGGGGGCTTGCACAGCTGGCACAAGATGGCACCTCCCACACTCACACTCTGGCGATACCGCTCCACCACACGCTCTAGGGTCAGGTTCCGGAAAAGCCCTGCCAGGCCCCGTTCCCCCAGCTCCACATCACCCTGGCAGGCTGGGCATGGAAACATGATCACCTGGGGGTGCAAAGCACCTCGTTTCCGCCCGGGGTATGTCCCAAAGCCTGTGGATGGACCCAGGAGGCAAAGGAGGTCAGAGTTATAGCTGGCTGGGGGGAAGGGAGTGAAATCTGTTCAATTAAAAAATGAAATTAAAAAAAAATTGTGTCAGAGCTCAGCCCCAGAAAGACAGACAGATGTCCCTGTGCAGCGATGGACCCCTTCCGTCTTTTTGGTGACAACCTTGCATTCCCACCCTCATCCCACAGGCTCCAGTCCCACCTGATTTAAGCAGCCGGTCCAAGCGATCTGGCTTGGGGAGAGTTCTGCGTGAGAGGCGGGGGCTGCGCGTGGAAGGGGTGGAGGCAGGAGAGGTAGGCTCTGAGCTGGGGTCCCCACCATGGCCTATATAGCCTTGCTGGCCCAACACCTCTCGGGCACAGGCCTGGCACACATTGTGGGTACAGGGCAACACCAATGGCTGCTTATACATCTCTTGACACACAGGACACAGCAGTTCCTTCTCCATGTTCTTCATGCTTGTCTGTGGAGGGACCAAGAGGTGGGGTCAAAGCTTGGATGCCCGAGTCTGTCTCAGCTAGTTGTTTTTAGAGACTCAAGGGATTCCAGGGAGGGGCAAGACGAGCTACCTAACTAGGTACCTGACTAGGTCTAGATCACCCATCTACCTTCCCAGCCTTCTGGCCCTTGCCTCTGTTTCCCTTCTGCAAAGCTAAAGGGTCCAATAAGAAGATAAGGAGCTTGTGCCTTCCTCTCCCCCCACCTCACCCCATTCAAGCCCCGCCCCCATCCCTGGCTGCAGCAGTCCCGGGCAGGCAGACCTCCTCACCTGCCCCCATCCCTCCATCTCTGGGCGGCCAGCCCTGGTATTTATCTCAAGGGCACCGCCCATTTTGCAGCTCAGTGAGACCCCGGCACGCTTCTCCAGCATTCTGTCTCCTAGCTGCCCCTCGGACGCGTGACTCCTCCCATAGTCAGGCGCAGCCAGCTTTCCATCCTCCAGCCCCCATCAGGCCTGTGGCCTCCACAGTCCCCATCCTCCATCCTTCACATTCCTATCTCTTCCAATCTCCCGAGGTCAACTCATTGCCCTTCGCCCCCTACCCTCCGGCCCTCTCCCGTCCCTTCTCCTAGCTCAGCCCAAGCCTAAACTAGGGAAGAAATAAGCGCCCCGCCTACTCGCCCCCTCCCCACCGGAAGTATCCCTCCCCCTTTTGGTGGCGGGGGTCCTCATACTATGCCCCACCCCCACACCTCACCTTGGTCCCTCTCTTCGCAGCCATCCCGGTCAGGGGCGCAGCTGACACAAAGGAGGGAGGGACAGGGAGGGAGGGGGAAGGAAGTGGTGGGGGGGAGCAGGGTTGGCACCGCCCCTGGGAGAGCCGGGCACGAGTTACCATGACAACCGCAGGCACGGTAGCTGCCTGGAGTGGGGGTGCGGTGGGGTGGGGTTCAGGAGTGGGGTCCAATTTGGGAACTGCATCCTGGGGCGGGCCTCTTCATCACCCCCTACCTGTCCTCAGTTCTCTTGGAAAAGATTCAAGCTCGCACATGCCGAGTTCGAAAAGCATAGCTCCTTCGCCCTGAAGCCCCAGCCTTGGTGCACTGCTGGCGGCTGCCCCAATCCACCCGCTGCGTGCGGGCAGCCTCTCCAAGCCCCAGCCGGCCAACGCGCTCCTCCACGGCACTCACCTCGCGGCTGCTCCTGGCACTGCCCCCTCGTACCTGCATCCCGGCCTCCCCCACGTCTCTGCCTTCTCTGAGCCCCGTCTACATCCCGCCCTCCTTTTGGATGTCCACCTGTTCAAGGGTCTGTCTTGCCAGGACCCCTCTACACCCCCACCCTTCCCCTCGACCCCATCTTAACTCACACTGATGCGGACCAGTGCATCCATGATGGAAGTGAAGGTCTGCATATCCTCACCCTCAGCCATGGCCCTACGGTGCCCACCCGCCCCCGGGTGCCCGATCCCGGCAGCTGCTGCGAACCCTGGGCTTAATGCAGGAGCCCGGTGGGGGTGTGGGGAGGGGTGTGGGGGTGAAGTGTCACTGCGCATGCTCCGGGGACCAGCCTTGAACAGCGCCCGTCGGGGTAGGGGGTGGGAAATAGTTCTCCCCACGTGGTTCTGGGAAAGGCGGTCTGGAGGTGGGTAACATGGACGGCATTTGAGGGGAGAGCCAATCCTTATACTAGGACTCTTCAGTGGCTCCCATTCGTGAAACGAGAGACTAGTTTCAGAGGAAGATGAACTCCAGATTGGGCACTCTACGTTGGACAAGTCCCCGGGAGATGTTGAAGCCATGAACATGGAGCAGGCAAACATGCACTAGCGATGACATAAATGGCAAGGAAGTCAGTGGTGAGGTAGAGGGCATAGGCCATGGTCAAGTGACTGGAAGACGCAGTGCAGCTTGTAAATTGAGGCAGCGGATGCTCTGGGCACAGGGGCAAAGCTGGGGACCAGGGCGGTGGCCAAGGATGCTCTTTGACACATTATGTCCTCCTTGACGGCAGAGGGCGCTGCCTCCAGTCGCCAAAGAGGAAGAGGTGGAGTAAAGCAAGCCGGCGTGGGGCGCTGACGCATGCGTACAGCCCACCGCGCCCGGTTCGGCTCCCCTCTTTGCTTGGCCCGAGGCGCGGATTGGACCCATAGCCGGGGAATGATGGGTAACGAGACCTGCGGGATCCCCGGGCCCGGCAAGCGGGCGTCGGAGATGGGCGGGCCAGCATGCCCCGAGCTCTCCCGGCAAAGCTGACGTGTCCTCGGTTCCTGGGAGCGGGCGTTTCCACCGGACAGGAGGGATCGGGGTGTCCGAGGCTGGGGAATGCTTGGGGAGGGGGGTGTCGCAACGGGATGCGAAGAGTTGAGGGGAGCGGCCGGGTGACGGGGCTCCGGGACCAGCCTCATGGTCCTGCAGCTCCAGTGGGAAGGCGGAGCTGACTGGGCCCCGTCTCTCATGCATGCAGTGGTGGGTACTGGCACCTCCCTGGCGCTGTCCTCCCTGCTATCCTTGCTGCTCTTCGCTGGGATGCAGATGTACAGCCGCCAGCTGGCCTCCACCGAGTGGCTCACCATCCAGGGGGGCCTGCTGGGTTCCGGCCTCTTCGTCTTCTCTCTCACTGTATCCTTCCTGCTGAGGTGAACGAGGGAGGGATGTTTGAGGTTTAGGGAGGGTAGAGGGCCAGGTAGGCTGGTGCCAATTCCCTGTCCCACCCAGCGCTGCCCCTATTGTGGGCCCTTTTCCTTAACTCCCTCAACCTTAGGCCTTCAATAATCTGGAGAATCTGGTCTTTGGCAAAGGATTCCAAGCAAAGATCTTCCCTGAGAGTAAGTTAAAACAGGGTTGTGTTTGAACCCTCTCTTCTCTAAACTTCCCCAAACATGGACACTGAATATCCAGATGTTTAGGTGGTAAATGTCATTAAGGAGAAATGTTAGAAAAGGATGATGCTTTTGGGTTCAGTGTCTTTTTTGGTGGTGGTGGTCCTGGGGCTTGAACTCAGGGCCTAGGTTCTGTCCCCGAGCTTCTCTGTGCTCAAGGCTAGCACTCTACCACTTGAACCATAGCACTACTTCCAGCTTTTTCTGCTTATGTGGTTGGTACTGAGGAATCGAACCTAGGGCTCCATGCATGTTAGGCAAGCACTCTACCACTAAGCCACATCCCCAGCCCTGGAGTCAGTAGCTTGTATAGCTTCAGATATTGGAACTGGAAGACAAAGGCTTTGAAAGCCAGAAGCTGGCAGCACAGCATTTGGGGAAGCTTTCAAGGGGATTCGTGCTTGATACTCATTCTTTGTTCCCACTAGGAGCTGTGCATTGACCCCCTACACCAGTGATTTCTATTTATTTGAGGGAATTGTGAAGAACTTAAATATTCAAGCCACATTTTTATGTCATCAGGACTCCTGACCAAATTAGAATAACTTAGATTGTTTTCTGTTTGGAATAACCCTTGTTTAATTGCTCTTGTAATTGGGAATTGATGATGTAATTATTTATGGAAAATTAAGTTCATAAAGCAAATTAGGCATCATGGCCAGCTCACCTAAGGAATGCCATATGCTCCAAAATTTACAGCCGATGCAATCTCAAGCAAAACCTTTAGTAAAACAAAGATGTACTTCATTGCTTTGCCCTTCTCCAGGTCTTACTCTTCAACTGTTCCTGTTACAGGCTTCCAAAGTGCCTTTCATCCAGCAGTCCCAGGACTTCTTTTGTTTCCATGTAAACTGTGTTAATTTGTTCCAGAAAGAAACCTTTGTCAGAGCTGTGTATTAGGGGCTTATACCTATAATTCTGGCTACTCAGGAGGCTGAGATCTGAGGATCGTGGTTCATAGCCAGCCTGGGCAGGAAAATCAGTGAGACTCTTATCTCCAATTAACCATCAGAAAACTGAAAGTGGTGCTGTAGTAGAGTGCTAGCCTTGTGATAAAGAGCTGAGGGGCAGCGCCCAGGCCCAGAGTTTGAGCCCCATGACTGACAAGCAAAAACAAACCTTCAGCTTCCACCTCTGGTCACCCAGCTTAATGAAATGATTCTGTTTGGCTGACTTGTGTTATTTCCTTAAATGGAAACAAGCCTTTGCCTTTTTTTTTTTTGGTTGGTCATGGGACTCGAACTCTGGGCCTGGGTGCTCTCCCTCAGCTCTTCAGTTCAAGGCAAGCACTCTGCTACTTGACCCACAGTGCCACTTCCAAGCCTTTGCTCTTAAGGCTCTGCTAGTACCTTCTCTTCTCTTTTGAGACAGGGTCTCACTGTGTAGCCCAAGCTGGTCACTTCTTGAATTTATGGAATCAGATTCCTGGGTAACTGACAACTACATGCACACACCATCTTTTCCTTTTTATGAAAGAAAGTCAGGAAGTTAAGTGAGAGCTGAGGTAGAGCTGGTAAAAAGTATTCATCATATGAGCTGGGAATGTAGCTCAGTGGTAGAGTGCTTGCCTTGCATGCATAAAGCCCTGAGTTTGATTACTTAATACCACTAACAGAAAAGGCCAGAAGTGAGTGGTGTTGTGGCTCAAGTGGTAGAGTGCTAGTCTTGAGCAAAAGAGGCTCAGGGACAGTGTGCAGGCCCTAAATGCAAGCCCCACGACTGGCAAAAAATAAATAAGTAAAATAAAAAATACATACATACATACATACATACACACAATATATATATATATGCATCACCTACCTCCAGGCCCTTAGCACTGTGACAACATGAAATCCTTCTGCTGTTGTCATGGCACACTCTTCCAGCCAGGTTTCCTAAGATTCAGAAGGCTCCATATTTCTCCAATGAATGTCCAGTATTTCCATTCTAACCACCATCTGACTTTTTGTTGGTTGTGGGGCCTGAATTCTGGGCCTGGGCCTCAGCTCTTCACCTCAAGGCTAGTTTGCTCTACCACTTAAGCAACAGGCTTTTTCTGCTAATATAGTGCTGAGGAATTAGACCCAGGGCCTCATGCATGTCACATTCCCAGCCCCTGACTTTTTTTTGCCAGTCATGGGCTTGAACTTTGGGCTTGGGCCCTGTCCCTGAGCTTCTTTTGCCCAAGGCTAACATTCTACCATTTGAGCCACAAGGCTACTTCTGGCTTTTGTTGAGTAGTTTATTGGAAACCTCATGGCCAGGCTGGCTTTGAACCGTGATCCTCAAATCTCAGCCTCCTGAATAGCTAGAATTATAGGCATGAACCACCAGCACCTGGTTGAACTTAGGACTTAGGTGCTGTCCCTAAGCTCTTTTGTTCAAGGCTAAAACGCCACCACTTGAACAACAGCTCCACTTTTGACTTTTTGTGGTTAATTGGAGATAAGAGTCTCTCAGATTTTTTCGTGTCGAGGCTGGCTTCAAACCATGATCCTCAGATCTCAGCAGCCTAACTAGGTAGGCGTGAGCCACCAGTGCCCAGTCCATTTGACCTTCTTTGTCCCTTTCCTTCCTAGTTCTCCTCTGCCTCCTGTTGGCGCTTTTTGCATCCGGCCTCATTCACCGAGTCTGTGTCACCACCTGGTATGTGCCTGACAGCGGGGTAAGGGGTACAGTGCTCTATATTTTGGCACCAGATCCTACTGATGGTGCCAGACCTTCTCACTACCATTACCACCACATACCTCTCCCTCTGTTCTTCCATTTTTAAACCTGAACCTGGATTGTTTTATCCTTGATGTTAATGTTTGCCCTTGTAGCAGTACAGCATGCCCACTGATGCCATGATCTTTCTGTCTTCACCTTGTAGCTTCATCTTCTCCATGGTTGGTCTCTACTACATCAACAAGATTTCCTCTACTCTGTACCAGGCAACAGCTCCAGTCCTTGCCCCAGCCAAGGTGACAGGCAAGGGCAAGAAGAGAAACTAACACTGAGTGTCCAATAAAGTTGATTTTCTTTGTAGCTTTGTAAGCTGTGATATGTTGCTGGCCTCTCCTGTCAGTGTCTGCATGGATCTGCAGAATGCTCAACAGGCAAGTACTGTTTTCAGAATGTGGGGATAGTGAGACTTTTCTCCTGCCAGAGTTCATTTTTGCCAATAATTATTGAGTACTGCCAGTGCCAGGCAATTTGTGGTATATACTTGTGTGAAAAACCATCATGGAAAATAAGTACATGAATGATCTGCAGTCTTGACCTTTGGGAAGAGGGGTTAAAGCTGCCATGCAGAAGACTTGCCTATCAGAACTGGAATCTATTTTGAAACCAAAGATTAAGAGAAGAGAAGGCTTTTACCCCTATGCTATACTGTGGGACTCCATGTGGGACTATTACTTCAGCTTTCTACATTGAGCAAATGAACTTTCTGTTGCAGTTCCCTACCAGCATTGCTTTTCTAGACCTATCCATTCTACTCCAGCATGAACCATGTGCCTGTGTTTAGAAAGATTCCTTGGGCTCTATGCCTCTTTGTACTAGTGCCTTTAATTTTTCCTTTCTGTTTTACAGGAAGGATCTTAGGTTTTAGTAAGGTTATATATAAAGCTGGCCAGCCTCTGAGCCAGCTTTGATGGAAAAGAGGAAAGTAAGTGTCTAGATCCTACCCTGTCAAGACCAACTCTGCCCAGTGAGTCTCTTCTTTGGGGGCTACCTCTGTACCCCCAATCCTGCTGGATTAAGGTACACACCCATTTTGGTTAGCTTTATCTTCTCAATGCCTGATGATGGCAGTAGGTTAGTGGGTTGGTTGAATAAATGGATCTGCTGATCTAACCTATAACAAAACCCTGTATTCTGGTGGTGCCTATATTACAGAAGAAGACCCAGTGAAGAGATCAAAGCTTTTGTGGGCCAGGGCTGGGAAGGTGGCTCAGTGGTAGAGCGCTTGCCTTGCATGCCTGAGGCCCTGGGTTCAATTTCTCAGCACCATATAAGCAAAAAGAAAAAAGTTGGAAGTGGCGCTGTGGCTCAAGTGGTAGGGCACTAGCCTTGAGCTGAAGAGCTAAGGGACAGCGCTCAGGCCCAGAGTTCAGGCCCCATGACCAGACCAAAAACAAACAAAACAAAGTTTTTGTGGGCCAGGCGCTGATAGCTCAGACCTATAATCCTAGCTACTCAGGAAACTAAGATATGAGGATCAAAGTTCAAATCCAACCCTAGTCAGACAAATCTAGGGGCTCTTATTATCAGTTAACTAGTAAAAACCTGGGAGTGAAGCTGTGGCTCAAGTGGTAGGGTGCCACCCTTGATTTAAAAAGCTAAGAGAGGGGCTGGAAAGGTGGCTCAGTGGTAGAGCACTTGCCTTGCATGCTCGAGGCCCTGGGTTCGATTCCTCAGCACCACATAAGAAAATAGCCACAAGTGGCGCTGTGGCTCAAGTAGTAGAGTGCTAGCCTTGAGCTGAAGAGCTGAGGGACAGCGCCCAGGCCCAGAGTTCAGGCCCCACCACCGGCTAAGAGAGGGGCTGGGAAGGTGGCTCAGTGGTAGAGCACTTGCCTTGCATGCCTGAGGCCCTGGGTTCGATTCCCCAGCACCACATAAACAAAAACAAGAAAGCTGGAAGTGGCGCTGTGGCTCACATGGTAGAGTGCTAGCCTTGAGCTGAAGAGCTGAGGGACAGCGCCCAGGCCCAGAGTTCAGGCCCCACCACCGGACCCAAAAAAAACCAAAAAGCTAAGAGAACTCTAAGCCCTGAGTAAGGAAACATTAGTACGGAGAATCCATTAAAAGATGTAGGGGCAGGAAGTGTGGTTGAAGTGCTCAAGTGATAGGGCACCTGCCTAGTGAACAGGAGGCTATGAATTTAATCCCAAATACTATTAAAAAAAAGAAGGGTTGGGCCAGGTGGCTCATGCATGTAATCCTAGCTACTCAGGAGGCTGAGGTCTGAGGATTGCAGTTCAAAGCCAGCCCAGGCAGGATGTTCATGAGACTTTTTTTTTCACTTGTGAATTTTATTGTTCATGAGACTTTTTTTTTTTTATTCCTTTCCTTTTACTTTATTATGTGCTCTCTAGGCAGGTAGGTTTTCTTGAAAAGATTTACTAGTTTTGAATTACAAAATTTACATCAAATGGGGAATATCTGAAAAACTGACAATGCCATCTGTTGCTAACGTTTTGATGACTTTCATTCATTCATATATATATATATATATATATAGGCACTGGTGGTATACACTGTTAGGTTTTTAAAAAGAGGTATCCCAGTAAGAACAGCACCAGCCCTCACGTGGTATTCAGGTAAGGGGTAGGTTTATTCAGTAGACCTGCTGGACCAGGCAAGGGTGGCACTCCACGTGGCTGGGAAAGGCCTGGAAATGAGAGAGCTGGGAAAGAGAGGAAAGAGCTGCAGAGAGAAGGGAGAGGGGAGAGAGAGAGAGCTCAGAGAAAGGCAGAGAGCAGAGAGAGAGCAGAGAGGAACAGAGAGAGAGCTGTTCATGAGACTCTTACTCCAATTAACCACCAGAAAACCAGAAGTGCCTCTGTGGCTCAAGTGATAGAGCACCTGCCTTGAGCTGAAGAGCTGAGGGACAGCACTCAAGCCCAGAGTTCAAGCTCTGTGACTGACAAAAAAAGGGGATGGGGTGGCTGGGAATGTGGCTTAGTGGTAGAGTGCTTGCCTAACATGCTTCAAGCATGCTCTGGGTTCAGTTCCTCAGTACCACATAAACAGAAAAAGCCAGAAGTAGTGCTGTGGCTCAAATGGTAGAAGCTCAGAGATAGTGTCCAGACCCTGAGTTCAAGACTCAGGACTGGCAAAAAAAAAAAAAAAAAAATGAGTTCTGGTCAGGAGGCCTCCCCTACCCTATCTTTCTCCCATTTGTGGGCAGAACTTTGCTCTGAGGGAGTGCTAGGCAGTTTCCCTACAATTCCCATAGAGGGTGCTATGAACTCGGGCCTTTCCTAGAGAGAACACCTTTGCAAGTTGCCCCTGAAGGGCTGGAGGAATTGATGCTGCTGCGTCTGTGGAAGCCATCCTTCTTGAAGGACCTGAGACTGGCCCAGTTAGGAGTGCTGAAACCTCCTCCTCTGTTCGGGAGTGGAGCTAGGTCAATGGAGAACACAGCCTCCTAGAGAGGGTGGCAGTTCTAGGCTCCAATTTACCCAGTGAAGTTACTCTTAAGAGGGCCTGTGATATGTGGGGCCCTCTGAGGGAGGAGAGAGGTTGTTCTAAAATGGACCCTGGGCCAACAAGGTAGTGGTTGGTTCTAGGTCTTACTGTTAAACCTTGACTTTGTCCTAACTTTGACTTTGAAGTGAGAACAGTGGGCAGAGGCCAGATCCCAGTCCAGGTAGGTACCAACAATCCTGGGATGGGGCCTCCTGAAGGTTCTAGCCCCCTCAGTAGTGGATGCTGTTTGGGTCATGCCAGCATCACTTCTGTGGCAGGAGAGGATCCAAATAGCAGGTACCAAGGCAGTACCCAATGATCAGGGCACCTACTGCCATCCGGGGCAGCATGTGGCCAGAAGTAATGACCCCTTAGTTAGGGAATGGGTACATTTACAAGGCAGATTGGCGCCAACCACAGTTCTCCACCCAGCCTATCTCTGTGGTGCCTAGTTGCAGGCTCTGTACACCTGACCTGCCAATTAGCCCTGGCCAGGGGTATTACAGCCACCTAATCACCATCATTAAGTAAAAGGGGGGGAGGAGCGGTGAGGACATCATGGCTTCTAGAGACCTGAAGTTGAAAAGGGCAAAGACTAACCTCTTGGCCCTGGGCTCCTGAGGCCACGGGAGGAACCACCCTGGAGGCAGTAGACCTGAGGGAGAGATGGGCAGCCTGCCCCTGGAGGACAGAGGGAAGCCAGATGTTTCCTCCTGTTCCCTCACACGTGGCTGAGACACTTGGGACACCCGCAGCCAGCTCCGGAAACAGGAGTAAATAATACAAGGGGAGGGGCTGTGCACGAGCAGGAGGGCTTTGTGACTCCTGACCTAGGAATGAAAGGGGCAGAAAGTGTTGCCACCTGCAGAAAGGCCAGTGGGAAGCTGAGACAGATAGCAAGCAGGATCCCTATCTCAGGTGGGGGTGCACTCCTCAAGATTGGCATTGGCATGAAGAGTGCCTGGCATTTAGAGCATGCCAGCTGGTCAGGGTGGGGACTGGGGGTGCCCAGGGCAGGCAGGGAGGGGGAGTCTGCGCCAGGCCTTGGCCAGGCCTTGGCTCCAGCCCTTTCCGGCCCTTATTGTCCTTGGTGAGAACAGGACGCTGTCCTGTTCCCACTGCCTGGCCCCCCCCAGTTCTGCTCCCCAGGGGCTCGGGAAGGATGTTGGGAAACAAGAGAGAGCCAGAGGCCCATAGAGACAGAGATGCTGAGAGACTCAGAGACAGATACAAAGGGAGAAAGGTTTCATCAAAAATGCATTGAAGTTCATTGTGAAGCAAACTGGCCCAAGGCGCTGTGGGAACTCTGAAAGAATGGGAAGCCTGAGGCCCTGCCCTCTGGGGGACCTCCGGGCTGGCTAGTCTACTGTTTGGCCTTCCCTGACTTAGGATCCCTAACTGGACTGCCTCCTAAGCAAACAATGGTAGGAACCCTAGCACAGACACAGTGGGGGCACTTAATTGCTTCCTTCAGGTGTATTTCTTTGCCTCCCTCCCTTGCAAATTGGAAGATTGGAAGGAGGGAGGGGACCCTTACAGGGGCTAAGGGCCAGCTGGTCACGCAGAAGTTGTAATGGTAAATGCTATTTGGCTGAGTTCCTGCAGAGGCAGAGAGAGAAGCCCCTAGTTGGCCAGAGTCAGGCCCCCAACTCCCACCTCTGGCAAGTGTGATAGGCCAGCCATTGCCAGAAGCAGAGTTTAGATCTTTCCCTTGGGCCCCAAGGGGCATCTAGGTCCATAGACCTCTGCAGCAGTGCCCCCAGGCATGATGGGAATCTTGCACCCACAGATCTGTTCCCTCGGAGATACCTAAAAATGGAGAAAACCAGACATATCTTCACTTGACAATTTAACACAAAGTTAATACAATTGTCCACAGATCATTATAGGATTTATATAAATTTTCCATCCTAAGAACTGCAGATATTATTTCACCATTTAAGTCTATGGGGGAATTTAAAAATGCATGAAGAAAAAAAAGGTCTGTGGGGGAAAACAATCAAGCTGGTTGCTGGTGGCTCATGCCTGTAATAGTAGCTACTCAGGAGGCTGAGAACCATGGTTCCAAGCCAACCTTTGAGTGAAATAGCTAAGGCACAGTGCCCAGCCCCTGAGTTTATGTCCCAGTACTAGCAGGGGAAAAACAAAGGTCAGGCTGGGATGTAGCTCAGTGGCAACACACTTGCCTAGCTAGTGCAATCCTAGGTTCTATCCACCATACCAAAAAAGAAAAGAAAAGAAGAAAAAAAAGAAAGAAAAGAAAAACAAACAAAAAAAGGCTATTGTATGCTGGGCACTAGTGGCTCCTGCCTGTAATCCTAGCTACTCAGGAGGCTGAGATCTGAGGATTGTGATTCCAAGCCAGCATAGGCAGAAAAGCCCCCAAGAGACTCTTATGTCCAATTAACCACTCAAAAACCAAAAAAGGGGAGGTGTGGCTCAAAGTGGTAGGGTTCTAGCCTTTTTTTTGGGGGGGGGGGGTCAGGTCGTGGGCCTGAACTCTGGGCCTGGGTGCTGTCCCTCAGCTCTTCAGATCAAGGCTAGCGCTCTACCACTTGAGCCACAGCGCCACTTCCGGCTTTTTTCTTTTTGCTTATGTGGTGCTGAGGAATCGAACCCAGGGCCTCAGGCATGCAAGGCAAGCACTCTACCACTGAGCCCCACAAGTGGAAAAAAAAAGTCTATGGTAAAAATAAGTAAATAATTTAGATGGGCAAGTTTATGAGTGTACTATTTTCTGTTGGTACTGGGATACTGGGGTTGAATTCCAGGCTTCAGGCTTTACCTCGGCTTTGATCCTTCACAGCTGATTCTCTACCACTAGAGACACAGCTCCACTTCCAGGTTTTTTGTTAGATAATAGATAAGAGTCTCTGGATATATTTGTTGAGGCTGGCTTAGAACCACATTCTTCAGATCTCAGCCTCTTGGGGTGGCTAGGATTATAGACATGAGCTATTAGTGTCTGGCTTCTATTTTTGTATATATTTGAAAATTCCATCATTAAGGTCAAATCAATTTCATGGTAAGCCCCTTTTCTCTCTTCTAGAGTTACAGTGTGACTAAAACCAAATTCCAAGATAACACCAGAAGTCTAAATTTGAGGCTCTGTGTGACAATAAAACCTGAGCCAAATGGCCCTCTTGAACTGTAATGAGTCCTTCTCTGAGACTCGTCTCACCCCAAGTAAACTGGAAGAGTAGAGCAGGGGAAGTCTCCCCATCCACTTGAGCGGAAGCTGCTCTGCTAGGACGGGAAAGCGAGATTGCTGTCTATATGGCCCACATCCAGAAAGTAAAAAAACAACAAAAAACACTCAACAACCTCTGCCACCTTTTTCTCTATGTCAAAGTTGCTCTGAGGGCTGACCTGCAGCTATTTCAAGAGATTTCTGGGAAGGGATTTATGTGTGACTCTGTGTGTGAGGGTATGAGGAATGACACCTCAGAAGACCCCCCTACTTCCTAATCTTAGCCTCTGTCCTCTCTGCAGCCTCTGTGCCCCAAGCCCAGTTATGACAGAGTTTAGATTTCAAGGCAGCACATGGGATGATAGGAAAGAATTGCTCCTTAAAATCAGACAGCCCTGGGCTGGGAAGGTGGCTCAGTGGTAGAGCGCTTGCCTTGCATGCTCAAGGCCCTGGGTTCGATTCGTCAGCACCACACAAGCAAAAAGAAAAAATGGCGCTGTGGCTCAAGTGGTAGAGCGCTAGTCTTGAGCTGAAGAGCTGAGGGACAGTGCCCAGGCCCAGAGTTCAGGCCCCATGACCGGACCAAAAAAAAAAAAAAAAAAAATCAGCCCTGAGTTCTAGTTTTGGCTCTGATGCCTAGCATGTGACTGACTGGGACAAGTTGGGTGACCTCCCCATACCTTAAACTTCTTGATTGTAAAATAAAGCTAAGAATACCTCCATTAGGTTAAAGATGAGGATTTCAGGGGCTGGGAAGTTGGCTCAGTGGTAGAGCGCTTGCCTTGCATGCCTGAGGCCCTGGGTTCGATTCCTCAGCACCACATAAGCAAAAAGAAAAAAAGCCGGAAGTGGCGCTGTGGCTCAAGTGGTAGAGCACTGGCCTTGAGCTGAAGAGCTGAGGGACAGTGCTCAGGCCCAGAGTTCAGGCCCCACAACCGGACCAAAAAAAAAAAAAAAAAGATGAGGATTTCAGTTACATAATGGAGGAGAGCCTAGTATGATACTTGCCTAAAAGGCATTTGATAAATGGGATAAATGATCCAATTTTCTATGCGATGGTAGATTTTGTGTGTGAGTGTGTGTGTGTGTGTGTGTGTGTGTGTGTGTGTGTGTGTGTGTGTGTGTGTGTGTGTGTGTGTGTGTGTATGCTTGTTCTTGTATTTGAACTCAGGGTCTGGGCACTGTCCCTGAGCTTTTTAAACTCATAGCTAGCTAGTGCTTTACCGCTTGAGCCACAGCTCCATTCCTGGCTTTTGTGTGTGACTAATTAGAGATTATAATCTCACATTTCTGTGTAGGCTGGCTTTGACCCTTGGTCCTTGGATCTTTGCCTCCTGTGTAGCTAGGATTATAGACTTGAGCCACTGGTGTCCTGCTTCCTCCTCTTCCTCCTCTTCCTCTTCTCTCCAATATGTGCTGGAGAATCAAATCTAGAGCTAATTTGTGTGTGTGTGTGTGTGTGTGTGTGTGTGTGTGTGTGTGTGTGTGTGCCCATCCTGGGGCTTAGAATCTGGGTCTAGGCACTGTTCCTGAGCTTTTTTGCTTAAGTACTCTACTACCTGAGCCACAGCTCCACTTCCAGCTTTTTTTTTGGCGGGGGGAGGGGGGCGTGCTGGTTAATTGGAGATAAGAGATCCCTACTTTTGCCCCAGCTGACTTCGAATCTTGACCCTCAGATTTTAACCTCCTAAGTAGCTAGGTGCCCAGCTTATAAAGTTAATATTTATTTATTTTATTTTAAATTTTGTCAGTTGTGGGCTTGAACTTTGGGTGGGCCTGGTTGCTGTCCCTGAGCTGTTCAGCTTAAGGTAAGCACTCTACCACTTGCGCCACAGTGCCACTTCTGGTTAACTGGTGGTTAATTGGAGATAGAGTCTCAATGACTTTCCTGCCTGGGCTGCCTTTGAACCACAATCCACAGATCTCAGCCTCCTGTGTCTCTAGCATTACAGGGGTGAGCCACTGGCCCTGTTTTTGTTTTAGTTTTTTGGGGTGTCCGGTCGTGGGGCCTGAACTCTGGGCCTGGGCGCTGTCCCTTAGCTCTTCAGCTCAAGGCTAGCACTCTACCACTTGAACCACAGCGCCACTTCCAGCTTTTTTCTTTTTGCTTATGTGGTGCTGAGGAATCGAACCCAGGGCCTCAGGCATGCAAGGCAAGCGCTTTACCACTGAGCCACCTTCCCAGCCCTATTAATATTTATTTTTTTAAAAAAGGAAAAGCTAGGCACTGGATACTCATGCCTGAAAACCTAGCTACTCAAGAGGCTGAGATCTGAGGATCAAGATTCAAAACAGCCAAAGCAAACAAATCCAAGAGACTCTTATCTCTAACCAGCAAAAAAATGAGTGGGAAAGAGGGAACATCTGACACTAAGCAAAAGGAAAGGAATGTACATATCACCCGATGTGAAATAAATAATTGTATTGTCAAAGCTCATAGAACTCATAAACTTTATAGACCAGGATAAAGACAATTTGCCCTGTGAAGGTTAGAATGTGTTTGTGACTTTAACTAAGTATCACAATCCTATAATACTATAAAATTTGAGAAATTTATGTGATCACTTAATCACAATAAAAAAATTGCAAAAAAAAAGTCAGAACTGAAGCCAGCCATGCAAGTGTGTGAGGCCCTGAATTAAAACCCAAATACAAGGACTAACACCAATAAATAAATAAATTTCTGTAGTGGAATCAAATGGCCTCAAACATGGTGAACAAATGCTCTACCACTGAGCTATACCCCAATCCCAAATATTTTTTTTTTTTGTCAGTCATGGGGCTTGAACTATGGGCCTGGGTACTGTCCATGTGCTCTTCAGCTCAAGGCTAGGGCTCTACCACTTGAGCCACAGCATCACTTCCAGGTTTTTCTGCTTATGTGGTGCTAAGGAATCAAATCCAGGACCTCATGCATGCAAGGCAAGTACTCTACCACTGAGCCACCTTCCCATCCTCAAAAGGAGAGATATCTTGCAGACTATTCAGGCTGGCTTCAAACTGCAATCTTCTAGGTCTCTCAGCCTCCTGAATACTTAGTGTTACCAGTGTAAACAGGATTTTTAAAAAGATAAATAAATAGCTGGGCGTGGATGGCTCATGCCTGTAATCCTAGCTACTCAGGAGGCTGAGATCTGAGGATCTCGATTCAAAGCTATCCTGGGCAGGAAAGACTTTGAGACCCCTATCTCCAATAAACCACCAGAAAACCGGAAGTGGTGCTGTAGCTCAAGTAGTAGAGCGCTGGCCTTGAACTGAAGAGCTGAGGGACAGTGCCCAGGCCCAGAGTTCAAGCCCCACAACCGACAAATAGAACAAACAAACAAATAAATAGTGCAGATGGCTCATGCCTGTATGTCTAACCTATTCAAGAGGATAAGAGCTGAGGATCATGGTTCAGAGCTAGCCTGGGCAGCAAAGTCCAATTAATCACTAAAAAAGCTGAAATTCTACCACTTAAGCTGTGGTAGAATGCTAGCCTTGAGCTAAAAGAAGTTCAAGGTTAATGCCCAGGCTGTGAGTTCAAGCCCCATGTCTGGCATACACACACAAATGAATAATAAACAAATTTTAGAGACAGAGCTAGCTAGGATTACAGGTATAAACCAACTTAAAAAAAAAATCTTTCAGGGGGGCTGGGAAGGTGGCTCAGTGGTAGAGCATTTGCCTTGCATGCATGAGGCCCTGGGTTCAATTCCTCAGCACCACATAAGCAAAAAGAAAAAAGCCAGAAGTGGTGCTGTGGCTCAAGTGGTAGAGCACTAGCCTTGATCTGAAGAGCTGAGGGACAGCACCCAGACCCAGATTTCAGGCCCCATGACCAGACCACCCAAAAAATAAAAAAATAAAAAAAAATCTTTCAGGGCTGGGAAGGTGGCTCAGTGGTAGAGTGCTTGCCTTGCGTGCCTGAGGCCCTGGGTTCAATTCCTCAGCACCACATAAGCAAAAAGAAAAAAGCCGGAAGTGGTGCTGTGGCTCAAGTGGTGGAGCACTAGCCTTGAGCTGAAGAGTTGAGGGACAGCGCCCAGGCCCAGAGTTCAGGCCCCACAACCGGACCTCCCCCCCCAAAAAATCTTTCATTCAGGGACTGGGAAAGTGGCTTACTGGCAGAATGCTTGCCTAGCATGCTTGAAGCCCTGGGTTTAATTCTTCAGTACTATATAAATAGAAAAGGCCAGAAGCAGTGCTGTGGCTCAAATGGTAGAGTGCTAACCTTGAGCACAAAGAAGCTCAAAGACAGTGTTCAAGCCCCGAGTTCAAGCCCCATGACTGGCCAAAAAAAAAAAAATCAATTAGTATTTATTTATTTATTTATTTTAGAGACAAGGTCTCACTGTGTTGCCCAGTCTATCTGTTTGGAACTCTTGGATTCATGGAACAATCCTGCTTCAGCTTTCTGAGTAACTAGGACTGACTATACAAGTTCACCTCACTGTGCCCAGATAATAAATGTTATTGAAAGAGTTCCATTAGCAGCACAGCGGTTACATATATATATTCAGCTCTTTGTTGAAACTAAGAATGTAATCTGTGTCATCTGTAAGCTGCTGAATTCCTAAAATGAGCCAGTCAAACGCTTCTCCGGCCGCCCAGGTCTGAGTTCAGACCTCTTGTCCCTCGGGCTGTTGTCTTTTCCCATCTCTGTGTGCTGTAGGTTATCTTTTCTGGAAACCCTGACTCACCCAACTGCCTCCAATCAGTAGCTCATCTCCGCTCTACCATTTCCCTTGAAGCCTGTCTGTAATTTTCTAAGTATGAGTTTTTGCTAATTATATGTATGTCTCACCTGATGCCCTTAGGACACTGTAGGTACCTTGAGGGCAGGCATGGACTCTTTACAACTTGACTACCTGGAAAACTTGCCAAGGATCAAATAATCACCTGTGGGCACCTAAAAGTCCTCCCACCTGGCATGGTAGCACGCTTACATGAGAGTCATAGGGTGAGACCCCTGACCTGAAGGACCAACCTCTCACCCTTAACTCAAATACTTGTCTTTTTTGTTTCTGCCAGCCCCTGGCACTTTATCACTTGAGTCTCACATACAGTTATGGCTTTTTTTTTTTTTTTTTGCTGGTTAGGTATGCTAAAAGAAAATGTAGACATACTTTTCCAGCCTTCTCCTGAGTTCAGCTCAAGGATCATGTCCTCTAAGCAGCCTTCCTGAGTCTTGATCCTGTCTTGGGGTAGGGGGAGATGATGATTGGTTACCACCTTTCTCCTCTGTGCTCACAAGTGTCTTCTATGGATGGCCACAAATCATGTTGGATTGCAGGCAGTTCTGTTTCTTTGCCCACTATCATCATATCTCCAGACCAAGCTATAAATGTCAGATGAGGGAGGGAAGGATTAGTCAGCATTTGATGGGCTTTAGAGAAACTGGGAGACACCGGTCCAGCTTTCCTAGCTCTAAGAAATATAACTATTCTTGAGGGTCCAGTCTGCCCATATAGGGTCTTTGACCTTGGAAAGCTTTGGGCAGTATCTACCAGATTTTATTTATTTATTTTTGTTGTTGGTCGTGGGGCTTGAACTTTGGGCCTGGGCACTGTCCCTGAGCTTTTCAGCTCAAGGTGAATGCTCTACTATTTGAGCTAGAGTACTATTTCCAGTTTTCTGGTAGTTAAATCGGAGATAGGAGTCTCACGGACTTATCTGCACAGGCTGGCTGTGAACCATGATCCTCAGATCTCAGCCTCCTGAGTAGCTAGGATTACAGGCGTGAGCCACTGGCACTCAGCTCTAGCAGATTGTTATGGTCCAACTCTTTGATCTTTTTGAAGTTTATCCATCTTCTCCTACAAGGCAGGGTAAAGTATGCATGATTACAGCCTAGTCTGAGAAGCAATGCAATTTGGGGATTAAAAATGGGGCTTTTAGAAGCCAGGCACAGTAGCACATATTTGTAATCCCAGCTACTGGGGGATACAGAGGCAGGTGAATTTAGCTAAGGAAGCAAAAATTCTTTCTCAAACAACCAAAAAAAAAAAAAAAAAAAGGTTTGGGAGTGTGGCACAAGTGTGAGCATACCTGCCTAACAGGGAAGAGGCACTGATTTCAAACCCAGTAACTGCCCCTCCCCCCACCAAAAAAAAAAGAAAAAAAGAGGGCTGGAGGCAAGGTTCAAGTAGTTTGAGTACTAGCCAAGCAAGATCAAGGTACTGACTTGAATTCCTAGCACCCATAAACAAACAAAGAAACATTGACCTTTTAGAGCCCAGTTGCCCGGTTAACTTAGCTATATAACCTTGAACAAATAACCTTTCTGGACTTCACTTTTCTCAGCTGTATAATAGCAACCGTAACTGGTCTTCTCCCACATTGCCCTCAAGAATTAAGCAAGACATTGTTCTTTGGACAATGTGTAGCATTTGGGAAGCATGCAGTGCGTGTGTTTATGGACTCCAGTTGTTATGAAAAGCTGTCATTAGGTTTATGTCAGGGCTGACCTCACACATTAGCCCTTGCACTGCCTTCCTGTCCCCTTTGCTATCATCATTCAATGCTTCACAAACCAACTGATATAAGTTCCTTCTGCAGATGACTAAGTACATGTGTGTTGACATTTTCTGCTTTGGTTAGTTTTAGTTTCAGAGGGAGGCAAATTCCAAATCTGAGTGAGAGCCCCTTCTTTTCCTTCCTTCCTTCCTTCCTTCCTTCCTTCCTTCCTTCCTTCCTTCCTTCCTTCCTTCCTTCCTTTCTTCCTTCCTTCCCTCTTTCCTCCCTTCCTCCCTCCCTTCCTCCTCCCCCCCTCTCTTTCTATCCTGGGGCTTGAACTCTGGGTCTGGGCATGGTCCCTGGGCTCCTTTTGCTCAAGGCTAATGCTCTAACACTTGAGCCATAACACCACTTCCAGCTTCTTCTGTGATTAACTGGAGACAAGAGTCTGATTGGCTCCTGTCTGGATTGGCTTTGAACTGCAGTCCTCAGATTTCAGCCTCCTGAATGGCTAGGATTACAGGTATGAGCCACCTGGGCCTGGCCAGCTTTTTTTTTTTTTTTAAAGGACATACTCCTAGAGACCTTCTCTAGCTGCTTTTCTGCCTTTTTTTTTTTTTTGGGTCCGGTCGTGGGGCCTGAACTCTGGGCCTGGGCGCTGTCCCTCAGCTCTTCAGCTCAAGGCTAGCGCTCTACCACTTGAGTCACAGTACCACTTCCAGCTTTTTTCTTTTTGCTTATGTGGTGCTGAGGAATCAAACCCAGGGCCTCATTCATGCAAGGCAAGCGCTCTACCACTGAGCCACCTTCCCAGCCCCTGCCTTTTTTTTTTCAGAAGAGGTCACATGAACCAAATCTCCCCCTCTCTATATATCTATATATCTTTATAAATATATCTATATCTATATTCATCTATCTATCTATCTATCTATCTATCTATCTATCTATCTATCTATCTATCTATCTATCTATCTATCTATCTGTATAGATAGATATAATATATCTATATCTATCTACCTATATATATAATTTTTTTTTTTTTGTCAGTTGTGGGGCTTGAACTCTGGGCTTGGGCTCTGCCCCTCAGCTCTTCATCTCAAGGCTAGTGCTCTACCATTAGAGTCACAGCGCCACTTCCGGTTTTTGTTTTTGTTTTCTGTTTATGTGGTGCTAAGAAATCGAACCCAAGATCTTGTGCATGTGAGGCAAGCACTCTACCACTGAGCCACCTTCCCAGCACTTTTTTTTAAAAATAGGAAAACCAATGTTTTATTAGGATGTTGGTACAAGAGAGACATGGCAAGCGGCCAGGCATAAGAACATTGTTTTTTGGTCAGAGACTGGGACTCAAACTCAGTGCCCGATGCTTTTGCCCATTGGCTAATACTACTAACTGAGCCATTTCTAACCCCAAGGTTTTTTGTTGTTGTTGTTGATCATGGGTCTTGAACTTGGGGCATGGGTACTATCCCTAAGCTCTTCAGGCTAGTACTCTACCACTTTGAGCCACAGTGCCACTTCCAGTTTTCTGGTGGTTAATTGGAGATACAAGTCTCATGGCCTTTCCTACCTGGGCTGTCTCTGAACTGCGATCATCAGATTTCAGTCTCCTGAGTAGCTAGTATTATAGGCATGAGCCACTGGTGCCTGCTATATGTATATTTGTTGGTCATAGAGCCTGAACTCTGGGCTGGGTGCTGTTCCTCAGATCTTCAGCTCAAGGTGAGTGCACTACCATTTGAGCCACAGCACCACTTCTGATTTTCTGAGTGGAGATTAGAGTCTCACAGACTTTCCTGACTGGGCTGGCTTTGAACCATGATCCTCAGATCTCAGCCTCCTGAGTAGCTAGGATTACAAGCATGAGACACTGGTGACCTGCTTTGTTTTTTTTTTTTTTAAATACTGTATGAAGTTATTTTTTTCTTTCATTTTTTTCCCCTTTGGTCTATATTCTGTTGTCATTGTATTTGATTTGGGTACCCTGTGCCTTGTGTATACACTTATCTGACTTGGGGAAGGGAAGGGAAGAAAATGATGAGACAAAGGACAAAGGGTGAACCAATGTAACAGCAATCCTCACAAGACAATATGTTGGAAATGAACCTTACAAGTGTGTGTGGGGGGGGGGGGGGGCTGGGAAGATGGCTCAGTGGTAGAGTGCTTGCCTTGCATGCCTGAGGCCCTGGGTTCAATTCCTCAGCACCACATAAGCAAAAAAGAAAAAAGCCGGAGGTGGCGCTGTGGCTCAAGTGGTAGAGCGCTAGCCTTGATCTGAAGAGCTAAGGGACAGCGCCCAGGCCCAGAGTTCAGGCCCCACTACCGGACCCAAAACAAAACAAAACAAAAAAAAACAAGTGTGTGTGTGTGTGGGGGGGGAGTTGGAGGAGAGGGAAAGTGGGAGAAAAACCAGGGAAGGAGTAACAATGTTGTACAAGAAAAGTACTCATTACCTTATGTATGTAACTGTAACCCCTCTGTACATCACCTTGACAATAAAATTAAATTAAAAAATAGAAATAAAATATTAATTATAGGAAATAAGAACAAAGAGTTTTGTTTGTTTTTTTGTTTCTGCTCTTGGTGAAGATGAAGTTGTCTATTTTTGTATTTTGGTGTTTTTAATTTGTTTTAGTTTTCTTGTATGCTTGCTTATCTGTCTATGGGGGCAGTAAGGGCAGGCAGAGAAATGGAGGGATAAAGGGGGAACAAATGCAGCAATGGCACTCACTAGACACTATGTTGAAAATGAGCTATACAACTTATGGGTACAGGAGTGAAAAACTGGGAGCAAATGAAGGGATGACATTGCCCAAAAAGAAATGTAGTTACTACATGACTTATGAAACGGTAACCCGTTTGTGTGTCACCTTATAATAACAATAATTTTTTAAAGCCTCTGTAGAAATAGAAAATAATCCCACATTATCTTATTCGGAATCTCTCCCCTTTCTATTATTAAATTGTACTATTTTCTTTTCTACCAAATTATAAATTTTTGAAATAATATATGTTCTTTGTCTTTTTTCTAATGATGTAACGCTTCTGAGTAACTAACCATTTAACAAAATGAATACCAGGAAGTTAAAATATGTTTTTTAGGGGAAGTGTGAGAAGATGCAATCATTAAATTATTGTAAATTACGTAAAAGTTGAATCAAGTTAACTTGCGGGCAGGGATGGGGGTGGAAATAGGGGAGAACAATGCAAGGGGTGGCACTGATCAAAATTCACTGTACTCATAATCTGACCTGAGGAACTGAAACCCTTTCATACAACTACTTACAAAAAATAAATTAGCTCTGAAAAAAAATCCACGAATCCTTCCAAGTTCCCCCCCCAAAAAAAAACCCCACAATATTTGAACGAAATGTGTCAGTGAATGAATAAATTTTGCGCCGAAGAACTGAGTTTAAAAGGGAACAATATTACATCTTCCACCTTGTTGCAACATTTAGGGATGTCAAGCTTTCTACAAGTCCCACGCCAGCTTAAAACAGGGCTGCGAGGCAGCGGGCCCCTTCCAGATGCAGCCTGAGGTTAGCAGAGCGGAAAATTCTGAGCGTGGTCTGAACATTGGCATCACCGTGGAGCCTGCCAAGTACCACCCTAAGAACTACAACTCCCACAAGGCCGTGCGGGGGGCGCGGCGCGAGCGCCGGGGACGTCAGGACGATGACGCCAGCCCGGGCAGCGCCGAGAGCAGGACTGGACGCTGCGGAGTGGTACGTGTAGATGGTACGTGTGTAAGTCTAGGTAGTGGAGAGGGAGAGGCGGGTGGCTGCCATGAGGCCTGAGCCTCAAATGTGGAGCGGGACAGTGGGAAGGCAGGCAATCCGAGCTTTACTTTCTCTTCCCACAGTGACCATGACGAAGTTAGCGCAGTGGCTTTGGGGACTGGCGCTCCTGGGCTCCACTTGGGCAGCCCTAACCATGGGCGCTCTGGGCCTGGAGCTGCCCTTGCCGTGCCAGGAGGTCCTGTGGCCGCTGCCCGCCTACTTGCTGGTGACCGCCGGCTGCTACGCACTGGCCACTGTGGGCTACCGCGTGGCCACTTTTCACGACTGCGAGGACGCCGCCCGAGAGCTGCAGAGCCAGATCCAGGAGGCCCGAGCTGACTTAGCCCGCAAGGGGCTGCGCTTTTGATGCCTCCAGCCCCATTACAGTCCAGACAACCTCCCTCCCAACCCCCATTAAAGAACAGTTTTGTTTTTTAATCTTGTGTGGTTTGAGTATGGCATTGAGGACTGTGTATACGGGAGAGAGGAGGAGAGAGGAGAGGGAGGGAGGGACAGAGAGAGAGAGAGAGAGAGAGAGAGAGAGAGAGAGAGAGAGAGAGAGAGAGAGAGAGAGAGAGAGAGAGAGAGAGAGAGAGAGATTGAGGTCTGAGAATATCTCAGACCTCAGAGAGCTACTCAGGAGGCTGAGATCTGAGGATCACGGTTCAAAGCAGCCCGGGCAGGAAAGGCTGTGAAACTCTTATCTTCAATAAACCACCAGAAAGCCAGAGGTGCTGCTGTGGCTCAAACGGTAGAGGTAGAGAGCTCACCTTGAGCTGAAGAGTCAATGGACAGCGGCCAAGCCCAGAGTTCAAGCCCCACGACCGGCAGAAAAAAGAAAAGAAATGTCTTTTCATTTTCCTGATCCTTTTAACCCTTGTCAGGAAGTATTTTTTGGGGGGGGGGGGTGTTATAAACAGCTTACACCAAATCTGGCAGGAAATACTTTAAGTTCCTCTTTTCATATCTTCCAAAGTGTGTGTGTGTATGTGCGTGTGTGTGTGTGTGTGTGTGTGTGTGTGTGTGTGTGTGTGTGTGTGTGTGTGTGTGTGTGTGTGTGTTCTGGGGCTTGAACTCAGGGTCTGGGCACTGTCCCTAAGTTTGTTTTTTTTTTTGGGTCCAGTCATGGGGCCTGAACTCTGGGCCTGGGTGCTGTCCCTCAGCTCTTCAGCTCAAGGCTAGTGCTCTACCACTTGAGCCACAGCACCACTTCTGGCTTTTTCTTTTTGCTTATGTGGTGCTGAGGAATCGAACCCAGGGCCTCATGCATGCAAGGCAAGCGCTCTACCACTGAGCCACCTTCCCAGCCCCTCCCTAAGCTTTTTTTATGCTCAAGGTTTGTACTCTGGCTTTTTAGTGGTTAATTGGAGATAAAAGTCTAATGGCTTGGAACGGTGATCCTCAGATCTCAGCCTCCTGATTAGCTCTCTGAGGTCTGTTCTTTCTTTTTTCCCCACCTCCCTCCACATTTCTCCCCCCCAAACATTTTTTTTCTAGGTCTTCTTTTTTCTTTTTTTTCCCCTGCCAGTCCTTGAGCTTCTTTTGCCCAAGGCAAGCTCTCTACCACTTGAGCCACAGTGCCACTTCCAGCTTTTTCTGTTTATGTGGTACTGAGGAATGGAACCAGGGCTTCATGCATGCTATATAAGCACTCTATCACTAAGCCACATTCCCAGCCCAAGGTCTGTTCTTTTAAAGGCCTTCCTTGGTCTTCCCAGCTTCCTATTTCTTTCAAGTTCATTTTCTGAGCCACTAACAGCCTGAGAATAACTAGATCTGCCCTTCACCAAATCAGGAATAAAGAATGAGCTATGATGGACAAGGACTGAGGAAGAGTTTATTTTAAGGCACATTCTAAAGATAGCCTGATCTCCAAAATTTGAAGAAAAAAAAAGATAAGTCTCTTAAAAAAATAAGTGATTTCATCCCTTAGGTTCTACCTGTTCTTCTAAGTAAAGCTCTTTCTTTGATCCCTTTGATCTCTAAGTCATTTCTTTTTCCCACTTGCACCCATGAAACTGGTCATCAGGATGAGCTGAATAAAAGGAGCTCTCTTTGGTATCAAATTGGCATTAGGTGGCCGTGGTCAGGTTTGCAGGAGCCGATAATTCCTGTCTTGCTCTGGGCGGTACTTCCAGAAAAGCCATAGTCGGATAAAGCTGGTGATGATTCCTGGAAGGTTGGGCACCTGAAATCAAAGGGCTGTTAAGAAGAGAGGAGCCAGTTTTCCACTTGGCAGACTTGTCACAACGTCTGTTTTCTTACCATAATATAAGGATCTTTAAGTCGAAACCCATAGAGGGACCAGGAGGCAGAGGTAAGGAGGGTGGCAATGGTAAGGGAGAAGGAGAGACGCTTGGTTGACTTTGTCTGAATTACCTTGGCCTGTGGGAAAAGGATGAGAGACCAAGAATTTCCTCATAAAAAAGTCAAAATACTTCTGTGATTGGTTACCCAACCCTTTTGTCCTGTCTCCCACTTTCACCCAACTTTCTGGTCAGCCCTACTCACCAAGTCAGCCAGTGGTGACAGGTACATGCTGATAGTAAAGACACTGCAGAAGAGGCCCAGTTGCTGAAGCTGGGCTGCAGGGTCTGGCACCAGGAGCCAAAAGTAGCCATAACCCAGGAGAAGGACCCCCAGCAGGGTTGCAGTCTGTAGGAGTACAGTATGCTGCAGGGGAAAGTAGTCATACTTGCAGATGTGCCCCAAAACACTCTGACCTCTCTGCTTGCTGAATTCATCCTGTCTTCCTTCATACTCCAGTGTGGGCGCTAACCTCTGCTGCATCTTTCCATATTGCTCTGTTACATTCTCTTCCCCCCAGTGATTTGATGGAATATTCTTATCCACACAACACTGGAGACCTCCACAGAAGGCAAAGGTACCACCCCCCCCCCCACTCCCCATGAACTTTGCACACACAGTAGGAGCCTGGTAAATGCTTGTGTGATTGAATAGGGAAAGAGCTAATCATCTCATTCTCAGCCACTGGTCCTGGTCCCCAAGGAACTATGGAAACAAAAGCCCTTTCTCAGCCTGTTTGGTAGAAGCACAGGGCAGCACAAGCGCCCCTAAGCTAGGTAAACTACTAGCCTTGCTAGAGTAGGGGGTCATATATCAGTCTGCGAGGGCTGGCTTCTTAGAGGAAGGAGAAAGGAAAGGCTGGAGAGCCTTCCAGGGAAAGGAGGCCATGCCAGGCTATTAACAGTTTTCTAGGAAGTAGTGTTTGCCCTGCCAACGAAGCAGGGTGTGCAGCAGAAAGGTGTGTCCAAAGGAGGGCTTCTACCTTCTGAGGGCAGTAGTGCAGATACACCAAAACATACAAGGTCTGAAGCACAGCACCCACAGTGTTGACGACGATGAGGGTCCCGTCTCCCTTCAAGACCCCATAACTCAGCCAGCTCAGGTTACTGCAAAGAGGAGGGAAGCCATATAGGAGCACAGCCAGCGGGGTTGAGTGTGGCAGGGGGTTACCAGGAGCCTTCTTCAGCGGTCCTCCTGCCCCTCCTCTGCCTCCCTTATCCGTCCCACCTCAGGCGTCCACTCTCACTTGACATCCGTGGTGAGAAAGGGCAGGAACTGGACGCTGTCCACACTGCGGGTCATCTGCATGTGCCTGAGGTCCGAGCTGTAATGGGGCCCCGAAGGGAAGAGTGGGATGAATGGGCAACCTCCGGCGCTTCTCACCCTCCCCAGAGCCCGCAGACCCGGCCCCCAGCTCCTCTGCCCCCGCAACCCGAATCCCCTCCACCCGATTCCACTTGGGTCCCGGGTGCAGCCTGGGGCTGTGGTTAAGTCTCTATCCAATATTCTCCTGACTTCCTGGTCCTGCCCCGACCCAGCCGGGCCGCGCTCTCACAGGCCGGTGGAGAACATGGCGAGGGTGAAGAGCACGCAAGCTCCGGAAAGGAGCGAGTCGGCCACGTCGCCCGCCTCCATCCCGCCAGAGGCAAGCAGCGACTAGCTCCGAGGGACCAGCAAGCTCCGAAGCTCCGCCCCAGAGCCTAGCCCCACCCCCTCCAAGACCACGCCCCTGCCGTCCTTCCGGAAACCGTGCGGGAACCCGGTCCGGCTCGAAGAGTGCTGTACCGGAACTACAGCCCCGTGCCTCTGAGCGCCGGGTCGAACACGGTCTCTCGGCCGCTGGTTCCCGGAGTCCAGAGCCTGAGGGCGCCCTCTAAACCGCGGTCAGTCGGTGTCCTAGAGCTCCGTGCCTTTGTCTCCCCCTCATCCCTTCCGCCCCCCGCTCCCCCGCCACACACTGCCACTCCTCACACTCTGCTTACCCCGGGACTCAAGGAGTCCCCAGCCTCGACTCGTGCTTTCCCACAGGTGCCTCCTACCTACAGCTCCAGATTAACCTCCATTGCCTTCATTACCATCTTTGTTGGATGCTCTCCTTCAGCTACAAGTCCCGCTTTACATGACCGGCTCAACCCACTGTCGCCCCTGTCACGGACCCCCTCATCCATCCTACTTGCTGTTGGGAACTTTCCCTCCCATCCTCCCACACACCTCTGCCAGGCAGCGCTGTGGGGTGGGGCGCACGCCTCAGCTGGCGTCCAGCTTGCCTGACTCACCCAGATGCAGAAGTACCTGCACAGTTTGCCAAAGCCCAGCGCTGAGGGGGTGGGAGTGGGGTAGAAGTTGGACAGGAAGAGCTTCCACAGTAGGGTGCGGAGTACAATCTGCAAGATTGCTGTGGGAACACTCTTGTACTGAGTAACTGAGAAGGAAACACCCCACACTTTTGGCCTGGTGAGGGGCAAGTTCTCTTGAGAAGTTTATACTCAGTTGCTTAAATTCTCTCTCTCCCTCCCTCCTGTTTGTTTGTTTGTTTTTTTTGTCCGTTGTGGGTCTGAACTCTGGGCCTGGGGACTGTCCCTCAGCTTTTCAGCTCAAGGCTAGCGCTCTACTACTTGAGCCACAGTGCCACTTTCGGCTTTTTCTGTGTATGTGGTGCTGAGGAATTGAACCCAGGGCTTCATGCATGGGAGGCAAGCACTCTACCACTGAGCCACCTTCCCAGCCCCTCCCTCCTGTATATTAAACCCAGGGCCTCCTGCATTGCTAAGTAAATGCCCTACCACTGAGTTACATCCCTAGCCCTTTATATTTTTTACTTTGAGGCAGGGTCTTGTTAACTTGTCCAGACTCTCTGAAACTTTCCGTCTTCCTACCTCAGCCTCTAGAATAACTGGGATTACAAGGATGTACTACTACTACTCCAGCCCAGTCCCAGTTACTTCTGACCTAGTACACAGCAGGGACTCTTTGAACAAAGTCAACAAGGAGGGACAATAAAGCAAACATTTCCAAAAACAAACAAACACATCGCTTTATTTTGAGACAAAAACATTGTATAAAAAAAAAACTCCAGTTGTAGAAATCAGCAGACACACGACAAGTTTATATACAATACTGTACATGTGGGCCCTGCCCTTTAGGCTACACTCTGGGCAGTGTGAACTCTTGGGCACTGCCCTTACAGCTATACTCTTCTAAGAACAGGTTGGCACAGCCCCCCTGCTGGCACAGCTCCAAGGAGTGCTGCCCCAGATGGGGAGAGGATGCAGTGCCTGGCTACAAACCCCTCTGTGGCAGCTCCACAGATGGAACTCTTGCTGGGAGATTCTGGGTCAGCCCAAGCACACTCTCCTGTACCTGGCTCCCATGCAGGAAACTGTCTCTTGCTTTTCCTTTAGTCAGTTCATCTGGATGTCCTGTCTCTCTCTGGGAGGGGCACCTTGCCAAGTGTAGTGTCCATCTCCATAGCCTCCGGCCCCTTCCAGCTCAGTTCCCAGTGGGTCCTCTCCAGGGACCATGTCTGCACAGCTTGTTTCTTTGGCTTAACGGCAGGGATGGCAGGGAAAGGACTGTCCTGCTTTTTCCTCCATTCCTCTGAAGTGGAGGTGAGGGTGGTACCATCAGGCTGGTTGCCCTCCTTCGGGCTGAAACCCTTAATACTGACCCGTTTTGAGGCTGCTGGGTGGCAGCTTGTGCATGTGATGGGAGTGGTTCCCAAGGCTGGAGTTTGGGGACAGGGTAAGGGTGCCTGTCCCTGTCTCCTCAGCCCAGTTCCAATCCTTAATCCAGAGGTGCACACCTTCACTGAGTTCGCAAAAGTAGAAGAGGCAGGAGCAGCACGGCCCAGGCAAGTGGGAAGAGGCGGGGGGCAGCACTGTGACCGATGCTATGTAGAACCTCTGCATCGTCTGTTAGATGAGAAGACACAGGCCTCATGGTAAATGGCTCCACGATTTGGACTACCCCTTAGCCTTTAGGATTTTCCCAGCCCCTGCCTGGCAAACCATCTCCTATACCCATCCTTTTCAAGCAGATCCCTTCCTCATTTCTAAAACTACCTACCTGCTTGAAGTCTTTTGTCTTGCTCATTGGCATGGGCTTGAGGACTGTGAGCTGAAAGACAAGAATAGAGACAGATCAAGGATCGTGACAGGAAGGCACTGGGGTATAAGTTCCAGGTGGGCTGGCAGTGGAACTTCTCTACCATCCCAGACCACTAGGCCCACCCAGCATAGAGATGGAGGGAGAAAGCCCACAGGGACTGACACTCACTGATTTTGCCATCGACCGTCACCTTCAACTTCAAGCACTGGTTTTCTTGGTGGTAGATGGGTTTGGCTACAAGACAAACCCCCAGGAAGTCAAGTAGAGAAGTTTTGTTGGCACAAAGTTAAATAAGCCCAAATGTAACAGGTGGTCCTGTTCTCACAGCTACCTGCTCACTTTCATTTGTCTCTTCTCTCTAGCCTCTATTCTTTTTTTTTTTTTTTTTTTTTGGGTCCGGTCGTGGGGCCTGAACTCTGGGCCTGGGCACTGTCCCTCAGCTCTTCAGCTTAAGGCTAATGCTCCACCACTTGAGCCACAGTGCCACTTCTGGCTTTTTTTCTTTTTTTGTTTATGTGGTACTGAGGAATCGAACCCAGGGCCTCATGCATGCAAGGCAAGCACTCTACCACTGAGCCACCTTCCCAGCCCCCTCTAGCCTCTATTCTTACATTCTTTGTTTTGTTTTGCTTTTTTCCCACATGTCCTGCCCAATGTTCAGTACAATCTCTCACTTTTTTTTTTTTGTTATTGTTGGTTGTGGGGCTTGAACTCTGAGCCTGGGTGCTGTCCCTCAGCTCTTCAGTTCAAGGCTAGCGCTCTACCACTTGAGCCACAGGACCACTTCTGGCTTTTTCTGCTTATGTGGTACTGAGGAATTGAACCCAGGGCTTCATGCATGCAAGGCAAGCACTCTACCATTGAGCCACCTTCCCAGTCCCCTAATCTCTCATTCTTTAGAACAACTCTCAACTTTGGCAGAGGTGAGGAGGACATAAGACACTGTCCCAGCTGGGCACCAGTGGCTCACACCTGTAAACCTTAGCTACTCAGGAGGCTGAGATCTGAGGATTGTGGTTCAAAGCCAGCCCAGGCAGGAAAGTCCCTGAGACTCTTATCTCCAATAAACCACTTGGCTTGAGTTGAAGAGCTGAGGGACAGTGTTCAGGCCCAGAGTTCAAGCCCCATGACCAAAAAAAAAAAAAGACATTGTCCCAGCTGCGCCCTGGTGGCTCATACCAGTAACCCTAGCTACTCAGGAGCATGAGATTTGAGGATCACAGTTCAAAGTCAGCCTGGGGAAAAAAGACTCTTATCTCCAACTAACTACCCGAAAACCAGAAGTGGCACAGTGACTCAAGTGGTAGAGTGCTTGCCTTGAGCTAAAGAGCTCAGGAGCAGTGCCCAGGCCCAGATTCAAGCCCCACAACTAACAGAAAACAAAAACAAAAAACCAAAACACACACACACACACACACACACACACACACACACACACACACACACAAACACACACACAAAGACATTATCCCTTCCATGTGTCCCAGTCTTTATTCTCCCAGCCTGAAATTAGGTCTTCCCTTTATTTGGGCCATTAAATACTAAATGACTGAATGAGCCCTAGATCCACACAAAGCTGGACTTGTAATTCTTTAAGATCTAACAGTAGCTCTCTATTACCCTAAAGATAAAAGTCCAAATTCCTAGCAGTGTTTGGGTCCCGAGGATCTGTCTGTCTGCTCTTCAAACCCATCTCTCTCTACTTCTTGTGTGCCTCCTGCTTAAGAATTCTTTGAAGAGGTTATGCTCCCTTTCTTCACATTCCTTCCTACTTACCTAGTTCCTCCACTTGTTCTAAGCTCAGCCCTTTCTCTGCCTCCCAACCTAGCACGTGCTCAGGTCATTTCCCCAAGGCCCATGCACTCATGTCTACCATATTGCACTGTTCTAGCCTATGTGTACTGTTTCCCAGCTTCTTTGAGGATAGGGAGTCTGAAGTGTTGTATTTATCTTTATGTCCACAGTGCCAAATGGATGCCCAGTATATGGCAGAAACTCACTTGACACTTGTGATGGGAATGAAAGAATTCAGTATTAGAAGGTATCCCATGTTACCTGACTCCCTACTCAGCATATACCCATCCATATACATCGTGCCACTCGCCTTGAGTAACTGCGTGCCTCCCTCCCATGTACACTCACAGATGTAGTAGTAGCTGTGCCCTTCCTTGAACTCCTTGCTCAGGATGAAAGGTGTGAAGCGCTGGATCTTCTCTGTCAGCTTCTCTGGGCCATGTTTGGCATTAGGCTTGTTGCACTGCCAACGGACAGGATCCTTGGGTCGAGGCTGGCACGCCACATACTCGGGATGCTCCACCAGGTAGAGCGTGTACTGCTCCATGTCAGCAACTGCCAAAGAGTCATCCTCATAATGTGGACATATAATGTCCAGGTAGTCATTCAACCTCAGGTGCACTGTGTAGTCCTCGTCCCGGAACCTGAGTGAGAGAACGCAGGTGGTCATTCAGAAGCCAGAACAGGCACTGGTGGCTCACGTCTGCAATCCTAGCTACTCAGGAGGTTGGGTCTGTGGTGGTTTGAAGGCAACCTCAGGGCAGAAAAGTCCAAGAGACTTTTTTGTTGTTGTTGTTGTTGGTCGTGGGACTTGAACTCTGGGCCTGGGTACTGTCCCTCAGTTCTTCAGCTCAAGGCTAGCACTCTACCACTTAAGCCACAACATCACTTCTGATTTTCTGGTGGTTAATCGGAGATAAGAGTCTCACAGACTTTCTTGCCTGGGCTGGTTTTGAACCATGATCCTCAGATCTCAGCCTCCTGAGTAGCTAGGATTACAGGCATGAGCCACCAGCTCAAGAGACTCTTTATAGTCAATTGACCAGTCCAAAAGCCTGAAGTGAAGGAGTGGCTCATGTAGTTGAGCACCCACCTTGAGCAAAAAAGCCAAGGAAGAGCTTAACGTCCTGAGTTCATCTTAATACTGGCACTGACATGCATGCATGAACATGTATACACACACACACACACACACACACACACAAAAACCAAGCAGTACTTTGAGCCTCTACTTATTTATGTGACTCTTTACATTTCACACTAGATTCTAAAGATTATTCTAAAACTTTTTTTTTTTTTTTTTTTTGGTCAGTTGTGGGTCTGAACTCTGGGCCTGGGCACTGTCCCAGAGCTCTTCAGCTCAAGGCTAGCACTCTACCACTTGAGCCACAGCACCACTTCCGGCCTTTTCTGCTTATGTGGTGCTGAGGAATTGAACCCAGGGCCTCATGCCTGCAGGGCAAGCGCTCTACCACTGAGCCACCATCCCAGCCTGTTCTAAAACTTTAACTCCTGATATTTAGTGACCTGATCTCTTACATCTTTCTCCACCATCTTCACAACCACCACCATCTATTCATCATCCTCCAAATAGCATCCACTCAGAATCTTTCAAGTACCAAAGCCCTTTTCATAAGTCTCGAGGTATTTGCCGAAGGATGGGCTTCTAAATATTTCTGTAGCCCAGTCATCTTTCTGTTCTACTTATAAGACTTCCCCAAGTTTACACTCCCAGTTGTTCCTTTAAATGTCTATTGGCCTCAGCCTGAGGTCCTATAGGCCCATTCTGTAATCAGGATCCAGGGGACCCTTTCTCTTTGTCATATTTGTGCTGAGCCCCTCAACACAAGTCTTCCTTTCTCTTACTCCGCTCACCACCCCCCAATTCCCCTGCTCCCCACTGAGTGTCTCCCATTTCTCAGTTTTACTTTGCCCCACAACCCCTAATCCAAAACGAAGCCCACAGACAATGTCCCTACCTGATCCTTTAGGTTAAATCATCATCATCATTCAATCAAATATCCCTGTCTTGCTACTCAATTTTATGCTCTGGTCTTTTTGTCCCTTTCTCTCAGGGCATCTCCAAATATCCCTATCTATATCCAAAAGCTACACTTTCACCTCCCTTAATGAAATGCTGGAGTTCTTAACCCTGAGATTACCTTTGCCTCCCCTCCTCCCCAGGTGGAGCCAGTTCCCCTCCCCCTAATTTATCCCCCCTCCCTCCCCAAGACCTGCAGGCTCCAGCCTGACTGACTGCCCACCAGCCCCTCCCCACCCCCAGCTCCAGACACTTGGCTCCAGCCTGGGTAGGGTCCTAGTAGGGAGAAAGTGTTCGCCACCCCCCCCCCAAAGCTGGTCAGCTTCTCTGAATTCCCCCAAGCACTGCCAGCAAGAGACTCGGCAGAGCTGGCTGCCAACTTGCTTCAAACTCAAACTCTGGGCATAGGTGAGGGGGCGGTGGCAGGGGAGAGAAGGGGAGATTCGGGTTAGAGGCCTCTGAGGTGGGCACCTAGTGCCCGGTCTGCCTGACCCCCAGGAGGCCTGGCCTTGCTTGAGGCCTCTGGCGTTGGGAGCTAGGCTTACAGGCCCCTCCCCCAGCCCAGGGAAAAGAGGAGCTCAGGGAGGCTTTTAAAATTCCTCTCTGGAGAGATAAACATAGAAGCCATTTCAGAACAGGTATTTCAGCTCTAGGCCTGGCGTCTTTCCCCCATTCCCGTGACAGGCTCTGACTCATTCCTCATCCACCTCTGCTACCCGCCCCAGCACTCATGAGAACCTGTGAACATGCACCTTGTCAAATAGGGGCAGCCCACAGGACCCCAGCCCAGCACAGATTTGCTCCAGACTGGCCACTAGGCAAAGGGTGCTGGCTGATCTGAAGGAGCAAGGTACCTGACCCTCCAGAGCCAGGAAGACTAAGTGTTCAGTGGTAACATTCTTCTCCCCAGGCTGCCCCTGCCTGGGGCCTGGAGATCAGAGCAGATGCCCACTGCACTGAGTCACCCAAGGTAGCCTCACACCGCCCAGATTATTGCCACCTCATCTCTGCCCCAAGCTGGACTCAGCTAGATTGCCTACAGACTCCTCTCTAGGATAGCTTTCTTTTTTAGTCCTAGGTAGAGGGGTGTGTGTGGGTGAAGGGACAGGGCAGAAGCTGTGTTGTGAGGGTAACAGTCACCCACTTCTAGGGATACCATCTCCCCCATCTCCGTGGCCTGTATTTGACTACTGCTTACCATCTGGGAAAAGGGGCCGAACTGGCAACTGGCGTCAGGGAAGGCAGAGAGGGGGGGCAAGGAAGAGGCTCCTTCCTGAAAGGGAGGAAACCTGGGAGCTTGGGAACGGAAAAGGCCAGAGTTCCCCCCTCCCTACTAATGGCTTCCTGTCCCCTCCTCCTCCTTTAGCCAACACCTGGCATGGGCATAAACAGGGACTTTGCTCTCTCCCACTAGTAGAACAACAGGACTGGGTCAAGGAGGCAAAGAGCAGGCTGCAAGGAATGGGGGGCAGGAGGACTGGCTAGGCGGTCCTGGCACCCCATGGTCAGGAGTGCACTGGCTTCTGGAGTTGGCACCTGGTTTTTCTTCGTCCCCTCAGCACGAGCTGGACAATGCCATCTATGTCATATATGTATACACATGTCAAGAGTAGTATGAGGCAGGCACATTAGGGTTAGGGGTGTTCTGATGACACCCCTCTCCCCCTCTCCAGCTGCAAGGCCCGCTTCCACTCTTTGTACCACCCTACACCCCCCTCTCCTGCTTTCCCACAAATATTGTTCCCATAACTTCAGAAAACTCAAGGGCAAGAACAAAGGGTCTTCCTCCCAGTGCCATTTGCCTCACAACCCTAAACCTGCCCAGGAAAAATTAACTCCTTCCTATCCAGAGCCCTTTGTAGCCTATTAACCCCTTCCATTCCCTCTGAAGCTTCCAAGACTTCTCGCCATTTCTTTGGTTTGACCATCTTAGCCTCCTGAACAGAGGACTCCCTCAACCTGCTTATGCACAGCATCTTTCTCACACCACCCCAAAAGACCTCTTGTGGGGGGGGGGCTCTTCAAAATCACCTTAAACACAGAATGAATGCTAAATCCCCCAAGGCCCAGATCTCTCCTGAGGGTCTTTGCAGGGTTAAGGAATAATCTGCTCACTCCTGGTGTCACATCAAGTACCTGTCAGTATGGGCAGATGCCCAAGTGGCACACCAAGAGGGGTACAGTAGTTTCAGGGTGGGCAGCCTACAGAAAGAGCCCTGGGGTCTATGGCAAATGGCCTACACTCAAGTCAGGTACGCAGAGCGTGGGTCCCTCACTTGTGAGTGTCAGGGGTGCCAGAGGGCAGGAAGGGAAGGGCAGACATAGCGCCTGTGCAAGTAGATGCGGGCTGGCTCCTGCCCGGGGTGCAGGGCAGTGCTCCTTCCGAGGGTGAAGTGCCAAGCGAAAAACCTACAGAATCCCTCCCACCTCTGGCCACTTCCCCTAGGCTCAGGTCAGAGACAGGCCGGGACAGTTAACCTCGGGAGGGGCAGTGCCAGCCAGGCGCTCAGCCTGCCAGCGGGAGACAGGGCTTACTTGGGATTTGAACTGTTCCAGAAGACGGTGTGGCGGTCAGCAGCGGCCAGACTGCAGCACAGACCCAAGAAAGGGGCCCAGAGCAACTCCATGGCGCAGGGCCAGGCCGGGCCGGGCGGGGACGAGGGGCTCCTCGGGGTCTGGGTTCCCGCTGGCTTCTGCACGGCACAGTCAGCACCGCGCTCACAGCTCTGGCCCCTTCTCCAGGCGACTCCGCCTTTTGGGCCGGCGCCGCCCGACACCGCCCCGCCCCCGCCCCGCCCGGCGCGCGGCTGCCCCGGGGCTGGGGGGCTGGGGAGGTGGAGGAGGGGAAGGCGGGAAGGCCGGAGCGGAGGCCTGGGCTGCGGGAGGGCCGGGGCCGGCTTCCCCGGCCCGGCAGATCGCCACCGAGCCGCGTGTTCTGTGACTTGAGCGGGGGGCTGCATGAAGCTTTCTGTGGACTTTGTAGGACTGCGTGCAGTCGCGTGCTGAAACGAGGAGGAAGTCGCGCGTGTGGGCCCGCGAACGCGCGAGCGGGAGCCGGAGCCGCAGTCGGCTCCGTAGCGCCCGGCGCCCGTCTCGCCGGGGTGGAGAGGACTCGCACATCCAGGCTGGGCTCCCACACTTTCCTCCTCCATCCCCCGCCCCCCCGGACTCGGCGCATGGCCGCCCCTCCCCCCCCACGCACGCACGCCGCTGTTTGTTTTTGTTGGGTTTGTCAATGTTGTCTTTGTTCCAGAGATGGTGTCATCGCCTCGGTGCCCGGAATAAAGTGCGACCCTGTGTGGAACGTGTGCGGCCGGGGTTGGAGGCACCTCTGCCGGCTCTGGAGAAATACGCGGGACCCCGGGCTTGAGACGGGGGTGGGGGGTCCGCCCTTGTTTCCAGTTGTTCCCAAAAGACCCTAACGACCCCGTGTGCGCGGGGCGCGGCGCGGGCGCGTGGGGAGAGTGGGCTCTGGCAGGGGGCCTGGGGGAAGCTGAGTCCCGGGGCGACAGAACTGTAACAAACACTTGTACATCTGGCGTGCGTAAATACGTGCGATGGCGCGCATGTGTGAAAACATTTGTGAGTAAGATCACAGCGGCGCGTGTGGAAGCGTGTGAAACTTACGCATGCTAGTGTTTGTGAACAGTGCGTGCGGAAGGGAAGCGGGCTTGGGCGTGCGGTGGGGGGAGTGTTGGGGGGTGTGTTTGGGCCGCATCTCGAGGCTGGGCGTTTGGATTTGGCCCCGGCGTTTCAGCTGGGTCCCCCAGTCCCCGGCGCGAGTCCCGGCTCCGCTCCCCTCCCCCGCGCCGTGTAAACAAACTCGCTGGAATTCGCCTCTCGGGGCTGTTCTGCTGCCGTCTGGGGGGGGGGGTGGGAGGGCGGGTGGCGGCTCCTCGGGTGGAGAGGGCGGGCAGGTGTTTGATTAGGTTGGTGCAAGTGTCTGGAGCTGGAACGTCGTGTGTTCGGTGGTGTATGTGGATGGATGGATGGATGGATGGATGGATGGATGGATGGTGTGTGTGTGTGTGTGTGTGTGTGTGTGTGTGTGTGTGTGTGTGTGTCCGCCCTCTCTTGCGGCTGCGCAACAAGGGAAGCTGTGGGCCGGGATGGGGGTGGGAGGCAGCTTCCTTATTTCCCAGGCCGTTTCATCCTCCTCTTTTACGGCCAGGCTTGGCGACAGCCCCCTGTAATTACCCGGAGCCGGGACGCCGCGGCAAGTCCGGCGCTGACCCGCTGGGAGGAGCCGGCGGCGGGGGGCGGCCGGTGCTGGCCTTCGCCCTCGGCCGTGGGCTCGGGCTGCGGGAGGTCCGCTTCGCCGCGTTGATCATAAATATTTACCGAGCCGTCCACGAGCTGCCGGGTCACGGTCGGGCTTTGCACACCGCCACCCGCGTGTGCACCTGCCGGAGGCGACGTGCCCAAGCCCCACGTAGATCGGAGGCGCGGCCGGCCCCACCCGCCCAGGCCGAAGTCTATCGGCCGATACGCCACGGGGTCACACCTCACGCGCTTTTTGCTCATCGGGGGTGGACACCTGGGTGTCGGTCACCCCCGTGTCCCCCGTGGGAGCACCACGTCCCAGCTCGCGTGTTCCAGAGACTCGAAGCTCCATGAAGGCAGGGATTCGGGCTGGTGCCCGGCCGCCTTGCCAGCGTCTGGCACAGCTGCCAGCACGTGTGGTAGACGCTCAGTGTTTGGGGAGGGAGGAGGGCCCGCACCGTGCAGGGCGAGCGCAGGGCTGGTGCCAGCGAGGCCCAAGAGCGGCCCGCCCTGGAGGAGACGGTCCCCAGGATTCCCTCTTCTCCCTGACCACCACGACGGGGCGAGGACGTGTGGGGTCCCGCGCAGCGCGGCTCAGGCTGGGCAGGTTCTGGCTCGCTGGGCCCAGCCTGGCGGGGCCACGTCCGTTCCCGCCCCGCCTGCTGTCTGGGGCTGGAGCGAGAGGGGGGTGGGGCTGGGGGAGGGTAAGAGATCCAGGGCTCTGACGGGGCGCAGAGCCCTTGGTGACTCTGTCCCCGGCTTTCTCCCTTGAGTGCTTGATCTCAGTCACTCCTCTCTCCACATATTTGTATGTTCAGGGTCATTCAGCAAATGGAACACGAGCCATGCAAGGGTGAGGCTAAGAAAACAAAAAACCCTACCCTCGAGGGCAGAACCCGTCCCTCAATCAGTGAGAAGCTTAAGTGTGGGCATCTGCTTTTCTGAAATTGGGGCGTAAAGGTGAAAGACAAGCCCCCCAAATGACAAACTCGCGGTGCTGCAGGCTCAACCCTTACGCCCTCCCGCGCCCCCCAGCCACACCGCTCTGACCCCTCTTGGAACCGCCGCGCCGCCTAGCGGACATAAAGGTGAGCTGCAGGTACTGTGCTACTAAGACCACACAAGGGACTCCTCAATATGGTGACCACCTCTGGGCCCCTCTCTTGTCAGCTTCTAGCTTGCCCAGGCGGGTCTGGTCTTGACTCATGCTTTGGGTTGACTCTCACCCTCACCGCAGAGTTGTGTACCTGCGTTGGCTCTCAGCGCCGCCACCCCCCAGGCAAACATCTGTATTCAAGGTTGAGAGCAGTTGAGTCTGTCTGTCTGTCTGTCTGTCTGGGAAATTCCCTCAGTGAATCCTTTCTGGGAATTCCTAAATGGTAAGGTTAAATCTGAGTGTTTGGGGGGAGGCCCTGCCCCCGGAGGGCTGGGCTGTCTACCTGTGGGGGTACTGACAGGTTTCCTGCAGGCAGCATTTCCAGACTGGAGCTGCTTGACAGCTGGCTTGAGGTTTGGCGTGGGGAAGGCCAGAGCCATGGGGCCTTGGGATGTGTCTAGCCTGCTCAGCCCCAGCGGGCATCCCTGGGTAATGGGATGAGGCAGCAGCAGAGGGGTGAGTCCCTGGAGTCTTGAGCCTGGAACCACTTCTGCCCCACTGTCTAAGGGTCGTTGTGAAAAATGAAGTGCACTCTATTAGTAAGCAATGATTGCACATTTTTCACAGTTTGGAAAATAGAGAGGGGGAAAAGGAAAGAGAAAATGTCAGTTACTGTTAACATTTGTTTTCCTTCCCTAGCAGCCTCTTGCTTGTGAGATTTTGTTTGCTTGCTTTTGGTAGCATGATAAATATGACTCATTTCAGTTGCCTACTCCTCCTCCCTTATAACTTTACAACAGAAGATGTTTTCCATGTTATGAAAAATCACAAATATGTTTTTTGGTGCTAGGGTGAACCTAAACCAAGTGCCTGGTACATACTAAACTTAAGCTGTGCCATTGAGCTAGCCCTATGTTCAGTTTCTAGGGCTGTCAGTCAGATTCTGTTAATGAAATTCTGGGCTTACTCTTAGACCTGGAATTGATCCCCTCCACCCCACCCCCACCCCCGCCACTCTCCCCAGTGCTGGAAATTGAACCTAGGGCCTCAAGCATGAGAGACAAATATTCTACCACTAAACTACACCCCAGCCCTATGAGATGTGTGTGTGTGTGTGTGTGTGTGTGTGTGTGTGTGTGTGTGTGTGTGTGTATGTTCTAGTCCTAGGGTCTGGTCACTGTCCTTGAGCTTTTTTTGGGGGGGTCCGGTCGTGGGGCCTGAACTCTGGGCCTGGGCGCTGTCCCTCAGCTCTTCAACTCAAGGCTAGCGCTCTACCACTTGACCCACAGCGCCACTCCCGGCTTTTTTCTTTTTGCTTATGTGGTGCTGAGGAATCGAACCCAGGGCCTCATGCATGCAAGGCAAGCCCTCTACCACTGAGCCACCTTCCCAGCCCTGTCCTTGAGCTTTTGTGCGCAAGGATAATGTTCTACTACTTGAAGTACAGTTCCGCTTCCAGCTTTTTTGGTGGTTAATTGGAGGTAAGAGTGTCATGGAGGGAGGCTGGGAAGGTGGCTCAGTGGTAGAGCGCTTGCCTTGCATGCATGAGGCCCTGGGTTCGATTCCTCAGCACCACATAAGCAGAAAAAGCTGGAAGTGGCGCTGTGGCTCAAGTGGTAGAGTGCAAACCTTGAGCTGAAGAGCTGAGGGATAGTGCCCAGGCCCAGAGTTCAGGCCCCACAACAGACAATAAAAAAAAAGAGAGAGTCATGGACTTTTCCTGTTGGGGCTAGCTTCCACCCTGGACCCTCAGATCTTAGCCTTCCAAGTACATGGGATTACATATGTGAGCCACTGGTACCAGCTTTTTTTTTTTTTTTTAAACAAAACAAAAAACAAAGTTTCATTATGTTGCCCTGGCTAGCCTCAAGCTAAAGATCCTCCTCCTTCATCCTTTTGAGTAGTTGGGATTACAAGCATGTATCTCTGCAACCAGCTCCATATCTTAAGGGCAGCATAATTGTTCAGAGTTTGCACTGTAATGAAAGCCTAGTAGAAATAAACACATTTGCACACATATAATATTCCTTATTTGCTGAGTAGCTGGTTTGATGAATTCTTGGAACTTAGAAATAACTCTGCATCTGACTTTTATCTAACAGGTATTTATGGATCACCTACTGTGGGCCAGGCTCTGGATTGGGGCAGGAAATCCTGCACTCAAAGAGTTCATGTTTAGGCATATGCTTTCCCAGGGGGAAGGAGGAAGGGTGAAGGAGAAAGAGGAAGGGAGAGGAAGAAGGAGAGGGAGAGAGAGGGGGAGAAGAGGGGAGAAAAGGGAAGGGGAGGAGGGAAGGAGAGGAAAGAGAAAGAGAGAGGAGAAGAGAGGAGAGGAGAGAGGAGAAGAGAAAAAAAAAAGAAAAAGAAAGCCAGGTGGCACTGGTGGCTCATCCCTGTAATCCTAGCTTGTCAGGAGGCTGATATCTGAGGATCATCTCCAACTAACCAGCAAAAAACCCAGAAATGGAGCTGTGGTTCAAGTGGTAGAGCACCAGCCTTGAGAGAAAAAGAAAAGTCAAAGCCTCGTTATGTAGCCCAGGCTGGCCTCAGACTCTTGATTCTCCTGCTTCAGTCTACCAATCCCTGGAATCACACACACACACACACACACACACACACACACACACACACACACACACACACACACACACACACACACACACACACACACACACACACACACACCTGTAATCCCCAAATCACCACATTCTGATTGTGGTGGTACTCAGGGCCTGATGCTGTCCCTTAGCTGGTTAATTGGAAAAAGGAGTCTCATGGTTTTTGTTTTGTTTTTTTTCTGCCTGTTCTGGCTTCAGAGATCCTCAGATCTCAGCCTTGTGAGTAGCTAGGATTAGAAGTGTGAGACCTTGGTGCCTCACCTGCAAGAAAGCTTTTGATATTGCCAACTCAGTCATTGATCTTTTGGTGATTAGTTATCCCACAGAAGGACAAAGGGAACCCTACTTCATAGATCTGTTCCATTTTACAACTGACCCAGGATGGGGCCAGATCCTGGGAGTAAGTGGATTTCTCCCCCTTGAAATCCACTTCAGGGAAGAGGAGGTTGGGTAGGATAGGAGGGAGGAGGGAGAGGGGAGGGACAGAAGCTAAGGATAGGATAGTGGATTCTGCACATTAAGCACCAGAAGTGAGATACTCTGCTGTCTCTTCCACCAAAAATGTACTAATCAGAAGAGTTACCAATGCACTTAGCACAGCGTCTAATGAACCAGAGACACTGAGGATGCGGAAATATACCCATACCCCAAAGGAATGCAGTGTACTGCTGAATGTATGATTAGAATATTAAGTAAGAATTATAATGGAGGTCTAAATGGCACAACAACCTAAGGGCTCATAGAGGAAGGAATGTTTGGGATGTGGAGGGACTTCACAGAGAAGGAGCTGTTTGAAATACGTTTTGGAAGCTAAGTAGGCATTCATATTCAATGATGAAGGAAGAGCACCAGTAGAGGAGTGAGAGTTTGTGCAGTGAGTTCTCTGGTGGAGTAAGAATTATAGAATTGTTTTGTTTGTTTTCCTGGGCCAATACTGAGGCTTGAAATCAGGGATTTCTACTCTTATTTGGCTCACCTGCCACTTGAGCCACACCTCCATTTCCAGTTTAAAGTCTTTTGGGTTTGTCTGCCTGGTCTGGCTCTGAACCAGGATTCTCAGATCTCAGCCTCCTTGAGTAGCTAGAGCCACCAGTGAAGGGCTATAGAACATAATGAGGCAAGTGGTAAGAGATATAAGATAGAAGGGGGCATGGAAACCTTGTTGCCAAGAGCCTTGAAAGTCATGCTCAGGGGTTTGAACATTGATTAAGCCCACAGATACCTAAGTAGGAAACATAAACACACACACACACACACACGCACACACACACACACACACACACGCACACACACACACGCACACACACACACACACACATAATTTATGTGTGTGGGGAGGGTCCTAGGGCTTGAACTGAAGACCTGGGTGCTGTCTCTGAGCTTCTTTTGTTCAAGATTAACACTCTACCACTTGAGCTACAGTTCTACTTCTGGCTTTTTTTTTTTGGCAGTTTAGTGGAGATAAGAGTCTCACAGACATTCCTGCCTGGGCTGGCTTTGAACCATGAGATCCTCAGATCTCAGCTTGCTGAATAGGTAGGATTACAGGCTTGAGCCACCAGCGCTGGCTCAGATTTCTATTTTAGAAAAAAAAAATAACTGTAAGGACAGAATCTGGATGAGGGCAGGAACCCAGAGACAGGAAGCTGAGCTGTAGGAATTCCAGTTGTTGACAAGGGTTTGAGAACAGAGCAGCTTGCCAAGTTGAGCCATGAACATAAGGCAGACACCATGGAGGAGTTGGATGGCTGGGGGCAGAGTGTGCACAAGGAACCTAGATCAGGTTGGGCGCTGGTGGCTCATGCCTGTGATCCTAGCTACTCAGGAAGCTGAGACAGTTCAAAGCCAGACCAGGCAGGAAATTCTTATTGCCAATTAGCCACCAGAAAACTGGAATTGATATTGTGGGACAAAGTGGTAGAGCACTAGCCTTGAGCAAAAGACCTCAGGGACCGCACCTACACTCCAAGTTCTGGCCCCACAACAGACCAAAAAAGAAAGAAGGAAAGAGAAAGAAGGAAAGAAAGAAAGAGAGAAAAGAAAGAAAGAGAAGAAAAAGAAACAGCACAGCATCATCCTGCAAAGATGGGCCATTGTGTCCTTCAGAATAATGTCTGAAAATGATAGAATTTCCAGACACTACTGTTTCAACAAGGAAGCTTATTCCTCTCACAACCAGCAGTCTGGAAGTGGATCAGCAGCTCAGCGGGGTCGTCAAAGGGCCAGTGTTTCATCTGCCCCAGCCGTCCTCCTGACCCTGGCTGGTTACTAGACCATTGCTTCAGCCATGGAGCCACCTGTTAGCAATGGGGGCCTTGTGGAAGAAGAGCTGGAAGCAAAAGTTCTCCCAAGGCTCTTTTCTTACCTGGTAAGAAAATCTTGGCTGGGAGTGTAGCTCTAGGGTAGAGCGCATGCTTAGAATGTGTAATATCCTGAGTTGCATCCCCAGGACTGAAAAGGAAAACAAAGCCAAACTTGCCTAAAAGCTTCTCAGGCAACATCCCCTCAAGGAACAGATCTGACTCAAGTGCCTAGGTTTGAATCTCACCCTGGCATCTACAAAGGGCACGGGAATGCTCTGCTGGGGGTAAGGTAGGGGCCTACCTCTCCTAACCACAGATCTCAGCTCTCTCTCAGCCAAAATAGTGAGCTATATGTGGCTTTGGGGTAGCAGTGAACAGTGTGTGCTGATGATGTGACACAATTAAGGGACCAGAGGGACTTCCCAAAGGACAGGTCTGGGGAGCAGCTGGATCCAGCTCAGGAGAGAGAGAAACTCAGAACAAGTGTGGCTTTGGGATCTAGTGCTTCAGTCAGAGGCCAGCAAAGGGAATAGAGGGAAAAGAATCCCCCCTCTATGGTTCTGGCTGGGGAGAAATCCTACAGCCAGCTCTCCAGTTTTAGGGCACCAGCCTGTAAAAGATGAGTGAGGGGTGGGTAGAAGAACATCCCCCACCCCTGCTGCTTTCCACCTCTGGCTATACTCTTTCACCACAACACAGCATAAGAGCAGGAATCAGAGAGACTTTTAATCTAGAAACATTGTTCGTTTTCTTGCGCGTGTGTGTGTGTGTGTGTATGTGTGTGTGTGTGTGTGTGTGTGTGTGTGTGTGTGTGTGTGTGTGTGTGTGTGAATACTAGGGCTTGGATGCTGTCCCTGAGCTTTTTTGCTCAAGGCTAATGCTCTACCACTTGAGCCAGATCTCTACTTCCAGATTTTTGATGGTTTATTAAAGATAAGAATCTCAAGGACTTTCCTTCTTGGGGCTAGCTTGGATCCTCAGATCTCAGCCTTCTAAGTAGCTAGGGTTATAAGCCATGAGACATCTGTTCCTGGCTTTCCTTTTATTTTCCTCCCTCCCTCCCTCCCTCCCTCCCTTCCACCCTCCCTCCCTTCCTACCTTCCTTCCCTCCCTCCTTTTTTCCCTCCCTTGCTCTCTCTCTCTCTCTCTCTCTCTCTCTCTCTCTCTCTCTCTCTCTCTCTCTCTCTCTCTCTCTCTCTCCTCTCTCCCCCCCCCCCGCCCCATGTACATGCAATACCACTGAGTTACACCCCCAGCCAAGTGTTACTTTGTACAAACTTTATTCCCTAGTTACAGAATTACACGATCAGTGTAGAAAACTTGGAGAAACACAAATAAAGAGAAAGAAATCACTCGTGGAGGCTCAGTCCCAGAAGCCCACACACTTCTTGGTTCTTTCCCATGGCTCTGTAGTTTTTTATGGTAAATATCTTTGAGAGGTTACAGTTTAATGCTGTAATAACAACCAGTGCAGAACCCCTCACATTTGTGTAACATTTTACGATGCCCAGTGTTTTTCAGTTGTACAGCTTTATCACATGCTATTCGTCTTTATAGACTCCTACGCACTGTGGGGTGGGCAAAGGCAGGAGCGGCAATCCTCCCCACTCCTAGCAGGTGAGGAAACTGAGGCTCAGGCGGGGCAGGTGGTGGTGCTGTGTGATGGTCTGCAGATCTCAGCGGAGCCCTTGGCAGGACAGGTCCCCTCTGCACCTTTCCTTTCACATCTGGTCACCTGTCACAGGGATCAGGAAAGGCTTCCACATTCAGTGCTTTGAGCCAATGGAGAGAATCTATGAAGAGGTGAGAAAAGAAGGGATGGAGAGGGGCTACTTCCTTTAGAACCTGAGCCCTGCCCTGCCTTGCAGTGGCTTATGACTGCAATCCTAGGAGGCTGAGATCTGAGGATCCTGGTTCAAAGTTAGCCTGGACAAATTAACCACCAAAAAGGCAGGAGTGGGAGCTGAAGCTCAAGTGGTAGAGCACCAGCCTTGAGTGAGAAAGCTGAGGGACAGCGCCTAGACACTGAGTTTAAACCTTATTACCGGCACACACAGACACACAAAAACAGAACCTGAGCTCTGTGGTAGGCAGAAGGAGGATTAAAAATAGAGTGGGATCTCCTAGAGGGACAGGGCGGGGGTGGGGGGTCATGGCCAGGCTCTGAGATGTAGTTCTCCAGGGTTTAAGCTAAATCTAGCCTGTCCCTGCAGGCAGTGGATATTCAGAAAGTGACTCATTTGTTTGGGTAGTGAGCACTCTGAGGTGCAGGTGATATAGGGGTGATGCAGAGGCTGCTACATAAAGCCATCTATTCTGTGCCAAAAGGCCTAGGCTCGGGTCCCAGAACTGGAAACTTTTCTAAGCTATTATTAACCTTTCTGCACACACACACATATGTATATATGTATGTGTATATATATTCCTCCATGGAATTATAGCAATCAAATAAAGTTACGAGCATGCCTGTTGCTCAAGTTGGGGGACTAGACTGTCCGTGGTGGCCCCAGCCTTGATGGGCTGAGTGGAAGCCACTGTCCTGATAGTGAAGAGGAATCCTCAGGATAAGGGCAGGGGGTGGGGGGTCTAGGAGGATATTTGCTGAGTCATGTAACAAATGCCCCAGGGACATGGCATATGCAACCCAGAATCCTGAGGTGCGGTGGGAGCAGACAGATTGGTGGCAGAAGGGCGTTTGAGGGTGTAACATATCCCATGCCTGAAGGAATCCTGTAGGCCCAACAGCCTGGCAACCGCAGGTGCGAGGGGAAAGAGATGGAGAGATGGAGAGAAGACCTGTTCCTTGCCTCAGTCTTGCTTCTTCTCTGTTTCTTCTTCTTCCCTCAGCTCCACTCTATAATCACCTCACCCTCTTCTGTCTTCCATGATAACATCAAGTTCACTAGCCCTGGCCTGTGGTGGGTATCCTGAGATCCCTTAAACAGGAGTAATGATGGGGAAGGGTATGAAGGGCACAGAAGGGAAATGTAGCTACAGAGGAGATCAAGGAGGGGACCAGAACCATCCAGAGGAGGTGGCGCAGGAGGGTCCAAATAGCTGGAACTAGTGAGGCACTTGTGGCTTACACCTGTAATCCTGTAAACTCAAGTGGCTGAGATCTGAAGATCATGGTTCAAAGACAGTTTAGGCACACAGTCCCTGAGCCTCTTATCTCTAATTAACCCCCCCCTACCCCAAACTGGAAGTACAGCTATGGCTCAAGTGGTAGAGCTTTGGCCTTGAGCACAAAAACTCAGGGACGGTGCCTAGGCCCTGAGTGCAAGCCCCAGAACTGGTGCATGCACACATGCATGCACACACACACAAATAGCTGGAAATCAGGATAGTGAATTCCTGGAGGATGACTGCTTATGCACAGAGGGCAGATGAGCACACAAGGCCATGGGACCCTGAAAGGACACAAATCTCAGGATGCACACCTGGGGAGCTGCCCAGGCTCTTTCTCCTTTGGAGAAAGAGCTCACAGGGAGTATGGGTTGAACAGTGTTGGGGCATTCCGGATTAGGCTAGAGAAGAGCCCTGGGGCCATACTGGGCTGGCCTCAGAAGCAAGTTTTCAGGGTTGGATTTGCTTGGGGAGCTGTAGACCGAGGAAAGGAAAAAGAGCTGGGAAAGGTTTGGAGAGTGGATAATGGGTAAGGTGCCCTGGGAATAATTACAGCATCAGCTCATGTTTATAGAACATTTCAGGCTCATCTGAAGCACTTTGTGTGCATTAATGCATTTCATCTTCACAGTCATCATAAAAAGCAGATAACATTAGTATCCTCATTTTGCAGATGCTAGCAAACTGAAGCACAGAGAAGCTGATGCAGTCCATAAGATCACACAGCTCAAAAGTGGTAAGTCTGAAATGTATAACAAGGCAATTGACATGGGGGGGGGGGAGAGGGGCAGGGAATGTCCTATTTAAACCACTGCTCTGTACCACCTGGCTGCTCCTAGAGAGAATGTTAGTGTGAGTCACAGGGGATACAGAGAGATGCAAGTCCATTCTAGAAATGATCCCTCAGGATGCTGTAGCCATCAGATATAAGGGGAAGAAGGAGTTGTCTTTTAGCATCAGGAATGCTGGTGGGAGGAAGCATTAGGAAAGCTGAAAGATACAATATTTGATTGAATACTTAATTATGCAGGTCTTTTCTGTCAGAGCCTAGCCAATGAGATACTTCTACCCAGCCAGATGCCAGTGGTTCATGCCTGTAATCCTAGCTGTTCAGGAGGGTGAGATCTGAAAACCGAGGTTTGAAGTCAGCCCAGGCAGTAAAGTCTGTGTAACTGTTATTTCCAATAAACCACCACAAAGGCAGAAGTAAATCTTTAGCTCATGTGGTAAAGTGCCAATCTTGAGTGAAAAGGCTAAGGGACAGTGCCTGGGCCCTAGTTTCAACTTCAGTACTGGTGCACGCATGCGTGGAAACACACAATGCGCGCGCGCGCGCGCACACACACACACACACAGCAAAACAAAAAGCTATGAGATAGTGGCCAGGCCCGAAGTTCAAGCCTCAGTACTGACACAAAACCCATAGCTCCTATTGCAAAGGAAGGACTCAGACAGGAGTGAAGTTTAGGCCATAGAATCTTTAGATTCTGCTCATCTCCAAAGACAGGTTTTCAGTCTTCATTGTATAAAATACTCAGTTTCCTACCAATAAATTCTTTTCTGCTTCAGGTGTGACTGGTGCAAAGGGTGTCAGTGAAGACACAAGGGCAGAACTTGGAGACTGAATGGATGAAGATCTCATAAACAGAACTAAAGAAATCTGGAGGAAAGTCGGCCAGGGGCTCTATTCTGGGAAGGTAAAATGATTGGAATTCCTGAAGAATGGGTGGCAAAGAAGTTGCAAATTAGGGCTGGGCCTGAGAACAGTACTTTGAGTTTGAAGTGTGGAGATGGAGCATAGGGTTTGGATTTGATTACTATGTTAGAGGGTAACGAGCTGGCTAGCCAGCACAATGCCCATGGAAGACTGGCAGGAATCCCAAGAGAGAGGGAGCTGGTTATATTTGTCATGAAGGCAAAAATAAAAGCTCCTGTCTGGTATCCTATCATCTTAGCCATTCCAGAAGGAAGAGAGGAGCAGCTCTCTCTGGTTCAGCAAGAGCTCAAGGAAGCTCATGTTGTCTTGTCCTGGACTACAGGGCCATTCCCCAAACTATTGCTCTGGCCAGGGATTGCTGTGGGGGGATTGGCCAAACTTAAAACACTTGCTCACTACTGAACCTGAGAGAGGAGGAGATCCCTCCTCAAGCCATGTGTACTGAGCATGAAGGGAATTCCCAAGAAAAATGGGGAAAAAGGAAGCTGAGAAAGCAAACACGAGCAGATTTTTGACTAGATAAGGTACATAGCTTTGTAAGGTTTTGGAATGGCTTGAAGGATTTGATATATACTTTATTATTATTATTATTAGTAGTAGTAGTGTGTGTGTGTGTGTGTGTGTGTGTGTGTGGTGTCTGTGTATTTGTGTACTGTACCTTGAACTCAAGGCCTTTCACTTTTGTTTTGTTTTTTTTTGGGTCCAGTTGTGGGGCCTGAACTCTGGGCCTGGGCGCTGTCCTTCAGCTCTTCAGCTCAAGGCTAGCGCTCTACCACTTGAGCCACAGCGCCACTTCCGGCTTTTTTCTTTTTGCATATGTGGTGCTGAGGAATCGAACCCAGGGCCTCATGCATGCAAGGCAAGCACTCTACCACTGAGCCACCTTCCCAGCCCCAAGGCCTTTCACTTTTATTTGGCTTTTTCACTCAAGGCTAGAGTTCTACCATTTGAGCCACCCCTCCACTTCTGGCTTCTTCTTAGTTAATTGGAGACAAGAGTCTCCTGAAATTTTCTGCCCAGGCTTACTTCAAATCATGATCCTCAAATTTCAGCCTCCTGAGTAGCTAGGATTACAGACATGAGACACTACTTGGCTATTATTATTATTATTATTTGTTGTACTGGGAATCAAACTTGAGCATGCCAGGCAATCACTTTATCTCTGAGCTACAAGCCCAGCCCAAACATTTTCTTTTGTCCTGAGGAAACTTGGGCCCAGTTGTAGATGAGGAGGGGAGAAGTCATAGAGAAAGCCTGGTGATGCATGAGGGGAAACTGAGGACCTAGATCCCAGAAAGAGCAGGAGGTCAAGGGCAGAGGCGAAAGCTCATCTTGGTAAAGCTTTTTTTTTTTTAATTTTAATTTTAATTTTATTTTTCACAGTGTAGTCAGAAAGGAGAAAGTTATAAGAAGAGGAATCAGAAGCAAGCCTACCCCAGGTAAAGAATGTGGGCTTTGGGGACAGACTTGGGGAATTTATCTCCCAGCCCTGTTGCTCACTAGGTCATGATCCTGGGCAAATTGCAGCTGTGCCTCTGTTTCCTCGTTTATGAGTGAGGATAATAATACCCCCTTACTATAGAATCATAGTGAGGATTAGATGAGATAATGTATGTAAAGTACTTGGAAGGGCTGGCATGTCTGGCAAATGGAGAGACTTTGGATTAGCTGTTATTATGCTAATTATTATGATTTCCATTGTAGGTCTCAGAATGATAGCAGTGTATTCTAATCCAACTGGCTCTTGCTCCTGCCTACTGTCAGGACCTCCGGCTCTGCAAGATCCCCCTCAGATATTGCTTGTGGTCCCCAGAGGGCGCTTCAAGTGGGCTCATAAATGTGTCTGCGCTTGCTCAGGCCTGCAGCTGGCCACCAGGCACATGCTGTAGGTTCTGGCTGGTGGGAAGTGGGGCAGCGGGAATCTCCCTTCCTGTGTCACCTGTGTCAGGGATTTCCCAAGAAAGCTGTTTGTGTTTCCGCTGGTTACTATTTGGTTTGTCAGCTTTCCTTTGCCGCTGCCTGTCCATGGGGTGGGAGCAGGATGGGTTTAGGTGGGTGCTACTGGCTGTAATGTGGCAAGATTCCAGTCCCTTCAGGACTTTCCACTGAGCCATTTGGAAGCTTCCTCAGCCCATCCAGACAGCATACTTTCCTATTCAGTGTGCCCCTGGTTGTCTGGTGATTTCCAACCCCAGTGTGCACACAGGCTGTGTGAGGCTGTCTTGCCACAGTCCGTGCTAGCGGAGTTCTTCTGCAGGATGCTGGAGCAAAGCAAGGGCCCAGCCCTGAATAACTGGACTGCCACTGAGGACCTGGTTGTCATTGGTCAGCGTCAGATGGAGCAGCTGGGTGAGCCTCTCACACAAGTGGAGGTGATCCTCTTTCCAACTCTGAGCTGTGCTTAGTCGTCAAAGGACTAAGATCAGACTTGGAGGCTAAGGACTGAGGTTTAGCTCATCTCAGCCCTAGAGCGCTGTGTCCTACTACTGTTGCCAGTAGTAGGCCCCAGCTGCCCTGATTTTAGGAATGTCTGATTCCTGGCTGAAGCCTTTATTTGAGGTGTTTCCTCATCGGTCCACCCAGGGCCTCCTAAATGGTTTTATCCTGAGTGGTTGGGCTGCTGCTGATCTTACCACTAAAGAAAACACCTCCTCTCCTCTGGCTACTGAGAGTACCTATAAAATAAATATGATTAGAAAAGCCAGTGACCACAGAAGACACAGATGAAATGGAAAAAAAAATCAAAATAAACTACCCCCCACCCCGTTCCAGCCTCCAGAAAAGACCAGCTTCCCAAACTGGGTGGGATGTAGGGCAGGCCTGTTTGGGTGATATTTATATAAGGGGCCGGATTCCTCCCTCAGGCAAGTAAAGCAAGCTGTAAAATTTGAAGGCGCACTTTAAAATTGTTTAAAATCCTCCCAACATGTTTCCTGTCTAGCTCTGCGTATGGGTTTTGGTAATATGTGTGCATGTGTGGCCTGGAGGTCGTGTTAACGAGGAAGGTAGAAGCAAAGATGTGGAGGGGCTGTGGGCATCAGGGGCGAGAAAAGGGGTTCTGTTGTTGGTCAGGGTGTGTGTTCCTAGTGTTGGAATTTGTGTAAAAGGCCTCCAGCCTCAGGGAGGGTGGTTTAGTGAGTCTGGGAAATTAGTATCTTTAAATAAAAAAGAAAACTACTATAATATAGATCATTAGTTAAAGGCCTTGAGGGCCAATAATATAGGTATGTGATTTTTACTTCTGAAGCAAGTAGGTGCGATAATATTCAACAACACATCATAACTAGAATACAACAATACACACATTGGTAATGAGATGACCAAGGAGCAAATCCCCGCCTACCTCCTCTTCCCCCCCAGTCAGGCATCCTGGCCCCTCCTTCTACCTTTGCCTAAGCTGTTCCCTCTGCTGCCCAGGATGCCTTCCCAGCTGTCAAAATCCTACTCATCCTGCCGGCCTGGCTCACTACCACCTCCCCCAGTGAGAATTAATCACTCCTTCTCTGGGCCCCCGTGACATTTTGTCTTTTATAATGTTTACTTTGTTCTTTCTCTTCTGAAATTTAGCAAAATATGTGTCTGTTCTCTATCGCATGTCCTCTGAGGACCAAAAACGTGTCTTTCTTGGCGATGCCTTCCCTGCTTCTTTGTGAGCCCAGAGTGGAAGCTCAGTCCAAGTTTACTGATTTAGACTGTTGTTGGTGCTGTGTTGAGAATTACTGGGGAAGCTGGGAGTTATAGCTCCAGGGTTGAGGACTTCTTAGCATTTGCAAAGCTGTAGGTTAGATCTCACACTAATAAACAAACAAACAAACAAACAATTCTTGGTGATAGAGAGAGGAAGAGAGTGGGGAGGGATGGAGGGAGAGAGAGAGAGACACAGAGAGAGAGACAGAGACAGAGAGACAGAGAATTGCAGTGTATAAAATAAAACCAAGGGTCTGGGAATGTGGCTTAGTGGTAGAATGCTTGCCTAGCATGCATGAAGCCCTGGGTTCCATTTCTCAGTACCACATAAACAGAAAAAGCCGGAAGTTGCCTTGTGGCTCTGATGGTAGAGTGCTAGCCTTGAGCAAAAGAAGCTCAGGGACAGTCCCCAGGCCCTGAGCTCAAGCCCAAGGACTGGCAAAGCAACAACAACAAACCCCCCCAAAAAACAAACTGGGTACCAATGGTTCACACTTGTCATCTTAGCTACTCCAAAGACGGAGATCTGAGAATCAAGATTTGAAGCCAGCCTGGGCAGGAAAGTTTTTGAAACATTAATCTCCAATAAACTACACCATTCCCCTAAAAAAAAAGCCAGGAGTGAAGCTCTGGCTCAAGTGGTAGAGCACTAGCCTTGAGCAAAATGAAGCTCAGAGACAGCATCTAGACTCTGAATTCAAGCCCCAGGACCAGCACAAACAAAAAGGAAAAGAAAAAAAAATTAATTTGATAAAAGTCATCACAATTTAGGATGTATTTTAAATTTCTTATTTTGAATTTTTTTTTTTTTGTTGATTGTGGAGCCTGAACTCTGAACCTGGCTCTGAACTCTGAACTGTCCCTCAGTTCTTCAGCTGAAGGCTAGCACTCTACCACTTGAGCCACAGCACCACTTCCAGCTTTTTCTGCTTATGTAGTACTGAGGAATTGAACCCAGGGCCTCATGCATGAAAAGCAAACACTCTACCACTGAGCCACCTTCCTAGCCCTCTTATTTTGAACTTTGCACAGTTTATAGTATAAATGTAATTGCACTGAATTTAGAACTGGTGAAGTTCATAATCTAATTTGAAGGAAATGTGTTTTTATTTTATTGTGGTCATGACACATAACATATCTTGTACTGGGAAATTCTCTATTTGGGAATAACATTTGTTGAAGATCAGAACATCTGTGGTTAAATTGATCTATTTGTTTTGATTCTGTTTTGTGATATAACTTCTTACTATGTAGCTCGGGCTAGCCTCAAACTTTGGATCCTGTTACCACAGCTTCTCTAGTGCTGGTATTACAAGTGTGCACTACCATATCTGGCTTCTAAACTTATCTTTATCATGACATTTTTCTGGCCCTAGGTTGGTGAAGGATGATGACACTCCAGCAACTGGGCAATATTCCCTGTGGTAGTTGCTGGGGACAGGAACTGTGAAAACAAAGCTAATGCAGAAGGAACACTTGATTCAGATGAATAATTCAAAGGCACCCAAAGTGCAGCCTCATTAAATGAACATGTTATAGGGAATGGCACACTATAATGGCAAACTAGTTACTGTGTTGGGCTTTCAGAAATAAATTACAAAAAAAAGAGCAGACCATAAAGCCTTGGTGTTATCTAGTGAGCCTGTGTCGGCTTGGGGTCCAGGAGGAACTTTTATTTGAACCTGAGTGTTCATGCCCTTTCCTTTGCTTTCTTGCTGCTCTTAGGTGGGACATGGGGAAAAAAGCAGGGGCCAGGCAGACTTAATATCCAGTCTTGAATTTCCTAAGCAAGGATTGGGGACAAACCTATAGCAAAGAACCTGGCAGCTGTGTGGTTCTCCAACTTAGCCTGAGGTTTGTTCAAGATTAGGCTATGCTAGCAAATAAAATTGTGGGATACCCAATGAAGTGTCTGAGTTTCAGTTAAATAACTTATTTTACAATTTCTTTCTTTTACCTGAAGTTCTTTTTTTTTTTTTTTTTTTTTGTTCTGGTTGTGGGGCCTGAACTCTGGGCCTGGGCGCTGTCCCTCAGCTCTTCAGCTCAAGGCTAGCACTCTACCACTTGAGCCACAGCGCTACTTCCGGCTTTTTTCTTTTTGCTTATGTGGTGCTGAGGAATCGAACCCAGGGCCTCAGGCATGCAAGGCAAGTGCTCTACCACTGAGCCACCTTCCCAGCCCCTACCTGAAGTTCAAATTCACCTGGGAGTTCTAATTGTGTGTGTGTTACTTGGGTTGGAACCTGAAGCCTTGTACTTTTGAGACAGGTGCTTTACCACCTGAGCTACTCCTAGAGTTCCTTTTTGGGTTGGTTATTCTCAAGATTGGGTCTTGCTTTAGCCTAGACTGTGATCCTCCTATTTGTGCCTCCCTTTGTCACTGGGATGACAGGCACGTGCCTTTCAGTGCATCTAGGCACTGGTTGAGATTAAGTCTTGCAAACTTTTATGCCTGGGCTGGCCTCAAATTACTATCCCTGTTCTTTGCCTTTCAAGTAGCTGGCACTTTGTGTGTGTATGTGTGTGTGTGTGTGTGTGTGTGTGTGTGTGTGTGTGTGTGTGTTTGTGTGTGTGTGTGTATGTGTGTGTGTGTGTGTGTGTGTGTTCTAGAGCTTGAACTCTGGCCTCACACTTTGGCTCAGTTTTCTCTACTCACAGCTGGCACTCTACCATTTGAGTTGTCCTATGCTTCTGTGTTTTTTTTAATTTTATTTTTTTGCTAACTAATTGGAAATAAAAGTTCAAGGAAATCTAGGTACTGGTGGCTCATACCTGTAATCCTAGCTACTTAGGAGGCTGAGATCTGAGGATCAAGGTTCAAAGCTAGCCTGGGATAGCTAATTACTAGCTTTTTATCTCTCTCTCTCTCTCTCTCTCATAAACATAATTGTTTAGCATTTTTGGGGGGGGGTCTGGTCGTGGGGCCTGAACTCTGGGCCTGGGCGCTGTCCCTCAGCTCTTCAGCTCAAGGCTAGCACTCTACCACTTGAGCCACAGCGCCACTTCCGGCTTTTTCCTTTTTGCTTATGTGGTGCTGAGGAATGGAACCCAGGGCCTCAGGCATGCAAGGCAAGTGCTCTACCACTGAGCCACCTTCCCAGCCCTGCTTTTTATCTCTTATAAAAAAGTTTCAAGGATTTTTCTGCCTATGCTAACTTCAAACCCAGTTCTCAGATCTTAGCCTCCTGAGTAGCCAGAAGGAGGTATGAGCCACCACGCCTGGCTAGGGGTTCTATATTTATCAGGCAATGCTAAGCTTCACATCCTTTCTGAAAGACAAGTTGGTGACTACTGCACCATCTGAACTCCTGGGACTCCTCATGAGTCAATACTTGATTGACACCCTGGGAGCAGCAGCACTATTACTTATAGTGATAATAACTATGACCACTTCTTGAGCAGCAATGATGTACCAGGCCTGTAGGCACTTTATATAACCTGTCATATTCACCCTCCTGGTGAACCTACAGGGCTGGAATTAGCGTTCTCCCAGAGGCACTGGAGGGTTGGAGCCTTCCAGATGGTATGTAGTGCAGTATTGGATTTCAAAGCTGACCCTGCTGCTTCCAGAGGGCAGGGACTTGGTCTGTCCCCATAAGGCCTCAGCCTCCAGTGCCCACACACAGTGGCATCTCTCAGCTTTCTGGTTCTGGACAGTGATTTTTACCAAGGAGCAGCAGTAATATCAGAATTAATTTGGAAGCCAGGCACTGGGGGCTCACGCCTGTAATCCTAGCTTGGAGGCTGAGATCTGAGGACCTTGATTCAAAGCCAGTCCAGGCAGGAAAGTCTGTGAGACTCTTATATCCAATAAACCACCAGAAAACCAGAAGTCGCGTTGTGGCTTAAGTGGTAGAGCGCTAGCCTTGAGCTGAAGAGCTGAGGGACAGCGCCCAGGCCCAGAGTTCAAGCCCCATGAAAAGAAAAAGAATTAATTTGGAGACCATGAGATTGAGATTTATTTCCCAAGTCTTAAACCACATAGTGGCAAAGACATGATCTTTCTTTTCTTTTCTTTTTTTTTTTTTTCCCAGATAAACAAGGAAGTTTCTCAACTTTTAGGTGTTGTTTGTTTTTGTATGTGAACTCTACTAGTGCTGTCTGAAGAATTATGAAATGGGTCCCTGAGCAAAGTCCTTTGGGACCTGGTTTGTGATACGAGTGTGGTGTGATGTGTGACACAGCATGTACATGGACTTGGCAGAGAGCTGGGGCTGGCTGTCTACATTCCTATGGGCTTTGTTGGTTTAAGTTTGAGAGTCACATGAATGAACTGTGCTCCTCTTTAAAGAGGACCTGGGCAGTCCTTTCTGCTACCTAGCCTCTTTGTTATTGTTTGTTTATTACCTTTCAGTAGTTACACAGAAGGGGATGTCACTGTTTCATTGCTGCACACATTTACAAGATGGTTCGATCCAGTCTCCCCTCTCTATGAGTCTCTTATTTAGTTAGTTTTGTGTATGTGTGCCAGTACTGGGACTTAAACTCAGGTCCTCTCACTCTTGCTTGGCTTTTTTTTTTTTTTTTTTTTTTTTTGTCGGTCGTGGGGCTTGAACTCTGGGCCTGGGCGCTGTCCCTCAGCTCTTCAGCTCAAGGCGAGCACTCTACCACTTGAGCTACAGCGCCACTTCCGGTTTTCTGGTTTTTATTGGAGATAGGAGTCTCACAGTCTCTCCTGCCTGGGCTGGCTTTGAACCGCGATCCTCAGATCTCAGCCTCCTGAGTAGTTAGGATTACAGGCGTGAGCCACCAGCGCCCGGCTTTGGCTTTTTTTATTGAGTGTTGCACTCCACCACTTGAGCCACAGCTCCACATTCAGCCTTTGGCTAGATAATTGAAGATAAGAGTTTTGCAAATTTGTTTCAAATCTTGATTCTCAGTTCACAGCCTCCTAAGTAGCTAGGATTACAGGTGTGAGCCACCAGTACCTGGATTTTTTTTTTTTTTTTTTTTTTTGTCAGCTGTGGGACTTGAATTTAGGGCCTGGGCACTTTCCCTAAGCTCTTTTGCTCAAGGCTAGCACTCTACCAATTTGAGCCTCAGTTCCACTTCTGGTTTTCTGGGGGTTAACTGGAGATAAGAGTCTCACAAGGACTTTTCTGCCTGGGCCAAACTGTGATCCTCAGATCTCAGCTTCCCTGGTAGCCAGGATTACAGGCATGAGCCATTGGCACTGGGCTTTTTTTTTTTTTTTTTTTTTTTTTTAATACGGGTTTTGGGGCTTGAACTTAGTGCTCATGCTCTTGTTAGGTTTGTTCACTCAAGGATGGAGTTTTACCATTTGAGCCACACTCTCAACCCAGCTTTTTTTTTTGTTGGTTGCGGGGCTTGAACTCTGGGCCAGGGCACTGTCTCTGAGCTCTTCAGCTCAAGAAGAGCACTCTACTCCTTGAGCCACACCTCCACTTCTGGTTTTCTGGTGGAGATAAGAGTCTCACAGATTTTCCTGCCTGGGCTGGCTTTGAATCATCATCCTCAGATCTCAGCCTCCTGAGTAGCTAGGATTACAGGCATGAGCCACCGATGCCAACCAGCCCAGCTTTTTGCTAGTTATATGGACATACTGGCTTTTGAACAATGATTCTCTGATCTCAGTCTCAGTGAGTAGCTAGGATTACAGATGTGAGCCACTGGAGTCTGGCTTTTTTTTTTCCCCCCCTTGGGATTGAACCCAGGTCTCCCTCACTCTAGGGAAATTCTCTATCACTAGATTGCATCCCAAGCCCTTTTCAAGTGGAGTTTCCTTCAGTTACCCAGGCTGGTCTTGAACTTGTGATTCTCCTGTCTCAGCCTTCCAGATGCTGGGGTTAAAAGTGTAAACCACCATACTTGGTATGATACTCAGTCTTTATTCTGTGGGTGTCCAATGTCACTATAAGGATTAGGAATGAGCCTTCATACACTCCTGGAGTGATGCCAAGTTAAGAATTATTGTCACCAAATTCAATTCCTACTGTTTAGATCCCAATTGTCATATATTTAAACTTTGTTTTTTGTCATTTCTGTTTTGATACTGGGAATCAAACCCAGGACATTGTACTTGCTAGGCAAGCACTTTTGCTACTCAGCTATATCCCAGTCCCCCACTTGTCATATGAATGCTACACCCTGCTTTGTACTTCAAAGTTAGGCAAATGAGGTATGGTTAAACACATTTAGTTTCCAGTATAGAAGGAAACATCACTGATCAGAGAAAATGCACAGCTGCGGTATCCTGCCTTAGGGTGGCTTTTCATCCGGAAAGCTGGCCGCCTAGTTTCTTTTTGTCTCTCCCCACTTACCTTTTTTTTGTTGGAGGGGGGGACGCAGGGGGAGGTCCTGGGCTTGAACTAAGGGCCTGAGCACTGACCCAGAGTCTCTTTGTGCTCAAGGCTAGTTCTCTACCACTTGAGCCACAGCACCATTTCCAGCTTTTTCTGAGTGATTTATTGAAGATAAGAGTCTCATGGAGCTGGGTGCTGGTGGCTCACGCCTGTAATCCTAGCTACTCAGGAGGCTGAGATCTGAGGATCTCGGTTTAAAGCCAGCCCCGGCAGGAGAGACCGTGAGACTCCTATCTCCAATAAACCACCAGAAAACTGGAAGTGGTGTTGTAGCTCAAGTGGTAGAGCGCGTGCCTTGATGAAGAGCTGAGGGACAGCGCCCAGGCCCAGAGTTCAAGCCCCACGGCCACCAAAAAAAAAAAAAAAAAAAAGAGTCTCATGGACCTTTTGCCCAGGCTGGCTTCAAACCTCAGCCTCCTAAGTAGCTAGGATTATAGGCCTGAGCCACCGGTGCCCAGCTTATGCCCCACCTTTTCTTGTGCCTTGGGTTTGAACTCAGGGCCTGGGCACTGCCCTTTAGCTTTCTTGCTCAAGGCTAATGCTCTACCATTTGAGCCACAACTCATTTTCTGGCGTTTGGGTGGTTAATTGGTGATAAGAGTCTCATGGACTTTCCTGTTCAGGCTGGCTTTGAATCTTGATCCTCAAATTTCAGCCTCCCAAGTAGCTAGGATTACAGGTGTGAGTCACCACTCAGCTCAAGCTCACTTTCTTTTATTGTTTGTTTGTTTGTTTTTGGTTGGCTGTGGGGCCTGAACTCTGGGTCTGGGCACTGTCTCTGAGCTCTTCAGCTCGAGGCTGGCGCTCTACCACTTGAGCCACAGTGCCACTTCCAGCTTTTTCTGCTTATGTGGTGCTGAGGAATTGAACCCAAGGCCTCATGTATGCAAGGCAAGCACTCTACCACTGAGCCAGCTTCCCAGCCCAAGCTCACTTTCTTATAAAGGGCAGAACTGAGATTTGAACTCAAGTTTAACTGAATCCTCAGCTGTTTCTGTGGTAACACTGATTTCATTCTTCAAAGACAGTGACATATGAGGGTTAATCGCACAAGTGTGTCTTCAAAACCACACTAAAATGACAGTGACTCATCCTATACTAATCATACAGCTCCCCCGAGGATGGGAGAAGAAACAGCATTATATTGGGCTCTCCACGTTTGGGAAGGTGGACAGAAGGTATAGGAAGGGATCAGAGCTTTTTTGAGAGGAAGCTGCTGTAAGCTGGGTGTCTACAGAATGAAGTCTAGCCAATACCAAGTTTGCCTCTCAACCCAGGGAGGTCTGAGGGTCTCAGAGAAGTAGGGCATCTACCTCAAGGTATGGATCCAGGGCTGGAAATGCATTAAGATTGGGAAAAGGAGACTTAGGGCAGATAGGCCCCCATGTTTTGTTTCTTTCTGGAAATACAGGTGTGAACCACCATACCTGGCTTTCCCAGGTCTCAAATCCCCAAAGCTAGGCAAGTGTACCCTGTAAACCCTGCCCCATAGGAAACCTGCCACTGTCCTGAGGCCACATCCTAAAAGGATTCAGTGCTCCTGCTGTGAACACTGTGAGCACGGATAAGCAGATAACTCATTTACTTTCTTTTTTTTTTTTTGGTCCAGTCGTGGGGCCTGAACTCTGGGCCTGGGCACTGTCCCTCAGCTCTTCAGCTCAAGGCTAGCGCTCTACCACTTGAGCCACAGTGCCACTTCCGGCTTTTTTTCTTTTTGCTTATGTGGTGCTGAGGAATCAAACCCAGGGCCTCGAGCATGCAAGGCAAGTGCTCTACTACTGAGCCACCTTCCCAGCCCCAACTCATTTACATTTAACCCAGGTTTCTTTTCTCCACAGCAGCCCTCGGCCCACTCAGTATTTCCACCAGAGGTCTACTCAGCATCCCAGGCTGAATACCTCATCAGGTGTATGATTAATTTCTACCCTAGCCTCCTCTTCATCCTGAGTTTCCTACCTCATAAAATGGCACCACCAAGGTTGGGGCATAGTTCAGTGGTAAAGCACTTTTATGAGGTCCCAACTTGGTCCCTAGCACTGCAAAACCACACAAAAATAGCACTACCTAATTGTCAAGATCAAAAGTTACAGAGCCAAACAATACTAATCATTCTTGTCTATCCCATTCTCTCACTGGCCATCACACTCTTCTTAAGTCCTGTGAAGTCTATCTTCATGAGCATTTCAAAGCCACCCCAGCTCACCACCTCCATCTCTCCCAGTCTGGGCTGAGCCACCACCCACTCTGCCTGGATCTGGATCTTCTGCTCTTTCCTTAGACCTATTCTTCACACATATACTTTCCAGATCCTTCTTAGAATGGAATTCAGCTACTTCCTGTGGCCAAGGCCCTGGCTCCTTCCCCCACCAGATGCCAAATTAGTTTCCTCCTTACTTACTTTCCTCCAACCACTTTGGCCTTCTTGATGCTCCTTTGGCTTCTTGATGGACCTCTCCAATCATGTGCTACCTTAGGGAATTTGCATTTGTACCTCAAGCAGGAAAATGCTTCCTAAGTTAGAGCTCATTCAAAGGTTTCCAGGGAGAGTTCTTTCCTGAAAAGTCTAGCACACAGTAGTGAGCAAGCTCTCAGATCCAGAGTCCTAGTCACCCTTCTTCCTCTTATTCTTTGTTGTTGTTGTTGGTCGTGGGGCCTGAACTCTGGGCCTGGGCGCTGTCCCTCAACTCTTCAGCTCAAGGCTAGTGCTCTACCACTTGAGCCACAGTGCCACTTCTGGCTTTTTCTGGTTGCGTGGTGCTGAGGAATCAAACCCAGGGCCTCATGCATGCAAGGCAAGCGCTCTACCACTGAGCCACCTGCCGAGCCCTCTTTCTCTTATTATGCTTTCTTTGTTTTAGTAACAAGTGCAAGTGCATGCATGCGCAAGTTGCCACTGGGTATCTGCGGGGATTGGTACCAAGGGATGTTCAAATCCCTTACGTAAAACCGTGTAGTATTTGCATGTAACCTACTCATGTCCTGTTGTATACTTAAATTATCTCTAGATTACCTCAAATACCTAATTTTATACTATGTAAATGCCTGTTATATTGTATTGTTTAGGGAATAATAACAAAAAAATGTCTGTACATGTTCAATATGGAAGTAAATTTGCTCAGGTACTTTTTTATCTGTGGTTGGTTTATTCAGAGGATGTGAATTACCCAGAGGGAAACTATGCATCCACACACACGCTTCTCTGCCTATCTTACATTCCTTCCCAGTAGAGTATAGACAGAGCAGACTTTAGGGAACAATTTTCTGTTAAAGAAAAGTAGAAGCTGGGCACCTGTAATCCTAGCTACTCAGGAGGCTGAGATCTGAGAATCGGGGTTCAAAGCCAGCCCAGGCAGAAAAGTCCCCATGAGACTCTTATCTCCAATTAACCACTCAAAAATCAGAAGTGGTACTGTGGCTCAAGTGATGGAGCACTAGCCTTGAGCACAAAGAGGTTCAGGTACAGTGCCCAGGACCTGAGTTCAAGCCTCCCAACTGATGAAAAAAAGAAAAGTAGATAATAGGACTTAAAAAATATTTTTTAGATAGTAAGACTTTAAAAAACAAGAAGAGGGCTGGGAAGGTGGCTCAGTGGTAGAGCGCTTGCCTTGCATGCATGAGGCCCTGGGTTCAATTCCTCAGCACCACATAAGCAAAAAGAAAAAAGCCGGAATGGTGCTGTGGCTCAAGTGGTAGAGTACTAGCCTTGAGCTGAAGAGCTGAGGAACAGCGCCCAGGCCCAGAGTTCAGGCCCCACGACTGGACCCCCCCAAAAAAATTAATAAAAATAAATAAATAAACAAATAAAAAACAAGAAGAGTAGCCTCTACCTATCATCCTTACTTAGAGGACTGAGACTTCTACAATCTGGTTCAAGGCCAGCCAGAAGAGATAAATCCATGAGACTCTTATCCTTAGCTAATCAGCAACAAGCAGAACTAGAAGCTCTGGAGGTTCAAATGGTTGACCACTAGTCATGAGTAAAAAAGCTGAGTAAGAGTGCAAGGCCCTGAGTTCAAACTCTGGTACAAAGAAGAATCAGGGAGCTGGGCACCAATGGCTCATGTCTATAACCCTAGCTACCCAAGAGGCTGAGATCTCAAGATCACACTTCAAAGCCAGTCCCGGTAGAAAAGTCCCTAGGAGACTATATCTCCAACTAACCACTCAAAAACCGGAAGTGAAGCCGTGACTCAAAATGGTAGAATGCTAGCCTTGAGCAAAAAAAGCTCAGGGACAAGCACCCAGGCTCTGAGTTCAAGCCCCATGACTGACAAAAAAAAAAAAAATTAAGTATCAAGGATACTAACCTAGTAATTTTCCTTTCTTTGAGAACCTGTTCCCACTAACTCTTCTTTCTTACCTTTTTTCTAAGTAAACTTACTCTGAAAAAAAAAAAAAAGTAAAAGTACTAGAAGGCAGGATTCCAGCTCAGGAGTATCCACAAAATGGCTTTGAGGAGCACACAGTCAGAAATAATCTGGGCTGGGATTGTAGATCAGGCCTTGAGTTTCATCCCCAGCACTGTAAAACAAAACTTTTTTTTTTTTTTTGTTTTTTTGTAGGTCCTGGGGCTTGAACTCTGGGCCTGGGTGCTGTCCCTCAGCTCTTCAGCTCAAGGCTAGCACTCTACCACTTAAGCCACAGCACCACTTCCAGTTTTCTAGTGGTTTATTGGAGATAAGAGTCTCAAGGACGGGCTGGGAAGGTGGCACAGTGGTAGAGCGCTTGCCTTGCATGCATGAGGCCCTGGTTCGATTCCTCAGCACCACATAAGCAAAAAGAAAAAAGCCGGAAGTGGCGCTGTGGCTCAAGTGGTAGAGTGCTAGCCTTGAGCTGAAGAGCTGAGAGACAGCACCCAGGCCCAGAGTTCAGGCCCCATGACCGGACCCCAAAAAGAAAAAAAAAAAAAAGAGTCTCAAGGACTTTCCTGCCTGGGCTGGCTTTGAACTGAGATCCTCAGATCTCAGCTTCATGAGTAGCAAGGATTACAGGAGTGAGCCACTGACCCCCAACCAATGGTCACCCTCTTATGATCCTGATCTAAATCCTCATTGAAAACAATTAGAAATATCCTCAGCTGGGCATGGGTGGCTCATGACTGTAATCCTAGCTACTCAGGAGGCGGAGATCTGAGGATTGAGGTTTGAGTCAAGCCTGGCCAGACAAATCTGAGACTCTTATCTCCAATTAGCCAGAAAAAAAAAAGTTGGAAGTGGAGCTGTGGCTCAAGAAGTAGAGTGCAAGCCTTGAGTGAAAAGCCTCAGAGACCAAGCTCGGTCCCAAGTTCAAGCCCAGTAATGACACACACACAAAAAATCAATGATTCAATCAATCAATCAATCAATAGAAATATCCTCAACCATTAAAAAAAAAAAAAGGTCCAGGCGCTGGTGGCTCATGCCTGCAATCCTAGCTACTCAGGAAGCTGAGATCTGAGGATAGAAGTTCAAGGCAGCCCAGTCAGGAAAGTCCATGAGACTCTTATCTCCAATAAACCAATAGAAAACCAGAAGTGGAGCTGTGGCTCAAGCGGTAGAGCACTTGCCTTGAGCTGAAGAGCACAGGGACAGCGCCCAAGCCCAGAGTTCAAGCCCCACGACTAACAATAGAAAGAAAGAAAGAAAGAAAGAAAGAAAGAAAGAAAGAAAGAAAGAAAGAAAGAAGGAAGCCGGGCGCTGGTGGCTCACGCCTGTAATCCTAGCTACTCAGGAGGCTGAGATCTGAGGATCGCGGTTCAAAGCCAGCCCGGGCAGGAGAGACCGTGAAACTCCTATCTCCAATAAACCACCAGAAAACCGGAAGTGGCGCTGTAGCTCAAGTGGTAGAGCGCTCGCCTTGAGCTGAAGAGCTGAGGGACAGCGCCCAGGCCCAGAGTTCAAGCCCCACGGCCGACAAAAAAAAAAAAAAAAAAAGAAAAAAAAAAAAAGAAAGAAAGAAAGAAAGAAAGAAAGAAAGGAAGAAAGAAAGAAAGGAAGAAAGAAAGAAGGAAAGAAAGAAAGAAAGAAAGAAAGAAAGGAAGGAAGGAAGGAAGGAAGGAAGGAAGGAAAAGAAAGAAAGGAAGGAAGGAAGAAAAGAAAGGAAGGAAGGAAAGAAAGGAAGGAAGGAAAGAAAGGAAGGAAGGAGGTGACCATTGCGGTTGGAAACTGAGAACTTTTGGGAGAATGTGCAGGAAGCAGGTACAAATTGCCCATGGCAGACTCATGTTCCAGGGTGCCCATTCAGGTGTCTGAAGATCCTCTGCAAAGATCTTGTAGTCTGGTGCAGTGCACAGCTCCTCCTCCAAGGGAATGGGGAAACCTCAGTCCTGGGGTTGATACTTTGGAGGTGAGAGTCAGTGGCATCTTCAGGGAGAGGACCTGAGAGGTCATTGTTACATCCCAGTGCTTCTCCATAAGAACAAAGGTTTGTTCTTTTGTCTCTTGTTGACCTTGTGAATACTCAGTGGAAATTCTGCAAACTCAGCAGCAGCATGTAGAATCATTTTTTCGACCTTTCTTTATAACCTTAGAATAGAGTGTGGTTTTTTTCCTTCCCTCAGGACTGGAGTTTGAACTCAGGGCCTTGTGCTTGCTAGGCAGGTGCTCTATTTTTTGAGCTATGCTCTCAGCCTTTTTGCTTTAGGGTGGTTTTTTGTTTTTGTTTTTGTTTTTGTCAGCCCTAGTGCTTGAACTCAGGGTCTGGATGCTGTTCCTGAGTTCTTTTGCTCAAGGCTAGTGCTCTACCACTTGGGGCCACAGTGCCTTCCAGTTTTCTGGTAGTTAATTGGATATAAGAGTCTCACAGAAGCCAGGTGCCTGTGGCTCACACCTGTAATCCCAGCTACTCAGGAGGCTGAGATCTGAGGATCATGGTTCAAAGCCAGCCCAGGCAGGAAAGTCCGTGAACTCTTATCTCCAATAAACCACCAGAAAACCAGAAGTGGTGCTGTAGCTCAAGTGGTAGAGTGCTAGCCTTGAGCTGAAGAGCTGAGGGAAAGTGCCCAGGCCCAGAGTTTAAGCCCCACGACTGACCAAAAAAAAAAAAGTCTCACAGACTTTCCTGCCTGGGCTGGCTTTGATCCTCAGATCTCAGCCTCTTAATGTTCCTTTTCTACCCTGATGATTCTCTTATATAGCTGAGATTACAGCCAGGAGCCAAAGCACACAGGCCTGCCATTGCTTTTAACCCATCAAAACTCTTCATTCTGAGATACAGATCATACCTTAAACAATTCAAATTTTTGCAGGAAACTCCAGATTTCCGGTCACTCTGTAGTTTAAATAAATGACCCCAGGGCTTTCCTAGTTCTTGGTTTTCTTCTCCTTCCTTAGTGCTTGTGGGTGTTTTTAGAATTTCTAGTCTGAAGTGTCACTTTCTCCATCTTTATACCTGAATTTTCTCCTGGGATTGTTTTAATGCAGCCTCAGGCCTACTCTAATATTGCCAGACAACTAGCACTTACTCTGCTCTAACAGGGCCCAGCAAAACCAGGAGATAACCAAATGTAGAACTGCATTCACTCTTGGCTTCTGCTAGTCTGTGTGGGTGTCTCTCTATGTGTCTGTTTGTCTGTCTCCTCTCTCATTGAGTTTTGGACAAGGTTTTGTTATGTAGTGCATGCTAAATTCAAATACCTTTACAGCTCAGCTTCCTCAGATGCACATCCTCTCAGCTGTTCTAACAAAACCAATTAGTGTGCTCTTGTTTCCTCAAAGCCAGGGTTATAGAAGTAAGATTATAGGATTTGTGTGTGTGTGTGTGTGTGTGTGTGTGTGTGTGTGTGTGTGTGTGTGTGTAAGTACTGGGATTTGAACTCAGGGCCAGGGCACCATTCCTTAGCTTTTTCTCTCAAGGCTGGTATTCTATCACTTGAGACACAGCTTAGCTTCCAGACTTTTGGTAGTTAATTGGAGATACGAGTCTCCTCACCGGGTGCCAGTGGCTCACGCCTGTCCTAGCTACTCAGGAGGCTGAGACCTGAGGATCACGGTTCAAAGCCAGCCTGGGCAGGAAAGGCCGTGAGACTCTTATCTCCAATAAACCACTAGAAAATCGGAAGTGGCGCTGTGGCTCAAGTGGTAGAGTGCTAGCCTTGAGCTGAGAGCTGAAGGACAGTACCCAGGCCCAGAGTTCAGGCCCCATGACGGACAAAACAAACAAACAAATAAAATTAGAGAATTAGAGCTGGGTGTTAGTGGCTGGCTCATGCATATCACCCTAGCTACTCAAGAGGCTGAGATGTGATCAAGGTTCAAAACCTGTAGGAGCAATAAAGTCCATGAGACTTTTTATCTTGGAAAAAAAACTGAAAGTGGAGCTCTGGTTCAAATGGTAGAGCACTAGCCTTGAGCAAAAAAGCTCAGGGACACAAACACACACACACACACACACACACACCACACACACACACACAACACACACACACACACACACACACACACACACACACACACACACACACCATTAGAGAATTATTCCAGATTAATAGAAGAAGTAAGATAGACAGAAGTGATTAAAAAAATACAAGAGACTTTCCAAGAAATGAAATTTTAGAAAGAGTGAGATCAAGATTTATATGCATACGCAGGATCAGGAAGCTATTGGTACTTAAATTTCTCAATAGCTATGCTAAAAACTGGGAGACCAGAATCAATAATCTTGAAAGACTGAGGGAATTTTATCTCCAGCCAAACTAGTAATGAAGAATGGGCTGGGCAGAGGAGTAGCTCAGTGGTAGAGCACTGGTGTAGAGCATGGTCAAGGGCCTCATTGTGGCTAGCTCTGGTCCTCAGTGGACCCGGCACTGAAACAAAACAAAGCACAACACAAAGAGTAATCTTTAGCTCCCATTTTCTGCATGGGGAACAGGAAAGGTTTCCTTTTCTGTTTTTTCCTAATTTAACCCTGTTATGCTAAAATAAATTGTTGCTAAAACTTTCACCTTGCTAGACTCTTCTTATTGTGAGACACCCTGAAATGCTTTTCATAAGTGGATCTCAAGGACTTGTGATTTTGTATGGAAGCTGAGGGAAGCCTTCATCCATCATCTGATGACAGAAATGGGTAAGCTTGAGCTAGGACTTGAATATTACAAGAGCTCCATGGTAACTGGTATTGATAGAGCCGCCGAGATCAAAGATCCACTACTCTCCTAACTTACAGATTTGTGTACATGTGTTCCTAATTATAACCAGAAGAGTTTGATAGTGCTGATATAATGCTGTCAATCATAATTATTATCTTAAAATGTCACATGCAATGGAAAATAATAAGATTGGTTAATTGCTAAGCCACTTCTCAAAAATTTAACTCCGGCTCTTTTGTCATTACAGTTTAGATCCTTCTTGATAGCACTGGCAATCAAGCTGGAAATGGCAGCTGGCTGGAGGACTTGCACTTCTGCTTGGCTTTTTCACCCAAGGCTGGTGATCTCCTACTGGAGTCATACCTCCACTTCCAGCTTTTTACTGGTTAATTGGAAATAAGCATCTCTAGGATTTATCTGCCAGGCTGGCTTTGAACCATGATTCTCAACCCTCAGCCTCCTAAGTTACTAAAATTATAGGGCATGGGCTACAGGTGCTGGAATTTTATTTAATTTATTTATTTATTTTTTAGGTCCGGTCGTGGGACCTGAACTCTGAGCCTGGGGGCTGTCCCTCAGCTCTTCAGCTCAAGGCTAGTGCTCTACCACTTGAGCCACAGTGCCACTTCCGGCTTTTTCCTTTTTGCTTATGTGGTGCTGAGGAATCGAACCCAGGGCCTCAGGCATGCAAGGCAAGCGCTCTACTACTGAGCCACCTTCCCAGCCCCTGGAATTTTATAGTTTTATAAGATACGAGTAAATAGGAACATACTCCCTTGTTATTCTTTCATGCACTGTAACATTCTTCATCAGACTATATCCTGGAAATCCTTCCATAGAGAGTTTGCTCATTCTTTTGTTGTGGTGTGCTGTTTCCTTGTGTAGACATCCAGTGGTTTACTTAAGTAGTCCTCTGTATGGCACTCGAGTTGTTTCCAATACTTCCCTGTTGTAAGTGAATGCCATAATAAATAACTACACACATGCGTCATGGTCAGTGTGCACAGGCGTAGCTGCAGGACTTTCCCAGAAGTAGGATGTGAGGTTAAAGGGCAAAAGCCTTCCTAATTTGCATGCAATCTTCTACTCTCGCTGCCCGTGAGTTGCATGAATCTTCCCACTGGCAATACAGGAAAATGCTAGCTCCCTAAAGTCACCTCAACAGACTGTGTTGTAAACTTTTGGATTTTTGCCAAGCTGATAAATGAGAAGTGCTATCTCAATGTAGTTTTAATTTTCACTTATCTTCTGCGTGAGATTGAGCATCTTTTTAAAAAATTTAAAAGCCATTTCCATTTCCTTTCTGTGAACTGTTTTTTCATTCTTTGGCCATTTCTCTAAGGAGCTGTTGGTCTTTCCAGTTAATTATTAACTCCAAGGAAAACAAAAGCATTTGAAAAGAAAGAGAATGAATCCTCTTATAGTATAGGGCTCAGTTGTGAATAAGTGCTATGGTTTTCTAACCAACTAAATGCTACAAATTGATTTAACCAAAAATGTCCATCTAATTCTCTTGGGAGGGTTGGGGTAAGGGTGTGTCCTTGCTTGTAGGGGTTAAGACATAGAGAGCTAAATTCTCATCCATCAATACTAACACTGGAAAAAGGAAAAGAAAAACAGTAGGACTAGCTTTGTGTTTAGGAAGAAACAGCTAGACGGTTTGTAGGTAGTTGTCTCTGTGAAACAGGACTGAGACCTGAGAGGGCTGTGACACAGGGTATAACTTTTCATCAGCTTAGTCCATTTTAAATAAATAAAATTAATTGTAAGCTGGGTGCCAGTGACTCATGCATGTAATCCCAGTTCCTCAGGAGGGTGAGATCAGAGGATTGAGGTTCAAAGCCAGCCCTGGAAGACAAATCTGAGAGATTCTTTTTTTTTTTTTTTGGGTCCGGTCATGGGGCCTGAACTCTGGGCCTGGGCCACAGCACCACTTCCGGCTTTTTTCTTTTTACTTATGTGGTGGTCAGGAATTGAACCCAGGGCCTCAGGTATGCAAGGCAAGCGCTCTACCACTGAGCCACCTTCCCAGCCCAAATCTGAGAGATTCTTATCTCTAATTCACCAGCAAGGCTGGGAAGGTGGCTTAGTGGTAGAGCGCTTGCCTTGCATGCCTGAGGCCCTGGGTTTGATTCCCCAGCACCACATAAGCAAAAAGAAAAAAAGCTGGAAGTGGCACTGTGGCTCAAGTGGTAGAGTGCTAGCTTTGAGCTGAAGAGCTGAGGGACAGCGCCCAGGCCCTGAGTTCAGGCCCCATGACCGGACCCCCCCAAAAAATAATAATTCACCAGCAAAAAGCTGGAAGTGAGCCAAGCACTGGTACCTCATGCCTTTAATCCTAGCTACTCAGGAGGCTGAGATCTGAGGATCATGGTGCAAAGCCAGCCTGGGCAAGAAAGTCCATGAGACTCATCTCTAATTAACCACCTAAAAACCAGAAGTGGAGCTGTGGTAGTGGTAGCTTTTGTGCTCAAGATTCAAGCTCAGGGACAGTGTCCAGGCCCTGAGCTCCAGCGTTAGAACAATAACAACAAAACAACAACAACAACAACAAGCCCTGGAAGTAGAGGTGTAGCTCAGTGGTGAAGTGCCAACCTTGAGTGAAAAAGTTAAGTAAGGCCAGGTACTGGTGGCTCCCACCTGTTATCCTAGCTACTCAGGAGTCTGAGCAAGAAAGTCCATGAGACTCTTATCTCCAATAAACTACTCAGAAAGTCAGGAGTGGTGCTATAGTTCGTGGTAGAGCACTATCCTTGAGCAAAAAGAAGCTCAGGGACAATGCCCAGGCCTTGACTTCAAGCCCCAGGACTGGCAGGAAAAAAAAAAAGCTAAGCCAGAGTGTAAAGCCCTGAGTTCAAGTCCCAGTACTGGCACAAAGAATTCAGCAGTACCGCAGAAAAAAAGCAGGCAAGTCAGAGCTCAAATGGGGCCAAGAACACTTTGTGTTCCCACAGTTGGTGTTGGGTGACAGTCTACCACTGATCTCTTTATGCCAATTATTAAGTATGGTCTCTCAGCTCAAAACTGATTGTTCACTGCCTGCATTGTGCAAATGCAGCTCAGCCTTTCAAATGTTCCTTTTGTTGGCGGGTACAGGTTAAGGTTTATCCCTAGAGGGCGCTGGAGAGCTGTTCCAGAAAGAAAGCTGTTGCCTTCCCATTCTGGTCCCCTCTCCGCGCAGTCTCCTGTAACATCTTCAGGAATAGATTGAGGAAAGGCTGTTCCTCAGGTATTCTATCTCAAATAGGAGCAATGGCTGCTCCTTTGACTTGAGATTCCTACAATCTCCTTGAAAGACAAAAAAGGTCTTTTGAACCAAGGTCTCACTCACTATGTAGTCCAGGCTGGCCTGGAACTTGGGCTCAAGCAGTCCCTTCCCTTCAGCCTCCTATAGCTGGGGCTACAGGCACACCCAGTAATTCCTATATTCCTTTAGAGTTTAATGATTTCTAACTAGCCAATCCCTCTTGATTCCCATCCCGTATTGTAGTTAATAATTCTTCGCGTTAAACTTTCCCTGTTCAAAGTATCATGTGGTTTCTGTCTCCTGACTGGATAATCCTTGATCCATGGGGCAACAAATAAAGTCATCAGAATATTGCTTCAGCGATGAGGTCAGATTAGCCCTAAACCAAAGGCTGCTCTCGTCTTGCCGAATTTCATGGAAATAAGAACTTTAGAAGGGTCACTCTGTCTTCAAGTAACTTAATTATGTTCCTGAATGAGGCTAAATAATATGCAAAAGAATACAAAAATTCAGGGACTAGGAAGATGGCTCAGTGGTAGAGTGCTTGCCTTGCATGCATGAGGCCCTGGGTTTGATTCCTCAGCACCACATAAGCAGAAAAAGCCGGAAGTCACGCCGTGGCTCAAGTGGTAGAGTGCTAGCCTTGAGCTGAAGAGTTGAGAGACAGCGCCTAGGCCCAGAATTCAGGCCCCATGACCAGCAAAAAAAAAAAAAAAGAAAGAAAAGAAAGAAAAAGAAAGAAAGAAAGAAAACAAAAATTCAGCACCAAACAACATAAAATGCACAATGTCTGGCATCTAATCAATAATCACCAGGCATGGAAATAGCAGGAAGATGTCCCAAAATGAGAAGAATCAACCAATAAAAACAGATGCAGAAACATCACAGAATTAGTAGGCGATGGCTTTATAATAGCTATTATTAAATACATCCCATATGTTCAAGAGGATAAAACACAAACATGATAGGAGATATGTGAAAGATTTTAAATAAAACCCCTATTGAACTTCTAGAGATGTAAATTATGATGCCTGGATGGAAATCTACTAAATGGAATTAAAAGTAGGTTAGACTCTGTGCAAAAACATTTGTGAAGTTGAAGAGTTAGCAATAAAAATTATCCAAAATGAACTGGGTGTGGTGGTGCATGCCTGCAATCTCAGTATTCAGTTGACTGAAGTAGAAAGCCAGGCTTGTCTTCATTGCAAGACCCTATGTCAACAAGGAAGGAAGGAGAAAGGAGTGGGTGCTGGTGGCTCACACCTGTAATCCTAGCTATTCAGGAGGCTGAGATCTGCCTGAACCACCTGGGACAGACAAATCTGAGACTCTTATCTCCAATTACCAGCAAAAAAGCCAGAAGTGGAAGTTAGGCTCAAATAGTAAAGTGAAAGCCTAGAGTGAGAGCATGAGCCCCTGATTTTAAGCTCTGGTGTACACACACACACACACACACACACACACACACACACACACACACACACACACACACACACACACACACACACACACACACACACACAAGAAAAAGAGAAACAAGACAAAAAAAGTAACAACCAACGCTCCTCCTAATTTGGTGAAAACTATAAACACATATCTAAGAAGCTCAACAAATCCTACATACAAAAATATGAATAAACCAACACAAGGATGCATTGTAATCTGTATTGTTGTTATGTTGTTATCCAGCCACAAGGAGACAATCGTAAGAGCAACAAGAAGAGACAACACATTATGTAGAGGAAACACAGAAGCAGAATTTTCAACACAAAAATGCAAGCCTGAGAATGGCGGAACAATGGCTTCTAGGTACAAAAAAGATAAAAACAGTCAACCTAGAATTCAGTGGTGATATCTTTCAGATATGAAGGTAGAATAAAGGCTCTTTCAGACAGTCTAAAGCTGAAATAATTCAGCAGCAGCAGACCTGCACTGTAAGAAATATTTTTAAAAGTCCTTCAAGCAGAAGAAAAATGACACCAGATGGAAATCTCCATCTATACAAAGGAATGAAGAGCTCCAGAAATGGTAAATCTGTGGGTATTTTCTCTTATTTTAAAATTCCTTTAAAAGATAGTTGAGGGTTGGAAACAAAACTAAAAATGTATTGTGGGGCTTGAAGGATATGCAGAAATAAAAATGTACAATAACACAGCGTCTGGGTGGTGGGAAGTGGAATTAAGGTGCTCATAATAGGTAAAGTTGGTTGATATTTGAGGAACTATAGTTTGAAGATGCCTTCTGTAATCTCAAAGGACACACACACACACACACACACACACACACACACACAATTTAAGTATAGTTAACCAGGCATGGTGATGCATGGCTGTAATCCCAGCACTCAGGAGGATCTCAAGTTCAAGATCAGCAGGGCTACAAAGTGAGTTTGAAGTCAGCCTGGGTGGCATAAGAAGATCTTGCTTAAAAAAGAACGAACCAAGCAAAACAACAAAGGAGTATAGTTTAGTAAGCCAAGAAAGGAGATAAAATGGAGTTGGGGTGACAGGAAGCCCGTAGGTGCACTGTAGGTGGCTGTTACGCTGTGGAGATCTGGTTGGGCTCCCCAGCCCAGCAGAATCCCGGGAGCCTCTGTAAGTATTGGGGCAGGGGTGGGGTGGGGTGGGGAAGGGGGAGGTAGGAGAGCAAGTACTGTCAGAAAAGAGCTTCCTCTCCTGCCACCTTCTGGCAGGAAATCCAGCCTATTTTTAACTCTGGCCTCTGCTTAAGTGCTTCTGGTTAAGGGAATTGGCTGTTTCTGAGACGCCCCGGCAGCCAGCCTCCCTGGCTTCCTTGCTTTCTCCAGGCCTGAGGGGGCTCCGAGAATGTCAGAAGTTGGGGATCCGGGCCAGGGGTCCCAGTGGAAGGAGATCGACTTACAGTGGCCCCAATATCAGCTGCTTAGCCAGCCAGGCGCAGGTGGCAGGGAGAACCTCCAGGGGGCGCCAGTCTTGCCTCCCAGCACCGTGGGAACGGCTGGCGCAGCCCGGCAGGGACAGGACCGCAGACTCTTGCTCAATGAGGGGGTGTGTGCGCACTAAGTACCCTGTGTGAAGAGGGTGTGCCTGGCCGCGAGTGTTGAGACTAGGAAACATCAGCACAGTTGCCTCCGCCGTTTGCCCCCTCTCCTTGCCCTGGAGAGAGGCCCATGAAGCCCCCCCCCTCAGTCAACACCCCATCCTAGCTGGCAAACTGCCAAACATCCCTGAAGTCTCTGATCCCTTCCACGGCCTTCCCTGGCCACCCTGCCCACAGACCCAGACAAAAGGCTGCCCTATTCGGGGTTCACCCCAGGTTCAGCCACCTGTCGGTGAGTGGTGGCCCTCAATGGCTGAGCGAGGGCCCTTTCAAAGCCCATTGTGAGGCCTTTCTAGGGGACTTCTGAGAGCCCCTCCATTTCCCGTGCCAAGCTAAGTCCTATCACAGGCCTCAGAGGACACCTAAGTGACAGTTGAGGGGTGCCAGGGTCAGCAGCTAGGACCAGGGAGTTGAATGGTGCAGAGGGTAGCTCTAGGCAGGCTGTGCCCAGAGAGTGTGGTTCTGGTGCTCAGGTAAGCAGATGTGGGCATGGTCCCACATGCAAAGGAGAGACTATGTCAACTGACATAGGTCTGCTGTGTGTGTGTGTGTGTGTGTGTGTGTGTGTGTGTGTGTGCATGCGCACGCATGCATATGCACTCATATCTGTGGGATGGTGGGAAGAGGGGGTCCCTCTGATCTTAGGCATAGCTCTTTTATTTTTTTGACAGCCCTGGAGCTTGAACTCAAGGCCTGGGCACTGTCTCTAAGCTTCTTTTGCTCAAGGCCAGCACTCTACCACTTGAGCCACAGCACCACTTTTGGCTTTTTCTGTTTATGTGGTACTGAGGAATTGAACCCAGAGCTTCATGCATGCTAGGCAAGCACTCTACCGCTAAGCCACGTTCCCAGCCCTCAGGCATAGTTCTTGCACTCCCCAGTCAGTCTCCCATTGTCTGTGTGCTGTGCAAGTCCCCGGGGTGTGTGTGGGGGGGGAACTGTTCAGGCATGGAATGATGCCGCTGGGTTTATGACTCTGTATTCACACATGTAGCAGAGCATTCCTGCTTTGTTTGTGTTTGTGTTTGTGTGTCTGGTACAACCTTGGGGTTGTTTTTGTGTCTGGTGTGGTTGTTGAAATGATCTGTAGGTTCCCAGGAGTATGGACGTGGCACTACCCCCTCCTTTTCCCTCCCTTGTACTTTCCCCAACTTTGCCCAGTTGGTTTGGCCACTGCCCTTCCTGGCACAAAACATTGTTTGTTTAGTTGGGACTGTCAGCCAGTCTGTGTCGGAGAACTGTGTCATTTGTTGGCTGCCGGCCCTCTAGTGTGTCACCTTGTGTGACCCTGGATGCAAGCATGACTGGGGTGCTTGTGAACGCCTTCCTCTGTGGGAGTGGGTGTCTGTCGGTGTGGGAGTGCACTGGGTAGTGTCACATGACATGCCCGCCCCATGCACGTGTGCGGGTTTGGAAGGGGGTCAAGCTTGCACACCTGGAGAAGGGTGGAAGTGCTCCTGCGTGCACACAGAGGGGGTGGGGCGGCCTGTGAGCCCCAGCCCTTCTTCAGGGACCCAGGCTGCTCCCTCTGGTCCTGTGTGAGGCCCCTCTCCACCTCAGCTGTGTAAACAAAGCCCCTGCTTTCCTTTCTGAGGCCCCTTCAGGCTTCTCGCCCTCCTAACCCCCCTCTCGAGCAGTGAGTTTGATTGACGGTGTGGGGTCCTAGGGTTGTGAGAGTGTGTGAGTGGGTGTGAAGTGTGCATGTGTGTGAAGTCTGAGTATCCTCTGAGGCAGGCTAGGGGGACCCCTGGCCAGCTAGCTCTCCCTGGCTCCTGGGCTGATCCATTCACCCTTTCATAGCCAGGCTCTGGGGCCAGGTGCTGTGGGAAAGGCAGAGACTTTGGTGTTAAACCTCCTGGCTAGGGACCATATCTGTCCCAACTGGGTCAGGCCACAGAAGAGACTAGAGGCCAGGCCCCCAGGGCCAGACCATGGCTTTCCCTGCTGCCCCTGGCCTCAAGTGTCTCTGGCTGGTCTCCCCTGTGTCAGTGTCACACTCTCCAGTCTGGCATCCTGGGGCTACTGAAACCCTGCCTGTGTCCCTGCCACCTCCCACCTGTGTCCCCTAGGCCAGCCCACATCCCTGACACAGCTCCTCTTCCTTCCTTCCTTCCTCCCTCCCTCCCTCCCTCCCTCCCTCCCTCTCTTCCTCCCTTCCTCCCTTTCTTCTTCCCTTCCTTCTTCCCTTCCTTCCTCCCTCCCTCTCTCCCTCCCTCTCTCCCTTCCTAGCCAAATCCTCCCTTTGCCTTCACCCTAATCCTCATCTCCTGGTCACAGCTGGTGTCATTACAATCAGAAATGGATCCCAGGCCCCTGGTTTGCCTGCTAACAAAACAAAGAGCATGAAGGAGAATGAGGAAGCTCCAGGGTAGGGGCTGGATAGCTCTGAGTAGATGGGTGCCCATGGGCCCAACCCCATGGTGTCTAGAATAGGGAGTAGGAAAAAGAGATGGGATGGGAGAAAATCTGGGTCCTTTCCCGCTTCATGCTGAGCCCAGAGCATCCCAAAGTGCAGCTTCCTACTGCCCCCAGTGGCTGACACCCTTATACTTCCATGAACCACTAACTCTTCCCAAGCCCCCTCACATCTGGGCAGCCCCCAGCTAAAGGTTGTGCCACCTGCTGGATGTGGAGCAGAACTACAGGCCCTGAGCAGGAGCCCTGCAATGGTAGGGCTTAGACCAGCCCAGTTTGCTTTGCCCACTCACTCTACCTTAAGCTTTGATGGAAGCAACACTCATCTGGAGGGGAGAACATGGCCACTCTGAATCTCATCCCTTGAGTTCAACTCTGCTTAGTTGTCTGTTGTTGCTTGGCCAAGAGGAGGAAGAGGAGGGATAAATGGATTTTCTCTATGTCTGGAACTCTGGCAATGCCCTTACCTAGGCAGCCATATGAGACCAAAGAGGAGGAAGACCCTGCACAGAGCGGGTGCTGCCCATCTGGAGCTGTCTCTTCCAGTCTGGGGCTGCTGTGCTTTGGGATGGGGGGGGTAGCACATTGAACAGAATGTCCAGGCCCTGGGGCACCATCTGGCAGCCACCAGCAGACTCGGAGGGCACCTCAGGTGCTGGGGTGGGGCTGTCAGAAGAGATGGCACAGCCTGGCCTTTCTTTCCCCAGCTGTTGGCCTGTTGCCATCTGCCACATTCCCTACTATTGTCCCCCACTTGAAGTTGTTATATTCAGCTCCCTATCTATAGGTAGCTGTGGAGGGGTTCTGTGGGTCTCCTTCTTTTCTTCCCTTCCTCTCTCTCAGGCCATAAATAGGCTACCTCACTATTGTCTGGGCCAGGAAACCTTGGGCAGTGTGAACTTTGGTGTCATAAGGCAGGGGTCTGTGCTAGGCAGGCTCAGGGTCATTGGTGTCTGTCCCTCTGTAGGGCTGAACCCTTACCCCAGTGCCCATCTTGCCTGTTTGGGGATCAAAAGCCCTGACTGGGGGCTGGGAAGGTGGCTCAGTGGTAGAGCGCTTGCCTTGCATGCATGAGGCCCTGGGTTTGATTCCTCAGCACCACATAAGCAGAAAAAGCTGGAAGTGGTGCTGTGGCTCAAGTGGTAGGGCGCTAACCTTGAGCTGTAGAGCTGAGGGACAGCGCCCAGGCCCAGAGTTCAGGCCCCACGACCAGCAAAAAAAAAAAAAAAAAAAAAAAAAAAAAAAAAAAAAAGCCCTGACTGGGGGGAGGAGGGGAGTGCCCAGCTGGTACTTTAAACTTCAGGTGCATAGAAAAGGATTTTTTTTTTTTTCCAGCCCTGGGGCTTGAACTCAAGGCCTGGGCACTGTCCCTGAGCTTCTTTTGCTCAAGGCCAGCATTCTACCACTTGAGCCACAGCACCACTTTTGGCTTTTTCTGTTTATGTGGTATGGAAGAATCGAACCCAGGGCTTCAGGCATGCTGGGCAAGCACTCTACCAACTAAGCCACATTCCCAACCCAGAGAAACAGACCCTTGAGGAGCTGCTTCTTCCTCTTTACCTTGCCAAGGGCTAAGGGATTCCACATGACAGCTTTTGATTCCCAGGAAGAAGTGACTCTCACTTCTGTGCGTGTCACTAGGACAGAGAAGATGGGGGCTTAGGACACCTGAGTTCTGGCTCCAGCCCTGTCCTCGGTACTTGAACGGCGGTGTGGGCCAGTCACCTGTCCTCTCTCAGCTGCAGTTGTCCCGTCTGTAAAATGAGGGGTTGGAGCTGCTCACCCAATCCAACCTGATATATTTGCTGTCTTTCTCCAATAAGTTCAGGTAGCATGGCAGGAGGGGTAACAGGCTAGGCCCATGAGGGGGTTTGAAGGTCATCAGGATTTATGGTGAACAGTTCTAGGTAGGCAGCAGGTTCTAATGGTGGTCAGGACCCTAAGCTTCAGTTTAGGGTCCTAGGCATTGACCCTTACTTTTTTTTTTGTTTTTTGTCAGTTGTGAGGCTTGAACTCAGGGCCTGGGCACTGTCCCTGAGCTCTCCAGCTCAAGGCAAGCACTTTATCACTTGAGCCACAGTGCTACTTCTGGGTTTCTGGTGGTTAATTGGAGATAAGAGTCTCACGGACTTTCCTATCCAGACTAGCTTTGAACCGAGATCCTCAGATCTCAGCCTCCTAGCTAGGGTTACAGGCGTGAGCCACCAGCGCCTGGCTTCCTTTACCTTTTTTTTTGGGGGGGGGGGTCCGGTCATGGGGACTGAACTCTGGGCCTGGGCGCTGTCCTTCAGCTCTTCAGCTCAAGGCTAATGCTCTACCACTTGAGCCACAGCACCACTTCCGGCTTTGTGGTGCTGAGGAATCGAACCCAGGGCCTCATGCATGCAAGGCAAGCGCTCTACCACTGAGCCACCTTCCCAGCCCCTTCCTTTACCTTTTTTGCTCAAGGCTGGTACTCTCTCACTTGAGCCACTGCTCCACTTCTACCTTTTTGGTGGTTAATGGGAGACATAAGAGTCTTGGACTTTTCTGTCCTGGGTGGCATTGAACAGGGAGTAGCTAGGATTACAGGTGTGAACTACCAGGAGCTAGCTCAGTCCTAATTTTTTCTGGTTGTTTTGGAGACAGTTACAGACTTTTCTACCTGGGTTGACCTTGAACTGCAGTCCCCTAGATCTTGGCCTCCTGAGTAGCTAGTGTCCAGTTAGCTAGTGTCCACTGGGGTCCAGCTCCATTTCTGCATTTTTGAGTCCTGAAAGCTCTTGGTATCCTGACCACCAGCCCCTGTTCCATCTGGCCCTGAGCCTAAGCTGTCTGCTAAAGCTTAGGATAAATCTCCACTTTTCAGCCTGAGAGGCCTTCAAGACTCTCTCTAGTAGGGTAAAAGCTGTATACTGCCTAAGTCTCCAGGCAAGGATGTGTTTTCCCCTGGAATTCCTCTCATCCTCTGGTGTTTAATGGTATAAAAACTGATTATATTTAAAAAAAAAACTGATTATATTGTCCTGGGGGGAGGGGCAGGGAGAGTTATTGCTTTTGCTTAATCATTATTTTTCTCTTTCTTTTCTTCCTTTCTCCTCTACCATCTTCTCTTTTCCTTCCTTCTTTGAGTCAGGATCTCCCTATGTAGCCTAGACTTGCCTAGGCTACATCTTCCTGCTTCTGCCTCTTGGATGCTGGGATTGCAGGTATGCCAAACAATACCTGGCAAATTAGAAGCTTACTTGAGGGCAAAGGCCGAGACTGCCTTGTATTGTACCTCCAGCCCCCAGCAGACCCTGGCGCTCAGCAAGCGTGCCGTGAATGTTGATCAAATACATGGACATTTGGATGGCTAAACTATCTTTACAATCTTTTCTCCCAGTAGAAATGTCTTGGACTGGCCCACTGCCTGCCCTCCACCCCCATGCATCCCTGTTCCCATGCAGAAATCCACCCACTCTCCAGAGGCCTGCTGAGTCCCATGTTCCCATTTCTTCTGAGTATAGAGGGAAAGAAAACGCAGGCCTTGCGCCCAAAGGCCCGCTCTCACAATACAAGAGCCACAGGGGCCCCCAGCCTGATACCCAGTACCAGTTAGAGATCCTGAGTGGGATGGAGCCCCTGGGCGCCCAGTGAGGCCATGAGGAGCTCCCCCACCGTCCCCCACCCCCACCAGGGCACTTGGCTCCCCTAGCAAAGCCTCAGGCACATTTCAGTCCCTACCCTCACCTCCATTATGCAGTGGCCTCCTGACCTTACCCCACCAGGGCTGCTGAGAACCCTTTGACTGCTCTGTCCATTCTCCATTCTCTGTGTCCCCTCTGCTCTCCCAAGCTCATCAGTGAGCATGTTTATTTTTGGTTTGGTTTGGTTTTGAAATAGAACCTCACCACGTAGCCCCAACTGGCCTTGAACTCATGGTCGAACTGCCTCTGCCTCCCAAGTGCTGGGATTATCGACATGCACCACCACACCCAGCTAGCACAATGTTTTTAAATGAATAAAATTACAAAAGGTTATAAAGGAAACCAGTTATATTGAAACACAGTTATCAAAACATTTACATTTTTTGGTATAGTAATATATATGCTTCTTTATTAATACATTAAAAACAAGGAAGATCTAACAACTATCATTTCAAAGTAGTGATGCACATAAATGATATTTTGAGATATCTTCAACAACTATAATGCAGTCTGAAAACATCTGTGATTTCTGTTGGTTACAGTCACAGGTACCATTAATACTATTGTGGCTTGTCGCCCAAGTACAGAAGAGAATGTTAAATTTGTTACAGGTGAGTGAAAATAAAGATGTCATTGTTTTCCTATCTAGGTTCACAAATCCCCTGGAATCCATAGACCCCAGCCAAGAACCTCTGATTACAGCATGGAGTGAGAAAAAAGGGAGAACCCCATTGTCGATTGAGCCTTCACTCCCCACAGCATTTCATCCTCACCCCAACCCTGACACATAGAGATGACAGCTCAGGTTTCCGATGGAATACCTGAGCCCAGAGCCGTTCAGGGACTCACCTAAAGTCATCCAGGCCCAGCTCAAAGGCTCTGCGCTCTCTCCACACAGAGCTGCCTCTCCCAAAGGAGACAAGCCATATAACAAGGTGCTCAGTGGACTCTTTGGCCTAGAATCCCCAGCCTACCTGGGGCCCTGAGCCTTGTGGGATTTGGCCGGTGAATCAGAAGGGTGATGGCCCCCTTGAAATCACACGCACTCAGTTATTTTTATCTCCAGTTTATTTTTTTAGACTAAGAGCAGAGTATGAAAGTCACAGCCAAAGCACTTGAAAAAGGCCCAGGATGGGTGGGGACCACATAGGGTGGGCAGGGCAAGGTCCTGGGAGTTGGTTCCCGGCTCAGGGCTGGAAGGGAGGGGGCGTTGTTGTCTCTCACGGTCTCCAAAAGTGTCTGTGCGTTGCATAGGTCCTGTCTTCACAGAAGACAAAAGAGGGGCCGGGGGTCCCCAGGGGGGGCCTAGCCTGGTAGGGAAAGGGTCTGAAGCTGGAAGGGGATGTTCAGAAAGGTCAGGGTTAAGGAGGGAGAAGGACTCTGTCTGTACATTATATATAGAGATATAGGGTCTGTACATGCCTGCCTGGCACCCACCCCTTGCCACCCCTGTCCACTGCCTGCCTCCCCAGGGGTGTCTATTTGTAAACTTGGATTCAATCCAAACCACAATCCTGTGAGGGGAGTGGGGGGAGGAGGACGTGCTTATTGCTGTAAACAGGGGAAGGAGGCGGCAGCTAGTGTAACCCCCTCTCCCATCTAGTCCCCTCCCCGTGTTCTGTCCCTGGAGGAGAGTAATGGGGGCACTTCCCAGGTTGCCATTTGCTCTCTCTGGGGCATATTTGTCTCTCTGATGGGACAAAGGGGGAGGGCACCAAGGGCCAGGGAAAAGTACCAGGGGGTCAGAGGGTCCTGAGCCACTGCCCTATATGGCCCCCAAGTTTGGTACCAAATATTACCAAAGCCACAAGGCCATCCAGGACCTGTGGTGGCACCTGTGCCTAGTCCACTACAGTGCCCTACCTGGAGGGAGGGGGCAGAGGGGCAGGCACAGATGTTCGGTGCAGACCCCACTTCCAGCCAGGGGAGGAGGAATATAGGCCCCCACAGCTAGGCGTCCCTTGAAAAGGTCAAAGGCTCCCTGCTCCTTCTCAGCCCCGCCCCGTCTCTCCCTGCCACGGGAGGGGGGCAGAGCTAGGAGGCCAAGAGTGTCATGAGGAAGAAGGCGATGCCCACAGCCAGGGGCAGGTGTTCTCTCTTGGGGCTGGTCCCGCTGATGCTCTTCTCAAGCTTGGGCACCTGGGGGTTCTCTCCCTCAAAGTCTTCTGTGGACACATGAACAGACAGGCTGGTGAGGGCTGGGCCGCGCGCCGGGGGCGGGGGCACGCGGCAGCAGCACTGGAGCCGGGGACGTGACCACCCATGGGGGCAGGAAGGATGGGTGTCCCAGGGGTAGGCATGCGGGGATGAGCGGGCACCAGGAAGGGGGCTGCGGTTTCAGCAGTGGCCACCAGAGGGCGCTGCGCAGACTCACCCAGCACGTTGATCTTCACATTGGGGCCCATGGTGAACTGGGGGAGAGTGGGGACCGGCTTCTCCCCGGAGTGCGATGCTGCGGGGTGGGGTACGGGTGGGGAGAGAGGAGGGGAGAGTCAGGGCCAGGATCCCCCCCGCTTGCTACTGTTGGGGAGTAAGTCCCCCTTGCCTGTGCCCTCAGCCCCCACCCCCAGGAAGCTAGGGGAGCCCCAAAGCAGGGAAGGCAAGGATGGGGGTGTGGCCAGGAGTCGATGATACCTACTAGAGGCGCAGCAGACGAACACCTTCATCCTCAGACACTTCCAGTGCAGGTTGTGGGTGGGCGTGGCTGGGGAGGAGACTGGGCCTGAGTCACTTTCGCCCCAATTTGTGCCCGGTGTCCTGATCCAAGACTTTCCTTCTCACCCCCTCCAAACTGCCCTCGGTCCATCTCCCTCCGCAGCTCCCCCACTGGGCCTCTGCGACACTGGTCCTTGGGGCTCCTGTCAGCCCTAGCGCTAAGAACTCGCACCCCACTCCACTGCCCCAACTTGGCACTGTCACCAGACCACCCCTCTCAGCCTCGCGGCCACTTAGGGGCTGCTGGCCCAGACCTCACGCTGCATCCTGGAGTTTCACGCTCAACTCTGAGCTTCGCGATGGCCTCTCAGGCCGACCCCAGACCCTCGGGGCCTCCTCCCCGGCTGTCACTCATTCTAACTTCCGGGGCCTTCGCCCTCCCTTCCTCTCTCCTCCCCGCCCCCGGGACCGCCACTCACAGATGTAGTAGTACTCGTGGCCGGCGTGGAACTCGTAGCCCAGCGAGAAGGCGCTGTAGCGCTGGAACTTCTCCGAGAACTTGATGGGGCTGTGAGGGGCGTGCGGCCGGTTGCACTCCCAGCGCTTGAAGCCTTGGCTGGCGTTGCAGGTGCGGTAGCCGCTGCGGCTCACCATGTACAGCACGTACTGCTCCGCCCCGCCGCCCGGCCCGGGCCCCGCCCCGGGGCCCACCCCTGAGCTGTTGTAGTGAGGGCAGTAAATATCCAGATAGTCGTTGACGTTCACCTGCACGGTGTAGCCCTCTCGCCGCAGGCTGTGGGAGGGAAAAGGAAGCGGGTCAGAGAGAAGAAACCCCAACGCCAACCCGCTTTGCACGTCACCGCTCCGCAGACCGTCCCTGGGGTCCCCGGAGTCTTCCGACTTTCCCTCTTGAGTTTCCTCCCTTCTCCACTCGGGTCTCTGTCCCCGGGGCCCTAGTGCCGCCAGCCCCTTCGCTATCCTTCCGTGCCCTCTCCTTCTTGGCCTGTCCTTCTCCTGGCGGCCACCAGAGGGGAGCAAAGGCGCAGGGAAGCCCGGCTGCCTCCAAAGGAAAAGAGGCGAGCAAAGAGGGGCGGAGGGAAAAGGGGGAAGCCTACGCTGTGGTTGCCACAGATACGGCGCAGGCCCCAGCGACTCCTAGACCCGGGCCCGGATTTCCTCCATCCATTCCCCAGAATTCATCAGCCCGGAGAACGGAAGGCAAGGATGGAAGGGAAGGGTGAAAGTAGAGGGATTCCTTCAATGGGACATACACCCTCTGATCACTTCTTCCAGCATGCTTCCCTAGCGGCTGCCAGCCCCCCCCCCAACACACACACCAAGGCCAGTCCAACAGAACCTGCCCTCACATCCGCACGCATGGCGGCTTCATGCATATACATGCACAAGTTCTATGGCACAGGAACAAAAATGTCCACCGCCCACTCATAGGCGGCACTTAGAAAAGCTAGGTTGCATGTGTGCTGAGTCTCATACCAGTATTGGTTGACCCCAGCCAACCAAGCAAGGGTCTCTCTGCTTTCCCTGTATGACTGTATCCCTGACCTGTGGATTTTGAGTGTTCCTTGCTTCCACTCTAAGGCCATGGACAATTAAGCCCTCAATAACTTGACACGACAGGGAACGGTGGGACTCAGCCTCACAGTGGCATCATGCCAACCAGCCAGAACTTCCATCTCATTATGCACCTCCCTCTTCTACCTGGGTGCCAAGGTCTCCCACCCCCAATGATCATGCTAGGTTGAGTAGTGGCACAGTGCCTAGACAAGGTGACTGTGCCTCTCACTTTCCAGTTCAGAGTCTGGGACTCAGAAGCAGATGCTGTCACTATAATCCTCACCCACCTTTCTAGTCACCATCAAAGTATTAGTCTGAAGCCTTCAGTGGTGGTACCCAGTGGTGTGGGGATGGGAGAGAGAAATGTGGAGGTGGGCAGGGGTTTTCCCTAATCTCTTCAGGGTAGGTCCACACATATTGCCACTGTCAGAGGAGTGCGAGGGACACAGGAAGGCATGGGGTATCTGCCATAATGTCAAACCACTGGGGTCCTTAAGTCCCTGGGAACTCCCTGAGGGGAGAGGCTGGATCTCCATGTCACCAGGAACCACCCAGTTCTACAAACAGTAATTAGACTCATTAGGGACATGAGCTCCAAGGCTTCTGCATGAGGCAGGTCCTTGACCCTACTTTCTTGGCTTTGCCTGTGCTGCCCCCTTCTCAAGCCTGGTAGTGAGTCAGATAGAGGAGAGCTGGTGTGTCGGCACCCCAGGAAGAATGGGCATAGCCTTCTTGAGTCATCATAAATGCCAGCAGTCCCACTTGATTCCCATGGGAGTGATGGGTCACTCTGGCCCCTCCCTGGCCCTGGTACTCAGGTGGGCAGGAGTCTCAGCCTGGGGCACTGAGAGCAGGAAAACGGGTTAGACTAGGCCTAGCTCCCAGGCACCACCCCAGGCTCCTCTGTCCATCCCAACCCCACAGTCTCTTGTTCCTTCCCTCAGGCTTTGGGGAGGGGGCCATCGTTATAGGGTGCCAGGTCTTAAGCAGCCATTTAGCCACACAGGGGCCTCTGTCCTTGAGCCTCGCCCATGTTTCCAGTCTCATTCTGAACAGTCCCTCCCTGCCCTACGGCCCAGTTCCTACTACCACACACCCCATTCCAGCAGGGAGCAACCAACTCTATAGAGATATTTCTGCAGGTACCTCAGTTTCCTCAACAGGGTGGGACCAGCCTTATAAAAAGATTGATGGATGGCCACAAGGGAAAAGAAGCCATCTCTCACCTATTTCTGAGTGGGTGGCAAGAAAGGCCCCTGAAATGTGCTCTTCTTATAAAGCTTGGTAGTGAGAGAAAGACCTGCTGGCTGGGTCCTGTTGGTATCTGGTGAAGGGGGACAGAGGGCTGGGTGCCAAGAATCCCAAGCCACAACTCCTAGGAGACCCGACCTGTCTGCTCAGCTTGGGCGCTTTAATTGAATCTGTCATCCTCCCTTACCTAACAGTGAAGAGGGAGGTGCTGCTAGGCCTCAGAAGAGCTCCGCTGCTAGCCCCGCCTCCAGGGCCCCACCCCCGGGGGGGGCTGGGATCTGAGGGCTGGATTGTACCCGGCTCCTTCAGACAATTTTCTATTCTTCCCCCACTTCATCCTCTTCTTGCCTCCCACTTCTCTCGAAGAAAAGGCGAGTGTCGACATAGCTCTTCTAAAAGGGATGTCCCCTCACCACGTCATTTCGGTCCTTTCCCCGCTCACACGCCCCGGGGCACATCCCGACCCCTTTTCTTCACTCCTTCAGTGCCTGGCCTCCCTGGCTGTCCGCAGAGGGGGTAGGGTGGGTGGCAGGGGAGCTGGGAAGGAGCAAACGTCTCCCCCCGGGGCAATTACGGGCAGGTAAACAGGGTGTCTAACAAGACCAAGGGAGTAGGGAAAGGGTCTCTCCAGGGGCCTTGAACTTGTTAAACCCCCTCCCCTGGCCTCAGACGCCAGGGAGCAAGTAGAGGGAGAGGAGGAGGGATGGAGACACCGGGTTCTTTCCTTCAGCGCGCGCCCCCGACGCTGCGCGCCGCCCTCTCCGGCAGGCGAGGCAGGACCACGTGTGCGCGGCGTGGGGTCCGCGCGCCGGGGCCTGGGGAGACTGGGGGCGGAGGCGGCAGTGATCGCGCGGCGGCGCGTACGCGCCGACACCCCCGCGGCCCTCGGGCGTCCTAGGCCTCGGCGCCCTGGGGGTCTGGGTCCTGCCATCGGGTTTCTGGGCCAGGGGCTCCCCTAGACCGTGTCGGTGGAGGAGGATCTGAGCGCCCAACATCCCCGCCCCTCGTGCCTGCGACAGCGGCGGCGGCGGCGGCGGCGGCGGCGGCGGCGAAGGTTTATTGATCTGCAGCGGCGGAGAGAGCGAGAGACCAGCCGAAAGCCAGACACAGAGAGGGAGTGACAGAGGCACACTTGGAGAAGAGAGGCTAACGGAGCCCGGATTCACTGCGAGGGAAAGGGAAGGAGACTGAGAGAGAGAGAGAAGGGAGGCCAGAAACCGAGAGGGAGGGCCGAGGAACAAGAACGCAGGGGAGACCGGGAACCGGGGGAAGAGCTGGAGGCTCATCTGGAGAGGCCCACGACCGCGGAGAGGGAGACCAGAGACGAAAAACAGAGGCTCAGGGACGCTGTGAGGGTGCAGCACCGACACTCGGCGGCCGGGAGAGAGGAGATCCTCAGGGACGTAGTAGAGGCTCAGTAAATATTTGCTGAATGAACGTATGAATCAAAGAGATCAGCAACAAAGATTTCAGAGATAGAGACAGGGAGCGAGACTGCTCGGGAAAGGGGTTTCGAGGACCAACCTTTGCTCAGTTCCGCAAAGAAACGAGGCGCCGGCGGGGAGGGGGCGCACACCTGGCCCTGGGCCGCCTCCAAATTCAATCCCGGGCTCCGAGGAACCTCTCCAGCTCACTCCCGCAGGCTTCCCTCCAAAACAGCCCTTCCCCCCACCCCATACCTGGTTTCTAGGCCAGGTTGGGAACAGGTCTCTTCCCGGGGACTAAAAGGAGGGGCCTCGGTGACCGCCTCCGGACCGCTGCCCCCCCCCCAGGCCTGTCAAGGCCGCAGCACGCATCCCACCAGCACCCGCCCACGTGACCCCAGGAGGCGGGGTCGTGAGACCCTCCCCCACGTGACCCCAAGGGGCCGAGACCCTCCGCACGTGACGGGTGGTAGCAGCCCCGAGCTGGGCTCACGTGACCGGGGGGAGGGGGCGCGGGAGCCTGTGGCTCGGCCCGGCCCCGCCCCCAGCTCCCCGGCCCTCTCCACTCCCGGCTCCGGAGCACGTCGCTCTCACGATTTATGGGGCCGCGGCTGCCGCAGTGAGGGAGCCGGGGAGCCCGGGCGCAGCGGCAACAAAGGCCAGGGAAGCGAGGCGGGGGCGGCGGCAGCCTCCCGGCCCGCCGGGCGCCCCCTGCTACCTGCGCTGGTCCAGGCCGGCACGGGAATGGAGAGGGCAGAAAGGAGGCCCCGGAACCGGGCGCCCCCACCCCCTTCCGGAGCGTTCACCTGCGCCCAGGTGTATGCGGGGGCGGGGAACCCGATCGACACCCCCTCAAGGCTATGCCCGCACCCCCTCCCCTCCGTCTCTACCTTCCACTAAAGGAACACCCGGCTGCCCCGAGGGTGGCGGGGAGCCCGGGGCCCCTCACCTGCGAGGTCTCAACTCCCCGCCAGACTCCCGCGGGGCGGGGGTCGGAGGGGTTCGTCTGGGGGAGGGACCGGGGAGTCAGCCCTCAGAGCCCCCCCGGAGATCTCCGCGTCCCGCTCCGGGGGGGGGAGGGGCCGCATCCCCACCCCCGAGGTTTCCATGGGAAGCCAGAGGGGGGGGGCGTCGTTGGCTCATCCCCACCCCCAGTCTGACACTCCGGGCGCGAGGAAGAAGAGGGGGAGGCGCAGAGCCCCAAACAACAAAGAGCGGAGCGGCGAGCGGCAGCCCCTCCCCGGAAGGTTGGGGGTCGCGGCCGCCCGGCCCTCCCGGTCCCCTCCCCTGGGGTCTCACCATTTGCTCCTTAGTAGGCCTCGGGGTGGGAAGCCAGAGGCGGTGCTGCCGCCACCGCCCGGGCAGGTGTGACAGTGACCCCCACGTCCCCAGGGATCCCCTCCCCTTACCAACACACCGACACACACTGAGGCAGCCGGGGTGACACACACGGCGGCTCCGCGGGGAGGAGAACACAAGGGCAGCGAGGACTGAGCAGAAGGAAGCCCCAGTCCCGCAGCCGGCCCCCGGCCGCCCAACCACACACCCCGGGAAACCACAGGGCCGCCCCGACACCCGCCCAGACCGCGGCGGCGCCGACAGCCACCCCAGCGCAGACGAGGCCGGCCACGCGGACACCCGGCCGCAGCCCCCTCCCCGACCCGCCGCCCGCTCCCACCCCGAGACGATCGCCGACGCAGACACACAAATCACACACTCAGACACACTCGCACCCTGACAGCCGCGCACGCCCGCTCACACTTGGTGCCATTCGCCGTCCCCAGCCCCGGCGTGTGTGCGCGTGTGACACGCCGACATCTCCGCCAGCCTCCTTCCCTGTCACCGGCTCCCCCACGTTCCCGTTCTCACCCAAGCAGCACTCGCGGGTCCTCCCAACTCGGCGACCCAGCCCCTGCTCACCGCCGGCGGCTCCGTCCACACAACCAGGGCAACCCCCCTCCTCCCCTCGGGTCAGGGGAGGCGCTGGGTCGGACTTCCTGCCGCGGCTCCGGACCCTGCTCTCTAAAGCCAGAGTCCTCGGCAGAGCCCTTTGAAACCCTCATGGCTGAAAAACGGGTCATCCCGGGGCCCCCAGATGCGGCGGCCTATCCCTAGCACACCGGTGCTCCCAGACCCCGACCCAGCAGCCAGCGGGAGTGAAGACGGAGGGAGCTGTGGGACAGGGGCAAGCTATTCCAGCGGCGAGTGCAGAGACAAGCCAAGATGAGGATCGGGGGGCCCCCGGCAGCCTCCCCCGCACGGCTCACCGCTGCTTACTCTACCTCCCTCAGACACCCCCCGCCCCGAGTTTCACGGAGTGCACCCCCTTCTCCCTCGTCTCCCAGCCCCCAGCCTCCGGTCTGCAGGACTCCCACTCCGGGTTCCCCCAGGACTTCTCCGGCCCACCAGCTCTCCCTCTCACGGACACGGGACGCACGGGCTCCCCGGACTCCCCGGGGCCCCCGACTCACTGCTGGTTGGAGCTGTTCCAGTACACCGCATGCCGGTTTCCCAGAGCCCCCCCGGGCCCTTGGGCTAGCAGCGGCAGCAGCGGCACGGGCACGAGCAGCAGCAACAGCAGCAGCGGAGCCGCCGCCATCCCCGAGGCCGCCGCCGCCGCCGCCCCCCGACTGAGCCCCGCGCTCCCGGCTCTCAGCTTCCCAGCTCCCTGCTGCCGCCGCCGCCAGCCCCCAGCCTTAGGCCACGCCCACGGCCCTTTACCTCCGCCCTCCTGTGCGCGCGCCCGAGGCCCCGCCCCTGGCGCGCTCCCACCAGTCCCCGCCCCACTTGCACCGGGCGCGCGCGGCGCGTGGGCGCCGGGGACGGTGCTGCCCCTTCAGGAGCAACCTGCGTGCCTCTCCTCTCTTAGGTTGTTTCCTACAACTGGTCCTGTGTCTATGGCTACCCACAGTTTCTAGAAGGATGTGGGAGCCCCAAATGGGGAGCTTTATCTGGTGGGCCCGTTCATTCCTGGGGATGGAGTGAAGGGAGGAGTGTTGAAAAGGGGAAGGTCCACCTCTGAATGAAGAGGACCAGACCACTTTCATGTCTGAACAATCGAACCTTCTGCTTCCTCCATGCCCTTCTCATGTTCCTGAAGAGTTAAGTGGGCACAGAAGGGTGGTGGAGAAGCTCTTAGATGACACCAAAAGACCTGACAGCTAGCTAGACTTGAATCCCTAGCTGAGCAGCACGAAGCTAGTTTTCTCTTGGAGCTGGAGTAGAAGCAGCTCAGCCTCCAAGAATGTCAGTACTGGCTGCAGAAAGACCTTTGGCAGGCCAGGGCCCAAGGCGCAGGAGGAGGCCTGGGGATGGAGCCAGCCCAAGCCAAGCGGGTTTTCCTGGCACAACTACAAAGGGCCCCTCAACTTGCTCTCAGGCAGGGCCCCTCCTGGTGCCCCCAGTCGTGTCCGCAGGCATTCCCACTCCTCTTCCCATAAACGCTGACCCAAGGGCAGAGCAGAACACCTGTAATCTAGGTCTCAACAAAGTCCTTGTCCTCATAGGGACATCCAAGCAGAGACATCACACACACACACACACATACAATAAAGGGCACACAAACCAGACACAATATAGAAAGATGGGCATGCCACACACACACACACACACACACACACACACACACACACAGAGGTAAATGTAATACCAGAAGACTAGAGATCTGTAGAAACATAGCCCATGAACAGACACATAGACATAGCATATATCTAGTCACCAACATGCGTAACAATTTTTCAAATGCAAACCCATGTGTATCCTCTTACACACCCATACTTCTTTTCCTAGAAAGTAGGAATTCAGAAGGCTCCAGAATCCAGACCTAGTGGACCTCCACCCTTTATCTCCTTTCTTTTGGAGAAGCTCAGACTGAGATTGACCAGGTAGAACCAGTCCTGACTAGATTCTCAGGTCTCACAACAGCCACCTCTGCCCAGAGAGGCAGGTGTAATGCTATTTTGCTACTGTGCTTCAGGAAGGAGGACAGCTGCCCAGGATCCCTCCATCTGCTCATCCCTGGTAGGACAGGCCTCTGACTACAAGCCTGTGTCGGGTGCTGGGAGGCACACTGCCATCCACAATAGGCCTCTGTGCCTAGCTACTGCCAGGCAAGAACGGGGTTTCATCCTCTGTGGGCTACTCTCCACCCCAGGAGATCTCTTCTTCTCAGGAGCCAGAAAGTAAATTAGGTCCCTAAGGATGGGAGTGGGGGACTTTGCAAACAGCTCTCCCTGCCCCCAGACTCCTCATCCTCAGGGAGATTTGTTTCACCCAAATGATGCTCACCTGTCTACTCCAGGGGCCACAAATCCCTGTCTTCTGTCCTATTGGACCCGTACCCACTGCTCCACAAAGGTAGCCTTCTCTCTGTAGGACCCACAGTTAGCAGAAAGACTTTCCATATACATAGTGAGTAGGAGCTTGCCAGTTTGGTCCAGGCCTTTAGATTTCATTTTTGAATCCTTTATTTATGTCTATAGAAATGAGGTCCTGGGGCTGGTGGCTCAGCAGTAGAATGCTTGCCTAGCATGCATGAAGCCTTGGGTTCAATTCCTCAGTACCACATAAACAGAAGAGGCCAGAAGTGGCACTGTGGCTCAAGTAGTAGAGCACCAGCCTTGAGAACAGAGAGGCTCAAGGACAGTGCCCAAGCCAGGTGCTGGTGGCTCACGCCTGTAATCCTAGCTACCCAGGAGGCTGAGACCTGAGGATCGAGGCTCAAAGCCAGCCCAGGCAGGAAAGTCCCTGAGACTCTTATCTCCAATAAACCACTAGAAAACCGGAAGTGGCGCTGTGGCCCAAGCAGTAGAGTGCTCCCCTTGAGCTGAAGAGTGCAGGGACAGCAGCCAAGCCCAGAGTTCAAGCCCCACAACCGACAAAAAAAAAAAAAGGGACAGTGCCCAGACCCTAGTTCCAGCTCCAGGACTGGCAAAAAAGAAAGGAAGGAAGGAAGGAAGAGGGAGGAAGGGAGGGAGGGAGGGAGGGAGGGAGGGAGGAAGAAAGGAAGGAAGGAAGGAAAAGAAAAGAAAGAAACGAAATCTTCCTTAAAGTTTTGGGCCTTTTACTGTAGGGCCCAGATGTTTCTTTTTAGAATCTAGCACCCCACATCTAGTACTCTAATAATGACTGAGCTTCAATCTAGAGCTCTTTCTGTGTAGTGTTTAAACAGCTCTCTCTATGGGCCTAAGTCTGGTTTTTAATTTGAAATACTCTCTGTGGGGCCTAGATCCATGTCCATGGAATCTGGTGCTCTGGAATCTAGGCCTCTGTCCATGAGGCTGCTGGCTGATTCAGGCCTTTGTGTAGATTTAAAAAGGCACCCTTCTATGCAGACTCTGTCCCTAGGGTGCATCTCTTGGCAAGCAGTGCCTTTGTCCAAAAACAAAGGTGCTGCTTGCTTCGGTGGGAGGTGAGTCTGTTTTCCCATTCTAGTCAGGGAGCTTGAGCTGATGTCAGCCTCCTCTTGCCCTTCTGTGACTCCTTTGTGTCACAAACTGCACAATTGTATGTGGCAGCTTCCTTCAACCATAAACCTAGGCCTGTCAGCCAATACTCATGAGATCTGGGATTCCCTAGGGACTAGGTCTCTCTGTCCATGGACCTGGGACCTGGTCTGAAGATGCAGGTTTTTCTCCATGGGCATTTGGATCACAGAAGAACCAAGGTAGGCCTCTATCAATGGGGTCTAGGCTTTTGTTTGAACATAAGGACATCATTCCTGACTATGACCCAGAGTAGGATGTATGTTTGGCATCGTAATCTGGTGCATGTACCTGCGTAACACATTCGCCCATATTTACTGAATATGAATTCAGTAATGGTAAGTTTCATCAAACAATTCTTACTACAAAGACCTAAATTTTTGGAAACAATTATAAAGCTGGTTGGGCATTGGTGGCTCATGCCTGTAATCATAGCTACTCTGGAGGCTAAGATCTGAGGATCACAGTTCAAAACCAGTCTAGGTAGGAAAGTCTATGACATTCATTATTCCAATTAACCAGCAAAAAGCCGGAAGTGAGCACCAGCCTGGAGCAAAAAAGCTCAGGGATAGTGCCCAGGCCTGCATTCAAGCCCCCGTACTGGCACAAAATAAATAGATAAATAGCTTGCTTGAGAGTCATAATACTGCCTTCCTGATTTCCCCTGCCCCAGTGGGTCATAGCCTATTCTGTGCTATGGTGCACACCCAGCCTGGTGTGCAAGGTTTTGCTCTGATTACTGTCTGTGGGGTGAGGGATTCTGTAGAGGCTGAGATTGGCTCCTGGCTAGTCTTCCTTCTGGGCCTCATGCCCCCTTTCTCTTCACCTTCAGGTTCTCGTTTCAATCCCAACTGACCCCAGGGCTTGCCAGAACATGGCTGGCTGCTATGATCTCTCTAGGAGCATTGAGCTCAGGTCCCCTGAGAGTCCTTTGACACAGGTGCCTCACTCCCCCCACTCCCCAGGGCCCAAGGAAACAGGGAGCTGAACAGGTCTGGGGCAGAGCGAGCTCTCAGGCTGTGTGGCCCAAGGCAGCTCCTGGGACAGCGGGTGGCAACCACAGAGCTGTGCTCTGCGTTTAATAAATCATGGAGGCTAGGGCCTGGAGGAGGGGGAGGCTGGGAGGGAAGGGGGGGGGAGCTTGGATAAATAATTCATTAAACAAATAAACAAGGAGCCTGTGAGAAGGAAGATCAGGCACGCGTGTGAGCAGGAGAGGCAGCCGCCAGCTCCTGGCATGAAATATTCACAGGTTCTGCACCTTCCATGGGTCCAGGCAGTCTGTGTCTGCCGTCCTGTGCATGGACACCTACCACCTACCAGAGAGTGATGCATGTATCTTCTGATTTCCATCTGTGTGTGTGTGTGTGTGTGTGTGTGTGTGTGTGTGTGTGTGTGTGTGCGTGTGTGTGTGTGTGTGTGTGTGTGGTGTACTAACCTGCCTGAGTTGACACACATATGACTGAAAATGGGGAGCAAGGTGCCCCTGAGTTTGGTCTCGAGACACAGGAAATGAGGATACAGGACTTAGTGGGTGGGGTCAGCAAGTGATAACTTCCGGATTTTAGACATGTCTTGCTCCCTCTACTGAATCCTTCTGTTGATCTCTTGACTTCAAGAGATCTGAGCAGGGTAGCATCGCTGGGGTGTTACACTGGAGGAACATGTACCTCTGAGAGTACTCAGAGAAAAATGAGGACAGAGGCAGCATGAGGTCACAGCCTGGTTCCACTCACTGGTCAAGCTTGTCACTTCTCCAGGACTCCTTTCTTATCTGTACAATGGGGCTAATAATACCCCTACCTGCTTAAGGAGTTGGTTGTTAAGAGGATCACAATCCATTACATCTGAGAATCTAAGCAGTGTTTAGGGTTTGACTAATAGAGACTCAGCATCATCATGGTGAAGAGGTTATGTGTTAGTTCCCCCCGCCCACACAGCTCCAGACTCCCTTTTATATTTATTCCCTCACATTTCTTCTTTTTTGTGCCAGTCCTGGGGCTTGAACTCAGTACTTGGACACTGTCCCTCCTCTCTCAAGGATAGTGTTCTATCATTTGAGCCACAGCTCCACTTCTGGTTTTTGGCTGGTTAAATGGAGATGAGACTCTCATTGTCTTTCCTACCTGGGCTGGCTTTGAACCATGATCCTTGCCTCCTTATTGGCTAGGATTACAAGTGTGAGCCTTTATATATATATATATATTTAACTGGTCCTGGGGCTTGAACTCAGAGCCTGGACATTGTCCCTGAGACTCTTTGTGCTCAAGGGTAAGTACTTTACCACTTGAGCCACGATGCCACTTCTGGTTTTTCTGGGTAGTTTATTGGAGATAAGAGTCTCATGGACTTTTCTGCCTGGATTGGCTTCAAACCATAATCCTCAGATCTCAGCCTCTTGAGTAGTTAGGATTATAGGTATGAACCACCAGTGTCCAGCCCCTTTCAATTCTAAGTTTCCCTAAATCATCACAGGGAGAGAGGTGTCCTGGGACTTGGACAGTAGAGGAGGTGTAGGAAAAGATTAGACTGAGAGAAAGAGGAATTTCAGTCAAAAAGAAAAAAAAAAAAGAAGCTGGATGCACTGATATCTGAGCCAGCCTAGGTAGACAAATTTGAGAAACTTTTATCTCCAATAAAACCAGTAAAAAAAAAAAAACCAAAACTGCAAGTGGAGATATGGCTCAAATGATAGAATGCCACCTGTGTGTGCAACCAAGGGGCCCTGAGTTCAAGCCCCAGTACCAGCAAAACAAAGAAATCTCCCTCTTTCCATGTGGAAGAAGAAGCTCTTAACTTCCCTTCAGACCCCAAAGCTTCATAATCCTCTAAACACGGTCTAGACTGACTTTCCCCAAGGTTTTTGCTGCAAGGAGACAGAGGGAACAGGGGTAGTGGTTTCTGAGAAACATCACAATGTACCATCCACTCCATTTTCATTCCCAGAGCTCTGTCCTCCACCCTAGCAGTCAAGGGCAACAATGATTATGCCTGGGCAAAGCCCAGAAACGTGGCACCCCAGAGTGGGTGGTGAGAATCTAGGTTGGAGAGAGCCCTCAAAGGGCCAGGGTGAAGTATCTGGCAACCTCCCAGTAGGCTCCAGCATTTCCCAGCCCTCTTGTGTCCCCTGGAAGGTCTGGGTTCTGAGAGAGAGGAGAGAAAAGAGGGGGGGAGGGAGAGGAAGGGAGGGAGGGAGGGAGGGAGGGAGGGAGGGAGAGAGAGAGAGAGAGAGAGAGAGAGAGAGAGAGAGAATGCCAACAGACAGGTCTGAGCGGGCCTGCTCCTCAGCACAGACAGAAGAACCCGCTGGGGGAGGGGGCCCAGGATCTTGGTGAGGAGTTGTGTCTGTAACCCCTATGTCTCTTCTAGGAAGTCAGATGCAGAGGGATATATGGCCTGGTCACACCCTACCACAGCCAGGGCCCAGCCCTTTACCTTTCTTGACTAGCCTGCTGCCACTTGGGGAAGCAGGGGTCTGGGCTCCAGGTGTGAAGACAGTGCTCACCCTTCCCATAGAGCCAATATCAGTTCTCTACTTCTCTCCCTTGGGCTGGGCAGGTTCAGGCCAATCTGCACAAGAGCTTCACAGCAAACATTGATCTGTAATAAAACCACAATATGTATTCAGGAGAAGGCATTCCAGGCACAGAGAGAGCCAGACAACATGCATACATTCACCTATATGCAAGGAGATAGGAAACATACACCTATGAGAAGGAAGACAGCAACAGTCCTGAAAACATATCTAAACATGGACCTACACTGTGTTAGATACAGTTTGCTGTATACATCCTCTCTGTGTCGTAATCTTTGTCCTTCAAAAATCAAAGCCTTCTCTGAAGGCCTATTTTCCCTGTCTTCCCATCATACTTTATATGTAGCTCTAGATTAGCATTTACATTTGCCATTATAATTATTCATTGGTCAGTCTGTGTCTTGAAGAGGCAAGTATGAATCCCCAGCATCCAGCATGCAGTCTGGTATTAAGTTAATAGAGGTGCTTAATAGATAATTCTGAATCCATGAACAAAAAATAAATGCATTCGGATAGTGCCATTCATTCCTAGAATCCAGAGATGATAACCATGAATGGTGCTCGTGCCTCTGGCCCTCCCTTCTTGCTTCCTGGTGCCCTGAGCTCAGTGCCTCTCAGCTTCCTCAAAGGCTCTTCTTCTCCCTCTCCCTCAAGTGTGGGACTGTAAATTTGAGCTCTACCTGACAGCTAGTAGGCAGGGTAAGGGTTAATGACATCTCATTAGTGTTTAATTGGAGGAAGGAAGCTGCCTGGCACCAGACAGGTGGGCAGGCCTGCCCCTTGCTGGAACCAGGCATCTCTAGTTCCAGTACCCCTGCCAGGCATGTGGGTGATTTGGCCCTGGAGACCTTGAGGGTCCAGCCTCAGCACCTCCCCCACCACTTGCTTTGCCAATTTGGTCTTCAAGCAGTGCAGACCAGCACTCCCCATCTGTCAACCAGCATCCAGCGGGAGAGACCACTCCTTGCCCTTTCTCCTTCAGCAAGGCTTTGCCTTCTCCCACCTCAGACATTGGAGAGCGGGAGGTGGTGTGGGGCATGGAGTTAGACAACTGAGAAATAGATTAGAGAGCCACTAAGGGAATAGATTGCAGATACAGACAAGCGACAGGGATGGGGAGGTGGAGATGTCTGCCCAATTTGACCTTAAATGAAGAGAATGCAAATGAGATGCAGACGATATGCAGATGAACACAAGGATCTGAGAATTGACATTCCTGGTGGCAGTAGCTCTGCACTCAAGACCCTGGTGCTGTTGCCAGTAGTCACCCCTCCCTCCCCCCCGCACCTAAGTGGTGGTGACCATTACTTTGAGGGAGAGAAAGGACCTCAAGAAAGAAAAAAGTTTAGTTGGGTTAGGGCTGCAGAACCCAGGACATTAACAACTTAAGCTGCCACAGCAGCTCCAGCAGCCGGGACCCCACTCTAGGTTAACGCGCGCTCGGACGCACCGTCGGTTGCTATGGGGACGTCCTTTTCATTTCCAGGTCTGAACCAATGGGCACTACCGCAGATGACCTCATGCCCCAGACCTTGGGATTCTATTGGCTATTAAGAAGCCAAAGTGCATGCTTTTCAATTGCGTCACTGTTGGGGATCCCCCGACGACCCCAGCTAGAATGGCTAACTGAATGGAGGGCGCACCCGAGCTCACAATGCGCTGCATGAATGAATAAGAGAAGGAAGGAAGAAAACAATTAAAGAGGAAAGAAAGGGAGAGGAAAGACCACAGAAAAGGATATTTTTTTTAAACTTCGAGCTTTCGTCTCAAGGGGAGAAAAGCATGATTTGTAACCCGGTGAAGTCTGGAACGCCATCAGGTCCAGAAGACTCTCAGGGCAGGGAGATAGGGCGAGGTAGAGATGAGTGGAATTTTCGCATCTGTTCAGGAGAGACTGGGGCAGGCCCAGCAAATCGAGGGCCCCACCCGCAGCTGTCGCTGACTTTAGGAGAGATTGGTGACGCCCCAAAACTTGCAGGCCTGCCTAGCTTTTTGGAGCCGCGCCCCAGAACACGCCTCAAGGACTTTTGGTGGGTAGGGCCGGGTGCCCAAAAGGCCGCTCAACACCTTCAGCCTGTCTTGGCCCTGAGATTGGACTTGGCATTAGCTCTCCTGGAGGAGTGCTCCAGCCACGAAGGGTTCAGGCTGTGAGGACAAGGAATGTAAGAAGGGACCACCGGGCCTGAGTGCCTGTGGCTGGGGAGGGCTGAATGCCATCCCCGCCCCCCCCCCCCGTGTGGGTCCTTAGGCCACCTCGGTATCAGCCGTCAAACGTGCACGGAGCGGGGTGGCTGGCTGGCGAGGGCGTGGGTCCGGGACGAGTGCGCGCCCGTGAGTCTGGGTGCGGTGGAAGCCAACTGGGCCCCGCGTCTCTTTCGCACATGCGTTCTTATCAGTGGCGGATCCGCGCGCCAGCGCAACTCGGGAGCGCGCGCGCCCGGCTTGGTTCGCAAAGAGGGGGTGTCTAGGGCCGCTGACAGCCGGGTGAGACCTCTATAATTCTGAATCCAAGGCAGGGGCTGCTAACCAGAGGCAGGGGCCCCACCTACGATTTCTCCTGGGGATGGAAGTAGCAGTACAGATGGTTTCCATGGCAACATATAGACATTCTCCTTGGATAAGGGTAGAGAGCATTCGAACTCAGCACCACAAGATCCAGCTCCTCCTTCAGCTCAGATTCCACTCTTTTTAGCGCCCCAACCCTCACTCGGGTTAAAAGATTGAGGTTTGGAGCGAGGGTCCTAATTCATAAATATCAGGCACAAGCACCGACAGACATGGCATTTTCTGAAAGTGTCCTCGAACAGGAGAAAGGATGGACTCCAGGCTGCTCTGCCGCGGGGTTGCCCTCCGTGGAATGAAATGAACGGTAACGGAAGTCGGGAGCTGATGGTGATGGAGAGCCCCGCCCCCTTCCAGAGAAGGACCCCAGTCTGACCTAGGTGTGCAAGGCGGGGGATGGGGGGGGGGGAAGGGGCTGGCGATCTCCAGCATTTCCGTGTTGCTGGTCTCTGGACCCCCAGCGAACCCCCCCCCCCGCCATGTTCACACGCTGCCTCTTGCTGCCGCAGCCGGTCGAGCTAATCAGCACAACATCCACCTATCGATCGCTGGCTCAGTGCCAGGCGGGCCGGCACCTTGCCAGAGGAGGCTGCGGGGCAACGGGGCGGGTAGAGCACAGCTGCAGGGGAAGAGGCACCCCCCTCCTCCGACTCCACCCGGGACACAATTCAGAAAGAGGGACCTGATCTGGCATGTGTGTGTGTGGGGGTGATCCCAGCCTTAACTGCCAGAGGTGGGCTGAGAGCAAAGGGGGCCCTCCCTCCTCAGCCCCACCCCCTCCTCCATATAAAAGCGGAGAACAAAGAGGCCGCTGGGGAAGGAGGCTTTGATCTGACCCCACCTTCCCAGTTCTAGGCCAGACACCGCCCAGAGTGCCCTTGGGGAGGGGGAGGGCAGGCAGCGCTCCGGGACCCGGGCATTCTGAAGTCCACGTGCAATCTGCCTACTACCCCTCACTTTTGCCCCAGCACCCTGCTAGGTGCTGCCTGGACTGGTGCAGTTCCCCAGGCAGGTGGGCTGTCATCAGCATCTGCCCCTTCTTCAGCACATGAAACCTGCTAGGGAGGTGAGTGAGGGTGCCAAGCTCCACAGCTGTTGTTGGCACCCACTCCGTGCTACCCAGAGGGGTGCCCACTGAGGCCTGGCATAGATGGCCTGGGCACAGCTGGCATGCCGGTCAGGCCAAGGCAAGCTTGGAGCCCAGGCCTCAGGGAGTCCTGGTGCTGGGGAAGGAGCCAAGAGGGCAATAGGTTAGAAAGGGCAACACAAAGAGGGGTGTTTTATTGAAGGTTTGGTCCCGATATTTATAAAAAATACAAACCAGCATGAAATTCATCATCATGGCAAGTCTGTCTTCACAGAAGACAAGAGAAATGACCCCTGGGGAGGGCAAAGTGTTGCCCCTGGGAAGAGGATCACAGGGCACAGATGGCAGGACTTCTTCACCTTCGCCCTGGACCAGCAATCCACCTGTCCCTAGGTCTTCAGCCTTGGCTTCAAAGGCTCAAGGAGTTGATCCCGCCAAATCTCAGTCTTCCATGGAGAGGGGATGAGACCATGAAAGCAGGTGCCCAAAGCCACTTTATGTCCTGCCTGTGCTCCTGGGTGCCAGGGCCTTCCTGCAGCTCCTTGGTGGCTCCTCTTCAGCTTGTGGTGAGGGATCAGGCACCTGTGAGGGTCACCTCAGACCCCCCTCCTTTCCCTCATCAATGCTCCATCTTGTCTGTCTGGTATGGTATTCCCAGTGCAGGTGTGGCAAGGACCCCTCCCAACAGAGGGTCCCAAGAGCATCCTGGCTCCTTGGGGTGTCAGGGAGGATCTGCTTGGCTCAAAGAACTTTCAGGAGACGCAGAATTGGAAGCAGCAAGAGCAGCAAGAGACACAGGGGGCTGGGAGTGTGCCCACCTCGCCACCCAGATGTGCCACTTTCTCCAGGGCTCCCAACAGGATGGGCTGACTCGGACTCTGTAAGGGGGAAGGGGTGGTAGTGATGGATCTGCACATTTCTTCACCAGCCTCCTTCTTGCCCTTCCCATTTGCCATCTCATTGTCCAGGGTCTCCAAACCAGACATTCCACCTTCCCATGATCTACTCATCCTTTCTAATCTCCAACTTCTAAGTCTCCTCTGCTAGACACAACCAGTGTCTAGCTAAAGGTTTTAATGGACCTTATCCTGGAGACCACATTCTCTTAGTCCTGCTTAAAAAGAGGTACAGTAAGCCAGATGCTGGTGGCTCACACCTGTAATCCTAGCTATTCAGGAGGCTGAGATCTGAAGATCATGGTTTGAGGCCAGCCTCAGCAGAAAAGGCCATGAGACTCTTCTCTCCAACACAAAACTCAGAAAAAGCAAGAAGTAGCACTGTGGCTCAAGTGGTAGCGTGCTAAAGAGGCTCAGGCACAGAGCCTAAGCCCTGAGTTCAAGCCCCAAGAGTGGCCGAAAAAAAAAAAAAGAGGGGGGTGTAATAGAAATGCTTACAAGACTAAACTGGGGGAGGAGAACCTAATGCTCCACCTGGATCCCTGAGATCTTAGGGTGATGGTCCTAGATCCTCCCCACTCCCTCCTTCCTTTCTAGGACCCCCAGACTGTTAGGAGGGCTGCTCCCCCAGTTCCCATCACCCCACTTACTGCTCTCCTTGCAGCAGACGGACACCTGGAGCCTCAAGCACTGGCCAGGACTCTCGGGAGTTGGTACCGCTAGTGGGAAATTGGGAGGAAGAAGTCATGACAGCATTGCATCTTTGTATTCCTCAGTTTCCAATCCTCCCACCTTCTCTCCCCAGTTCCTGAAAAGCTCTTCCTTACTTGGGACCACCCCAGTGGGTACCAGCCATGTCCATGGCCCTGGCAGGTCTTTTGCTCCGGCCACCACCCTCCCTCGCCCCCCAGCTCTCTCCCGTTGCTCAGCCCCTCCTTCCTCCGAGACTGGTGGAGAGACAGGAAGCCCCACTCTTTGTCCCACCTTCTCCAAGAGGCCTGCTGCGTGCCCCCATCACTCACAGATGTAGTAGTAAGTCTCTCCAGGCAAGAACTCGAAGCCCAGGGAGAAGGGTGTGAAGCGCTGAATCTTCTCAGAGAACCGCACTGGGCCCATGGGGGCAAAGGGCATAGAGCACTTCCAGCGCAGGAAGACATTTGCCCCCTCTGCCTGGCAGGCCTGGTAGCCTGACCAGTCCACTATGTATAAAGTAAAGGTCTCAGGGCCCTCGGGGGGCCCTGGGCTTTCATAGTGTGGGCAGAAGATGTCTAAGTAATCGTTGAGGCCCAGCTCCACCACGGCGTCTCCTCGAAGCAGTCTGTGGGCACAGGGATTGAAGGGAGGCATATAAAACAGTACAGGATGGGGGATACAGTTACCCAGCCATCCCTGCTGGCCTCTCCCACACCCCTGGAGATAAAGCAGCTCAGAAAGGCCCGAGTTCCCCAGACTGACACATCTTGAGAGACAGCCCAACAGGTTTGCTTATATGTTTAAGAAGGCAAGTCAGCTTAGCCTTACCTTTCAGAAATGCTACCTACCTCCCAAGCTCCACCACCCCATACCTGGGCTTGACAAGTGCTAGGTGGAATCTGGGGCCCAGGGGCAGGGGAGCAGCCAGAGCCCATGAGCAGCTACAGACGGAGAAGATGGAACTGTCAAGATCTTAGTACCAAACACAGTGATGGGCAGACTGTCCTTTAGACTTTAGCCCAATAGTGCATGAGAATGAGAGAGAAGGTACTGGAGATGAGTGCTGAGTGGCGTGTTTTTAATTTTGGCAGTCATGGGGTTTGAACTCAAGTCCTTGTACTTGCTAAAGCCCAAAAGGCTATTTTTTGTTTTCATTATATTTCCAATAAGGTCTCATGTTTATACCTGGGCCAGCTTGGATTACAATCCACTTATTTATGCTTCCCATGCAACTGCGACAATAGGTATATACCACCACACCCAGGTTTTATTGGTTGAGATGGGGGTCTCTTGAATTTATTGCCCAGACTGGCGATAAACTGTGATCCTGACTACCTGAATAACAAAGACTATAAGGTATGAGCCATTGTGTCTAAACAGGGCCTAAATAGGGCCTAACTATGTAGTCTAGTCTGACCTAGAACTCATCCTCCTGCCTCAGCATCCTTAGAGCTAGGATTACAGGCTTGTGTGGTGGGGAGCCCCTCTCCACATCTTGCTGTCTTTAGCTGTTTCAGCGGTCCCTTCCTCATCTCTTGGGAGCAGCCTAAGGAGCCAGTAAAGGTGGGAAGCTCTGGGACAGACAGTACCCACCACAGCATCAAATACTACATGAATCACTCCGCTGCTCCCCCACCCACCAGACACAGTAAAGCTCCATTTATGAAAGGCCTCCAAGAGTCCCTCAATGGGTGGTCCAAGGACCACCTGCATAAGGAGCTCTGATTAGGAGGGAAGATTCCTGGGCTCAGCAGACACCCACCAGAACACCGCTGAGCAAGGACGGGGCCTCTGTACATTTTGTACCATGAAATACTCAGTGCCTGGAAAAGTGCCCTGCACAAGGCAGAGCTCAATAAATATTTGTGGAGTGCATGAATGAACCAGGAACGTCAGGGCTGGGGGCTAGAAACCTAAATTTTCCACGGGTCCCTAGAGTGACTCAGAGGCACTGTTCTGGAACTGAGATAGAAGAATTCAGGAGGACAACAATGGCTCTTATCACTCCCTTCTCCCATTGTCTTTGGGCCAGCCTTCCTGGGGGGTCTGTGGACTCTCCACAGGGCAGGGTCCTGATCTCATCTTGCTAATCCTCAGCAACCTAGCCCAAGGCCCCAGCACACAGTCCTGGCTTATCAAATATTAGTGAATAAATGAACAGAGTCACAGATTGTCTGAAGTAGAAAATGAGAAAAGAAAACAGATGGGAAAGGCAGAGAGGCAGGGAGAGGAGGGGAGGAGGATGGAAAGAGAAAAAAAAAAAAATACCGAGGTTCAAAGACAGGCAGCTCAAGAGAAAGAAAGGAATTGTCGTTTCTGTTGAAGGCTGCACCTCTTTTCACACATGACCTCAGTTAGCCTGTCTGACTTCCCAGGGTACAGGTATTATTAGCCCATTTTGCAGATGACATAACTGAGGTTAGGAAGGTCAGACGACTTGCCCAAAGGTGATTCAACCAGAAGGGCAGGGCCAAACTTGGACAGAAATAGTAGGGCCGATAGAGGTTGAGATGGAATCAGAGATACCAAATAAGATCCAGAGACTGAAGGCTGCCGGGAGCAAACCGCATTCTTTCCGAGGGCCAAGCCCCCTCCCAGGTTCTGTGGGTCCGGAGGCTCGGGATCCCCAGAAGAGAAACGAGGGGGCGGGGCCCGAAGCGCGCGCCAAGGCCCCCCCAGCTCCGGGCTCCCAGACTCCAACGACCAGCCTCAGGACTGGGGTCCTCCGCCCGTCCCCCCAACACGTGCGGGCGAGGGGAGACCCAAGGCGCGCCTCGCCCCTCCCCCTCCCCCGCCGGCTCAAACAAAGGAGCCCCGGCGCGCGCGGCTGGGTTCCGGCGGCGCCGCGTAGAGCGAGCGGCGGAGGCGCGCGCAGCCCGGGAGCGCGCAGGCCCGGCGGGGCGCTCGCCCGGTTCGGCCCGTCTACCTGGGATTACTGGAGTTCCAGTAGACGGGGTGGCGGAGGCCGGAGCCTCCCCGCAGTGGGGAACCGAGGAGCGCGGCCCAGAGGACAGTCCGCAGCAGGGGCAGCAGCCGCATCGCCCCCGGGGTCCGGTCTGGTCTGGCCCGGCGGGTCCCGGCCCGCTTCACAGTCGGGGCGAGAAAGGTACAAAGTGAAGAAGGGGGGGGGGGGTGTTGCGGAAAGGGGGTGGGGTCCGAGACTCTCCGGCCACGCCCCTGGATAACTTTCCACCAATGAGAACACGTCTGCTCTTCTCCACCCAGAATCAACTTTTGTTAACCCGTTGTGGCGCGCTAGGTTGGCCACATCTACCGAGGCCGCTTCTGGGAAGTGGGGGCGGGGGGAACACGTATTCCACGGAGTGTTGGGTTTGGTTTTAGATTTTTGGTGGTACTAGGGGTTGAACTCAAGGCTTCACGCTTGCTAGGCAGGTACTCTCACACGATCCACGTCCTCAGTCCTTTTTTATTTTGGGGATAGGGTTTCACGTAGGGAAGGACCCCCTTCTCCCTATTTTATGTGCTCCCTGAATCTGGTGTGGCTGGCTTGGGCTACCACGCCCAGCTATTGATTGAGATGGGGGAGGGGGTCTAGTTAACATTTTGTCTTGGCTAGCCTCCAACTGCTATCCTCCCAATCTCCGCCTCCTGAGAATCTGGAAATACAGCCATGTAATTGTCTTTGGTGTCTGCATTAGCACAAGATAGAAAACTTTATTGGAAGCGTGGGAGGCAGGAGCCAGAGGTGGCACACACATGAATTCCTAGCATTCAGGTGGCTCAGGCAGAAAGATCACAAGTTGGAGTCCAGGTTGAGCTGGGAGACCCTGTCTCAACATACAAACAACTGATTAAAAAAAAAAAAAAAAGTTTGGCAAGCTGGGTACGGTGGCATGTGCTGGTAGTCCCAACTGGTAGGGAGGCTGAGGGGAAGGGCAGCTCCAGCTCGGGTTCTGGGCCCTCCTGAGCAATATAGCCAGACTCTCAAAAAAAGTTTGAGCGATTTTAAATAAAGGCACACGTTAGTCCAGGTTGGGGAAAATGAGGTACAGGCTAGGATCCACAGAACTTGTCCACAGGCCTTCAGATATTGTTCCTTTGCATAGATAGGGATGGTACCAGGGGAAGAAAAAAAGGGGCCCGGGAGAGATCCTTGTCCTGTAGGTGCTAAATGCCTACTTTGGAGCTGGAGCCTGTGCCTTTCTACCCACACCTTCATTCTGGACCAGGGCCCATGCAGCCCCAATCTCCACATGGAAGTGATGAGGAGATGGCGGTCTGTACAAAGCACCTTTGTTCTGGAGCCCTCAGGTGGGGGCGGGGGAGGGGGAGTGGAGGCAGGTGTGCAGCCTTGGGATCCTGGGAGCCTCCACCCTGCTCCGCCCCAGCTCCGGGGCGCTGAGCGCACCAGTGAGATCCTTTTCCCAGCCACTGGTCAGAGGGTGGGGATGCAGGTCTGACAGCTTGTCTATAGTTGCTGCGGGGGCTGGGCGGCGTTGGGGGTGAGGACTCTGGGAGGCTAGGGACAAACAATTCCTGTGGTACAGGACTGCTTTGAGAACCATCCCAGGTTGGGCAGAAACAAACCTCCAGCATCCCTGGGATACATTGTGACTGACCCTTTCTGTAGCTCTTGCCCTCCTCAGCCCACACTTGTCTGAGGAAGCAGCGTCTCCTAGCGGCTAGACCTGGAAATGCAACAAAGCCCGGGCAACAAACTTAGAGGCGATCGCTCACACAAGTCTCACGTTTATTGTAGGAGAGCAGAGGCAGACTGTATGCACCTCTCAGTCCCATCCAACCCCAGCCTTTCCCCAAGACTGAGTTGAGTCCATGTTGACCTGTCCGCAGGATGCTGCTTGACCGTGCCTGGCAGGGTCTGGTTCCTTAACATTGGGCAGGCACTTCAATGACTAGGATCCTGTTCCTTCAGTCATTTTGGGGGAACTCCAGCAGGGATTCTGCTTCTTTAAGTCCTAAATCTTGGCTGGCAACAGCAAAACCTCAGGAGAGGTCAGAGGTAGAGTGAGGATAGTGCTGGGGGTGGGGGTGCCGGTCTGGAGTTTGGGAAGCCAAAGAAAAAAGATCAGGGTCTCTTTCCCTAGATGTCTCACCCTGCTCACCCATCCTCAGTCACACCCTCCTCACCTACCTGGAGGGTACCACCAGCGGTATGATCCCAGCTCCTGAGCCAGGCAGGTCACGTGACGGCTGCCTGCCCTGGGGATCTGCAGGCAGTGGCTTCCTTGGTGGGGGGGGCTTAGCAGGTCCCTGAGACTGGGAGAGAAGGCAGGAGGCAGCTTGGGGGATAATGGTGGTGTTGCCCACCCTTGACACACTGGTGCTGGGAAACACCAGTTTTGGGGGGCAGCACCAGAGGTCATCCTTGGCTCCAGACAAACCTGTCACCTTAAAGATGCCACTGGGATATGTGCCCCCAGGCACAGAAAGGGCATCTTGCCACAGCTACCACTGCCACGACTACCAGCACCACAGCTCAAGGTGGGGGGAGAGGCAGTGCCCTTCTCTCCCCTCACTGTTACCTTCGGGTGCCTCACCACGGGGTCAGCGGGCAGAGGGCGGGTGGGGGGGTTGGGCCGGTCAGCCAGTGCAGCCTGAACAGAGAGAGGGGTGGTGGCTGTGGAAGGAGTCAATGGCAGTGCACATGCAGAAGGGCCCGCCCCCCAGAAATTCAAGTCAACATGCAAACGCAGCCAAGGGGCCTGAGAGAAGGGGGCATGCACAGAGGGCTTGTGTGCATGCCAGCAGATAGACACTTCAAGAGGGCGAAAGGTGTAGATCAACTCTGCAGGCCCTGGTCCACTGCAGTCCTGCCACTGACCACCAGGTGGTGGTAGAGACCAAGGCAGGAAGCTCACCCTTTGCTGTTGCTGGGGTCAGGAGACTGAGAGGGGGCACCCTGGGCACCTAATGAAGAGCACCACTGGCAGGGAGCAGGGATGAGAGCTGTAGGTGGACACCAAGCCTCCCACCTGTCTTGGGACAGGACGGGGCCCATCCCAGATTTACCTGGAGTTTCTTAGACACGGGGTCAGGCGGCAGCGGCCTGGAAGGGGGGGCCGGGAAGCCAAGAGCACTAGCCTGCTGAGAGGTCAGAAGGAGCAGACAGGCAGAGTGGGTAGGAAGGAGCAGAGAGACAGATGTGAGCAGAGAGGGGTTAGTGTCCAGGTAGGAGCAGCAGGGCCCTAAAAGTGTGGGGCTGTGCATGCGGTTATTCATCTGCATGCAGGGGGGACCGGCGTTGTAGTGAGCATGCAGGCTGCTTGCACACACTGACTCCTGTCAGCAGAGCCACAGGGCTCAGGCCCGGGGCACTCACCAGGCCTTCCACACATGGTGTCCTGGGCCTTGTCAGGTCCTGGCACACTGAAGGCCCTTCTGAGCACTACCCCCCTTGTCCCCTGCACTGGTCACTGTGGAGGGCAGGGATAGACCCACCTCTTAAAGCCATCAGTTGGGCCACCTGAAAGAGCTCAGCTGAGCCTCTGGTTGAGCCTCTGGCCCTCCCATTCCAGCCTGTCTGCAGCCAGGGCAGAGATGGGAAGGGTTGGCCCTGACTCCTCTGACTCTGAATGAACAGTGTTGACCTTTTTCTGAGTCTACAACCTTCAATGCCCATCTCTAGGGTCCAAGGCAAATGTCAGCAAGGTGGGCTCCCTTTCCTCTGGCATCCAGGGCTCACCTTAATGTTTGGCATCATCTGGGGCCTCTGTGAAGGTCCTGGCCGTTCACTGGGGCCGGATTGGGCTGCCCTGAGCATAAGGAAAAGCAAAAAGAGGGACAGGTGGGTTGGAGGAGTAGCTCAGGTGGTAGAGTATCAGCCAGTGAGTAAAAGTGTCAAATCAAGCGTTTGTATCCTGGTCTTGGAGGGGAAAAAAAACAAACAAACACCAACCAGTAGTTGGAGGCATGGCTCAATTGGTAGAGCACCAGCCAGTGCATGAAAGCATCAGGTACTGTTCCAGTGTCAGACAAAAAAAGAAGGAAAGAGTCTAACCTCAGACCCTGGTGACTACTCTGCTGCACTTGGTTGAAATGAACCCTTTGCAGCCCTTTGGAGAGTGGTTTTGTGTGGTTTAGCCCAACTAGGTGAGGGAGAAGTTGATCATTTTGCAGAAGGGCCGCTGTATCTCACACTGGGTTCCTGGGGGAAATGGCCTTGGTACCCTACCTGTCCCCCCAGGGAGTGAACCTGGCAATGAGAAATTACAGGACATCTGCAAGGAAGGGAGGTGTGTGATTATGGTGCTAATGGTGGTCAGCAAGTTCAGGGTCCAAGAAGCTTGGGTCTCAGAAGCAGGGGGCAGGGCTGCACAGGGGAGGTGAGAATTGTCCCCAGTTGTAGGAAATGGCAACATGGAAGGGATATTCATACCTGTATTGGCAGCTGGTTCCCTTGAGCTGGCATAGTCGCTGCTGCAGGCGAGCACGGTACCAGTAGCTGGCACCAAGTAACAGGAGGACCAGCAATAGCAGGAGACTGAGGAGCAGGCCGGTGGTAAGGGAGCTGGTTGCTGTGGAGATGATCAGGTTTAAAGATCCAGGGATGGTGGTATTCACTTGTAATCCTAGCTACTAGGAAAGTGGAGATAGGATAGTGGTTTGAGGCCAGCCCAGGCAGTCAGTGAGACCTCATCTCAACCAATAAAGCTGAGAATGGTAGTCATGCCTGGCATCCCAACTACACAGGAAGCTTAAATAGGAGGCTCATAGTCCAGGCTGGTCCAGGCATAAACATGAGGCCCTATCTCAAAAATAAGTAAAGCGAAAAGAGCTAGTGGCATAAATCAAATGGTTGAGCACCTGGTTGGCAAGCACAAGGCCTTGAGTGAAAATTCCAGTACTCCCTCAATCAATCAGTCGATCAGTCAGCAGGGTTAAGAATTCTACCCAGGGCCGGGCGCTGGTGGCTCACGCCTGTAATCCTAGCTACTCAGGAGGCTGAGATCTGAGGATCGCCATTCAAAGCCAGCCCAGGCAGGAAAGTCTGTGAGACTCTTATCTCCAATAAACCACTAGAAAACCAGAAGTGGCGCTGTGGCTCAAGCAGTAGAGTACTCACCTTGAGCTGAAAAGCTCAGGGACAATGCCCAAGCCCAGAGTTCAAGCCCCACGACCGACAAAAAAAAAAAAAAAAAGAAAAGAAAAGAAAAGAAAAAAGAATTCTATCCAGGAAGGAGTGGAAAGGCAGGAGTGAAATTGTTAGAGCATGCGGAAGGGTCAGAGTCAGGGAACTGGAAGTGAAGGGGTTAGAGGAGGGTCAGGGGAAAGGCAAAGGCTGAGCCACGTTCCCCTCCCAGCTGCCCCTCCCCCAGCTTACCTCGGAGCTGGGTGATGCAATCAGGGGGTGCCCAGCCCTCCTCACAGTGGCAATGCCTGTTGCTGTCACAGACCTGGAGGTTCAGGGTGAGCAGTAAGGGGGTCTGCATGCTGTCACCCTTTCCTTTCCTTGTATCCATTTTTCAAGAGCTTGGACTTCCACAAGTGGAAGAGAGAAGTCTATCCATGTCAGAGGAAATTCAATGGAGCTAATGCTCAGCAGTACTTCAGTACTATGCTAGCAGTGTTCACTCTCGTCTCACATCCTTGAGGAAGTGGGCACTCGGGTGCCCATTTGATGGATGAGGAAACTGAGGAAAAGTTACTTATCCCCCCCCCCCCCAGGCCACACAGCTAGCAAGAGGCAGAACAAAGACTGGACACTCGGGTCCCTCTGTTTCCAGAGCCTCTCATTCTTTTCTTGGAGGCTCACTTCTCCCCTTCTGGCTTCCCCACAGCAGCTCACCCCATGCCCGTGGCATTTGCTTCGACATTCCTGTGCTCCCAGAAGATCCACAGGCTGGCATCGATGGTCTATGCACACCTGCCCCATGGAGAGAGAACAGCAAGGATCACGGGCTCACGAAGCTTTCCTGGGACTGGCAGGCTGATGAGGCTCAGGCCCTCACCACTTTTACAGAGGAGGCTCAGGGAGCAAAACCTCCATCCGAGGTAAGAATCAGACTTCCTGCGAGGCCCAGACATTTTACACCAGTAGACAGTGCGACCCTGGCATTGTTTGCTGGGGTTCAGTCACCTTCGATCTGGTTTTGCCCACCCAGGTTACTCACCAGGCCAGGGCCACAGGCAGTGCCAGGCAGAGCCAGGAGGGGTTGGGCCACATCATTACCCAGGTCCAGATGCACCCAGCTGCAGTTCAGCTGTGTCCCATTGACTGCCAGGGTCTCCCAGCGCAAACCTTGGGCTAAGCCCAGCAGAGGCTGGGCTCTACCCCCCTGGCACTGCAGCTGCCCACACATGGCATCTCTGATGGCAGAAGAAAGGCAAACAGGGTCAGCGGAGGCAGGGCCCAGTCTCCTAACAACCCAGAAGAGGAGCCTGGCTTCCCCGCTTACCTAGATGTGCAAGGGATATAGCTGCCATTGGGGCTGCGTCCACAGTTCCCAAAGGCATTGCCCCGAGTGTTGGCTGTATGGAGGCAAAATGGGGCGGCAGGCTGGGCCTCGGGTCCCCACAGAGACCGGCACTGCTGCGTATAAGAGGCGCAGCGCCCGTGCATACACACAGCCTGTCCACCAGCACAGGGCTCACCGTCCCCCAGGCTGACATCAGCAGGGCACTGGGCACTATCTCCTGAGCAGAACTCGGGCAGGTCACAGTCACCTCTGGGAGGGCGGCACTGCCAGCCAGCTGGGCGCAGCTGCAAAGGGTGGGAAGGCAGCAGCATGGGGTACTGGGCATATTCAACTAGGAGCTCAGGGTCAGAATAAGCCTTTCTCCCCTGGACCCCTGCAGGGGAGCTCTGGGTGAAATCATTCTAGTCTGTGCCTACCTGGCAGTTTTGACAACAGGGTCCATCAGATGCACATTGTGCCCCTGGCCTCAGCTGGCAGGTGAAGGCATCACAGCAGGGATCAGTGCAGGCCTGTGGGCACAGGATGTGGAGCGAACCAAGCATCAGCGCAGGCCAAGCCCAGGACCCACCTTTACCTGCTCCTCCCCAGAAACAAACCCAGAAGGTGCTAGAAGCCCCACAATGAATGAGAACTAGAGCCTGCGAGTCCATGGCTGTCCCTGTGGACAGACAGGTCCCTCAGCGCAGCTTGCAGCTCAGGAGACCAGCTAACCAGGGTGATGGGGCAGAAGAGAGAGGGCAAGGCTTTGGTTGAAGGGCTTACATCCGGAAAGCCACAGTCACACTGCTCATGCGGATCCACAAACATATTTCCACACGAAGAGGACATAGCTGGTAGGTTGGACAGCCGTTCAAAGAGACAGCTGCCCATCCCGTCCAGGAGGGCTTTCTCCAGGGCCTGTCGGCTGCAGTTGCTGAAGTTCAGGCCTGGTAGGAAGCTAGGGGAAGGGGCAACAAAGCAAGTTAGGGTTAAGGAGTCTCCTGGCTTGCATATTCCCTTTACCAGTACCACCACCCCCGCCCCCCAATATCCTGCAGTCACTCACTCTGTGGAGGCCTCCATGATGCAGCTCTTGGATGGAGCTGGACCTGGACAGGGGCAGCTTCTTCCAGGCGAGTCATGATCCAGGCCTAGGCTGTGGCCCAGCTCATGGGCTATGGAAGAGGCAACCCCCACGATGCTTGCCGAGTGGTCCTGTCATTGAGAGTGGATACCCCAACACAATGCTCACTCCATCCTGACTACTCCTGGGACAAATTTCACACTGTCTCCCTCCTTAATGGTTTTTGTTTGTTTGTTTTTGGTATGTGTGTGCTGGTTCTGGGGCTTGAAGTCAGGGCCTGGGCACTGTCCCTGAGCTTTTTTTTTTTTTTTTGCCAGTTGTGGGCCTGAACTCTGGGTCTGGGCGCTGCCCCTCAGCTCTTCAGCTCAAGGTTAGTGCTCTACCACTTGAGCCACAGCACCACTCCCGGCTTTTTCTGCTTATGTGGTGCTGAGGAATTGAACCCAGGACCTCATGCATGCAAGGCAAGGACTCTACCACTGAGCCACCTTCCCAGCCCCTCCCTGAGCTTTTATTTTCAACCTCTTTAATTTTTGAAGTAAGAGGAGAATCTAGTCCTACATGATAAAAGTTCTGGGTTTTATGTCAGGTGCCAGTGGCTCATATTTGTAATCGTACCTACTCAGGAGGCTGAGATCTGAGGATCATGGTTTGAAGCAAGACCATGAGACTTTTATCTCCAATTAAACACCAAACAGCCAGTGGTGCAGCTGTGGCTCAATAGGTAGAACTAGCCTTGAGCCCAAAAGCTTAGGGACAGTGCCTAGACCCTGAGTTCAAGCCCCAGGACAGGCACAAAAGGAAAAAACAGAATTCTAGGTTCTAGCTCAGCTCTGTCACTTCCCTTATCACATAGTCCCTGGAGACCACCTGTGTGTGTGTGCTGGTACTGGGACTTGAACTCAGGGCCTGAGCACTGCCCCTGAGCTCTTTTTGCTTAAGGTTAGTGCTCTATCACTTGAACCACAGCTCTATTTCTGGCTTTTTTTGTGGCTAATTGGAGATAAGAGTCTCACAGACATTTCCTGCCCAGGCTGGCTTTGAACTGTCAACCTCAGCTCTCTGCTCCTGAGTTAGGATTATAGGTATGGGCCACCAGTGCTTAGCTTCACCGGTGTTCTTTGTGCCTCAGTAGCCCATCACCTACCCTGCAGAAATAGGGAGTCAGCTGTGCATACTGTGATGCACTGGCCACAGGTAAAGAGCTCCAGACAAGAAGAGTATTGAGGTTGGTCTAGCATGTAGGGAGTTTCAGTGAACTGCCCCGGGAGCCCAGAGGAGACCTGTGAGAAGCTCACCATGTTCACACCTCCTGAGAAGTCCGGAGAACAGATGGAGTTCTGGATGGCCATGCCCACCGTAGGCCCAGAGAAGAAAGTATCACTGTGGGAGGAAGAGGTTAAAGATCAGAGCCTAAAGCCATGGTAATCAGCACTTCAGAACCTAAGCTAGGGAGTGGAGCCTTGGGACCTTACGTCACCAGCTGGGCACTGTCGTGCGGTAATCGAGGCAGCAAGTTTGCCCTGCGCCAGTGGAGGAAGTTTTCTAGTGTGACAGCTGGGTTCTGGACTATCTCCACCAGGTCATGCTGGGTCCAGGCCTCCAGGCCTACTAGTAGCACCCTCACATTCAGAGGCCGGAAGAACTGGAAGAGAGATGGGGTTCAGGAGAGGGGTTGCTGAGGTCAGAGGGCTGTGTGACTACTTCTTAGTCCAACACTCACCGTGTCTAGGAGGAGGGCCACTTCTAGTGAGCGGTTCAGCAGGCGTTGGAAGTCGGGGTACCTCCTGACCTGTGGGCCAAGAGGTTACCTTGAAAGATCGCAGAGTGTGCAGGGGGCAGGAGAGGTCTAAAGCACCAGCAGGCTCACCTCGGAATGATCGGCCACAATCACCAGCTCCACAATCTTGCTCTCCGTTATCACATCCCGCTTCCGCTGTGGGTAAGGAAGAAGGGGAGAGTCAGGCAAACTTGTCTTGCAGGGCATGGACCAAGCTGCGTTCATGCCCATCCTGTGTGGTCAGATAGAGAAGGTGAAGAACCCATTGCACAGGGGGCTGGGAAGGTGGCTCAGTGGTAGAGCGCTTGCCTTGCATGCCTGAGGCCCTGGGTTCGATTTCTCAGCACCACATAAGCAAAAAGAATAAAGCCGGAAGTGGCACTGTGGCTCAAGTGGTAGAGTGCTACCCTTGAGCTGAAGAGCTGAAGGACAGCGCCCAGGACCAGAGTTCAGGCCCCACAACCGGACCCAAAAAAAAAAAAAAAAAAGAACCCATTGCACAGATGAGCCATGGAGAGGCTGGTTATTTGCCCAAAGTGGGCTAAAAAGTAGATTATAAAGCTTGGAGTAGAGCCCTCGTTTCCTAGCTGCAAACTCAGTACTTCTTAAAAATTAAAAAAAAAAAAAAGAAAAAAAAAAGATAAACTAGGCTCCAATCACTTAGGCTTGTAATCCTTACCATTTGGGAGCCTGAGAATGGGAGGATCATGGTTTGAGGCTAGCCTGGGTAGAAATATTCACAAGAACTCTTCTTGATCGAAAGATGCTATGTATGAGGACACCCTTGAACTACATGACAGGCTGAGATTAGAAGGACTGAGGTTCTTTTGGGGCAGAAAAGCCCTCAGGACTCCCATCTTAATGGAAAGATGTTGGACATGTTTGTGGATAAGAAGCCTAAAACAGGTGGATCATAGTCCAAGCACAAGCCTGGGCAGGAAGCAAGATTCTATCTCAAAAACAACTAGTTTAGGGGCTGGGAAAGTGGCTCAGTGGCAGAGCGCTTGCCTTGCATGCATGAGGCCCTGGGTTCAATTCCTCAGCACCATATAAACAAAAATAAAAAAGCCGGAAGTGGCGCTGTGGCTCAAGTGGTAGAGTGCTAGCCTTGAGCTGAAGAGCTGAGGGACAGCGCCCAGGCCCAGAGTTCAGGCCCCATGAACGGACCCCCCAAAAAACCCCCAAAACAAAAAACAACTAGTTTAAGCCAGGCACCAGTGGCTCATGCCTGTAATCCTAGCTACTCAAGAGGCTGAGATCTGAGGATCACAGTTCAAAGCCAGCCAAGCAGGAAAGGCTCTGAGACTCTTATTTCCAATAAACTACCAGAAAACTGGAAGTGGCATTGTGACTCAAGTAGTAGAGTGCTAACTTTGAGCTGAAATGCTGAGGGACAGTGCCCAGGCCCAGAGTTCAAGCCTCACAACTGACACAAACAAGCCAAAACAAACCAAAACAAAAAGTTTAGGCTGGGTATCAGTGGGAGGGGTGAACAACAGAAAGGATAAATAAGAGCAAATATTGGTCAAGGTACTTTATATGTTAGAAAATATAGCAGTAAAATCTGTTGAAATTGTCTTAATAAAGAGGAGAAGGGAGGTGGTACCCGTGGCTCATGCCTGTAATCCTAGCTACTCAGGAGGCTGAGATCTGAGGATTACAGTTCAAAGCCAACTGGGGCAGGAAAAATCTGTGAGACTCTTTTTTTGTTGTTGTTGTTGGTCGAGGGGCTTGAACTCTGGGCTTGGGCACTGTCCCTACACTCTTCAGCTCAAGGCGAGTGCGCTACCACTTGAGCCACAACACTACTTCCGGTTATTGAGTGGTTTATTAAGAGTCTCACAGACTTTCCTGCCTGGGCTGGCTTTGAACGGCGATCCTCAGATCTCAGCCTCCTGAGTAGCTAGGATTACAGGCGTGAGCCACAGGTGCCAGCTCCCTTCTCCTCTTTATTAAGACAATTACAGGCGCTGACCTGTAAGACTCTTATCTCCAATAAACCACTCAGAAAACCAGAAGTGGTGCTGTGGCTCAAGTGATAGAGCGCTCGCCTTGAGCTGAAGAGCTGAGGGACAGTGCCCAGGCCCAGAGTTAAAACCCCATGACCACCACCAACAACAACAACAAAAAACAAAAAAAGAGAAGGGAGAATGAGGGGTAAAGTTGATGGAATACATTGCCCACATGATGGAGCTGTCACAATGAAACCCCCTTATACAACTAATGTATGCCAATAAAATTCTTTAAAAAAATAACTGGTGCAAAAGAGGTATGGTTTCGAGGTAGAATGCCATAATAATAGTAAATATAATAATAATGGCAAAAATACCATACACCAGGCACAGTTCTAGGCACTTTACACACACACACACACACACACACACACACACACACACACACACACACACACACACACATCCAGTTAATCTTCACATCAACCTCGTAAGCAGTGTTGTTTTCCCCATTTTACAAATTTTCTAATTTGGGAGTTTTGATTGCTTTCTTGTTGGCAACTATGTTTCTTCTATGCCTAAATGGGAGTTTTCTGCAAATCGAAATAGTAAGACAGGCAAGGAGTTTGAGTAGAACCCTTGCTTCTGATGGTAGACATAAAACTTAGTGATATGACTTTGGGTAATGCTGAAATTTCTTCATTTTACTATCATTTTATATTTTTGGTGCTAGTACTGGGGCTTGAACTCAGGGCCTTGGCACTGTTAAATTTTTTTTCTGCCCAAAGCTGGCACTCTACCACTTGAGCCACACCTCCACTTCTGGCTTTTTGACGATTAATTGCAAATAAGAGTCTCATGGACTTTCTTATTCCAGCTGTCTTTGAACCAGGATCTCAGATCTCAGCCTCCTGAGTAGCTAGGATTACAGGCTTAAGCCACTGGTACCCAACTGTTTCCTCAATAAAAGATGTACAGTACCTGCCTGCTTGGCTTGGTGGGAAGAGTAAATGTGGCAGCACAACTGAAGCCCAGCCCCCCTGCCTTTCCTCCTCACCCGGTGAAGATGTCCCAGAGGGAGATCCGGTGAAGCCTGAGTGGGCATAGGGACATGTCGGCGCAGGGCACAGGAGTGGCCTGGCAGGAGGTTATCTTGGATACGAGAGATAATGGGAGAACCCTGAAGGTCCCCCGGCCCCAGATCCACGGCATAGCTTCTCTCTGGAGACAGGACCACCAGCCCCCTAAGAAGAGACAGAAAGTCAGAACATTTCAGCTTCATGCCTGAGCCCTGCTCCACTGTCATGGGACCCACCCACTGTACCTGAGCCCGGAGCAGGTGCAGATGGAGACCCAGGAGCCCGCATGGCCCTGCACTCTTCCCTGATAGCAGCAATTTTCCTATAGCAGAGAAACATTTGTTTCAGGGGGAGCAGCACTTGAACCCAGAGGAGTCTAGACCTGCAGCGTCCTTCCACTTCCTCCAGTTGCTTCTCCCTCCATTGCCCAGGCTAGAAAAAGGACACAGACAGGCCTGACTCACCAGAGTGTGCCCCTCACTGACAACCCGAGTACCATCAGGCTGGTACCACACCAGGGTTGGGCGGCCTGGGACCAAATCCCTATGGAGTGAAGAAAAAGGAAGGTCAGCACCTGAGCAAAATCACAGGGTAATGGATGATCGTCTGGGAGCCAAGCAAAGCTCCTAACTTGACCACTTCCCCTGAGGCAGCAAGGGTTGGCCCACTTACTCTCTGCCAAGCTATCTGGGTTCCAATTGAGGTTTTGACACAGGATGGCTGTGTGGCCTGGGGCAAATTATTTAGCCTCTCTGTGCGATAGCTTCTTCATATGTTAAATGAGGACAATGATATATAATTGTCTCTATCTTACAGAATTGTTAAGAAGAACCTACATGAGTATAGGCTTAGTGCCTGGCATATAGTAAATACTATGTAAATGTGGGCATATGCTTTTTATTATTTCTGCCATCTTTCTTTTTTCTTTTGCCAATCCTGGGGCTTGAACTCAGAGTTTGGGCACTGTCCTTGAGCTTCTTTTGTTCAAAGCTAGTGTTCTACCATTTGAGACACAGTGCTTTTTCTGTTTATCTGGTACTGGGGAATTGAACACAGGGCTTCATGCATGTTAGGCAAGCATATTCCCAGCCCCTGCCATCTTACCTATTTGGTAGCAGCTCTATGATATGATTCTCACCATCCAGCTCCAATTGAATTCTCAGGGCTTCAGGTGAACTGGTCTGTGGGTATCAGAAGGATGTCACTCCCCTTAGCCCTGTCCACAATTCCTATTCTCCCTAACCAGCAGGCCCTCAGGAGAGCACCAACAATTAGGTCATACACTAGTGGGGGATCCCTAGGGAGTGGCCAGGAAGCCCTGCCTGGACTGGGGCATTGTTCTGGGGGGTTGTGTGGGGAGGTCAAGGAAGGTATCTGAGCCGCCCCTTCTCAGCTTCCTGTCCAGAGAGGAAGCATCATGGAGGACCCAGCACAGGGCCCCAACCCTTCCTCTGACTCAGCTTTAGTATGGGGGGGAGTTGGTGAGGCACTGCCTGACACCAACCCTGTGAGATGAAAAGAGCAAGTCTAGTCAGAATTCACCCAGTGGAGATGGATGGCTGAGGAGTGCATGCAGAGAGCAGAGGCGCTAAGTAAAGCCAGGTGCTAGCGTGTGGGGAGAGGAAGCTCCACCTGGATTGGACCTGCCACAAAAACTCCATCCACACACAGACTCTGCAGCTGAGCTCTGGGTTTGACACACTTGAGAACTAAGGGTGAGAGTGGTGGTATTTATTAGCTGAGAGATGGGGGCGGGGGGGGGGGGTGTAGACTCACCTGAAGCACCTCTGCTAGGGGAACTGGAGGGTTGTCTTGAAGGACTTGGTGCTCTAAGGACCCACTCAGGACCTTTTCTGGTCTGGTCTGCTGCTCCTCAGTGCCACCTGCAGAGCCCCAGAGAACCCCAAGAGAAGGCCAGGAGATCTACAGTGGAACTGGAGCCACTGGTGCCCTCAGACGTGATGGGCTTCTGTGTATTGCATGCTGAAACTCAAGGGGGAAACTGGAGGGAGAGGCTGCTTTCCACCACCAACCCATCCCTACAGCCCAGAGGGAGTCCAGCTTGCTCAGCCTGCAACTGTTCCTTGGATCCTTCTGGCCGATCTCAGGTTTTCACAGGGACCCCCCCCCTGCTCCCCACACCTTTCCAATTATCCCCCCCACCTCACAACACACACACACACACACACACATACACCCCAGGAACACCCTCTCTCAACACTGGGCGAAGCCTTGTGGCTGAGTGCCCATTCACCCTCCCCTTCCTTCACTTCGGAGAGGCAGGCAACACCCATTTCTGGGTGAGCAGTGCAAACACCCCCACCTCTCTAAATAGCCTTGATGCCCAGTCGGGCACACCCGCTCCACACAGCCTCCGCTTCCTCCCCGAGCGCTGCCCCCCCCATGGCTCTCTCCGGACACTCCACCCCCGCCTGCCCTCTCGGCCCCCCGGCCCAAGACAGCAGCGGGAAGTGAAAGTTCCAAGGAGGAGTTGGTGTCCCGGCCTCTTTCCTGGCGAGGCTCCCTTCTCCCGGCTCCTCCCGCCCCGCCACGCTGCGGGTGGCCACCGCACCGGGGGAGCGGGGCTGGGCCTGGGAGGAAAGAATCCTCCTCCTTCCATCTCATGAACCCTGCCCATTCGGGACCCTGGCACCCTGTGGAACGGCCAGCTGGGCTCCAGAGGGGAGCCGACTCTCTTTCCACCACTTTTAAAGGGGCACCGGGCAAGGCCCCTCGATGCCCGGCACCTGAACTGAAAGTTTCTGCGGGACAACGCAGAGGGCGACCGGACGGCGGGCACCCGTATCCATCCCTTCTGCCCTCGTTGGCACTCCATCGCCGAGTCGCCAGGCCCAGGTGCAGCAGACCAGGCAGGCCGTGCTCTGGGTGGGCTCTCCGGCCCGCCCGGGTACCCCCATGCCGCCTCGCTTTCCCGCACCTTTCCCTAGGGTACCCCTCCCTCCACTCCTTCCAGGCCCGGAACTCACCTGTGTTTGGGAGCGGCGGAGAGGGCCGCGGGCTGCCCGCGCCCAGGAGCCCCAGGGCCCAGAGCAGCGCCAGCGGCATGGCAGCAGCGCCCCGGGCCGGGCGAGGGCAGCAGGTGCGCGACCACGGGCAGTAGCCGAGGCGCGGGGTCGGCTCCACGCTCACCGCGCCGCTGCGCAGCACCAGGCCCCGCCTCGCCCCGCCCACCGGCCTGGAGTTAAGCCCCGCCCCCACAGAGGCCCCGCCCCCGCCGGCCCGCCTCCGCCGCCGCGCGGGGTCCTAAAGGAGCTGCCGGGGGGGGGGGGGGGGGCCCCCAGCACCGGCTCCGCCCCCGCTTCCCGGCCTAAGCCACTTTCCCGAAACACTGCGGCAAACCCTGTCGGACTGGCTTGGTTGTCACGCCTTCCCTTCCCTCTACCCAGCTTTGCTCAGATCCCAGGCTGGGACCTGGGTGGCTGGGATCCACTGCCTGCTCAGACGGCGCCCGGGTCAACCCGTCCCCTCGCCAAGCGCAGACAGCGGGAACGTGCCAGGCGTTTTATTAACCGGAAAGGTGGGCGGGAAAGCGAGCCGCAAGCCTTCACTCCGCGTAGTTAGCATCATCGTTGCTGTCATTGAAGGCGGAGGAGGAAAGCTCCTCACGGGGCGTGCAGACCGGGCACCGCTGCCGCATGTCATCCCAGCAGGACAGGCAGTACACGGTCTCGCAGTCCGGCGACGGGCACACGTAGGACTCAGATGTCTCGGGTTCCTGGCACACCACGCAGCGGCGGCACAGCCAGCGGCGCAGGAGTGGGCAGCGGCGGTGCAGGGCGTCTACCAGGTGGTGGCGCTGTGGAGAAGTGGGAGGAGGGCGGTGAAGAGTGGAGGGATTTAGTACCCGATGGGAAACCAGAGGGAAAAGGGGGATTTTTGTCTGGGGCACTTGGGCAGCCCTTATTGTCTGAAGTCACCGAGGTCTGACACTGCCTACTTGTTGGAGAAGGCTGGGTTGAGCACAGGAGAGTCCTAGAGCGCGAGGGTACTTTGGAAAGAGGCCCTAGAGAGCCTCCCTCCCCAACTCTGTGATGGAATGGCAGGAGGCTGGGAAATGCAGTAGCAGTAGCTATCATTGCACCTTTAAATCATCTTATTTGGTCCACATGTCAAGGCCTACAGATGACTAGGGAAAATAGAAGGACTGGTCATCCCCACTTTACAGATGAGAAATGTGTAGTTCGGAGAGATGGTGTGACTTTCTAATCTTAGGTCAAACAAGACCAGATCTGAGGGCTGATTCCAAACTACAAACCTTGTTATCAATAGCCCCGCCCCCAACCCCACCCTCCCTCCATTGCCAGGAATCCTTCACAAGCCACCAAATCAGATCATTCTTTGCTCCAGAAATTCCCAGGGCCCAGCTGCCTGCCAGACAAAAGGACGCTTGGGCTTGGCCTTCAGAGCCTTCTGTAATCTGTCCCTTTCTAGCCTCTGCTCCACCTCTCTAATACTGACTCTTTTGTACTTATTTCTCCTTTGCCAGCGTTGGGTACTTGGCATTCCCTTTGGACTCTTGAATCTTTATACATTGTTTCCTTGGCCTAGAATACATGTTCCTCCCACTTCAATCTGCCCATTAAGTCCCATTTACTTCAGGACTGGTCAAGGAATCTCAGTATGTTCTTTTTTTTTATTAGACATTTTTTTTCTGTCTCATGTGTCATAGAGGCTGGGAAGACCTAGGCACTAGAGAAAAAAGTCAAGCAAAGTCAGTCTCACTTTTATGAACTTTGTTAGGGCCAATTAAATAAGAATAGCTGAGCAGGGCACAGGCGGTTCACACCTATAACTCTAGCATCTCAGTAGGCTGAGATCTGAGGATTACTGTTCAAAGCCAGCCCAGGCAGGAAAGTCTGTGAGACTCTTATCTTCAATTAACCACCAGAAAACTGGAAGTGGTGCTGTGGCTCTAAGTGGTAGACTGCCAGCCTTGAGCAAAAGAGCTCCAGTTTAGCACCTAGGCTCCAAGTTCAGGACCCACAACTCACCAAAAAAAAAAAAAAAAAAAAAAGCTCTTATTCATTGTTCTGTTTATAATGTTGGGTCTTTTACTAAGAGATTGTAGATATGTTATCTCAAATTTAAAAGAAAAAAAATATGAGCTGGGTATAGCTAGTATCAGAGCTTACACTTCGTGTGAGGCTTTGGGGTTCCATCCCTAGCTCTGTGTGAACACACACACACATAGCCATATTCAGAAGATATTATTATCATTATTTCTCTGTCTCTAGGTCTCTTTTGGCAGTACTCACTCAGTTTGAACACAGGACCTACAATTTACTAGATGGACATTCTACCACTTAAGTCACTTTTATTTTATTTTTTTTACTTTAGTTATTTTTCAGGTAGGATGTTGTGTTTTCTAGTAAGGTCTTGGTCTTTGTTGTGGCCAGCCTCAGACCAAGATCCTACCTAAGTCCCCTCATACAGCTGGATCACACACAGGCTCACACCACTATACCTGGCTTATTGGTTGAGATGAGATCTTACTAATGGTTAGCCTGGCTGACCTCAAACTGTAAGTTTGCCAATCTCCACCACCAGAGTAGCTGATATTACAGGGATGAGCCATTGTTTCCAGTTTTTTGTTTTGTTTTGTTTTGTTTTTGGTCCGGTCGTGGGGTCTGAACTCTGGGCCGGGGCACTGTCCCTCAGCTCTTCAGCTCAAGTCTAGTGCTCTACCACTTGAGCCACAGCACCACTTCCGGCCTCAAGCATGCAAGGCAAGTGCTCTACCACTGAGCCACCTTCCCAGCCCTGTTTCCAGTTTTTAACCATCTCTTTTTCAGGTAAAAGAACTGATAACGCTGGGTATACATGGCTTGCCCCTGTAATCCTAGCTACTCAGGAGGCTGAGATCTGAGGATCACAGTTCAAATCTAGCTTGGGCAGGAAAGTCTGTGAGACTCCTGCCTTCACTAACCCAAATGGCGCTGTGGCTCAATTTGTGTTTATTTTTGTGCCTTGAGCACAAAAGCTCAAGGACAATGTTCAGGCCCTGAGTTCAAGCCCCAGGACTCTCACCACAAAAAAAAAAAAAAAAAAAAAAAAAAAACCAGAAACAAAAATAACACAAACCTGATGCTTGGAGAGACACTTGCCCAAGGGACACAAAATGACAATAAGCTTTATTCTTTTTTTTTTTTTTTTTTGGTCCGGTCGTGGGGCCTGAACTCTGGGCCTGGGCACTGTCCCTCAGCTCTTCAGCTCAAGGCCAGCACTCTACCACTGAGCCACAGCGCCACTTCCGGCTTTTTTCTTTTTGCTTATGTGGTGCTGGGGAATCAAACCCAGGGCCTCAGGCATGCAAGGCAAGCGCTCTACCACTGAGCCACCTTCCCAGCCCATAAGCTTTATTCTTATGCTAGAATAAAATTCACTTCATCTTTACAATCTGGAATAGTTAACAATATTTTACAAAAGAGAAAAACCAAACCAAGGTCACATAGTTGTAGTAATGAGGGAAGGAATTACTTGAGGGAGTATGTGGATTGAAACCTGGTTCTCTGGACTCCTTGATGTTTTCATAATGCACATGCCTTAGGCCTCCTGACTCATAGCCTACCTGCTTCCTTCTCTCCTCTAAACTTCATTGAATTGGTCTGCAGCACCTTCATCAGAACCTGTGGCTTTTCTTTGGGTTCCCTCATCCCTCTTGCTTTCCTTCAACCAGGTCTAGTTTCCCTTTTCTGCGGGTTTCCTGTCTACTGAGTCTTAGGCTGGGTTGAATCCTGAGGTTCATAGAGAACCACATTCCTGACCTCCAGCATCCTGTCAGACTCACCCTGCTCCAGTAGGATGAGCACACTGGGAGGTGCTGGGCAGACTGATGGAAGGTGCCCACCCCCACTGTCCTCAGATCCAGTTGAAAGCTGGCAGGCACATGAGGCCTGGACTTACTGGAGCTTTTTGCTGGTGTGCCCGCCTCAGGATGGCAGCCCTCCTTAGTTGTGTGAACGCGGCTCTCTTCTTCAAGAGCTCATTGTAAAAGAACAAGACCCGCTTCTTTTCTCTCTATAATGGAAGGAAGGTTTCAGTGATGGTGGCTGAGTGAAGGGAGCTGAGTGTGTATGTGTGTGTGTTTGTGTATGTGTGTAGGGGTGAAGCGGTCTGGGATGACACACCTTGGGGAAATAGAAGGCTGCAATGACCCTCCGGAGCCGGTAGCCATAAGCCTGGGCTAGGCAGAGACAGGCTAGCAGGCCGGTCGGTTGTATAGCCCTCCAGTAGGCCTTGGTATCCATGCACACGGGCTGGGGCAGGCAGGCTGGGGAAAGGGAAAAACAGTCAGTGGTCTGGTCAAGGCAAGATGAGGGACAGGACAGCCTTGAACTGACCTCCCCACAGGAGTTGGAGGTAGGGCCTAGGAGGCCATAGGAGACAATGGAAGTTCCATTCCCTTCTTCTTGCCTGCTCTTTACCCTGTGGGGCAAGGCTGCCCTGCCAGCACTATAACCACTGGGCCCAGCATGCAGTATGGACACATCTGGAACTTTTCCATCATAAAGAAAGTTTTAGCCAGGTGCTGGTGGCTCATGCTTGTAATCCTAGCTACTCAGGATACTGAGATCTGAGGATCAAGGTTTGAAGCCAGCCCAGGCAGGAAAGTCTGAGACACTCTTTATCTCCAATTAACCATTTGAAAACCAGAAGTATAGAGCTATGGCTCAAAGTGGTAGAGCATTAGTCTTGAGCAAAAAAGATTCAGAGACAGTGCTCAGGTCTTAGTTCAAGCCCTACAACCATCACCACCACCACCAACAACAACAAAAGAAAAAAGAAAGAAAGAAATAAAGAAAGAAAGAAAGAAAGAAAGAAAGAAAGAAAGAAAGAAAGAAAGGAAGGAAGGAAGGAAGGAAGAAAGAAAGGAAGGAAGGAAGAAAGAAGGGGCTGGGAAGGTGGCTCAGTGGTAGAGTGCTTGCCTTACATACATGAGGCCCTGGGTTCAATTCCTCAGCACCACATAAGCAGAAAAAGTTGGAAGTGGTGCTGTGGCTCAAGTGGTAGAGTGCTAGCCTTGAGCTGAAGAGCTCAGGGACAGCACGCAGGCCCAGAGGTTCAAGCCCCATGACCAACTTTAAAAAAAAAAAGAAAGAAAGAAAAGAAAAGAGAAAAAGTTCTACTGGATACCATTGCTTAGATTGCTGGGCTTCTCTGCTCACACCCACCATGTTCCCTACTCTGATTTCTCGGTCTCAGTCCCCATCTCCTCACTCTCAAGAGCCAGTCCCCCAACTTCCAGAATTGTGTGTGTGTGTGTGTGTGTGTGTGTGTGTGTGTGTGTGTGTGTATACTTGTACTGGGGCTTGAACTCAGAGCTTCAAGCTTTCCTTGGCATTTTCATTCAAAGCTGGCATTCTACCACTTGAACCACACCTCCACTCTGCTTTTTTCTTTGTTGTTCTTTGTTTTTGATTTTGGTGGTTAATTGGAGATAAAAGTCTCTTGGACTTCTCTGCCTACATGGCTTTGACTGTCAATGCTCAGCCTCATGAGTAGCTATGATTATAGATGGGGGCCATCCACACCAGGCTACTCCCTAACTCTTTACCTTGGAACATTTTGACCTGGCCTTCCCAGCCCCAGTTCCATAAACCCAATCTCCAGTATCACTCACGCATGTTGTTTGTTTCCACCCGGACGTCTGAGGAGGTATTCAGGGCTCCGATGGTTTTCCGAAGAAGCTGGGCAAGCATAGAGTTTCCCTCAACCTTCACCTCCAGTTTATGATTGCCTAAGATCAGGATAGGAAGTTGGGGGTAAGGGATCAGAGAAAAGTTAGAATTAAGAGCTGGGGAAGGAAGGGGGCTGGAGGTAAGGAGGGGGGGTCATAGAAATACTTCACCCAGGTCTGGGAAGGTGGTTCAGTGGTAGAGTGCTTGCCTAGCATGCATGTAGCCTGGGCTTAATTCCTCAGTACCACATAAACAGAAAGAGCTGGAAGTGGTGCTGTGGCTCAAGTGGTAGAGTGCTAGCCTTGAGCAAAAGTAGCTCAGGGACAGTGCCCAGGCACTGAGTTCAAGTGCCAGGACTGGCAAAAAGAAAAGAAATACTTGACCTATTTTTCTGGGTGAATGGATAATCGAGACTCCCCAATAATAGCTTCTGGGTTCCAGGGCTGAGATTTGACCTTGGGGAGGACAGGGAGGAGGTCATAGGAGAAGGCTAAATGGGGGGTTTCAGGACACTGGGACACGGCTCACTGTAGAAGGAGTACTGCAGGTAGGAATGCTGGCGGATGGTGTCAAAGACCGTGTAGAGAGCCCTGTCCAGCGCACACAGCAGCAGCAGCAGCAGTAGGATGGGCAGGGTCTCCAGGAGCTCCCTCACCTGCCAGAAGCATGGGCTAGGGTGGCTGTCTTTTGGCTGGTTGCCTTTGCCCTCCACTCTCAAGTCTGTTGTTTCATCAAGAGGCCTGATCCCCACACCAGCCTCACCAAGTTTTTCATTTCCGAGGCCTGGATGGTGGGCTTGCAGGGAAAGATGACAGTCAGCTTCTCCGCCTTGCGCAGTGGCAGCAGAGTCCGTTTTCCCTGGAAATAAACATCCCCTGGTTAAGAACCTCAGCCAGGTGCCCATGACTCATGCCTGTAATCCTAGTTACTCAGGAAGCTGAGATCTGAGGATCATGGTTCAAAGCCAGCTCAGGCAGGAAAGTCCATTCAGCAGCAAAAATCATAAGGTGGAGCTGTGGCCCAAATGGTAGAACATCAGCCTTGAGCAAAAGAGCTAAGGGACCAGTGCCCAGGCCCTGAATTCAAGCTGAGTATTGTCACACGTGCACGCACGCACACACACACACACACACACACACACACACACACACACACACACACACACGAACCCCAGAACCCTCTGTGTACCCTTTTCCCCTCTGGTCTACTGGAGTGTCAAGCCCACAGACAACACAGTCAGTGAGGCATCCTTGTACAGGGCAGAGCCCACTTACCAGCTTCTTCCTGCGTTCATCAATCTGATAGAAGTAGGTGCTGATATAGATGTTGTCAAAGCGGATGTCCTGGTTATAGCTGTCTATGTAAGAGAAGGACCTGTGGACAGTTAGATGGCCATGTCTCAGTCTCCTGATACAGGATCTCCTCACCCATCCCCAACTGCAGGCTTCCTTGAGGCACATTCATTCAGGTGGCCAACAGGTATTTACTGAGCCTTCTCAGCCTGAAGCTGGGGTATATGGTGGTGATGACAGAGGAAGCAGGCTATACCCCTTCCTTCCAATTGTATAGCAGTGGCCTTCCAGCTACGTGACTGCTGAGACCCAACAGAGATGAGGGGGCTCAGAGAAGGGTGTGGCCAGTCTTGGGGAAAGTGGGTGAGATGTGCTATATGTTGCCTATGTGCATGTATTATGCAGAGCAAATGTGGAGCAGAGGCCCAGAGGTAGATCCTCGAGTGTTTCAGGAACCGTCTAGTTCCCTTCGACACCCACAGCCTCCTCTCAATCTCTGGCTTCTTTTGCCTTTGACACACCTCTTCAGAGGTTGCCTCAAGCAAAACTCATCGCACTTCACCATCTCCCTTCACAGTGAGGCTGTGTGTGTCTATCTAGCCTCCATTTCTCTCCCCAAATCTCATGTTTGTTGCCTAAAGGGAAAAAAAACCAGTTAATTGTTTGAAATGTGTTGAAAACTGTAAAAAGCATATGAAATAAACTCGGTAAAGTGTGAAACAGAAGTTCTAAAGCCATCACTTCTGGGTCCCTGTTTAAAAAAGAAATCCACATTTTTGCCTGTGAGATAGAAATAACTAAATTCAGGGTTGGAGATTCAACTCAGTGGAAGAATGCTTGCCTGGCAAGTGCGAGGTCCTGAGTTTGGTCCTCATCTCCCAAGGGTAACCCCCCCTTCGCCTCCCCCAAAAAAGAAAAAGAACTACAAATATAAAGATAGGCTGGGAGCGCCCCCTTGTGGAGAGACCTCTCATGGGGTTAGGGTTATGTGGACTTCCTGTTCTGGAGCCTGCCCTCCCACCTCTCCTTTCCCCTTAGTGAGTGATCTCATCCAGGTTGAAAGTCTGGAAGTGACGTTTTACTCTGTGCCTGCTTCCTTCCCTCCCCAACCTGGCTCTGAAACCTGCTGCTCCTCCCTCCGTCTCAGGTCATCTTCCTGCTCTGCCCCCATCCCAACCAGGCTTCTTAACCTATGACCTGGCCTCACATCCCTCCTTTCAGCTTGCCCACCTCTTCTCATAGCCATTCTCAGTTTAGGGCTTTATTAGACGATTCTTCAGACTCCTTTGATCATGCCCTTTTGTCTCAGTCATCCAGCCCAGCTGCTGCCCCTGAACACTGACAGATACAAGACCTTTCCTCAAGATACTACCTTCCTTTCCTCAACCAGGGTTCTCCACTTGAAGTCTTTTGGAGCCCAGTTATGGCAGAGCTACCTACTCATCTCCCATGCCTTGTTTGGATCCTCAGCCTTTTTTTTTTTTTTTTGTCATGGAGCTTGAACTCTGGGCCTGGGCGCAGTCCCTGCGCTCTTCAGCTCAAGGTGAGCACTCTACCATTTGAGCTACAGCACCACTTGCAGTTGTCTGGTGGTTAATTGGAGATAAGAGTCTCAGGGACTTTCCTGCTGGGCTGGCTTTGAACCATGATCCTCAGCTCTCAGCCTCCTGAGTAGCTAGGATGACAGGCGTGAGCCACTGGTGCCTGGCCCCAGCGCATTGTATGGCCTTTGAATCATCTCTTTCTTTTAATTGTCTCTCACCACAACAACTAGACCAACAGCATCTTGAGGGCAGGAAGATGGCTCATCCATCTTTGTCGTCTCATGAGGCCCTGGGTACACCTATAACCACTAACTTTCAGTCACCCTAGCCCTATGGACAGAGGCATACAGCAAGGGCCTCTATAGGTACCCCTGCTCAGCCCCTGCCTATCTTAGACTTTTTTTTTTGGTCAGTCATGGGGCCTGAACTTTGGGCCTGGGCGCTGTCCCTTAGTTCTTAAGCTCAAGGGAAGTGTTCTACCACTTGAACCACAGCACCACTTCCGGCTTTTTCTGCTTATGTGGTGCTGAGGAATGGAACCAAGGGCCTCATGCATGCAAGGCAAGCACTTTACCACTGAGCCACCTTCCCAGTCCCCCATCTCAGACATCTGAGGTGGAGATGGGAAACACAGGGTCCAAAATGAGAGTGGGCGAGGCCCAGGGCAGAGAGCAGAAAGAGGCCCAGGACAGCTCAGCTGGACATCAGGCTGGGTGGGGTTGAGGACTTTGTTCTAAATGAACAGAACGTTGCTGCCAACGCAGCAGGTGAGGGAGAATGAAAGCAAAATTGGACCATAAAAATGGCACAGAGTCAGAGCCAAGAGGAATATGAAGGGCAAGAAAAAAAAAAAGTCAAAGCTAAAGGTAAAAAAAAAAAAAGTCAGTGTTAGGAATAAAGGCTGAAAGGAGGTAGATGAATGAAGACACTTGCCCTTTTAAGATGGTGGGAGCATGGATCACATTTCTTCTTTGAAAATGTTCACCTGCTCTTTAATTTCGTGTAAACAGCCAGTCCAGCTTGATATAAAGGCAAAGACTGGACAGATTCAGAGCTGGGGTTGGGTTGGGTATTTCCATCCTTAAAGCCTCTCTTTAGGTCAGGGGTCCCATCCTGGGCAGCAGAAGGGACAGTGGGTGGGGGTGGGGTCCCATCACTCACCCATGGAGGACTATGAGGAAGGTACAGGACAGCAGCACTTGTATCAATGCGAGTGCCCACTCCAGATGGGCCTCCTGCCGTTCCACGTAGTCTCGCACCTCAGTGCTCACGTGCTCCCAGCTTATATTGAGGCCTACCAACCCAGTTTGCTTCTCTTCCTGGGGAGGGCACATGGGTAGACTCAGTCTGCTGCCATTGGCCAGACCCAGCAGCAGCCTTTTTTGTGTGATACTTGGAGCCCCATTCATACCCCAGGAGCCTCCCAGGACCTCAGGAATGATCACTTCACCTGCTTGTCACCTTCTGTGACAGTTCCCGGCACCATCTCATTCTTGGCTGGCCATTCTATCCCTAAGCCAGGTGTGTGCATATCACAGGCTAGGTACAATCTCTCTCCATACATTGTCCTGACATGAATACCATTCTCCGGCTGTCTCCCTCCCTCAGGTTACTTCTTCCTGAGCCTCTTATTTGTTCTTCCTCCTGCTTCATTCCCTAACGCCTCCTCCCATTCCCTATCAACCCGCCACTCACCCACTCATACTCCTGACTCCTACCTTTATGTCAATATTAGCTGAAAATTCCCCATTTAGACCATGGATAGACTGGTTGAGGGTGTCGTAGGTCTGCCCAAAGTTGCCTTCCACAGGGATGCGATTGCGGCACCAAACTTCCATCACTAGTGAAGAGTAGGGCTAGGTTAGGATCAGGACCTCTCCTTTCTGGTCCACAAGCCTGGACCTGGCTGGCTTGCCTGCTGTCCTGTGAGCCTCTTCACCGTGTGTGTGTGTGTGTGTGTGTGTGTGTGTGTGTGTGTGTGTGTGTGTGTGTGTGTGTGTGTGTGTGTGTGTGTGTGTGTTGGTTCTGGGGCTTGAACTCAGGATCTAGGCATTGTTCCTGAGCTTTTAAACTCAAAGCTAGTGCTCTACTGCTTGAGTCACAGTTCTACTTCTGGATTTTTGCTTGTTAATTGGAGATAAGAGTCTCCCAGATTTTCCTGCTCCAGCTGGCTTTGAACCATGATACTTAGATCTCAGCCTCCTGAGATCTGAGCCTGGCCTTCCACCATGCTTTTTGTTTCTCTGTCTATGACTTTCTACCTCTCTTTTTTTCCTCTCCATTGTCCTTAGATTCCTCTCCCCAGAAACAAGGCTCTGATTCCTCACCCTCATTGTTTTCACCTGTCCCGAACAGCAGCAAATAGCAAAAATGATAGCCAGTATTTATAGAGCAGCTCTTCTGAGTGCTGCTCTGGAATCTGCTTCATATGCAGTGTCCCCTTGAAGCCTCAAAATCCCTAGAGGGGCCACTAAGCTCCCATGGCCCTCTCTTACAATCCTAGCTACTTAGAAGACTGACATCTGAGGATCCTGGTTCAATCCAGCCCAGGCAGGAAAGTCTATGAGACTTTTATCCCAAATTAGCTACCACAAAGCTAGTAGAGCATCAAGTGGTAGAGCATCAGTCTTGAGTGAAAAAGGCTAAGAGATAGCACCTAGGCCCTGAGTTCAAGCCCCAGGATTGGCACAGAAGGGAAAAACATCCTAAAGAGCTGATGATGATTATTATGCCCATCATCTTTCCAATGAAGAGATGAAGCCCAGAGTTAAGCTATAACTTATTAGGGGACAAGGTGGTTGGTAGGGTGAGTGGGCTCAGAGGATGCCCAGAGAATCTATACTTTCCCCCACTTGACTGCTTTCCTGCCTCCCAAATATGTGGTCCCCAAAGACTCAGCCCTGGTACTCCCTGGCCTCCTTCCACAGTGCGGACCCTTGGCAATGCTACAGAAGAACTTGAACTTCATTGGCAGGCAGACCAGGTGGTTGAGGATTGGGACCCAGATGTGTTTCATGCATTCGTTATGTTTTTGGTCAAACCAGCGGCGACAACTATGTATGCCTTGATTCACTATATCTAGGGAAAGAAGCAAGGAGTGTCTTAGGAGCACATGCCTGTACTTCGAGCCCAGCCCCGCTCTACCCCCCTAGGCAGGACCCCTCACAGGAGCAACGCATCTTTGTCTTCATCTCGTACATCTTCTGTGTTGACAAGGGTACTCTGATTTTGGGGGCCCCACGGACCCCTTTGCCTTGCATCACTTTGTCTAAGTCCATGCCGTCTTTCAGTGAGTAGCCAGCCTCACTTTTCACTTGGGCATCCAGGTCTTCAAAGGAGGCAGAGATGTTCTGAGTCTGTCTTTTCAGCGATTCTTTGCTACTCTGGAGTTGGAGTAAGGGAGGGAAAAAAGGAGGAATAGAGTGTCTGCTGCACCCCCAATATATATAGTGCTGAGTGCTGGTAGTGGGGCTTGAACTTGGCCTTGTTCTCTCAGTCTATTTTGCTCAAGGCAAACCATGGCACTGTATCACGCACAGCTCCACTTTTTTTTTCTTTTTTCTGGTTAATTGGAAATAAGAGTCTCACAGACTTTCTGCCTGGACTGGCTTAGAACTTTGACCTTAGATCTCAGCCTCCTTAGTAGCTAAGATTACAGGCGTGAGCTACCAGTGCTGGCTCTCCTCAACCTATCTCTAGCCATGCCAAGCTCTGAACTCTTACCCCAAGCTGACAGAGAGCCAAGCCTGAGGCACAGCCTCTCCCTTCAGATTCCCCTCTGTTCAGAGTACTGGGAGGCCTTACCTCTCCCCAGCTGTGCCTCTTATCTCCATGGCCTCAGCTTCTCCTCAGGCCTTCCCTCCCAGATCCTTAAGGGTCAGTGGTTCTCAGGTCTTTGGAACTAATTTCTCAGATCATTATGCCCTCTGAATGTCTCTGACTTCTAAACCCCTCAGAGTCCATCTCCAAATTTCTATTTCTCCCTATTTCTCTATTAGTCCCAACTCCCCAGTCTCCAGTCCTCTGATAAACAATTCCAACTCCTTCAAAGGCCAATGTCCCCAATTTCCTAATATTCTAGTTCAGTGCCCCACACATTCTGGTATTTGGAAATGGGGGGGGGCATGTATGTCCCAATGAATGGAGGTACTCTGCAGGCATTTAATGCCCCAGGATTAGGGTATATTCTGCAATATTTGGAGACAGCTCTACCCCTATCCCGTCCCCCGCCAAAAACAAATCCAGGAGTATCCCCATTGGGAAGTTGTAAATCCAGGGTCGCAGCTCCCTGTTCAAATTAACTCAGCCCTGGAGGGGACCATAGGCCCTGCTTGCACGGGTACTGACCAGCAGATCCTTGAACACTGCCCGCAAGGGGGCTGTGGAGACGCGCCAGGCCTCACGGGTGTTGTTGATCTGCAGCTCCACAGTGCAGCCCAGTGATGCTATCACTTCGTTGAGGTTGTGCCGAAGATTGGCTGCTGGCCCTGCAGGAAGAGGCCCAGTGTGTTACCTTCCTGTAGGGTCAGGGACTTCTCAAACTTACCCCCTCGCTTCTCCTTTGCCTGCAGACCACCTTTCAGAGCTACCCTGTGATGGAACTGAGTAAGCCTGTTAAGGGATCTTCTCATTCAACCTTTGACTTTTCTCCTGTTTAAACCAAGCAGGCCCAAAGAGCACGAATAGTTCATAGGAAGGTTGAGAAGCTCAGGATGAGATTCAGGCTGAGCCCCCATTTGATGATTCCTCTACCCCCACCCAGGGTCACTACTTCCGGTCACCAACTGGCACTCAGGGACACACACTTACCTGCATAGATGGCAGCCAAAGCGTATCCCATGACAAACAACCTGCCCTCTCTGCCCAGCATCTTGGGGATCAAGAGGATACTGGCACAGCGAATGTGAGGGGACGTCCCCCAACCTATGGCCCCCAAACCTGCCAACAGACCCCACAACATGGGGAAGCAAAGTGAAAAAGCTGCTCCTCGTGTTCACCAGAGCCCCCTGCCCAGCCCCGTTAGAATCCACCACCCTCCTCCCCCCATTCCCCATTGACACTGACTTAGATAGGACACTCATTCATTCATTCACTCACTCACACATTCATTCAACAGCCATTCAAGGTGCAGCTCTGTGCCAGTTTCTGGAAGGGCACAGAGAGATAGCTTGACGTGTGTGCACACGAGTGGGCATGTCATATGTCAGGGAAGGAAGCCAGCATTTCTCATAGCCATGCTAGATTCATGCTCACTCTAGATACGGAGTGAGAGGAGTGGGCGAAAGAAAAAAAAAATTCTGGAAACAGGTACTGGAGCCTGTTTTAGAGTAGCCAGAAGAGGGGTGAGAGTCCACCTTGACATTTCCAGGGCTGACACCTACACCACTTACAGCCTGGCCCCTCCCTCTCATTAGCCCTTAATCATGGACTGCTGGTAGGTTCCAGCAGTTTCACATATGTCTCCCTGTGGTCTCTGCGAGGAGACAAGGAGCTCCTCAAGGCTCATAATCCAGAGAGAGAGACAGACAAGTAAACAAATGACTACCACGGGATGTGCTCAAGGCTGTAGGGAGGTGCTTCTGGGGAGAGCTGAGAGCCCAGGAGGGCGGGGGGGATTTCTGCAGGGAGGGGTGGGGCTGGGAAGGCTGAGGCTGGACAAAGGAGATGATGTGTCAGCTGAGCCTGGGAGATGAGTAAGTGTTGTTAGGAGGCACAGATGGCAGTCCAGGCCAAAGGAACAGTGAGAATTAGCCAGGGAAATGAGAAGATTCTTGCGTGGATGGAGTGTTTGCCTAACAAATGCTGAAGCAAAAAATCCCAGATCTTTATCCTTCCCTCTGTATCCGCTGTCTTACTAAGTCCCCATCATCTCCCTCAGAGTCTAGATCCTTTGGTGGTAGTTGGTAGGGACCAAACTCAGGGCCTTGCACTAGTGCAAGAGACTAACACTCTGCTCCTGAGCTATACCCTCACTCCTTTCTTCTCACTAATCTCCCTACTTCCTCTCTGACTGCTGTATTTATCATATTAGGTCATGATCCTTCCCTGAGTAAACCACTCAGTACTTTTCTACTACACTTAGTAGACAGAATAGATGTTGGTGATCCAGCCCCTGCCCAGCCCCCTGAAGTGAGCTCATGTGACTCAGTTTTTCTCCCACCATGTGCCCCCACAGTGACCTGGCTGCTGCTCCTTAAACATGCCACACTCATTCCTGCCTTCAGTTCTTAGGGCTTGCTATGAAGGCGCCAATAGCCCTCCAGCCCTGTCCTTCACATGGCTAGCTCCACCTAATCATACAGGTTTGTGGCAAGCCCAGTTGGGTGCCACCCCTCAGGGTTTTTTTTTTTTTTCCTTTTCTTTTCTTCCCCTGTCTTCTGTTGCTAAAACAACTTGGGTTTTGTTCAAGGGCAATAAATAGCCTGGCCCTGCCCTGGCTCCCCTGGGGGGGGGGGTAGGGGGAATGTCTGGATTTGTCTAAACCAATCATGGTATTATAGGACATTGAAAGATACTTATTTGGTGGTCTTGGCCTTTTGGCCAAAGACTCTAGCTCAGACAATAGTTGACAAATAGCTGCAGTAAGCTCAAAGGAGAGCAAGAAGGAGTTTTAGATATCTTCTTCAGGTTCCCAACAGAGCAAAACTAGTGCCACTCCTCTACCCATGCAATTTATATAGAAAGCAGGGTTAGCCAGGCACTAGTGACTCAGGCATATAATCCTAGATACTCAGGAGGCTAAGCTCTGAGGATTGTGTTCAAAGCCAGCCCAGGCAGAAAAGTCCATGAGACTCATCTTTATTTAGCCCAGAAAAATAGATGTAGAGCTGGGGCTCAAAGTGGTAGAGAGCTAGCCTTGAACATAAGAGCTTGGAGACAGTGCCCCATGAGAGAGAGAGAGAGAGAGAGAGAGAGAGAGAGAGAGAGAGAGAGAGAGAGAGAGAGAGAGAGAGAACACAAGTGCATGTGTGCAGGGTTGCAGGGGTGGGGAAGAAGCAGCTTAGAGTGTGTGCATCACCAGCACAAACACCCAGCACCACTAAATAAACATGTATATGAAAAGTAAATAAAAATAGACCCCCTAAATGTGCATTTTCTGGAAGTGGGGGGCGAAGCAGTTGGCACAGGCAGGCACAGGAGGAGAGTCTGAGCAGAAATGGGTGTCATTTGTCTAGCAAGGCGTGTCAGGAGTCCAAGACCCTCCAGGCCCTCTGCTGCAGGAAAGGGAAGCTGCCTCACACCTCCTGGGCTGGGTGCTTGCCAAGCTGCAGAGCTTCACCGGCCACTGGAGGGCCTGCCCAGAACAAGGGAGGGGGGCACTCAGCAAGTGGGGAGAATGGGAGTCTGCTTCTCCCCAGGGCAGGGGAGAAGGCCACCGCAAGATGCTCTGCTTTCACAGTTCGGCAGGCTCCTCTGGGACCAGAGGACACTCTGGGAGGCAGCAAACAGGCCGGGCTAGCAGAGAGGTCCTCCACCTGTGAGGGCAGCCTGCTGGCAGAGGGACCCCAAAGGACAAATGGCTTGCAAGAGCTAAAGGGGCTTCTTGGGCAGTCAGCCAAGTAGAAATGCTGTCTGCAAGAAACCCAGAACTGCTGAGGTCCACACAGCTTCCAAAAAGATCATAAGATAGCCAGGGTGTGAGCGACTACCACCCAGAAGGCACAGGCAATGGAATTATACCAGCTTTGGCGACTTCAAACTTGTGTTCCTTTTCCTCTTATTATTCTGACACAAGGAAAACCACAAAGGGAAGGAAATAGAGAAAAAAGGAGAAAGAGCAGGCCAAGCCCCCGTTTCTACTGCATGACCTCATGCAGGGGATGGGCCTGTGCTACGGCATTGAGGAGGGAAGACATTTGAAGAGAAGTAAGATTGAAATAATGTGGATGGATTGACATTCCACAATTTTACTGGGAAGATTAGAGTGAACTTCTGGTTTCTAAAAAGGGATTGTTCAGGGGCGGGGAAGGTGGCTCAGTGGTAGAGCGCTTGCCTTGCATGCCTGAGGCCCTGGGTTCAATTCCTCTGCACCACATAAGAAAAAAGCTGGAAGTGGCGCTGTGGCTCAAGTGGTAGAGTGCTAGCCTTGAGCTGAAGAGCTGAGGGACAGCGCCTAGGTCCAGAGTTCAGGCCCCACGACCAGACCCCCCAAAAAAAGAGGGATTGTTCATTCTTTTCTGATCTTTGGCATTCTATGAAGATGTGATGCCTGGAGTTACTACAGCCACTTTGTGATCTAAATGGAAGTGATGGACAGGTTGAAGATGACACGGAGAGAAGACCAAAGGATCTGGATTTTTAGATGGAGTTATTGAGCTGTTGAATTATTCAAACTCCAAAACCATCTTGCTTTGAAACTTTTTTTAATGTGAGATATGAACTTTTTGTAGGAGGGCTTTCTGTTCTTATACAAAGGTCTCTATTCAAATGTCACATTTCCTGAGAAGTCTTCTCTAGCTGCTCAAGGTAGGCTTGCTCTTCAGCCTTTCTCTCACATCTCCTTCTTTAACCTTTTTCATACCACTTGCCACCATCAGAAAGGCTCTTGTTTAACTAGGCGCTAGTGACTTTTACCTGTATCCCCATCTACTCAGGAGGCTGAGGTCTGAGGATCATGGCTCAAAGACAGCCCAGGAGAAAAAGTTCCTAAGACTGGCAAAAAGCCAGAAGTAGAGGTGTGGCTGAAGTGGTAGAATGTTAGCCTTAAGCAAAAGAAAAAGCCAAGAGCCCCCACCCATGGCCATGAGTTAAAGCCATGGCACCAGCACAGAAAAAGGAGAAAGAGGAGGAGGAGGAAGAGGAAGAGGAAGAAGAGGAGGAGGAGGAGGTAGAGGAGAGAGCTCTTATTTAAATTTAAATTTCAGCCAGGTGCTGGTGGCTGTAATCCTAGCTACTCAGGAGGCTGAGATCTGAGAATTGTAGTTCAAAGCCAGTCTGGCAAGAATGTCTATAAGACTCATCTCCAATTAACTACCAGAAAGCTGGAAGTGGTGCTGTGGCTTGGGCTGAAGAGCTCAGGGACAGTGCCCAGACCCAGAGTTCAAGACCTGCAACCGACCAAAAATAACTAAATAAATAATAAATTTCACTAGTACTCAGGGCTTGGAGCTTGCAGGGCAGGCACTCTACTTATTGAGCCATACCTCTAGTCCTCACGTCTAATTCTCTTAAGTATAAACTCCAACAAAGCTGGTGCCTGTCAACCTTATTCATGGCTGCACAACTCAGTAAGTGCTCAACAAATGAATGAACTGAGTTTCTCAGGAGGAACAGGAAATAAGCCAGAGAGGACAGAAGAGATGAAATTACAAAGAGTAGGAGGGTTTGGACTAGAGCATGTGGGCAACAGGGCAAAAATCCTTCATCAGATTGAGAGGGCTTATTGAAGGCAAGGGCTGTGTTTTCCTAGGTTGGGGCCAAGCTCAAGGGGAGGTTGAAGCTACAGAGTGCTTGGTCGGGATTAAGCTAGCTCATTGGCACTCTCTCCTTAGCACTTAGGACAGGTTGTGTTCCACAGGCCTCAAGGGGCCCAGTCTTGCCCAACACTTACCCACCAAGCTGTACAAAACCACCATCTTCTGCTCTTCATAGATGTTCATGGGGTTCACCAGGAGCTGAAAGAGACCTAAAGGCACCTGGTAAAATCAAAGGTCAACTGATGGGGGCCAGGCCTGGTCCAGCCCTAGCCCTGCTGCTTCATACTTGCCTATGGCCAGGAGTCCCCCCGTGCCTGCCCCCAGCAGGAAAGCTGTGGCAGGGAACTCGCCTGGATGGCGGCACAGGAACCGGTTACAGGAGATGGGCAGTCCCCAGCTCAAGAACATCTGCACCACTGAGAGATAGGATGGGTCAGCCACAGCACCCCCTCTGGCTGGGAAGGGGCTCATTAGGCAGAGACTCTGAAGAAGGGGAGTGGAAATAAAGCCAAAAAAAGGAAAGGGCTGGGCTGAAGGGAAGTACTGGAGAAAAGGGACCCCCAACATGGGAGGAAGGCTGAGGGAATTGCTGAAGAAGAGACCAGATGGAAGGAAGCTGGGGGATGCTGGGAAGGGCGGGGTCTCTGGGGATGGGCTCACTGGTATGGGGTAGTTTCTTCGGCCTTCTTATTCCATTCCCATTCTGATTATTTGTAACAGCCATATGTCTGTCTCAAGGAAGCTTCTTGAGTGCTAGAAGTCTCCTGGAGGATTTCCTTGGCTGTGAGATTCTGGTGAGAGGAGGGAGGGGGCTACTGTCTCCTCTGCCTCACTCACAGCCCAAGTCTGAAGTCAAAGGTGGAAGATAAGCAATCTGTCCTCTCGCTGGTCCTTAGAACTAGGTAAGGATTCCAAGATACACAGTACAGGCCCTCTGGAATCTTAGAACAGGGTGAGGAATTCCAGGGCTACAGAACCTAGGGACATCTCCTGGAGACAGCCAGGCATTAGGTCCCCCAGGAGCCATATCCAAAGCCATGATGGAGGAGCCCAGTAGAGCACGGGCCCTGGTCCGCAGTGTGGGCGGCTTTACCCTGGGCTTGTCCTTGGCCACGATGTATGGGCTTCTGGAGCTCCTGGTGGAGGGGCATAGCCCCTGGGCCTGTCTGGTGGGCACTGTTGCCTTGGCAATCTTTCTTAGCCTGGGTATGGGATTCTCCCGTCAGGCCCGAGTCTCTGTCTTCCTGCTGCTTCCCCAGGCCTTCTCCCGTGAGTCTGACACCCCCTGGGAAGGGCAGGGACATAGGGGGCTCTGTGTAAGGCACTGGCTGCCATCTTTGGGCTGGCTGTCACACATTCCCCCGTTCCCCACCACCCCAGGACATGGCCGGACACTGCTGTTGTTGGCTGCATTTGGGTTGGTGCTACAAGGGCCTTGTGCCAACACTCTGCGCAACTTTACTCGGGCCAGTGAGGCTGTGGCCTGTGGGGCTGAGCTGGCCCTGAACCAGACTGTTGAAATACTAGAGCGGGCCAGGCAGCCCCTTGTCAGTAAGTTCCCCACCCCCATCTCCTCTGGCTCCTGGTCTCTAGCATCTGAATGATCTACAGCCCTTTAGCCTCATTCCTCTGTTGAAACTGTGTCCTATCCTCAAAAGTATCTAGGCCTGAACAGAAACTTCTTGGCTCAGCTAAACGCTCTTAGCCCTGTCCCCTGGCCACCTCCACTGCCAAACTAGCCACCTCCACAAGCCAAGCATCCAGGATCCCCACCTCCCAGCAGCTAGCCTCTTCTCCACTCCAGATGAGAACTAGCTGCTAGAGTGGGAGGCCCCAAAGAACAGCTGCCCCTTGTCCCTCAGGTGCCCTGAGCAAGATTAAAGCTCTTGCCCAGAAGGCCAAAGTGGTGGCCGACCGGGTCCGCAAGTTTTTCCGGTCCATCATGGACGGAGTGAAGCACGTAGGTAAGCATGTTAGCACGTCTGGGAGGTCAACATGCACCCAATCTCTTCACCCTTGCTCCTGTCCAGGCTTGCTTGGGGGCCTTTCTTGGGCTCTGACTAATGTCCATTGAATATAGCACAGCTGGTCCCTGACCACAGGCCTCTACAATTCTGGTTGGAGTTCCTCAAGTCCTTGAGAGAGGCTGGGGGACTTCTGCCTTGGATCCCAGCCCCACACCTGTCCTCAGCCAGGGCCCTGCGGAATGTGTGGTACTGGCTCCTTCACATTGGCGATGTGTGCAACGCAGAGATGGGTAACCCTTACATGAAATGCACTCACGTGTTTGATGATGCCAAGGACAACTGCATGACAGCCATACCGAGAGCCGACTACCTGTGTCACGTGTTCACGCCCTTCAAAGTGGTGCTCTGTGGACTTGCCAGCTGTAAGAAAGCAAGGGGCTTCCTGGCAGGGAGGAGTGAACATGAGGTGTTGGGGAAGGTGGGAGTGGAATTTGGGGCTCAGCCAGGAGAGTAGGCCCAGGAGACAAGGGATATAATGCATAGGGAACCTCGAATGTGGGCTCAGTCTTGGGGGTGGGGTGAGGAATAAGGAGAAGCCAGTGCTGGGGGTGGGGCATTAACTAGAGGCTAAAGGTTCTTTTGTTGTTGTTGATGGTGGTGGTGGTGGTCATGGGGCTTGAACTCTGAGCCTGGGCTCTGTCCCTGAGCAGTTCAGCTCAAAGCGAGTGTTCTACCGCTTGAGCTACAGCACTGCTTCCGGTTTTCTGGTGGTTAATTGGAGATAAGAGTCTCATGGACCTTCCAGACTTTCCTGCCCAGGCTGGCTTTGAACTGTGATCCTCAGATCTCAGCCTCCTGAGTAGCTAGGATTATAGGCGTGAGCCACCAGCACCCAGCGAGGCTAAAGATCTTGAGCAAATGCTGGAGGCTGATAGGTAACACAAAGAACATGTAGAAGGTCCTGATGGATGAGGGTCCCTGGAAGTAGGAGTGACAGACCATGTCTCTGCCCCTCCTTCTGACATCAGCTCCACTGACTCTCAGTAATCCAGGTGTTCTGCATCATCCCTGAGTCCATCCAACCCTTCCTGCGCAAGGTCATCGGTACCCGTGAGTTACCTCCTCCCTGGCCCTGGCCACTCAGTGTTGTCTCTCATCCTGGTATGGCCATTGCCAGTTTGAGGCTTCCAGTCCATACATGAAAAAACCCAACAGCTAGAAAGGCCTGGATACCGGCCAATATCTACACAGCATGGATTGGGAAACTGAGGCCCAGAGAGGGGGAAGTCTTCATCAAAGCCAGATGTCAGAGGAGGAGTTGGGAACAGATTATGTAGTGGGGGTTGGTCTAGTGCTGGGTGCTCTGTACATATGACACAGATTTGTGGGGGGGCTTCACACCTTCCTGGTCCACCACAGGTCTGAGCCCTGGGGATTCTGGCTAATCTGTGTGGGGACAATCCCTATTTCTGGGCAGCAATGCTCTCTTAAATTTGCTCCCATCTGCTCTGGACCTGCTGGCTGCAGCTCTGAGGCGGCTGATTAACCGGGTGCGGAAGGAGTTTGAATTCAACATGACCTCCACCCACTACTTCTCAGTGGATCTCAATGCCTCCCGAAGCCTGTCCCAGGTGGCTCTAGATCTCCACGAGGCTGTCAGCCTGAAGGTGCACGGTTTCCGGGAGGTCCTGTCTCTGATGGGCTACACCATGCCTCTGTTGCTGACGTTTCTCTACCTCCAGTGAGGGGCTATGGGGGCCATTGGGGGAGAGCTGGGTTGCAGGACTGGGTGGTTCACAGCATCTTAGGAGGCTGAGGAAGGTAGGTAGGACAGACTGGGGTGCCCAGTAGGTCTGCTCATGGGTGCCGAGGGACCTCTTGTACATCCCTACCCTCTAGAGCTCTGTGTTACCGGTATTTCTACCTGAACCGGGACAGTTTTGACAACATCTACATCACCAGGCGCTTCCTGCATATGGAGACCGCCCGGTCTATTTCAGGACTACCCACAGTGCTGCCCCTCAGTGCTCACGAGGCTAGACGCTACATCCGGCCAAGTAAGGGCCCAGAGGACAGGGCCTCTCCCAAACCTATGGCCCCAACTCCCAGTCCAAAGCACAGGCAGGGCTCTGGCTGACGTGGGGGCAGGGCCAGAGGGAGGAGAAACAACTTATGCTTAAGGCCGAGGGGGAAACTGAGTCCTGGTCTAGGAAGGGCAAGGAAAGGACCAGATGGGAAATCTGGGGACATCCTGAATACCAGGACCACAGTGAGGTGAGGCTTGGCAGGAGTGGATGTGGAAGGAGGAAGGTAAAGTTGGAAAGGCTTTCTGAGGTCAAGAAATGTGAAAATACTAAGTACAGAGTACTTCTCCAGAGAGGAGGATTACCTGTGAGGTGGGAAGCAGGAGAGAAAGAAGGGGTCCTGGAGCACCACAGCCATAAGGCCTACACCTCTGACTATGGAGCCCCCACTCCTGTAGAACGCTTTCCACCCTTGCCAAAAGTCCTCACAGCCTCTTTCCTTTCCATCTTCCAGATGAGCAAACAGGCCCAGGAGCTGGGGTCTGGTGGGTAGGAGAATTGGGGAGCATGCTCTTAACCACTCACCCCTACAGACTCCATCCACCTGTCCCGAATGGAGATGATATTGTGCCTACTGGACATGTTTAACCTCATACGCCACATCATCCTTGTGATATTCCTGGTCTTTTTGGACTATGCTGTCTTCTGGGTGCTGGACCTGGCCCGGTACCAGCTCCAGGGGGAGATTGTGGCTCGAAGTGAGTACCTGTGCCTCCCCCTGTGCCTCTGCAGGCGATCCTCCTGTTCTTGGGCTCTCTTCTTCCTCCTGGAGTCTCTTCCTCTTTCTCATCCTCTGTGTGTGTATGTGTGTGTGTGTGTGTGTGTGTGTGTGTGTGCACGCACACACACACGCATACATGCACATGTGTTGGGGTATGGAGGGGAACTATCTGAATGTCCCATGTCACCACCACTCACCCTGTCCATATCTAGTAATACTTGTATCCAGGTCAAGGTCAAACTCTGTTAGATTGGCTTTGGTTCAAACACAGGCCTTTGTCAAAAGTGGTGCTTTAATCAAATTGCTAACCTCTCAGAGCTCATTGAACAATGGGATAACTATGGTCACTCTCTGGGTCACTAAGAAATCCATGAAGCTATGTGCCTTGAGTACCTACTAGACTGCTGACTGAAACTGTGCCACAGTCTACGAAAATAACATACCTGAATCTATGTACAAGAACTCAGACTAAAGAGGAAGAGAGGGTGTGAGAGAGAGAGAGAAAGACAGAGACAGAGAGACAGAGAGAGAGAGACAGAGAGAGACAGACAGAGAGAGAGACAGACAGAGAGAGAAAGTTGTGAGAGGAAAAATAAAAAGAAGAAGGGAAGGAGAGAAAGACTTAAGGCTAAAACAATAATAACCCATTTTTGCCCAGTATCTGTTACACAGTCAGCACTTAGCCATTGCTTTAAACTAAATGCTTCTGCCCATTGTCAGTGGCTCATACCAGTAGCTACTCAAGAGGCTGAGGTCTCAGAATCATGGTTAAAAGCCAGCCTGGGCAGGAAAATCTGTGAGACTCTTATCTCTAATTAATCAGCAAAAAGTGAAAGCTGAAAGGTGGAGTTAGAAGCAAAGCTCAAGTGGTAGAGTACCAGCAGAGCAAGCAAGCCAAGGGAACTTAAGGCCCTGAGTTCAAAGCCCAGTACCACCAGAAACAAACAGCTGGGCTGGGCACTGGTACCCATGCCTGTAATCCTAGCTACTCAGAAGGCTGAGATCTAAGGATCGAGGTTCAGAGCCAGCTTGGGCAGGAAAGTCTGTGAGACTCTCATATCCAATAAACTACCAAAAAAGCCAGAAGTGAAACTGTGGCTGAAGTAGTAGAGTGCTATCCTTGAACAAAAGAAGCTCAAAGACAGTGCCCCAAACTCAGGACCAACACAAAAACAAATAATAAATGCTTCTCTTTAGGCTTTCTCTCCACAGTAGGGCAGAGACCACCGGCCATGTACCCCTCACACAGTATCTCTATGTCAGGTCCTGTGGTAGTGTCTGTCACAGTGGAAGGGAGTGGCTATACGGGGAATATTTACCGTGACCTGGTGTCAGCCTTCAATGTCCTGCAACAAGGCAACATCACGATCTTATCCCAGCGCTGCCACCTGCACCCCTCAGAGCCGGACTTCAACAGTTACATAGTCATAGGTACCCACCACATTCAAGGGCCCAGGGGTAGGGAGTGGGGGAAAGGGGGAAGGCAGGTCAGGGTTGTGGCTGCCACTTTGTGCCACTGGCAATATTTACTGTACCTGCTGTGTGCGCCCCCCCCCCTCCCTGCCCAGGTATTATGTATGGCCTATGCTTCTTCGTCACTCTGTTTGGCAGCTATGTCAGCCGGCTGCGGCGGGTCATCTGTGCTGCTTACTACCCATCCCGGGAGCAGGTGAGGGCTCTAAAGCTAGCTAATCCCTACCTCCACACGAGGAGGAGACACTCAGCTAGTGGGTGACTGTCTTGGCTTTAGGTGCCTGGCAGCCCCAGTACTCTTGCTTCTGGAAGACCTCCAAAGCAGGTGATCTGAACTGGCTGGCTTGTAGGTCTCTGGGCCCTAGATGGGGCTGGAAGAAATGGTATCACTTGGGGCAGAGCTTGTCTTCAAGGTTTTGTTAAAATGGGAAACTGTTGGCATCTCACAGTGGGGATGGAAACTAGTTTATTGATTGGCTACTGCCTGCATGCTGTTCTACAAGAATGCCAAGATGAACAGTCTGGAGCTCATTCTTTAACCAAGCCCCACACTTTGTGTGTGTATGTGTGTGTGTGTGTGTGTGTGTGTGTGTGTGTGTGTGTGTGTGTGTTGGTACTGGGATTTGAACTCAGAGCATGGGTTCTGTCCCTCAGCCTTTTCTGCTCAAGAGTAGCACTCTACCACTTGAACCATACCTTAACATCTGGCTTTTTGCTGGTTGACTGGCCATAAGAGGACTTTCCTACCAAGGCTGGATTTGAGCTGTAATCTTCAAATCTCTGCACTGGCTCCCAGCATGCACACACTTTTAATGAGATTATTTATTTATTTTTCCATTTCTGGGGTTTAAACTCAGCTCCTGGGCACTGTCCCTGAGCTGCTTTTGCTCAAGGCTAGCACTCTACTACTTGAGCCACAGCATCACTTCCAGCTTTTTCTGTTTATGTGGTACTGAAGAATCGAACCCAGGGTTTCATGCATGCTAAGCAAGCACTCTACCACTACGCCACATTCCCAGTCCCTTAATGAGGTAATTTAAAAGGAGCTTTTATTAAAGAATGAGTCAAGGGCCATGGAAAACCAGAAGAGGGTTCCAGCTGGGGAAGGCCTCCCAGAGGAAGGAGAATTTTGGCCAAAACTAGGTCTAAAGGCAGAGTGGTGATGGCCAAGGAGGACATGGCAGGTAGATAAAACAGCATTTACCTGGGAGATAGAGATCAAGAAGATCAGGTTTGAAGCCAGCCCTGGCAAAAAGTTAGTAAGACTCCATCTCTACAACAAGTTGAACATGGTGCTCTTGAGCACATCGAACCTATAGGTAAGAGGATCTTAGTTCATACTAAGAGTATAAGACCCTACCTAAGGGGCTGGGAAGGTGGCTCAGTGGTAGAGCGCTTGCCTTGCATGCCTGAGGCCCTGGTTCGATTCCTCAGCACCACATAAGCAAAAAGAGAAAAGCCGGAAGTGGTGCTGTGGCTCAAGTGGTAGAGCGCTAGCCTTGAGCTGAAGGACAGCGCCCAGGCCCAGAGTTCAGGCCCCACGACCGGGCCCAAAACAAACAAACAAACAAAACAAAAAACAAAAAAAAAGGCCCTACCTGAAAAATAACTAAACCACAAAGGCCTGGGGCATAGCTCAAGTGATAGAGGGCACAAGGCTCTGAGTTCAAGTTCCAGTACAGAAAGAGAGAGACAGACAGACAGACAGGTAGAGAGAGAGAAAGAGAGAGAGAGAAAGAGAAATAAATAAACAAAAAACAAAGAAAAAAAGAAAGAGGCAGAGAAAACAACAGGATCAAAGAGAACCCTACCTATCACTGGTCTCCCTATGTCAGGAAAGGATCTCTTACCTCTACAACTTACTTCTGAGCCGCCGAACCAACCTGTTGGCCACAGTGCAGCGAGCGGTGATGCGACGGGGAGCTGACCAGGGCCACCTGAGTGTCCTCCAGGTGCTGGCTATCCGGTGTGTCCACTGTACCTTTCTATAAGACTGGGCTGAGAGTGAACTGAAGAAGGGCCAGAAGTCAGAATAGATCCCTTTCCCAGTGACTCTGTAGAGGGTGCTCATTCCTGTCCTTGGAAGGAGAATTGAAAGTGAAAATTCTTTGTGGGGCACTGGTGGCTCACATCTGTAATCCTAGCTACTCAAGAGGCTGAGGTCTGAGGATGTCAATTGAAAGCTAGCCTGGACAGGAAAAGCTGAGAGATTCTTCTTTCCAATTAACCACCCCAAATCTGGAAGTGGAACTGTGGCCAATATGGTAGAATGCTAGTCTTGAGTGCAAAAGCTAAGAGACAGTGGGTGCCCAAGGCCCTGAGAAGTTCAAGCCTAGAGCCCAAAAACATAAGAGAGAGGAGGGAGAAAATTCTTCAGAGTAGGGAGTGGCAGGAGGAAGTACAGGGCAATAGAAATAAAGACTGTTGAAGCTGCAGTCAGAGATGGAGATTAGACTGCAGGAAGACTTCCCCATCATTCAGAGGTTGGGCTACCCAGGCTGAGCTTCTGTGACTCCTCTCCTCAGGTGCCCTTTTCTAAGGCCATGTCTCAGCAAATTTCAGCTGCATCAAGCCCAGTGCTTGGGCTGTGGGAAGACAGAAGTTGAAGGAGACCTGGAGAACTTGGTGTCCTGTAGTACTCCAGGCTGCCCAGGTGAGACCCTGGCTCAATGTGCCTCTCTTGCTGGGACTTGCCTCCTCCTACTTCTCTTGTATCCTACCTCTTGAATCGCCTTCATTACTATGCATATTTTCATCTTCATAGATCACGTTCTCCAAGCTCTCCTTGATTCTCCTGGGTGTGCACAAAATTCATATGCAACAGACATTACAGTTGTGCCTTAGTATACACACTTGACCCTCCAGAGTGGGTCACTGAGGCAGGGGCTGGAAACCAGGGAGCACAGTGGGGTGGGTGAGTTCAAAGTCACTTCCCTCCCTGGCTTCCTCTAGGTCTCTACTGCTACACCTGCTTCCGCCTCCTGGAGAACACCTGTACCCTGTGTGCATCTCCCCTCTCCACCCTGGGGAACCTGGATGTGGAACTGTGAGTCTCTCAGTGGTAGTGGGAAGGCTGGAGTCTGTGGGGACAGTGGGAATCCCCAACCTTCTTCCAGGACATCTGCTGGACAACTGAGATGTGAGGCTTCTCCAGGGACTCTAGTGAGGAGGAAGGTCCCCAACTACAGCTGGCTACAGATGAAAGAAGGGACCCTGAGCAGGAGCCGATTCTCCAGGAAGCACTAGACAGGAACCTCTCTGAGGAGTCTACCACTGAGGCCAGGTGAGCAAGAAGCAGATGCAGGTTGGGTCTGGGAACTGGGAATGTGTTCCGTTGTATTTACCATAGGCTTCCTGGTGCCTGAACCTCTGCTAGGACTAGAACTGAGTGTGGGTGGGCAATTGAGGCTTGGCAAGTGCCTGCACCTCTGCCTGTGGAAGCTCACCTCTGTGTGATGGGGGAGAGTGACATCACGCAGACAGTGTGGGGAACACCCCAATAAAGGAGTAACATAGCTGGGCACTGGTGGCTCACACCTGTAATCCTAGCTGCTTAGGAGACTGAGATCTGAGGATCACAGTTCAAAGCCAATCTCAGTAGGAAATCTGAGACTTTTTAAAAATCTCCAATTAACTACCAAAAAGCCAGAAGTGAAGATGTAGCTCAAGTGGTAGGGTGCTAGTCTTGAGCAAAAAGGCTCAGGGACAGCACCCAGGCCCTGAGTTCAAGCCCCAACAAACAAACAAAAAAGCAGCATAATTGGGATGAGGTTATATTAATCAATGCTTCAAAGCAATGGTGAAAAAAGAGCTGGCTTTTGGGGCAAGCTGGTGGTTTGTTACATTAAGTGGAGGAAAGCATGCATGTATGAGTTTGGAGAATGTGAAACATTCAGAAAGGTAAATAAAGCCAAGTGGGGAGTATGTGTATGTGTTGGTCTGGATGGGACCTCCGAGAATGTTGGGAGCTGAGTTGGAAGTCTAAATGAGGAGAGATGGACAAGGACCTCACTTGCTACTTGAAGATCTTAGGTTATTTAGTGACATGATCATATTTGTCTTTTTTTTTGCCAGATGTGGGCGGCCGTGAACTCAGCGCCTGGGCGCTGTCCCTCAGCTCTTCAGCTCAAGGCTAGAGCTCTATCACTTGAGCCACAGTGCCGCTTCCAGCTTTTCTGCTTATGTGGTGCTGAGGAATCGAACCCAGGGCCTCATGCATTCAGGGCAAGCACTCTATCACTGAGCCACCGTCCCAGCCCCATATTTGTCTTAGCTAGCTGGGTTCCAGTGGCTCACACCTGTAATCGTAGCTACTCAGAAGTCTGAAATCTGAGGACTGCTGGTTCGAAGCCAGCCAGGACAGAAAAGTCTGATACTCTTATTACCAATAAACTACTCAGAAAAAGCTGGAAGTGGCCCTGTGGCTCAAGTGGCAGATCAACAGCCTTGAGCCCAAAGAGGCTCAGGGACAGTGCCCAGACTCTGAGTTCAAGCACCAGGACTGGCAGGGAAAAAAAAAAAAAAAAGAAAAGAAAAAGCTCAGGGGCAGCACCAGGCCCCTGAGTTTAAGGTTTGAGGGGGTGTGATTCAGTGGTAGACAGCATGTTTGTATATAAAGATCCTGGGCTTGATTCCTAGCACCACCAAAAAGAGTTCCACCAAAAAGAAGAGGGAGAAGGCAGCAGAGTAGAGGTTAGACAATTAAATCCAGAAAAAGTTGATATTGGTGGGGATGGAGATAGTAAGAATGAGTGGGATCTGTGATTGTTTGGGGGCAGGTGTTAAGACAGGCTCTAGAGAGAGAGGACTGGCCTGGTGAGAGATCCATGATGTGTCTGTAGGGCATCCAGCTGGAAAGCTGCCCAGCAGGGCTCTGGGTGGGAGGTGTCTGTTTTGAGATTGTTGGTATATGGAGTAAGAGAGGGTGAGCTTGACCATCTTGATAGGATTGAAGAACATGGCAAGAGAGGAGACAGAAATATAATTTTGAGGAGCTCAATAACAAACCTAAGAAAGGATAGGTTCGAAAATAGGAAAAAGCCTGGGCACTGGTAGCTCACACCTGTAATCTCAGGAGGCTGAGATCTGAGGATTGAGATTCAAATCCAGCCCAGACTGGAAAGTCCAGGAGACTCTTATCTCCAGTTAACCACCAAAAAGCAGGAACTGTGGCTCAAGTGTTAGAGTACTAGCTTTGGGGGAAAAAAAGCTCAGCAATACAGCCCAGACCCCAAAGTCAAGCCTCAGGACCGATACACACACACACACACACACACACACATGCACACACACACATGCACACACACACATTGTAGGAAAGCCAAGCACACTGAGAGAAGGTGAAATGATAGGGACTGAAGTCTGGCCATTGAACCCTGTTGAGATCATTGCTGCAGGAACATCAAGGCATTAGGAAAGCCAAAACCAGATCATGATGGGTTGAAGAGTGCTAGAGAGGACTCAGAAACAGGCACAAGGCTTCTGCACCACTATCAGAAGTCTGAAAATTCCTTTACTATAACCATTGTAATTATGAATAAGAAGCATTTTATTTTTTTAGATAAAGTCTCACTGTGTAGCCTAACTTGGTCTCAAAGTATAGATCTTCCTGCCTCTGCCTCTCAAGTATTAGGATTATGGGTGTATACATAGGCACCTAGCTCAAAAACAGGAAGCTTGATGGAAAAAGTTAGCTTCATGACTTGGAATGTGACTCAGTGATAAAGCACTTGGCTAGCTTGCTTGAGGTCATGGGTTCGATTCCCAGCACCACCACTAAGAAATAAATAAATAAAAGCACTTCACACATGACAGTAACTTGTAAAAAGGGACTCAGCACTAATTAATATTTCTTTTTTTTTTTTTTCTGTCGGTCGTGGGGCTTGCGCTATGGGCCTGAGCGCTGTCCCTCAGCTCTTCAGCTCAAGGCTAGCACTCTACCACTTGAGCTACAACACCACTTTGGTTTTCTGGTGGTTTATTGGAGATAAAGTTTCATGGATTTTCCTGCCTGGGCTGGCTTTGAACCTCGATCCTCAGATCTCAGCCTCCTGAGTAGCTAGGATTACAGGTGTGAGCCACCCGCACCCGGCTCACTAATTGATATTTCTATATCCAAGTACAGAAAGAGCTGTGAGTTTAGGAAGTGGAAAAGAGAGAATACTGAAGATGAGATGGGTTCTAGGCCAGGTAGAAGAGTTTCAGGCTTAGCTGAGGCAGAGGAGAGTGGCAGTCCCTCTCCTCAGAACTGAGCCTGCTCTTCCCTGATGGCCTCTTTTCTCTGGGGAGTAGGAGGCAAGGGCACTTACTGAGAGAGCAAAGGGGATGGCTGGGAGTGGCATGAGGATTTCAAGGAGTGGGTGGTGGCAGCTGAAATACCTGCCTTAGGGAGTGTGCAAAGAAGCTGACTGGGGAGTTTAAGAGATATCCAGGTAGAGTTAAAGGCTCAGGTGATGTTGAAAACTGTAGCCTGTAATGACTGCTCTAGTGGGTTGGTTTTGGTTTACTCTGGCAAATGTTTAAGCCATGAATAGACTTCAATGGTTAAAGACTTTCTGAGTGGGCCAAGGGAAAGATACTTTTTAGCAGAGAGTAGATGTGTTCAGAAAAAGAATGTCTTAAGGTATTGGTCTTGGAGAAGACCAGGAGTTGAGGAGTTAAGGCCCTAGGGGGCAGTCTGGAGATTATATCCTCATAAGTAAGATGTTAGAGCAGGGGCAATGGCCAGGAGGAAGAGCTGGCAGGATAGGAGGGCCTCAGAGAATGGGCGATGGCCAAGGGATATCTCAGGATATCTGAGTGGGAGCAGAGGTGAAGGTTATCAGGGCCAAGGAGGTTATGACGGGGAGAAGAGTTAGGTTCCCCGTGAGGAGGCTGCGGGACCACACAAGCAGCCAACAGCTATGGTTGGCATCTTGGGTGGAGATGATAAGGTATTCAGGATGCCTAACTGTCCTAGTGCCAGTGATGGAGATGCTGTGGCAGCCAGGAGCTTTGAAAACAAAACAAAATAAAACAAAAACCCAAAACAAACAAACCCTATAGGCCAGCTGCGTTTGAGAAGAATAAGCTGCCTGCATTTGGGAGGACTACAAAAGAAAACTGTCCAGTGAGCACATTCCAGTGTGAGCGGTGGAGGACATGAATGAGATGAATGGCTGAAGGGAAGGCAAAGTTTTCTGTGAGAGTTTACAGAGGGTCCAGTACAATTAAAAGCTGGATATTGGTGGCTCACATCTGTAATCCTAGCTACTCAGGAGGGTAAGCTCTGAGGATCAAGGTTTCTTTCTTTCTTTTTGCCAGTCTTGGGCTTAAACTCTGGGCCTGGGCTCGCTCCCTCGGCTCTTCAGCTCAAGGCAAGCACTCTACCACTTGAGCCACAGCACCACTTCCGGGTTTCTGGTGGTTTCTTGGAGATAACAGTCTTCCGGACTTTCCTGCCCAGGCTGGCTTTGAACTGTGATCCTCAGTTCTCAGCCTCCTTAGTAGCTAGGATTATAGGTGTGAGCCACTGGTACCCAGCAGGATCAAGATTTAAAGCCAGCTTGGGCAGACAAACCTGAGAGATTCTTATCTCCAATGAACGAGCAAAAACATAGAAGTGGAGGTTTGACTCCAGTGGTAGAGCACCAGCCTTGAGCAAAAAACTAAGGGAGAGTATGCTGGCCTTGAGTTTAAGCCCCAGTATTGGTACAAAACAGGTTAAAAAAAAGAAGAAGAACAAAAACCACAACTGGTTCTGTCAGGGAGCAGCTGAAGCTTGGGCAGGGATGACTGCTACGGCTGCTAGAGGTTCTGCCCTTCCTGGCTATGTGGTCTTAGGAAAGTCTGTCCCCCATAACTGTCCCTCAGCAGCAGCCTAAAGTCAGAAGATATTTCCATGCACAGATGGGTCATTAACTAGAAGAACTGGCTGGTTACAACCAGGAGCCGGGCTTGAACAGATGAGACAGGAGCAGGGGCAGGCAGGCACCTGTGAAAACAGAATGTAGGAGACAAGGGCTGCTCTCCCCCTCTTCTCCCTAGCGACTTGGATGAGAAGACTCTGAAACAGGAGTATCCACAGCAGGTCCTACCTGAAGCCCATCAGTCGGCTGAGTCTCTCGTCCTGGAAGAGCAATTCTCAGATAATTTCTGAGGTGGTCCCTCAGAAATCTTCTGCCTCCAAAGTAGACTCCTCAGGAGCCTCAAAGTCCTGTCACCTCCCTTCCTGATCCCTCCCTTCCATTCCAAAAATAAAGGAACCAAAAGTGGACACAAGAGTGAATCTTAAATTATTATTATTTCTTCCTGTCGCTTACACCCGAGGTGGGGGCAGGGGTAGAGGAAAGGAATAGGAGAGGGGGGGAATGTCTCCCCGCCTAAGGCACTGACTGGGAAAGCCGCAAGTTAGGGAGTCTCCACTCTTTGGGGCCAAGCCCCAGTTCTCCCCAGCTCTAGGCTCCCCCCATCACCTGAAATGCTAAGATGAGGCCCAGGGCACTCAACCTCCCCTCCCCCCCAATATATTACATCATCACTTTTTAAATAGATACAGGGACTGGTCCCACTACCCCCTCCCTGTCACCCCTCCCCACTGTTGGGGGGTACCTGGGCAGCTGTGCAAATGGGCATAGGGGTGCATGGGAGGGAAGGAGAGCACCGGGCCCCTGAACCTGCCCCTTTTAAGGAGGGGGAAGGGCCGCCAGGCCAAGGAAGGGAAATAGTGCAAGGCAGAGCCCAGGCTGCAATGGGGGTCCAGCACCCAGCGAGGAAGGAAAGTGGGGAGATTCCTCCCAGCAGAATTGGGTAGTTAAAAATCTGAAACTAGAGTTCAACAAGACCAACAGAAGAGGCTATGTACAGAACAGGCGTGGATTCAATCCTAAGGAGAGAGACAGGCAAGGAAGGACCAGGGGCTGGGATCCCATTCTCTCCAGTCGGCAACCCGCGTTCCCGGCGGCAAGCGAGTAGCTTGCCCACCGCCCTGGCAAGGGGCGCCAGCTCCATGGCCAGAGAGCACGAAGCCAGCTCGCAGGGGTGCCCGCCCGTGCAGGGCATGGCCGCCAGATGGCGCCAGCCTGCCCGCCGGGCTCCCCCCCAACCCCTCACCCCGTCCCACACCCAGCGCCCGCCAGCCCGGGGGCGGCGTGAGTCAGGGGCGGCAGTGGTGGCGGTGGCTCCGGCTCGCACCTGGGCGGGGAGGAGGAGACGAGGAGAGGGTAAGACGCAGCCCCAGCCCGCCCTGCCCTCTGGCCCTGGGGAGGGAGCGGCGGGAACAAGACATTCCCTGCCTGGGGACGCGGGAGGGGAGGGAATGGGAGGGGAGGAGCAGGGAGGGGAGGAGAGGGGAGGCTCCCTTAGCTGGGCGGGCCCTCCCCGCTGCCCCCAGGGGCGGGCGAGCCAATCAGGCCACCCCGCCCCCTTCTTCTCCAGGACCCCATGACTCAGCGCTGGAGCAGGGCGGAGGGGGACTGGGATGGCTCCGTCCTTACAGGCCCAGTCCCCCCAGTCTTTCAAGTTTTTACCTTTCTTCCCCCCCACCTACCCTTCCTTTGCCACCCCCCCCCCTTTGCATAATTCACTGTCAGGAAAAGGGAACAGAAACCAGGAAGGAGGGGTCTCGGAAGGGAGGGGCAGTCCTTCACCCCCTGACACCGCCAAAACCCCAGGAGGGGCATGGGAGTGGGGCAAGGCTTTGGTCCCAAGCCCCAGACCCCTAGAAACCCGCATAGCCGAAGTGGGACCCCACTAATCAAATACATTATTGCTTCTACTCCCCAGGAGTAGCTGGGGACAGGGACCCCAGCTTTACAATAGAGTTGTAAATATATACATAATATCTGGGGGAGCACCTGTGCTGCAAAGCCTCCGCTCTGAATTGGAAAGAGGGCTCTGGGGAGAAGGGACTGACTGATGTCAGCAAGTCCCAGTGCCCCCCACCCCCATCCCAGCTCTGCCTGTCCACGTTCCCATTGCTTGGCATGGGTGTCCCCGGCCTTGTGCTGCTCCAGCCTGGCCACTCGACCCTCTTTAAGAGGACTCCATGGCACCTTCAGCCTGGGGTGTGGTGGGTGTCCCCTCTTCCTCCTCCTCATCAGGGGGTCCAGGGGTAGACACGGGGGGCCCTGTGGGGGCTGATTGCTCCCAGAATCGAGCCAGAGAGAGGCGGAAAGTGTCCAGGTGGCCATTGGAGAGGTCGAGGCCAGCAGGGGATGGGGTGGCTGTAGAGGGCGGTGGGTAGTGAGGTGGTGCATCGTCCTTGCGGCGCCTTCGGGTGCGAACCTCCAGGCAGTTCTGGCCCTTGAGGTGGCGCTGCAGGTGGTCCTCCTTGGCGAAAGCCTTGTGGCACAGGTGGCACTCATAGGGCCGGTCCCCCGTGTGCAGGTGCATGTGGTTCTTGAGGTCGTAGCTGTGCAGGAAACGAGCTGGGCAGTGTGGACACGAGTAGGGGCGCTCTCCTGTGTGCTTTCGCATGTGGATCTTCAGCTTGTCGTTCCTGGCACATGAGTGGGCACGAAGGGGACAAGGGAGATGTTCAGGATAGGATCTCTGGTGCATTCTGGTCAGGCTCCCTGGCCACATCCCACTCACCTCTCACTGCCTCACTTACCCCCCCCCCAGCTTAATTTGCTACTAGCCACTCCTCCGCCTGAAGCCTTTTTGACCAGCTCCTTCACGACCACCCCCTACATATTCTCTCTCTCTCTCTCTCTCTCTCTCTCTCTCTCTCTCTCTCTCTGCCACTCCTGGGGCTTGAACTCAGGACCTGGGCACTGTTCCTGAGCTGCTTTTGCTCAAGGCTGGTACTCTACTATTGAGCCACTTCCAGCTTTTTGTTTACATGGTATTGAGGAATTGAACCTAGGGCTTCATTCCCTTCTTTTTCTTTCTTTTTTTGTCAGTTGTGGGGCTTGAACTCTGGGCGTGGGTACTGTGTCTCAGCTCTTCAACTCAAGGCTAGCCCTCTACCACTTGAGTCACAGCACCACTTCCGGTTTTCTGGTGGTGCATTGGAGATAAGAGTCTCAGGGACTTTCCTGCCTGGGCTGGCTTTGAACTGTGATCCTCAGATCTCAGTCTCTTGAGTAACTAGGATCACATGTGTGAGCCACCAGTGCCTGGCTCATTCCCTTATTTCTCTTGATCTCTCTTCACATTCCAGAAACCCACACCTGTGCTAGCCCTTCTAGAACCATGTTCCTCCACTCAGATCCTGTACCTCACCCCGCCGGCCTGTGGCAGGCCTTTTCTTCCCTTGATGCTCACCTGGTGAAACGCACACCGCAGACCTCACAGGCAAAGGGCTTTTCACCCGTATGGGTCCTCATGTGGCGTGGCAGTTTGCCTGCCCCGTGGATTATTTTATGGCAGACTGGGCACTCCTGGGGCATCTGGGAACGACGTTTACGCACCAGCTTGTCTTGGCCATCCAGGCCTGGTGCCAGGGCGTCCTGGTGCAGTGAACTTAGGTAGGCCATCAGGTCTGGATCAATAGCATCCTCATCTGAGCCCAGCTCCTCTGGGGACAGTGGGGGTCCACTGCCCTGTGCTAGCCCATAGGCTGAGGGATATGCCAGCTCTTCCTCTTCTTCCTCACCCTCAAAGGGCTCATAGCTCAGGGACCCCTCAGTAGGTGAAGCAGTTCCTGTGGGAGGGCTGTAACTGTCCCCCAGTCCACTGCCCCCGCTGCTGCCCACTCTGCCCACCACCTCTTCTTCCTCGAAGGCCAAGGGATTGGTGGGCACTATGGGCACTTCAGGTACCTGGTGGTTTGCCCGAGCCCCCCTGGTCTGCAGGAAAGCTTTTCGGGGCTTGCGACTGCGGCGGACAACAGGCCGAGGTGGTGGTGGTGGTGGTGGTGGTGGGAGGGGCATCTGTGGTGGGCTATCTCCACCATTGGGAACTCCTGAGGCGGTGGCGGTGGCAGTGGCGGTGGCGGTGGCGGTGGCAAAAGCCTCCAGGTACTGTCGGGCTCGCTCACAGTCATCTTCATCAGGGCTGGGAGCTTCTAGCCCACTGCCTTGCAGGATCTCCATGCAGGCAGCGATGACACATGGGATCTCCAACAGCCGGGCAGCCTGGAGCACAGCCGGCATGTTGGCGCTGCTGGTGGTCAGCGTGGCTGTATAGGCAAATTCAAGCAGGGCCCCCAGTGCTTCTGGCCCTACAAAGTCCAGCTCACATACACCAGCCCCGGCGGCTCCAGCGGCTGTCCCACCCCCCCCAGCCCCTGTGACAGTCCCACCACCGCCCTCAGTGAACAGCTTCTTGAAGTAGTGGCTACAAGCAGCCAGCACAGCCCTGTGGGTGCGGTACTCAAGGCCCTGCGTCCGGATGGTGAGGTCACATAGGTGGCCCAGCTGGCGTTGCTCATTGAGGCAGCTCAGGAGCTCACTGCTGTGGTCTGGGAATGGGATTCCAATCAGATCATCCTCAGGACTCCCCATCTTCTCCTGCAGTCAAGTAGACAGGTAGTTAAGAGTGTTTGGCCTAGCAAGGGGGTTTGGGAAGGGGTACCAACATTGGTCAACACTTACTGAGGGGTGGCTACATGCTAAACACTCTTCTAAGTGTTTTATACTGATTTAATCTCCAAACCCCTCTAAGAGGTGATTATCATGCCTGTTATACACTAGGAGACTAAGGTTTGAATTTGTGAAGTAACTTTCCAAGAAAAGTGCAGTGTGGGGCTCTACACTAAGCTGTGAGTCCTGTGTCTACATCCTTCATCATTGTACTATTCGGCCTCAGGAGTCCTGCCTTTCTGTTCTTTCCCAGAGATCTATGTACTTCTTCTGCCTCAAATCCCCATCTCTTCAGAAGAAGCACTGGGTTAGCAGGTAGGATGCCAGGGTCCTGGTTTAGGCTTCTGGGAAAATTGGCTGAAAAACTCTGGTGGCTATATCTGGCCTTAGTCCTCTGAAAAGTGGATCAGTTTGTGATAGATGGAGTTGCCTTCTAGCTCAGGTGGGAAGCCAACAAGAGAGTTCAGATTGACATTGGACAAGGTCTGCTGGAGGCCAGGCATGACCAGGTTCTTGCTATAAAAAAGCAGGTAGGTTAATATACTGTAATACACTGCAAACAAGAGATGATCATGGTCTTTCTCCTTGGGCTGCTCCCCTTGCCACCCAAAGTTCATGCCCCCTCCCAGATCCCCCTTCTAGAGGATAAACAACTCCCAGGTCTCCCCCACACACACACATACATCCTCCCCTCCTCCAAGGGTGAGGGAGCAGCCACCCTTTGCTGGGGTGTCACTGGCGCGGGTACTTCCTGCCCCGCACAGATAAGCATCGCCCTCGCCCCCTCCCCCACTGCCAGTCCCACTCTCAGTTACCATACCACTGCTCCCCATTCTAGGAAGGCCCCCCCATTCCCTTAATGTTACTCAAGGCCCAGTCAGTGGCCAGAAGGAGTGGGAGTAAGGGGGTGGGGGTAGGGCAGAGGTTGACATGAGTCTGGCCTAGAAGCAGGGCTTCAGATTCTGGCTCTGCTGCTACCTTGCTGTGTAACATTGGACAAGTCATTTCTCTTTTTACTTTCCTCAGCAGTTCAAGGTGGGGGTGGGAGTGGAAGCACCAAGGGCTCAGCCCTGACATTTTGTGGGTCTGGAGCAACTGGAGATAGTTTTGGGGCCCTGGGAGAGCTGGACTCTGGAGTTAGCCAGGCTCCAGTTTGAGTTTCCATGATCTTAAACAAATGATTTTATCTCCCAGATTCTTTCCTCGTCTACAATATGGGATAATGCCAGCTGACCCTTGGGGTGGTAACCAGGGATAAAAGAGCTCAGGTGTGCCACCATGTCACACACAGTAGGGGCTCAGTCAGTGGTGTAGCCTAGGTGTAGCTTGGAGGCAGATTCTATATAGAGATGGCCGCCGCCATCCTCCTTCAAATCACCCCCAGGGAGCCAGTTACTAAGGAGCTACCTGACCTTGGACAAGTCACTTCCTTTCCTGAGGAGGCCTGTTCCTCATGTGTAATATTAAAGGCTAGCCTAGATGATCCTTAGGATAAGTCTCTAGGACATTCTGTCAGGGTCCTGTCTGATTAGCTGATCAGCTCTGGCCACTGATGGGGAAAGTGTGTTTTGATTTTTTTTCCTGGGGGGCGGGGGAGGTGGGGAAGTCAAGGGCTACAAATTTCCTCTTTAGGACACAGGAACTGCATTGTCTGTCCGTCTCCCTGCTCACTACCTTTACCGCAATGCCAGGGCTCCTGTGAGAAAGCCTTGAGTGAGCAGCACTCACAGTCTGTCTTTGCTCCTAAGTCACGCCTAGGTATCCTTCAATCACTTGTTCCTTCAAGTCTCCAGGCCACATCTATCCCTATCCCCTTTGGTTCTTTTCACTGTGCCCATGGTACAAGTAACAAATGGACCTAAGACTTAGAAACAAACAAAACCCAGGTGAGTTCGCAAAGGTGGCAGTAGCTGTGGTGTAAGAAGCAGTGGGCACCCTCCTGAGCCCAAAAGGATCCTTCCCTCCTAAGAGGGATGGGTGGGGCTGTCCTCTCTGTCCATTGGCAGAGAGCTAGGCCTGGCAGGCACGTGGCTCACTCTCTCCCTTCTCCCCTACCCACCCCACCATTCCAGCTGCTAAGCCCGCCTCTTTTCTCCAACCCCAGGGCCAGTCTCCATGGCAACTTAGTGTGGCAGGGGATGCTGATTGGCTGACCATGCTGTCAGGTCACAGGCTTGAGCTGGTTCACAACCAACTTACACAGGGCTTGGGTAGGGTGGGTGTTTAACCCCTTAGGTCCAAATCCAATGCCCATCGTCAAGAGGTAGCAAGGAAGGAGGAGAGGCCGAGAGGACACACTTGGGGAGGACAGGTGTTCATTTGACTTTCCAGCTTCTGGGGAACTCCCTCAGCCCTTACCCAGGGCTCTGGCACCAATGTCAGCAGAGGTGCCACCTGGAACTATAATGGTGCCAACCAGGCCAAGGGGGCACTCCTAGCACCATCATTTGGGAGGGGTAGGCGGGGTAGAAGCCTTCCCCTTCTTTCTGCCAGGGTGGGGCACTGTTACCAGGGTGCCCACCCCACCATGGGCATTCTTCCCACCTCTATATCCCGGAGGGCCAAGTCCCCCAACGCCCCATGAAGGCGGCCCATCCCCACCCAACTTGGCATGCCCCCTCTTGCTAAGACCTTGTGGGCATGGGTGTGTATGTTGGTTAGGGGGGGCAACTCTGCCAAGGAACCAGGCAAGATCTGTCTGCCTAGTGGGGGAAAGAACTGGGGGCCCCACCCCAGTGCTCCCCTCTTTCCTGCCACCCCCCCAGGCTCCCCTCATTGTCAGGCCTGCTAGACCGGCCAAGCCAGTGGGCAGCTCTCTTGAAACTGGGCCTTGTGTCAAGCCTGCCCCATCTTTGGTTGGGGGAAGACTTGAGGGTAAGAAAGGTAGGAGGAAGCAAAGGTGAGAGCTTCCATAACCTGTCCCTCAGTGTCTGAGGACACTTGTCAGGAGGTGTCCACCACTAAGAAATCAAAAGATAGAGGGTACCAGCTGAAAAGAGAAAGGAGACTGAACTCTTTCCAGGTGCTGACCTCAGGCACTGTCCAATGCAGGGCTGGGGGGCACCAAGGCCAACACTGCTGGCTTGAGCCAGCTGAAGGGCAGGGATAGGAGGCCCTGAATGGGGCAGCTGAGTAAAGCTGGCCCCCCTTCTCCCCACCCTGGGGATTAGGGGACTGAGGCTTAGTGTGGGGGGCAGCAGGCGGAACCAGGATTAACGGCGGAGAAAATAGATATGGGCCTGAGACACAAGCGCATGGAGCCCCCCCTCTCCCCAGGCTCTGCCAGGAAGCCTGAGAGGGGCCTGGCCAGGCTTCACTTGGGGCAGCAGGTTGGGGTGCAGGAGGACGAGGACCAGGCTGTGATATCTTCCTGCCAGGGGTGATGGAGAGGCCTGAGGCCCTTCCCAATACTCCTAGTGCCACCCCTCCCCCTTACTTCTTTCTCCTTTGCGTCCCCCCCCACCCCACGCCTCAGGTTCTCTTCCTGTTTTTTTAGGAGTGAAGTTTGCATGAAGACAGGGCTTTTGGCCTGTAGCTATACCAGGGGTTGGGGGGGGGGGGGATACAGATTTGATAGCAAGTACAAAGTCCTCAGGGACCCAGGAATCCTTATTCCCATGTTACCAGACCCTTTCCAAGGGCCTCTAGGCTCAGAGGCCACCCCTGTCAGGCCCAGTTGGGAAGACAGAGTGAAGGGGCTGAGCCACATGTCACTGGAGGACTGGAAGGGAGAAATTTGAAGGCAAGGTCTGAAGAAATGGTCCTCTGCCCAGGGATGCCCAAGACAACCTGCGGAACTCCCCCTGCCCCTCCAGGCTTCGGCATGCCTTCCCCATCCCCCAAGTGACGCTTCCCCCCTCCTCCTAACCTCACCACCCCCAGCACTCACACTTCCTGGGGGCCGAGGCGGGGAAGAAAGACCGCAAGCCACGAAGGGGGAAGGAGGCAAGGGGAGTTGGCTGCTTCCCGGTGTTGTGGGGGTTAAGCTTTACCCCTCAATCCTGCAATCCTGGCATGGGGGCCCCTGAGGGAGACCTCAGGGTACTACTACATTTTCTTTGCATGACACCAGCTCTACCCCACTAACCCCTTACATCAAGAAGAATAGGAGGGAGTTAAAAGATGGCGGAAGATGGAATGGGTGTCCTCATCCTTGCCACCTTTGTGTACCTCCTGACCATCCAGCCACCCCTTACTCTTGGCCTTTCTCTTAAAGACTCCTCTTTCTGTCCCCTTCCTACTTCTCTGACCCTTGTCCTCTCTAAGATTTATTCCTTGCTTTACTTCATCAGCCCTTACCATGCTCATCAACCATACCTATCCTTACTTAGGCCTCCTACTAGGAACCATGGCCAACACTCATTTCTCGGTTCCTATCTCTTTTCACTCAAGCTATCCCCATGTTCTCCACTTGCCTCTGCTCCAAGCAATCTTGTCTTCTCCCTAGGTAAATGTGGGGTTGAGGGAGTACAGGAATACAATCAAAGCCCAGGGCCTGCCCTCCAAGGCCTTTGGCCATGAGATGACTAGGTTTAGGACACCCAAATCTGCTCTTCAGATAAAACAAGGGACTAAAATTTGGGAGCCAGTTGAGAATAAGTGGTGGAGGGGAGTGTTCAGTGAGAGCGGATGTGGGGTGAGGGAGACAACCGGTACCTCTCTGCCTGTCAGAGTTTCCAGTCCTGGAGCTACTGGACTTTCCCAGGAGAGGGCCCACCCTGGACCAGGCAACTGTCCACTTGGGCAGATCCTGGTCATCAAGGCTCTCAGCAGGGTCTGCCTGGGCGGTGCTAGCTCCCCTTAGGGCCTTAGGAGACAGCACAAGGTGCCAGGGTCTACCCTGTGCCCCCCTCCCCCCAGCCTAGTGTCTCCGGTTGGGCTGGGTAACCGAGCCGGCTGGTAACCCCACACCCGCCAAGTCGCCAGCAGAAACCTGAGCCCCCCAGCCCCAGAGGACACCCCAGCCCGATCCCCAGAGCCCGGCTCTCTGCCAGCCTGTCCAACCTCCTGGCCTGGCCCAGCAATCACTCTGCTCCTGTAGGCCCCTTCTTCTGCCTCTCCTGGTCCTCTTGCGTCCCTTAGACTCGGAGGCCTCCCCACACTCCAGCTCTTCCGATCCTCAGTTCCCTAAAGACTCCAGCGAAATCTGGGCACCCTTCTTCCTAGCCTGTTTTTCAGTCCTTCCCTGACCCTTGGCCAATTCTAGGCCTCGGAGCCTCCCCTGGGGCCTGACCTCGGGAGCCAGAGCAGAGCCTACTCACCTGAACGCTGAGGGGCCTTGCCGCAACTCCTCCTGGCCCCTGGGGGCAGCACGTTGGGAAGGGTGGGGGGAGGGCCAGGCTGGGGGCTGAGGTAGGGTAGCTGTTCCCCGCTCCAGCTACCTCCTTCAAAGGGGCCGCCCACGACCTGGCCCAGCCCCTCCCCCCTAGAGCCTTAACCCTCTGGGTGCTGCCCCCCCTAGCCTGGAGGGAGGGGTTACTGAAGGGCTGGCAGTGTGGGAGAGGGCCCGGAGTCTTTGCCTGTGGTGCCCAAAGCCCCAGTTGTCCCCACCCCCGCCTGTCCTTACTCAGTCCTAAAAGGGGAAAAAGGTGAGGGGTAGGAAAGGTAGGAGCTGGGAGTACAGGAGGACAGAGGTGAGGAGGAGCAATGGGAGAGGTTGCTGGAGGTGGGACCATGAGAAGGAAGAAGTAAGGGGCGGGGACAGATGGCAGCAGTGGCCAAAGAGGGAGGAGGGGAACCCTGGACAGTCAATGCCAGGCGTGACAGGTGCCCAGGTCCCAGCCCCTTAGGGCATGTGGGATTAGAGGACCACAAAGAGGCTCTACAGACCCCACTAGGCCCCTTGTCTACCCCCTGGGAACTGTCCGATTTCTCTCCACCCTGTACTGGGCTGGGGCCCTCAGGGGCTGGGCAAGGCGGCACCCCGCCCTCCCCATAGCCTCACCCCAAACCCACTCACATACCACAGTTCCTCACCCGGCGCCAGCCCCTGCCAACCAGGCCAGGGGGCAGCACTCATGCCAGCCCCCAGTGGCCAGGGGGACAGAGCTGGCCTGAGTGGGGTAGACAGATGGGGGGAGCTGCAGGCACCGAAAGAGGAAGGAGCTAGGAGGGGGCATCTGCTGGGAAGCGCCTAGCCCCACCCCTTGCGCAAGCTGCTGCCACCCTGGCCGGTTGGGTGGGACCCGCCTGGGCCCGAGGGGCAACTCAGGAGGGCTCTGAGCCACAAAGTTTCACTTAAATAACTCCCGGGGTCCCTTATTCCCAGCAAAGGGTACTTTGGTAGCCTCTAAATACTAGGCCATCCCAAGTCCTGCTAGACTGGGGGGGAACCACAGAAATGCCCCCTAAAGTACCCCCTCCTCTTTTCCCCCAACAGCTGCTGGCTCAATGCCGCTGGCCTGCTGCCCCTCACCAGCTCCCGGCCTGGTTGGCACCTACCCACCAGGATGCTGGCAGTCCTGCCCTTCTCTCTCCTACCCCCCTGCTCCCAGCACCCTATGCCAACTATGGGCCTGGGGTGGGGGAGGGTTACCCCTGAGCCTTAGTGCCAGGCAGACAGGCTCAAGGGCCCTAGGCCCTACAGATAAAGGCCAAGACCCTGTTCTTCGGCCACCTCCTTAAGAAGTAGTGGAATGGTCAGGTCAGTGCCTACACTGGGAGAGCCTGGAATGTTCTGGACAACCCATAATCAATTGCCAAAGGCTCCATGTCTCAGGGTGGGGGCCAGTGTCTCTTCTGCCACCAGGTGCTGGCCTCTTGGCATTCCCTCCACCCAAGCAAATGCTTGGGCACCAAAGTCCTTGCAATGCCTAAGAGTGTAGTCTAGGGCCTGCAGCCTGTGAGGGAGTGGGGTGGGGCTGCTCCCTGCCCTTTGATCCCCATAAAGGGAGGGAACCAGCCTGGAGGGCAGGGGGCAGGAAAAGAGTTCATGGGGCCCCTCATTCCACTCTTGCCAAGGGCAGCAGAGCAGGGTGTGGGCATCTCTGGGGTGGGGCTCTAAGGTGAGGATGGGTGGCATGTTAGGGGAGCTGACTGGCTGTTAATCATGGGTAGATAGTGTCTGTCACATGGACACGGAATGACAAGAACAAAGTGGGAGGAACACACAGGGTACCCATGTTGTAGTCTATCCCAGTCCTGTCTTTTACCTTATCCAGAGATTCTTCCAGACTCAGACAACTTGAAAGCTCAAGGACTACAACTCCCAGTGTACACCACAATTGCTTCATGTGTACCTTGGGAGTTGTAGTTCCCTTGAGAAGGCTTGGGTTCTCTACTTCCTTGGAGCCTAGTTGGTAGGGTGGGGAGGGCAGAGGACTTGGTCACAAATCTCCAAGGGGGCTGTCTCTGAAGGGAAGATAAGAGACTATATAGGCCCAAGTTGGGGAGAGAGGACCCCTGCTCCAGGCAAAGGGGGGTGGGGGAGGAAGGAAGGAGAGGATGTCTGTTGAAAGGGGCATATGGGTGGGGAGGAGCTGGGGGGGGGGTGGAAACAGGAAGGAAACTGAAGCCAGAGACATGAGGTCGAAAGCAAGGGCTTGGGGGAGCCCCACTCTGAGGACTGGTAGGGACTGGGAAGGCATTTCCCCCTGTCACCCTGGCTGGAGGAGGCATAAGAGGACTTAGTGATGCTCATTGGCAGCAAATAGATATATTCGTGGGGGTCCCTGGCTTCATCCGCCTGCCATCCATCCTCTTTTTCACATGGTATCCTCCACCCCTGAATCTGGCACAGTTATTTGCTAGCTGGGAAGCTCTGAAGGCTAACTGAGTTCTGGGAAAGCTAGAAAGTAAAGGAAGGGTTGGGGGCAGACTAGGGCCAGGCCTTCTGGTAAGCCCCATTGAAGCATATATGAGGTTAGGTCAAGGTATGAGATCAACAAAGGAGCAGGCTTGTAGCTGGGAGGCTTCAGGAAAAGAGAACTAAGATTCCAAGGCCACCTAGCTACCATCTATCTCAGACTTTGGGACAAGAATCAGAAGATTCTTCTCTGATGTCCCTGAGGAATCTACTAAAGGTAGCTTTTCCTCTAGGCCAGGCAGCCTGTGAACATTAAAAATTACATCTCAGGGGGGCAGTGGCAGCTGGATATCTTTCTCTAGCAGAGATGAGGGTCGGGAGTAGACAAGATTTCCTCTGAGGACACTTTTTCTGGGCTTCCCAAGGCTCTGTAACAGATGCTAACAAACCTATACAAAACTCCTGGCAAGATATGAACCTGGTTGCTTACAGGGTCTTTCTTGCTACCCAATCCCTCAATGCTAGATGACAGTATCTCTATCCCCTTCCCCCTAGTCCCCCAGGCCCGCCTTGGCAGCTGGCCACTTGTGTGTTGGCAGGACTGGGGGGCGGGGGGGGAAGAGAGCAGCGAGGCAACTTCAAACTGTCCGGGCAAAACGTCAAGTTTACTCACGAGTTTACTCAGCAGAAGGAGGGGGAAGAGGCCAGAGCGGGCACACCCCATGCCAGGGTCCTATCCGTCTGCCTGTCCCCACCTTCCTCCCCCACCCTCCTTTAGAGCCCTTGGCCCAAACAGGCATAGGCCCCAAGGCCTGGTGGCAGGGCAGACTTAACTCTGAGGAAGGTCAGGGAGCCAAGCAGGCTGAAGGCAGGAAGCTCCTAAGCAGGCCCAAAGGCTTCTCTATCAGAGGGCAGTGCCCTGCCTGGAGCCCATTTACTCCCCATCTTGGAGCCTTGGCCTTTGGCCAGGAGAACTGGGTCTCTCAGCCATCAAGAAGTGGGCAGTACCGAGCCAAGCCTCCTCCAACTAAGCAGTCCCTTGGGTAGTGACTTATCATCCCAAATGTCCAGTCCTAGGCTGGACCGCAAATACCAGCATGATGCCACCTAGAACAGAGACTGGTTCTCTTAGTCTTGGCTTGGAATGGGGGGCTAGTACCCTATCTGACCTACTTCCCTTTCCTCCCCACCTGCTTTCATTCTCTGAATCTCTCCCCTAGCCTTTACTGTCCCCACCCCAGAGGCGCTCCGCCCCCCCATGCCTGCTGGGTCCCCCTCCCCCACCCTTCCCCAGGGTGCCAAGTGCAGGCACACAAAGGGCCCGATGGTGCATTGTTAGCCCAGCCCCCGCTGCCCGCCGCGCCCTCCCAGGGCGGGCACTAAGCCAAGGAGGAGCTGGGGGCCCTGGGTGCCAAGGGGCACCATGGAGAAGGAGAAATAAGTCAGCACCTGTCTCTGAGATACAGGGTCCATATTGGTCAGGGCTGGACAGGGATGAGAGGGCCCCATTAGAGCAGGCCTGTCTCCTTGATACCTGAGCCTAGTGGGCACTGCCTACTTTCTTCCCAAGAGCCCCTTTCTGGAGGTATTAACCCTTTCCTGACCCCCGTGCCAAGTCTGGGGGTGTGGTACCCAAGGGAGAGGGCAGTGTCTGGGGGTGCCAGTAGGCAGCCTCGTGCCCACAGCAACCATGTAACAGAGGCACTCTGGGGGAGGCCAGGGTCCCGGGGGCCAGGGACAGGAGGCACTGGCAGAGATTTCTTCTTATTTCATCAGCTGCTCCAGGGGGAGCCCCCTGCCCTTCTCCCCAGTTACCACTAAGAACTAACTACCACCCAAACCTAGTTATAATATGTTCTTCTCCAGCCTGCACATCACTCCTTAGGCCTGATATCTTCTCCCAATCTGATGCCCACTCCATGCCAGCTCTGTCAACAGTGCCAGGAGGGTACAGGGGTGACCAAACCAGTTGGTGTGTTTGGGGCACAAGGAGGCCACCCCATAATCCTCCAGGCCTTGGCTCTCCCCGCCCCCCCCCAGCACTCCCTTAAGGAACAGAGAGTTCCCATCTGGTTTAACCCCTCACTGCCCAATTTGGTTACCCCTGCCCCTGATAAATGCCTCCTTCCTCCAGGAATAAGTTGGGGGAAGCGGGAATAGCTGTGCTGACTCATTTCCATTCTCAGCTGCAGTTAGGGGTCTCTGAGGCCTTCGGGCGGGGGTCAATTCAAGAACGCCCTCCACCTGGCCCGGAAGCCAGGACAGCCTGCTGGTCTCCCCCTCTCCCCAGCACCCACTTCCGGTGTCCCAAACTAGGTCAGCAGCGCTCGTTTCCTGTGGGTCAGCTAGCACCGGCGCCTCTGCCCCTCCCCTGCTCCGGACCCAGGCTCCCCGCCTCCCCCCCACCCCCCCAGGGCGCCCCGAGGTCTCACCACGTCTCAGCCGCCCTTTGATACATGGGGGTTGTACGGGGCGGGGGGCAGGAGACCCGCCCTCTCTCCAAACACTAGCAGGGCCGGGGCGCCTGGGCAGGCACGTGTCCGGGCACAACCCGCTGCCCACGCTACCCCCCCCACTCCCGCCCCCCCCCCCCCGCTCTGACCGGGACACGTCGCTCTCTTACTTGGGGTGGGGTGGGAGGAGGGGAGAGACAGCTGGAAATTGAAAGCAGCGCCCCCCGCCCCTTTGAATGGCAACCCCCAGCAAGCGACGCACATTAGGTCCCACCACATAGTGGCGACCCCCAGTTAGGGAAGGGGCAGGTGCGCCCGCGCCCGTGGGGAGACGGGAAGCTAGGTAGGAGAATTCTTCCCAGTCACCCACCCTCGCTCCGAGGTTCCACGGGCCAGATCGGGCTTGGAAAAGGTGGCGGCGGGACTGCAGCCCGAAGGCAGGGAGTGTGACGGAGGGTCGGGAGGGAGAGGGTCGCCGGAGGTGGTTCCGAGCTGGCTGCGGAGCCCCACTACCGCAGGAGTGAGTGCGCGGCTCGGGAAGCGCAAGAAACCGAATCGTCCAGCCGGTAACTTTCCCCCAAGCCGCGGCTCCTCCGGTGCCCCCCCCCCCGCAACTGGCCGGGGTCCAACCCGCCGCGCCAGGGGGCATGGGGGGGGGCGCCTTGTCCTAGTTAGAGTCCGTCAGCGTTTCCATTCCCTTAATTCGGTCGGGTCTGGGGTCTCCCCTTAAAGTCTCAAAAAAGACTTGGGGAACACTCAGCGCCGCCTCACCTCTCCATCCCGTAGCCGTCACTCAGTTTGGTCTTAAGAGTAGTGCAAAGTTTCTGGGGACCCTCCGCCCAGAGCTGGGGAGGGGGCACTTCCTTCTACCTTCCAGTTAAAACCCATTTCAAGTACCCGGGAAAATACCGGGAAGGGGACTGCTGGGAATCTGGTCTGCATGTGAGGGTATTGGGGGGTCCCACGCACAGGACGGACTGAAGGACACTGCAGTCGTCTCGGGTCTAGTGGACCCCAAGCAAGGAGACAAAAGTGGGGAGCACTAACCTCTCGGCCGTCAGGTCCGCTGGCTGGAGCCGTTGAGGCGCAGGGTGTGGGAAGAAGCGCGTCCCCCGCCAGGCCCGGGGGCTTGGGGCCCTGCTCCGGTCCTGGTCAGAAGGCCGCGGTCAGTCGCTCGCCGCTCGCTGCTGGGGGGCTCCTCCTCCGCCGCCCTCTGCCTCCTCCTGTTGCCCGCCCCCCCTCGGCAGCCGAGAGCCGTACATTCACCTGGCTCCCACCCGCCCCCCCCTCAGGGCCCGCCTCACCTGTCCTGCTGTCTCACCTGTCCTCCCGCTGGCTTTCCCCCCCATCCCTCCCCTCCCTCCCCCCGCCCCCTGCCACCCCCCAAACTCCCCCCCACACCCTTAGCAACACCCTCTGTCACTTCCTGGTTTTTCACCCGGCCCCCCCCGGCCCCCCCTCCCTCCGCCCAATAAGGACATAAACTTCAACCCCTTAGTCCAGCCAGTCCCTGCAGGGCGCAGACACGTCCCTCCTTCCTTTTTTGCCCCCTTCCTCCAAGCTCTTATTTTGCTTTCCGAGTCTTTCTCACCCTCCTCTTTTCCCCTCTTTCCTTTTCTCTGTATTCCTTCACCTGCCGCGGTCCCTTCTCCCTCTACCTCTCTCCTTTCCAGCCCCTATCTCTCTCGGTCCACCTTAACTAGAGCCCCGCCCCCGTCTCTGTCCAGCCCTCTGTCGCTGCTCCGCTCCGCCCCCGCCCCGCACCGCCCTAGCAGCTTATTGGCCGGAGCACCCGTTCATCCTAAACGGGTCCCGCCTTAGCGTTCATCCAGTGAGGGGGCGGAGCAGAGGGGCTGGCCTGAAACCTGAAGGGGAGGGGGAAGGGCAGTGTCCGCTGCGGCCCTAGGAATGGAGCAGCCCCTCTGGGGCTCCCTCTCTTCCAAGAGGGGCTTTTATGGGGTCAGCATCTCGGGAGGGAAATATACGAAGGCATAAGGATAGACTGAGTAGGGGTGAACACCTGGTGTGTTGAGGGCTGGGGTCCCATGAGGGGCTATAATCAGGTCAAGGGCCCCTGGAGGGAGGAGCTGGCGGGCCTCTAGGCCTTCGGCTCCAGCCCCTACGCCCCACCCCACCCCCTCAGAGGGAGTGGGGGAGTTGAGGTTGCGAGCACCCAGTGTCCCTCCCCACGCGTGATGGCGCCCTGCGGGGAGGGAACGGCGCCCAGGGCAAGCAGCCTCTGCGCTCCAGTCCGTGCCCGCTGCGGCCTTGGCATTGTCGGAGGGGAGGGGCCAGGTCGGAGAGGGGGAGGTGTGCTCAAGCTTCGGCTCTCCGCCTCCATCCCGCCGGTTTCTAGTGGAGAAACTGAGTCTCCCGAAGGAGGAACGTTCTGACGTGGATTTGCTCCGACGCCGATGGCGAAGGTGCCCTGGCTGTCTTAGGATTGTTTGTATTTGTGGATCTGGAGGGGGCCGGTAAAATACTTCAGTGCCCCCAGTAACCGAGAAAGGTAGCGGGCGAGGGATGTTTCCAACTGGGCCTGCGGTGCTTCTACCCCTATGGGCCCCTCCCACTGGTGTCAAACGGAATCAAATCCGGCTCCCTCGGGCTAGGTTCGGTCTCGCAGCAGCCGGCCAGGCCGAACCGGGTCGGACTCGCTCTCCCTTCCCCACCCCCTCTGCAGCAGGCCTCCCTCCCTTTCCAGCAGGTGGCTCCGCGGGACACCAGCTCAACCTGTTGGACCACAATGGGCGGCGCCAGGGGGGCCCTGGCCCTCACCCGGGCTGACCCGGGATCCCCGCGCAGGGGGAGGGGCGGAGTTGGGTCCTTCCCTCTGCCCCCCCCCCCCGGCCGTGACTCAGCCTCGGGGCCGCTGCCCTGCGCCCCAGCCAGGGGCGGAAAGTGTGAGGCGCCCCTGACGGCCCAGGCCAAGCCAAACAGCCCCCCACCCCAGACATTATCTCACTGGAGAATTAGGGGGGCTACAGAAAGGAGAGGATAAGTAGTAACGTGGGGCGCTCCGCCTCGAGGAATCCACTCCTGGTTTTCCTATCACCCCTGTACCCCTTGGGTCCCAAGGATGATCACTGCTCCGGGTTTTCTCGTTGGCCCCTCCGGACTCATTCCCTGCACGGAGGGCCGGGAACGGGTGGGGTCTCGGCCAGGATTTTTCCCTACAGCCGTCGGGGTCGCGCGGGCCAGGGAAGAGGCCGTGCCTAGGACAAGGCGGCAGTGCCAAATGCACCACTGAAATGGAGAGGGGGGAGCTTCGGGAACGAGGGTCCGGCCGAGGAAAGGATTGGAGGTGGGGTAAAAAAAAGTGGTCCCAGGGCCTCGGGAGGCAATCTAGAGCGGGTGCGTACACACCGGCCCTTAGGGACCAACGGGATCAGATCTGCCCGCCCCGCCCCCATCCCTGGGGTCGGGTCGGGCTGGTCACTACCCGGATCTTTCTGCGGCTGGATTGCCACTCCCCATTCCGGTGCCAGCAATCCTGGAACCTACTGTTAGTTCCTCAGTGGCACCTCTCCCTCCTTCCCTCCCTCTCTCTCTTTCTCTCTCTCTCTCTCTCTCTCACTCTCTCTCTCTCTCTCTCTCTCTCACACACACACACACATAAATAATAGCTCCTTCCTCGGATTTGTGGGGGGGGGGGGACTTGAAATTCCTGCGGCCTTTATCGCGCCAACCCCTGAGACAGGCGATCAACAAACACTGACTAGCTCCCGTGGAACCCCAAGACTAGAACTAGGAACCGAAGAGCACGTGTGGAGCCTGCAGCCGCTCTCCCCCACCCCCGCCCCCTCGGAATAGGGGACTATCCCAGCTCCGCACGTTCAGACTTAAATCTTCAGGTGACCCTCTAGATCTTACTATGTAGGGCACTTAGCCAGAGGAGGGCAAATTGTCCTGAGAAGGGTGAAAGCCCCCGCTGGGAGGATTATGTCTATACCTTGGGTTGGGGACTGCGCCTCAGACCGGTGGGCCCGGTGCCGGGCTAGGTTGGGCCACGTGTTCCAAATGGTAGCAGCTGAGAAGTTAAGATGTTTGCAGAGCCTGGGGGGGAAAGAGGGCATCTGGTGGCTACAGAGGCTAGGTTTTGCCTGGGCGGGGTTCCGAAAGAGTGGGATCTGGGGGCTTGTTTCGGAATGTGGGGACCCAGCTGAAAGCCGAGCGTCAGCCCGCGCCAGGCGCCCACCTCTTCCCCGCTGCCACTCAGCCCCCGACAGCCTCCGCTTGCCTCGAAAAACCCGCCACCCAGGAAACCGCTGGGGGCGCTCAGACCGCAGGCCCCCCGCCCGCCGCCCCCCAGATCCTCCACCGCGACCGCCCAACCCACCTGAAGGGACCGTGGCTGCCAGGGGTACCCCCCCTCGCGCCGACTCCCCCCACACCTGCGGGCAGCACTATTTATAACTCTGCGCCTATTCCGGGCCTCTGGGTAGGAGCCGGCTGCCGAGCAGCGCAGCGCTATCGCCGCCGGGATCTCTGCGCCCCCCAGGGCCGGGGGAAGTAAATTTAGCTTCAGGAAGCTCCGGGGAACATTTTCCAAAACTCCACGTCCCAGAGCCGGCGAGACAGAACCGCTCTGCGCGCAGCCTCTCTCCGGCCAGCCGCCAGGCGGCGCAGGCCCCCCAGCTCCTGAAACCGGCTTTTGCCCGCGGGTTAGCGCCGCGGCCTGGAAGACCGGTAGGTAAAGGGCTTAAGGCAAACGTTGGAAAGGTAATGAGTGGCAGGGGGAATGGGTGCATTCTGAGACTCAGGAAGCCGGGAGTCTCAGAACCACTAAGACAGCGGCGGGGGGCTTCTCGTATCTGGGGGAATAACGCACATGTAAATGAAATGCAAATAAGAACCCCTGAGTTGCCTGTGGTGGGCTGTAATTTCATCGCAGCTACTCAGGAGGCTGAGATCTGAGGATCGCGGGTTCGAAGCCAGCCCTGGGAGGAAAGTCCATGAAACTCTTAACTGCAATTAACTAGAGGTAGAGCACCTTGCTTTGAGTGGAGAAAGCTAAGGGATAGAACTCAGGCCTTGAGCTCAAGCGTGTGCGCTTGCCACATACCCTTTTTCCTTTCCTGGTTCTTTGTGTTGCTGGGAAAACATGGTACCTCCATTCCAAGTATTATTGAGCCCTCAGCCTTCTTTCACAGTAGCACCTCCCCACTTGACTCGCCATGTGACCTAGGGTTCCCTATCCGATGTAATCTGCAGGACAATCTGGATAGCAAGCCTCTTGCTGTTGTACTTGGGAGCCACTTTCCAGCTGGTTGGTTTTGTCAACTCCATTTCAACTCTTCCCATCTTACTACCTGTAGTTACAATAGAGGGCCTTGGGGAGCTTAGGAGTAAGTGTGGGGGGCTTACCCTCCCCTCCTATATTAACAACCTGCTTCCCTAAACACCCCACCCCTGTGTGAGTTCCTCACCCTACTTCCTTATACACCCTACATGTGTTCCTGAGATGATAGTTTACAAGCTCAAAACCCGAGTTTCTCTATTTGGGAGAGGACATTGTAAGAAAACTCTAGCATTTCTTTTTCTTTTATGGAGGTATGGGGAGCTATGAGCCATGAAGATCTCCTGGCACTGGGTAGATTAGGCAACCCCCAAATAACTCAAGAAGCCCAAAATCAAGGGGGCCTAAGGTTGAGGTAGGAAACATGTGCTGTTTGTGGGTTGGGATAGGGTGGGGGATGAGGGGTGTACCTTCCATTCTTGCCTTGTCTGGCTCTGCCTCCAAGAACACCAACACCAGCTCAGTTCAGAAGAGGAAGTCCACTTAATGAAAAGAAGCCCCAATAATTGTGATATGTATGTATGTATGTATGTATATATATATATAGAGAGAGAGAGAGAAAGAGAGAGAGAGAGAGAGAGAGAGAGAGAGAGAGAGAGAGAGAGAGAGAGAGAGAGAGAGAGAGAGAGAGAGAGAGAGAGAGCTCACTATTTAGCCTTCTAGGGCTCTAGTGACCCACCTCAGCCCTCCAGATAACTGGAGCTACAGGTGTGTGCCACCAGCCTGATTAGTCCTAAACTTAAGATCTAAAAATCCTGGTTCACTAAGTGAATGCTGTCCTGCAGAGTGTTGTGCACTTGACCTTGGATGAATTACTTCACCTCTCTGTTCTTGTTTCCTTCACTTAAACATGGGGTAATTATTTTGTCCTGGTTATATTTGAGGTAGACTTTTGTGAAACTCAAAGCATTCTATACCATGCAAAGAACTCTCAAATGGTGTATAGTTTTGTTTTTGTTTTTTGGTAGTTATGGGGCTCGAACTCAGGTTCTGGTAGTGTTCTACCACTTTGAGCCACAGCTCCACTTCCAGTTTTCTTTTGGTTAATTGGAGATAAGAGTCTTACAGACTTTGCTGCCCATGCTAGCTTTGAACTGTGATCCTCAGATCTCAGCCTTCTGAGTAACTAGGATTACAGGTATGAGCCACCAGCACCTGGCTTTGTGTGTGTGTGTGTGTGTGTGTGTGTGTGTGTGTGTGTGTGTGTGTGTGTGTGTGTGTGTGTGTGTGTGTGTGTGTGTGTGTGTGTGTGTGTGTGTGTGTGTGTGTGTGTGTGTGTGTGTGTGTGTGTGTGTGTGTGTGCTATTTTCCCCATCCTCCCCAGTATTTCCACTATCAAGGCTCTTTTCAGCTCTCGCAGATTCCTTGGGCTGCTGGCAGTTTTCCCTCCAGCTTTCTTTTACTCTTCTTCCTCCAGCTCCCTACCATAACCCTAGAATCTGCCTTCTTCTACATACTACTTCCCCAGTTGTCTTTGTCAGACATCACCACCCCTGCAAAAACCTTGTGCCCAGACCTGAGACTCTAGATTCCATCTCACCAAGCTTAGTGGGAGTGGGGACCTAAGAAAGGAAGAGAAGGCAAGAAGCCAGGGCTGAGACTGGAAAGGTCTGGAGCTAGCCAAGGTGCAGGCTATTAGGAAGAGACTCTGGGAGAAGCCCCAGAGTCAGAGGGAGAGGTGAATTCTCTTGACAGCCCCCACCACTAACCTCTCTCTGTCACATGTTAGGATCTTTTTTTTGGGGGGGGGTCGGTCATGGGGCTTGAACTCTGGGCTTGGAAACTGTCCCTGCACTCTTCAGCTCAAGGGGAGCGCTCTGCCACTTGAGCCACAACACCACTTCCAGTTTTCTAGTGGTATATTGGAGATAAGAGTCTCATGGACTTTCATGCCCGGGCTGGCTTTGAACCTCGATCCTCAGATCTCAGCCTCCTGAATAGCTAGGATTACAGGCGTGAGCCACTGGTGCCCGGCTATGTCTCAGGATCTTACCTTTCTCCCAGCAAGAGGGAGGGCTTTGCAGGAACTAGGTTGTCCTGCCTGTTGTAGAAGTCTAAATGGACACACTGATAAATAAGGCCAGGGCTAAGAAACAATATGGAGTTCAAGTACTAGGCTGCCATAAGAAAAGAACAAGAGCATACATCTGTAATCTCAGGAGGTAGTGGCAAGAGTGTCTAGTGTTTGGAATTTGAGGCTAGCCTTGGCTACTTATTTATTTTTTGCCTGTCCTGGGGCTTGAACTCAGGGCCTAGGCACTCTCCCTGGATGCTTTTGCTTAATGCTAGCACTCTACCACTTGAGCCACAGCACCACTCCTGCTTTTCCGGTTGATGTGGTACTGAGGACTCAACCCCAGAGCTTCATGCATGTTAGGCAAGCACTCTACCACTAAGCCACATCCCCAGCCCAGCCTCAACTACTTATTAAGACTCTGACTCTCCTTTGTCCACCGCCCTCACTACCAAAGATGGACAAGCTTTGTATATACTGCTGTGGTACCTGTAGTATCCTATACAAAGAATATGAAAGGATAAAAAGAGAGCAATGTGCAGAGCATGCTAACCAACTATGAAGAATAAGGACCCAAGATCTAGCCACTTTTTGTGTGTGTGTGCTGGGGCTGGGGCTTGACTCTGTCCCTTAGCATTTTCCATTCAAGTCCAGTACTCTACCACTTGAGTTGTAGTTCCACTTCTGCTGTTTGGTGACTGGTTGGAATCTCATGAACCTTTCCTGCCAGGGCTGGAAATCCTCAGGTCTTAACCTCCTGAGTAGCTAGGGTTACAGGTGTGAACCACGAGTGCTCAACCTGTGAGACTCTTATCTCCACTAAACTACCAAAAAAAAAAAAAAAAAGCCAGAGTAGATCGGTAGCTCAAGTGGTAGAGTGCTAGCCTTGAGCAAAAGAAGCTCAGGGACAGTGCGTAGGCCCTGAGTTCAAGCCCCAGCCCTCTCTCCCACCCCCACACATAATGAGTTTATGTTCAACACTGTAATGTTTCCTCATTTCACTCTGCAAAAAAGTTCAAATCTAACTTAGGACCATAAACTGCCCCACATTTACCCCCAGTTCAACATTTTTCTTTTTTTTTTAATAGTATCTAATTGATCACCTCTTTATATACTTTTATTTATATAGACTTCCCAACTACTAGAATGCAAGCTGTATAAGTACAGGGATTGATTTTGTTCACATACCACTATATAAAAAGTACCCAGACTGGCAAATAGTAGACACTCAATGATATTTGTTTATTGAGGTTTTTCTTTTGTTTGTTTTGTGGTGCTGGGGATTGAACCCAGGGCCTCGTTTGCTAGGCAGGCACTGTTCCACTTGATCCACACCCCCAGCAATAATATTTGTTGAACGAATGAAGATGCAGTCTTTGGAAAGACCTCTGGAAAGCTCTCTAAGAAGTATGTAACCACGGTTCCCTCCAGGGAGGAAAGCTGGAGGAGTTGAGAGATAGGTATAAGAAACTTTTTTCTTTCTTTTTTTGTCAGTCCTGGGGCTTGAATTCAGGGCCTGGGCACCATCCTTGAGCTTCTCTTGCTCAAGGCTAGCTCTCTACCACTTGAGCCACAGCCCACTTCCAGATCTTTCTGAATATGTGGTACTGAGGAATCGAACCCAGGACTTCATGCATGACAGGCAAGCATTCTACCACTGAGCCACATTCCCAGCTGAAACTTTTTTCTTTTATAGTTGTTTACTGTAGGCTTTTCTTTTACAATTAACAACAACAACAACAAATCCCAGAGAAAAAGGAGTTAACTAAGGAAAAGGCTAAAGAAGAGCTGATTCCAGGAAGGGAAAGAAAGGGGTTCTAAGCCAGGTGCCAGTGGCTCACGGCTGTAATCCTAGCTACTAAGGAGGCTGAGATCTGAGGATCATAGTTCAAAACCAGTCTGGGCAGAAAAGTCCATGAGACTCTTATCTTCAATAAACCACCAGAAAACCGGAAGTGGTGCTGTGGCTCAAGCGGTAGAGTGCTCACCTTGAGCTGAAGAGCTGAGGGATAGTGCTCAGGGCCAGAGTTCAAGCCTCATGACTGATGAGAGAGAGAGAGAGAGAGAGAGAGAGAGAGAGAGAGAGAGAGAGAGAGAGAGAGAGAGAGAGAGAGAGAGAGAGAGAGAGAGAGAGAGAGAGAGAGAGAGAGAGAGAGAGAGAGAGAGAGAGAGAGAGAGAGCCTATCCCCTATCTCCAGGTGAGTACCTGAGGTGAAAAAGGAAGATGGGAAATAGCTGGGCTGTAAGAGGTTGATGATGATGATCCTGGAGAAATGCTGACTAAACCCTATAATTGGTGAGTATGTCAATACATATGGGAGTGATTCAGGAAAAGCATGGATTGGTGGCTGCCAAGGGGAAACCAGACTGTTTGTGTCCTAATAGAACATCACTGTGATAAACTTGAGGGACTTGTGTGAGCACATAAGTACTTTTCTCTTATAGCTTTGTATGTGTATGTGAGAGAGAGAGAGAGAGAGAGAGAGAGAGAGAGAGAGAGAGAGAGAGAGAGAGAGAGAGAATATGTGTGCATGTACCAGTCCTGGCTTGAACTTTGCTGCCCCTGGGCGCTATCCCTGAGCTCTCTTCAGCTCGAGTCAAGCACTCTACCACTTCAGCAACTCCTGCCAGGGCTGGCTTTGAACTATGATCCTCAGTTCTCAGCCTTCTGAGTAGCTAGGATTACAGGTGTGAGCCACTGGCACCCTGCTGTCCCTGAACTTTTGTGCTCAAGGCTAGCGCTCTACCACTTGAGTTCTACTTGTGGCTTTTTGTGGTTAATTGGAGATAAGAGTTTCACAGACTTAGTTGTTTGGGCTTGTTTTGAACTGAGATCATCAGATCTCAGTCCCTGAGTAGCTAGGATTAAGGTTTGAGCCATCAGCACCTGCCTTTCTCTTACAGTTTTGTGTGTGAATTGAGATCTCTTTGTAGCTCACAGGGCCTTCTGGAATAGCTCAGTGATTTCCCCAAGCGACTCAGAAGCTGGAAGCTCACTAGAGCTCCCTTATTTGGGGAAGAACTGAGTCCTTTGAATCTTCATCCTAATATTCTTTTTTTTTTTTTTGGGGGGTCCGGTCGTGGGGCCTGAACTCTGGGCATGGGCGCTGTCCCTCAGCTCTTCAGCTCAAGGCTAGTGCTCTACCACTTGAGCCACAGTGCCACTTCCAGCTTTTTTCGTTTTGCTTATGTGGTGCTGAGGAATCGAACCCAGGGCCTCATGCATGCAAGGCAAGCACTCTACCACTGAGCCACCTTCCCAGCCCTTCATCCTAATATTCTGAGCCTTACAGAAGACCCCTTCCCTGACTCACTCAACCCAGAAGCTTAGCACCTTTCCTGAACACAGGTTGGGAAGAACTGGCCTTTCTCCTGTCCTCCACCCTCCAAACTCAGGTACTAGTGAATAAGGAAACCTGGTTTTTCAATCTTATCCCTCCTGCCCCCCACCCCCACCCCAACAAGCTCCTTCCCTCTTTGGTCTGTGCTCTGGTTCAAAGACCCTTTCAGTGCCGACGTTTCCTCATTCCCCTTTAGACATTTAGAAATTTTGGCCTCAGTACCTATTTATTATAAGTACAGTTCAGTGATTCTCAAACAGTGATCCTAAAGGGAAACCTATTACTGGTACTAATGCCATGGTAAAATCAACCATCTGGGTTAGTGGGCTCACTGTGCCAAGCTTGGAGAAGTGCCAGGTCCTGCTGCGGTCTTAACTGGGGTCCTAGCCAGCAGGCCAGGCTCCTGTCCACCAGAGGTCCATCAAAAGTAGGGACTGGAAACAGTTTCAGAGATGAGGCAGATTTGACAGATGGCACAACTCAAAGCAGGATGCACACTCCACTTTTCTCTTGTTCGTGGCCCATTCTTGGCAGATCACAGCTGGCCCAAGACGTCCTGCTGGGGCTACAGAAGAGAGAACAGAAAGCTGAGAGCGAGCTCTGCCACAGAGGCTGCAGCCATACCTCGTTTGCCCTATGCCCACCTGAATGAGCCCAGCCATGATGCCAGGGCAGAGAGGAGACAGTTCTCTGCTGCCATTAGTCCAACAGTTCCTTGATACACCAGCAACAGAGGAGGATGTAGGCAACTTCTTTCAGGGTCTTCTGCAGGCCCTCCCAACCCGTACCCATCTTAATGACAGGCACCCGGAACCCAGCATCTCGCAGGGCCCCACCAAGGGAGAAGGGTAGGGCGTGAGCTAGGGGCTGTGTCCTGGATTGCATGTGAGCAGCAGTTTTGAAAAGAGTGTAGATGCTGCCTTGGTGCCTTTTATCAACTGTCCCCACCCCCATCAGGCCTCATGACTACAGACAAAGGCCTCAGGGTCTAGCAAAGGAAGGTTCTGGGTCTAGGACAGGCTGAGTCAGCCTCTATAGGGAGAGACAGGGGTGGGGTTGGTATGACGGAGGGCCTGGCCAGTCTTTCATCCTCCATAGCTAGCCCAGCTCAGCTTCCCTTCCTCTGGCTTGGGTGTTGCCCTGTGTGGTTGGCACAAGTATTGCTCTCGCCCTCTGGTGGGCTCTGGCTGAGGCTGACATTGAGAATCATGAGATTTTTCTGGGGGTGTCTATCCTGGAGCTTGAACTCAGGGCCTGGGGGACTGTCCCTGGACTTTTGTGCTCAAGGTTAGTATTTTACTAGAGCTACAGTTCTACTTCTGGCCTTTTCATAGCTAATTGGACATAAGAGTCTCATGGATTTTCCTGCCCTGGCTGGCTTTGAACCTCCATCCTTAGGTCACGGTCTCCTGAGTTAGAGCTAGGATTACAGATGTGAGTCGTTGGCACCTAGCTCATGAGCTTTTTAGCTTGTTCAGCTTCACCTTTAGACTCGTCAGAGTAAGCATGGCCAGCTTAGCTGGCAGCCTCTGGTTCACTTTAGCTTCCTTAGTCCCCTGGAGCAGGAATGCACAGCTAGAGCAACAGGCACAGTGAGAGGCATGGTTTATTGACAGGCTACATTCCAGGCTAGCCCCCCTTTCCTCCCTCCTACGTGCAGGATCATGTGCGGGAGTTCCGCTCTTCATCTTCGTTTTCCAGTAGGTATGCTGGGCGGTAGATGGGGTGCCCTCCTGGGCTCAGGCACTTCAGGGCTGGGTTCTGCACTGTGTTCTCCTGACTCCCCAGCGATGTGTACCTGGAGTGGGAAGATAGAAGGCTAAGGGAAGGGCGGGTGGGCTCTTCTGGCGGCTCTCCCTGCATGTCCTCCCTGCATCCCCTCTCCTTTCCTCATTGCCTTACCCTTGGTCATACAGGATACAGTATGGGACAAACAGCTGACGCAGAAAGTCCCAGATGTTTCTGTAGGTCCAGTCCTGGGAAACCAGAGTCATAAAATAGTTGCCAATATTCCTTTCTCCCCTATCTATCCCCTGCCACTCTTGCCCATCCTAAGCTCTTCTGCTTCGTTGGCCCAGAGGGAATCTGGCTATTTGGCTGTCTGGTATATCTTGCTCTGTGTAGATTAAGTAGTGAGACATGGAAGACGTTCAGCCTCTGCTCCTGCCCATTCCCATGTCACCATCCCCTGGGGTGTAAGTTCCAGGACAGGGAAAGAACCATGAGTCTAAGCCAGCACTGTCAGGTAGAACTTTCCACAATGTTCTAGATCTGTCCTGTCATATATGGTGGTCATTTGATGTTGATTGACACAAGTGAAGAGCCAAATATCTAACCATATTTAACTTTAGAAATTGAGATTAATTTACACGTCATATTTTTAGTAACTTGTGTTTCATTTTAATTAGTATTCCAGTATGAATAAATAGCTATGGCTTTCTTATTGGACAGCACAGGTCCAAGTCTGCCCAAAGCAGAAAGCACAATGCCTGCCACTGAATAAATGCTCAGTAAGTATTAGTCAAAAAGAATGAATGGAGGATGGAGCCCCCCGTCCAAGCCTCAAACTCTAGCTTTCTTCCAGGGAGCCAGTGTATGACCGTAAGGCACAGGAGACCAAAGAGAGTAAATCCTAGCCCCATTACCAGCAGTGGATTGATGCGCATGAATGAAGGCCAGCTAGGGTCAGTGGGACTGAAAGAACTTAGGCCACAGGAGTAGGGGTCAGTCCGACGGGTGCCCATCAGAACAGCCTTAAGCTGAGGATGGCGCATTTGCAGTTCAAACAGGGCTTGTTTCATGTCACCTTCAGCCTCTAACACCTGAAGATTATACCTTAGAAAGAAACAAAGGTGAAAGGTCAGAGTCCTATCAAGCCCTTCTTGGAGCCCAGACCTCCAGGCCTCTATACCTCTTGATGGTGTCTTGTAGAAACTGTTCCAGCTCAGGGAAAGAGGAGATGCTGCGGATATACAGGATCTGGAGAGGTTTTGGAACATCAGGAAATTTCCTAGGGAGAGGAAAGAACCCATAGGCTTGCCAGCAAACACAGGAAAATGGCTTTCCAGAGGACCCTCTCCCTTAGAAAACTACATCCTCTGAGAAGTATACTATTATAACTCTCAAACCTGAATTTCCAGATTTCTGGTATGAGATTTCTTTCTTTCTTTCTTTTTTTTTTTGGAAATGGGGGTCTCACTGTGTTGTCCAGATTAGTCTTCAACTCCTAGGCTCAGGCAATCTTGTTGCCTTGATTTCCTAAGTGCTTAGACAGACACCCAACACACTGACTTCCCTAGGGTCAGGGATGGTAGCCTGCACATTCAGAGCCAGGTACTTGTTACATGAGCAATAAATATGTTGGGAGAACAGAACTGCATGGCTACCTCACCTATGCCCCATCTCCTTACTTTCTGGGATGGGGAGCTGGAGGACAGGATAGGACAGGACAGCTGGAGGACAGGAGATATTTCTGAGGCTGTGTTTCCCAGGGGCAGGCTCACCTTTTTACCGCTGCATGTACAAGGTGCAGGAGGGCAGTACAGTCCTTGCCCCCGTTGAAGCCCACGCAGAGCTCGGTGAGGCAGTACTGAGCCAGGGCAGTCTCAATGGTCTGTAAGGCACTTGCTACCTTTTTTCCCAGAGAAGACCCTGCCATGCAGGCAGGGAAGAAGACATCAGATCAATGAATATGGCTGTCAAAGAAGCCATGTTATCCTTGCTTAAAATACTTCAGTGTCATCCTAATGTTTCTAGGATTAAGTTCAAACTCCTTTATGCTGTCCACTGGGCCTACAGTCTGCCTCATACTTCATCTTACCTTGGCCTTCACTGTTTTTCCTCTGGAGCAAGAGCTAAGGAATGGGAGTGTAGGATATTGTTGCTTCCTTCCAGGTCTTTCTCATTTCCTGGTTAAACCAACAGCCAAACCTCTTTTTTCTTTTTACCAGTACCTGGGCTTATCTTAGGATCTGGGTACTCTCCCTTATCTTTTTGTTACTCAAGGCTGGTGGGACTCTACCACTTGAGCCACAGCTCTACTTCTAATCTTTTGCTGGTTAATTGGAGCTAAGCATCTTACACATTCCTGTCCAGGCTGACTTTGAACCATGATCCTCAGATCTCAGCCTCCTTAGTAGGTAGGATTACAGGCATGAGCCACTGGCAGGAAAGCCTTCTCTGACATGAGATGAGGGCTGATCTCTCTGTTGTAGTCTTTTCCACAGTGGCAATTCATGTAATATCTACGTAATGTCTATCCTTCCTTGGTCCACAAGAGCAAGTCATATATGTACCCCATTGAGCTATATCCCCAACAGCTAGCACAATGCTAGTGAAAGTGGACAGCATTTATTAAAAGAATGACAGTAGCTATCTTTTGCCCTTTCTTGGACTAGTAGAAAGTCCCTTACAGGCCCCTTAACACCAGACTGGAGTGACACCAGTGGGTTGGTATAGGTTTATCCTTTCTCAGGAGGTTCTTACCTGATTCAGCGAGTTTGTACACAGCCACACTGGCCTGCTCCACAGCGTTGGGCATGTAGGGGACCAGCGATCCCTTGGGCAGACGGGCTGTCAGGTAGGCCAAACATTCCTCCAAAGGCTCTTCTTCCTCAGAGTCTAGAGTTAGCTTCACCTGGTAATAGTTGCTGCCCCAGTCGGGGTAGGAACCCAGGCAAAGCCTACGCCCAAAGTGGGCCTGGGCCTCAGCTAGGATGGGGGCAATAGAGGATTCAGCAGCAGCCACATACAGCTCTTTTGAATGGAATTGCACAGCTGTGTTTTGGAAGAGATGCTTTAGCCCCCCTAGTACCCGTCGCAGCAGCTCTGGAATGCCTGGGAAAAGGTAGACGTTCCGGACAGAGACCAGCGGGAATCTGAAGGGATGACCAGTTTGAGGATCTGTACCGTAATGCAGGCAGGCAGAGGAAGGCACCAGTGACAGCTTTTCCCAGCCCTCCCCTCCTAGGGCTTTGATGGCCGCTTGCAGCTCAGGATGTGGCTTGAGCTCCTCCCCAAAGGCCTGTGCCACTGCCTCAAAGGTGACATCATCATGAGTGGGGCCAATGCCCCCTGCAGTGAGGACATGGGTGAACCGACTGGAGAAAGAAGTGATCTCAGCTGCAATGGTGGCTACCTCATCAGGTACAATAGAGACTCGGCAAACCTTGACTCCCAGGGAGCGCAGTGTCCGGCACAGAAAGTAGGTGTTGGTGTCTTGAGTGTGTCCCTGAGAGTTGGAGGAGGATGAGATTGTCAGTGTGGTGGGGATGACAAAGGGAAAGAGGGGGTTAGCTGTTGGTGTCTGATGATGGGGTACTCCTGGGTAGATATCACTTCAGGCTGCAGAGGAGGCAGAAGTGGGCACAAGAACAGTGGGAAAATCTATTTGAATAGAATCAAGGATGAAGTGAGCCACTTTAGGCCTCCTTTGCTGCACTTGGAGCCTGACATCCCCTATATTTACGGATTCAATTATCAAGCCTGTGTAGACAACTTGTCCACTTCCTCACATACTCGAGTTTCAGTTCTGCCTCCAGGTGTATATTGGGCAGCCTAGTTTCAATATATCCCTGGATGTTGTCACTTTTTTTTTTTTCTTGTTTTGTGCCAGTACTGGGGCTTGAACTCAGGGCCTTGTGTTTTTTGGCTTTTTTCACTCAGCATTGGCACTCTACCATTTGAGCCACGCCTCCAATTCTAGGTTTTTGCTGGTTAATTGGAGATAACAGTCTCTCAGGTTTGTCTGCCTGGACTGGCTTCAAATGAGGATCCTCAAATTTCAGCCTCCTGAGTAGCTAACATTATGGATGTAAGCCACCAGTGTCCAGCTGTTGTCACTTTGGTCAATGAGTCCCCAGACACTGCCAGCAGCCAGTCATGCCCTTCCTTCATCAAGTTAACTCTACCTCTGAAATCTTTCCCTATCCTGTCCTCTGTTCTCACTGTAACCAAGCAGGTCTTTAGCACCTTTTACCTGGAGAATGGTGACAGCCTACTGGCCAGCCTCCTGTCACTATGTTTTTCTGTATGTCTTCTGAGTAATCTTTCTAATGCGTCACTGAGATTGCATCACTCTTGGATTCAAAAGCCATTTGTTGTTTCCAATTGTATTTGGAATAAAGTTCAAATTCCTTTATTAGCATTTAAAGCTGTCTGTAGTATGTACCCTTCTATTTTTCTAATCCTTTATCACTCTACTTTTCTGTAGAGAGTTTAGTGTTTAATAATATGTGTTCTGCTGGGCGCCGGTGGCTCACGCCTGTAATCCTAGCTACTCAGGAGGCTGAGATCTGAGGATCAAGGTTCAAAGCCCACCCAGGCAGGAAAGTCCATGAGACTCTTATCTCTAATAAACCACTAGAAAACCGGAAGTGGCACTGTGGCTCAAGCGGTAGAGCACTTGCTTTGAGCTGAAGAACGCAAGGCCCAGAGTTCAAGCCCCATGACTGAAAAAAAAAAAAAAAAGAATATGTGTTCTGCTGGGCGCTGGTGGCTCACACCTGCAATCTAAGCTACTCAGGAGCCTCAGATCTGAGGATCACAGTTCAAAGCCAGCCCAGGTAGGAAAGTCTGTGAGACTCTTATCTCCAGAAAACCGGAAGTGGCACTATGGCTCAAGTGGTAGAGTGCTCACCTTGAACTGAAGAGCTGAGGGACAGCGCCCAGGCCCAGAGTTCAAGCCCCATGACCAACCCCCCCCCCCCAAAAAAAAAAAGAAAAGAAAAGAAAAGAAGAATATGTGTTCTAAGCCAGGCATGGGTAGATCATGCCTATAATCCTAGCTACTGAGGAAGCTGAGATCTGAGGATGACAGTTCAAAGCTATCCTGGCCAGGAAAGTCCATGACATTCTAATCTCCAAATAACCAGAAAACCAGAAGTGGTGCTGTGGCTCAAGTGGTAGAGTGCTTTCCTTGAACTGAATAGCTCAGGGACAGCACCCAGGGAAGAGGGGGGAAAAGGATGAGGGTGGGGGAGGGAGGAAGTGCTGTTCTAGCCAGGCATTGGTAGCTTATCCCTGTAATCCTAGCAAGAGGTAGTTTATCCTTGTAATCCTAGCAGGAGGCTGAGATCTGAGGATCATGATTTAAAGCCAGCCTGGGCAGGAAAGTCCATGAGACTCTTTATCTCTAATTAGCCACTAAAAAGCCAGAAGTGAAGCTGTGGCTCAAGTGGCAAAGCATTCACCTTGAGCACAAAAGTTCAGGGACAAGCCCCAGGACTGGCACTAAACAAAACAAAACTGAACAAAGAATATGTGTTCTGAAGTAAGGGAAAACCAGGTTGGAATTCTTTCTCCACCGTGTCCTGGGCATGTTTCTCAACCACTCAAAGCCTGTTTCATAATCTATTAAGATATATAATAAAAGCATCAACTTCATGGAATTTTTGTAAGGGTTCATAAAATCATACATGTGATGTAGTAAAAGCACATTGCCAGGCTCTAGTAAACATTCAAAAATAAGGTCAGTGGTATTTTTTACAAACCTGATCCTGGTGCCAGTGGCTCAGGCCTATCTACAATCCCCTTTACTTAGGTGGTTGAGACCTGAGAATTGAGGTTCAAAGCCAGGCTGGGCAGACAGATCCTCCAGACCCTCATCAATTAACCAGCAAAATGCAGGAAGGAAGTGGAGGTATGGCTGAGGGGAACTCAAGGCCCACAGTTCACACACGTCACCACCACCACTAGAACCCTGATGCCTGCAATGTCCTCTAGTAACACCTCTAAAACGGAGAAGGGATTCTTCCCTTTTAGTATCTTTCTTCTAGGGCTGGGGGATGTTTGAAGAGGTAAGAACATCTGCTCAGCAAGCATAAAGCTAGTGTTAAAAACAAAAGCAGGAAATATAAACATCACCTGATGTGGAAAAAATAACTTGTAATGTCAAAGCTCATAGAATGCACAAACTGTATAGACCATGATAATGACAATTTGCCTTGGGAAAATTAAAATGTGTTTGTGACTCTAAGTATCACTATTCCACAATACTATGAAATATGTAAAATTTATGTAATCACCTAATCTCAAAGAAAAAAAAAGTGAGAGAAGGGATGGATTAAGAGAAATGGGTGACAATGTTGTCAGACACTTTGTACTTATATACTGTTTTGTAGAATGGGAACTTCTTTGTACAACTAAAAGATTTAAAAAAGAATTGTAAACAAACAAACAAACAACAAAAGCAGGGAGGCTGGGAAGGTGGCACAGTGGTAGAGTGCTTGCCTTGCCTACATGAGGCTCTGCGTTCAATTCTTCAGCATCACATAAGCAGAAAAAGCTGGAAGTGGTGCTGTGGCTCAATTGGTAAGGCACTAGCCTTGAGCTGAAGAGCTGAGGGACAGTGCCCAGGCCCAGAGTTCAGGCCCCATGACCCACAAAAACAAATAAATAAACAAACAAAAGCAGGGACTGGGACTATGGCTCAGTGGTAGAATGTTTGCCTAGCATGCATGAAGCCCCAGGTTCAATTCCTTAGTTACACATAAACAGGAAAAGCTGGAAGTGGCACTGTGGCTCAAGTGGTAGAGTGCTAGCCTTGAGCAAAAGAAGCTCAGAGACAGTGCCCAGGCTGTGAGTTCAAGCCCCATGACTGGCAAAAAAAAAAAAAAAAAAAAAAAAGAGGCTAGCCTAGGTGCTGGTAGCTCATGCCTGTAATCCTAGCTACTCAGGAGGCTGAGATCTGAGGACTGTGGTTCAAAGCCAGCCCGGGCAGAAAAATCTGTGAAACTTTTTATCTCCATTTAACCATCAGAAAACAGCAAATGGTGCTGTGGCTCAAAGTGGTAGAGGGTTAGCCTTGAATGCAAAAGCTCAGAGACAGAGCCAAGGCCTTGAGTTCAAACTGGGGGGCGGGGAGGGGAGAAGAAAGGGAGAGAGGCTAGTACCTTTCTTCTAGCTCATTTATCCACTTTGCAAGTGCCATGGTTCATTCCCAAAAGGTTGAATATCATTCTTACATGCACCTGCACCTCCTCTACTTGCTTAGCTTCCTTGTCAGTGGCCCTTCTGCCACTGCCATTTTGCTTGGCAAATTATAGGGAAGTCTTCTAACAGACTCATTGAAAGAACTAGTTATTTTTCTCCAGTATGTTGCAATAACTGTCGGATTCTACTATGGCAGGCAAGGGGGTTCCCACCCTGGTTCACCTTCCTCACCAGAATGGAGCAAGCCCTCCCCTCTTCTGTCCCAGACACACCTTGAGGATCTCATCTCCAACAATGATGATGCCCGCCGTCACATTGCGCCCCGGGGGAAGTTCAGAGGCCCTAGATGCCATGGTCCTGCCGTCTTTGCGCCTGTGCAATGTCCTGCAGTAGACACGCAGACCCCCAAATAGGGGCCGCAAGCACTGAGGAACCGCCAGGTCTACAGGGCACTGGAAGCCATAGGCTGGAAGCAGGCTCCGGAGTCGAGGAAACATGGAGGGCATCAGTGCACGTTCCCTCCTTAGAGGAAGACTCAGTATTCTCGAATCACATCCACAACTCCTTTATTCCCCGCATCTTTAATAAACGTGTCCTAAGCCCCAACTCACGCTCCTATGTCTAGACTCCAGTCTCCCGAGAACCTATCACTTTAAATGTCTTCTGTGTGCCGAATCGTCCTGAAGCGTGTTCTCTATCCCGGGCATCTGCCCCTTTAAATGTCCCTTCTCTTCGGGGCACCTGTCCCTTTAAATGTCTGCCTTAACTTGGGACTTAGCCCCTTTAAATACTCCACCACTGACCAGCACCCAATCGCCTTCAGCACCCTTTTTATTCAGGAATCCCTTCTTCCCACCTATCTTCAGACTACAGATCTTTCCGAGGATCTCACCTGCCTATTTTGACCCTTCACCGTGTCTTTCCTTTCCTCATGTCCTGGGACAGCTTCCGTACTCAAAGCCCGGCCCTACAGCACCTCATATTGATTGGTCATCTTGGATGTCGCTCAAATTCTATCCCATAGTTCTATTGGTTTAGATGACAGTCGCTCATGTGCTTTATTCCCGCAGGCGGGAGCAATGCTACGTTGTTAGTGGCAACACCACACGTTCACTTCTTGCCCGGAAATGTGGGGGCGGGACCTTAGCCTTTGGAGGGCGGGACCTGGAAAGATTGGAGCGCCAAACGAGCTGTCTGGACATGGAGTTGTTCTAAAAACTTTGGGGTGAGGCTTTCCGGTCCTGAAAGTAAATGGAGGCTTCACTTTATTCTCCGTTTGTTTTCAAATCATGCATGCATATCTTTTTTTCCCGTGCTAGAGGGGCAGGAGCTAGTAGTTTTTTGTTTTGTTTTTTTGGTCGGTCGTGGGACTTGAACTCTGGGCCTGGGCGCTGTCCCTCAGCTCAAGGCTAGTGCCCTACCGCTTGAGCCACAGCGCCACTTCCGGCTTTTCTGCTTTTGTGATGCTGAGGAATCGAACCCAGGGCCTCAAGCATGCAAGGTGAGCACTCTACCACTGAGCCACCTTCCCAACCCCCAATGTGGGTCTTAAACTCTGGGCCTGGGCACTATCCCCAGCTCTGCAGCTCAAGGCAAGCCTTCTACCACTTGAGCCTCAATGCTACTTCCGGCTTTCTGGTGGTTAATTGGAGAGGAGTCGCACAGACTTTTCCTGCCCAGGCTGGCTCTGAACCGGGATCCTCAGATCTTGGCCTCCTGAGTACTAGGATTACAGGCCACTAGTGCCAGGCTTAGTCTATAAAATCTTTTTTTTTTTTTTTTTTTTTTTTTTTTTGTCGGTCGTGGGGCTTGAACTCTGGGCCTGGGCGCTGTCCCTCAGCTCTTCAGCTCAAGGCGAGCGCTCTACCACTTGAGCTACAGCGCCACTTCCGGTTTTCTGGTGGTTTATTGGAGATAGGAGTCTCACGGTCTTTCCTGCCCGGGCTGGCTTTGAACCGCGATCCTCAGATCTCAGCCTCCTGAGTAGCTAGGATTACAGGCGTGAGCCACCAGCGCCCGGCTAGTCTATAAAATCTTGAAAGGTAAATAACACACCTAGTTTACAAGTCAAGTAACAGGCTTAGAAAAGTGAAGGAATTCTACTTCTCGATTTAAGTTTGTGGTGGATAGCTTTTCAAAAAGACTTCAAGCTTTTTGAGAAGCTCCTATTTCTCATCAACATTGTATGTCTTAGAAGCTGGATTTCTTTTTTTCCTGGGGCTTGAATTTAGGGCCTTGGGCCCTGTCCCTGAGCCTCTTTGTGATCAAGGCTAGCGCTCTACCACTTCAGCCACAGTGCCACTTCTGGCTTTTTCTGAGTAGTTTATAGGAGATAAGGGTCTCATGGACTTTTCTGCCTGCATCTGGCTTCAAACCACAACCCTCAGATCTGTCTCCTGAGTAGGATTACAAGGGTGAGCCACTGGCTTCTGGTTTGGGAGCTAGATTTGAAAGTACTTTAACACTATAAAATCATAAGGGCCAGCCTTAAGTTCTTTCTCTAGTGATAAGCCTTTTTTTTTTTTTTTTTTTCTTTTTTGGCCAGTCCTGGGGCTTGAACTCTTTAGCCACCGGTGCTGGCTAAGCTCTATTATTTTTTAAGTTAAAAAGCCAAAAAATTAGCCAGGCACCGATGATTCACACCTGTAATCCTAGCTACCAGGAAGCTGAGATCTGAGGATTGCGGTTCAGGGCCAGCCCAGGCAGAAAGTCTGTGAGATTATTATTATTTTTTTTTTTTGGGGGGTCCGGTCATGGGGCCTGAGCACTGTCCCTCAGCTCTTCAGCTCAAGGCTAGTACTCTACACCACTTGAGCCACAGCGCTACTTCTGGCTTTTTTCTTTTTTGCTTATGTGGTACTGAGGAATCGAACCCAGGGCCTCAGGCATTCGAGGCAAGCGCTCTACCACTGAGCAACTTCCCAGACCAGAGATTCTTATCTCTAATTAACCATCAGAATACCAGAAATGGCACTGTGGCTCAATGTGGTAGAACACTATCCTTCAGCAAAAGAGCTCAAGGCCAGTGCCCAGGCCGAGTTTAGGTGTCATGATCGAAAAAGCAAAACAACTTGTGGTTGGGGATGGAAGGGAAAAACGGTGTGAGGGAAGGGGTGACAATTTCCAAAAGATATGTACTCTTTACCTGACTTATGTAACTGTAACCCCTCTGTACATTTCCTTTATAATAACAATAAAAAAAAATCACCCATGGAAGTGGCGCTGTAGCTCAAGTGGTAGAGCGCTCGCCTTGAGCTGAAGAGCTGAGGGACAGCGCCCAGGCCCAGAGTTCAAGCCCCACGACCGACAAAAAAAAAAAAAATCTGTTGGAATATAAAAAAAAAAAAATCACCCACCCCAATCAGGTAAATGAAACAATGGAACACCAAAAATACCTATTTGTCTAGTGACATAAGCTTCATGTTGAAATATCTTTATTGTAACAAAGGTGGTATCACCCCCTTCTAAAATGTCAACTCTGTTCCAATCTTTTACTACTGAGTCCTCAAGCTTAAACACACACAAAAATGACTTGGAACGTTTAACATATTGCTAGATCCAATCCCTTTAGAATTCAAAAATTCAATAGGTTTGGAATGGAGTACCCCAGTAATTTGAATTTCTGAGTTTCCAGATGATAGTGATGCTTCTTAGTCCAAAGATAATAGCTGAACAACTATTATAGGAATAGATAGAAGATGAGGGGTGTGTGGGGCTGGGAAGTTGGCTCAGTGGTAGAGCGCTCGCCTTGCATGCTTAAGGCCCTGGGTTCGATTCCTCAGCACCACATAAGCAGGAAAAAAAAGCCGGAAGTGGTGCTGTGGCTCAAGTGGTAGAGTGTTAGCCTTGAGCTGAAGAGCTGAGGGACAGCACCCAGGCCAAGAGTTCAGGCCTCATGATCGGACCCCCCCCACCCCCCCAAAAAAAGATGAGGGGTGTGGAGATTAACACCCTTAACACCCCTACTTTAGCACTAGTAATTTTTTTTTTTTTGCCAGTCGTGGGGCCTGAACCCTGGGCCTGGGCGCTGTCCCTCAGCTCTTCAGCTCAAAGCTAGTGCTCTACCACTTGAGCCACAGCACCACTTCCTGCTTTTTCTGCTTATGTGGTGCTGAGGAATTGAACCCAGGGCCTCATGCATGCAAGGCAAGCACTCTACCACTGAGCCACCTTCCCAGCCCATAGCATTAGTATTTTTAGAGTATGAATTTTTTTTTTTTTACTTAGGGCCTGAGCTCTTGCTTGGCTTTCCCACATAAAAGTGGCACTTTACCAGCCACACCTTTACTTTCTGTTTTTTGCTGGTTAATTGGCGATAGAGTCTTGTTAATTTGTCTGCGCCATTGGTTGGTTTCAAACCAAGATCCTTAGATCTCAGCCAGGTAAGAGTAACTACAATTACAGGCATAAGCCATATGTGTCTGACCTAGAACACAAACTATCAGTGAGATAGTCCTTTTTTGAAAATTTTCTGGTAGTACTAGGGTTTGCTCAGGCACTGTACCATGAAGCTACACCTCCAGACCCGGTTTGTGCAGGTTGTCCTTGAGATAGGGTCTTCCGTCCACTCAGCACGTGTCTATTTTAGGCTTCCCATAATTGTGAAGATAGGCATGCACCACACTGTCTAGCCACTTCCCTCCATGAGATGGAGTCTCAGATATTTCTGTCTGGCTAGTCTCAAAACAGATCTTCCCATTCTCAGCTTCCCAAACAGCTAGGATTACAGGTGTGAGCACTGGGTGATCAGCACTTGGTGAAATAGTCTAATTTACACTTGTTTTCTCTTAAGCTTAATGCTGTTAACTACTGTTTTAAAAATTCCATGATCAGACCACTCCAGACCAGTTTATCTCTACAACCAGCTCAGATGGACATCAGAATTTGTAATTCAAATGCTCAGCCAAATTTGCTAACTACTGAAAACTTCCCCAATTAATTGGCACAGTGAACAGGTCACAGGTGTGCTGGAGTCTTGGGCAGGAATTGGAGCAAAGAAGCAGTCTCTAGTTGACAACTTCTTCCTTTAACTTTTGTATACCCTTCAAATACTGAAAACTACATTGACTATAGAGAACAGTTCATTTGTTTTGGTGAGATGAGACTGCCCCAATGTAAGCTCTACCTCATGCTAACAGTTGCAGGGGAATACATTTCGGTGAAGGTCTGACAATCAAATCTGCTTCAAGTAAATTAACAAACTAGTTGCTAGACTGTTTTAAACCTCATTTGGAAAGAGTTAAGTTTTCATTATCAAATTGCAGGGTATATAATTAGAACCACGATGGTGAATATGACTGTAAGCCTGAGAATAAGAAAAACACCCTTATGATCACAAAATTAGATTATAAAAACTTCCTCTTTAATCAAGTCTTGAAACACAGAACAGGTTTCTTGAATAAAATGGAAAATTTCAATACATTGAGAGATAAATCCACAAGTCACCAGACATACAATACCCAGTAGGAGAAAAATAAAATAGCGGGTTTACACAATCCCTGGTATAGCCATGGTCTGATTCTTAAGACGCTTCTTCCCTCTGTCAAGTGCTGTGTGGATACAGAGCACACCATGACTTCTGAGATCCCACTTAGCTGAGCTTGAAGCCCACAAAGCACTCCTCTGGTAGGGCTGTGGTAGTGGCTCTACTCAAGAAGCAAAGCAGTTTCCAGCACATTCAAACAGTGTATCAAACATCCTTTAAATATCAAAGTGAGAAATAAGAAAGCAACATATTCATGCTATGAGAAAGATGTTAGAAAGGACAGGCTGTGTAAAGTTGAGGTTGGAAATGGTTCTCCAGCTTCATTTCTTTGGCTTGTTGGGTAGTGGCCTCCGGAACAGCAAGATATGAGGTTCTGGAAGAGCAAGTAAATTCTAAGAAACAAGCTCACACCATTCTATGCACAACTGTAATGTATTCCACCACCACCGCCCAGCTATCACCCATTCAGATCTTTCTAACTAAATTAAGATGTAACCATATGGCCTTAGAAGCAGACCCAGAAGTCTGGCCTGTCTGCCAAGCACAGAATTGTTAATATCAATTCTTTTTTTATGTTTGTACAGCCTTGGGGTGTCCTTTATTAGTTTTGCCTGGCAGGTGGGTGTCTGGTATCTTATCAAGAAATATAATTTCCTCTGCTTATCTGGAATACATCCAAGAACATGCTTTCTGATGGAAAACAAAACAGAGACCACAACCAGGGTATGTGGCTTTAAAGGGTGACTTCTGACTGAATTAGGACTAAAGGCTTTTCAGTAACTAGTTGTCTCTAATCTTCTTAGTTATTTTACTCTTCCTCTTCTGTTTTTTCGCTATTCAAGGACCTAGTAAACCATTCCCTATATTCCTACTGCTTTAGGTTATGCATTCTTATTCCTTTAGTCCCTCAGTATAGCAGTCTACATGGTTAGTTGCTTTTAGCCATTGCACTGACCTGGTTCATGGATCATATAATGAACCCATCCCTGACTCTGTTGAACGCCAAGATTCCTCCATTCAGATTCAGACATCAAATGGGTTTTAGGGACAAGTTTGGCTATGTCCTTGGGTAACATGACATGCCTGTAACAGAAAAATGGTAAGGTGAGGAATGTGTCAGAACTGGGTACAGTCTGTTAGGCAAACACTCGTTTTTTGTGTTTTTTTGGGGGGGTCTGGTCGTGGGCCTGAACTCTGAGTCTGGGCCCTGTCCCTCAGCTCTTCAGCTCAAGGCTAGCGCTCTACCACTTGAGCCACAGTGCCACTTCCGGTTTTTTTTTTCTGCTTATGTGGTGCTGAGGAATCGAACCCAGGCAAGGCAAGCGCTCTACCACTGAGCCACCTTCCCAGCCCCAGTTAGGCAAATACTTGTATACAAAGACAAGGATAGAAAAGATAAACTGGTTTTTGATGTCAGGAAGTACATGTGGGATGGAAACAGCTAGAAATACATGTAAATGTTCACAAAATTAGGAATAATTCAAGCAGATACTAACATCTAAACCCAGACACTGTTGCTATGTATTTTCTGATATTATGGGCTCTAGTTTTCTGGTTGACTACCCACAATACAATGGAAGCCCCACAGAGCAGAGAGATAACAGGTAAAAGTTAGTTTTAAATAGATTGGGAAGGAAGGAACAAGTTATTTTGTAGAAAGTCCTTTTTTTTTTTTGTCAGTCATGGGGCCTGAACTCTGGGCCTGGGCACTATCCCTCAGCTCTTCAGCTCAAGGCAAAAGCATTACCACTTAAGCCACAGCGCCACTTCCGGCTTTTTTTCTGCTTATGTGGTACTGAGGAATCGAACCCAGGGCCTCATGCATACGAGGCAAGCACTCTACCACTGAGCCACCTTCCCAGACAGTTTTTTTTTAGCGTAATTTCAGTCGTCCTAAGGAATACTGACCTAATCTTCCTAACTCACTCAGAAGGGATGTTGCATGAGACTTGGAAAATTCCATGCTTTCTAAACAAAGGCTAATGGCAAAGAAATTACTACTCTGACTTGAATCAGACTACACCAGATAAGACTTTATCATACTCAGAGAAAATGTACTAAATGTTCCCTCTGTGCTATTGACAAGAGGTCCCTCTAGCCCCTGAGATAATTCTGGTCTAAATGTATGAAAATAGTTTACAATCTCTAACAAGCCCCCTGACACCAAATTTGGCTTCATTACAAAAATGAAAGAGCTCTCTCTCTCTCTTTCTCTTTGTTGGTTGTGGGGCCTGAACTCAGCATTGGGTGCTGTCCCTCAGCCCTTCAGCTCAAGGCAAGCACTCTACCACTGGAGCCATAGCACCACTTCTGGCTTTTTCTGCTTATGTGGTGTTGAGGAGTCAAACTCAGGGCCTCATGCATGCAAGGCAAGCACTCTACCACTAAGCCACCTTCCCAGCCCTTTTTTTTTTTTTTACTACTTTTAGGAACATGGCAATTGTGTATGTAAAGTAGGATAAGCAGATTGTTTGTTTGTGGGGTTTTTTTTTTTTTTGGTCCAGTCCTGGGACTTGAACTCAGGGTCTGAGCATTGTCCCTGAGCTTCTTTTTCTCAAGACTAGCACTCTACCACTTGAGCCACAGCACCACTTCTGGCCTTTTCTGTTTATGTGGTAGAGGAATTGAACCAAGGGCTTCATGTATGCAAGGCAAGCACTCTACCACTAAGCCACATTCCCAGCTCAAGCATATACTTTTAATTAGTAGTACCAATGTAGAGAAAAACAGCTGAAGGTGAGAAAGTTAATTAGGTTCAAGGCAGATAAAAGTTATGTTTTTGTCAACACACACCAACTTTTGCTAAGTGCCCCAAATCTTTAACTAGGCTGGGTAAAGAAACACAATTCTCCAAGTGAACAAAAAACAAACCAGAAGTTGCCTGAAGTATTACAATTAGTACAGATTACTGTAATGCAGTATTTGTAGAATCCTTTGCATTCTCTCATTTTCCAGTATAGAATTATTATGGATCTAGAACTTATCAAATCCATGGAATGGGTGAATCTAATCACGGTACACAGTGTACACATATGTCTCTATCAAAATAACCCCCTTTGAACAACTAATTGGCACTAGTAAGAAAAACAGGGGGAAAATAAATTAAACCAAGGGAAAAAATAAAAAAAGAATTTATCAAAACCAAACATTGCATCCAGTACAAGGATTTTCTTCACAATCCTTAGGAGATGTATTTTCCAAACCATTTCAGTATCATTTCAGGCAATCTTCCCTAGGGGGTTTCCCCTAACCTTTATTCCCCCAAAGTCCAGTGGACTCCCATCACATCCCGTCCATAGGTTTAGTAAACAGCATGTGTTGTCACGTTGAGTCTGTTACCTTTCACATATTTTTAAGTTTGTGACTTGCAGAAACCTAAGCACTCCATCACTTTCAAGTATCTGAAGGTTATCCACAAGGACCACAATTAAGTTTTTGTCTTATGTTCCTGTCTTTCCAATAAGCCACACTTAAGCTCTTTCAAAACTCCCCTAGTATTGAGGACATTGGGGAAATTCTAGGTCCACTTTTGCCTTCTTCAGGTGTCTTTAAAGGATTAGAGTGATACAAGTTTCCCAAAGGGAAACTTATTTTATTTTACCGGTCGCGGGGCTCGAACTCTGGGCCTTGGCGCTACCCCTAATCTTCTTTTGCTCAAGGCGAGCGCTCTACCACTTTAGTTACAGCGCCACTTCCAGTTTTATTGAGTAGTTTATTGGTGATAAAGAGGCCCAGGGACCTTTCTGCCCGGGCTGGCTTCGAACCGGGATCCTCAGTAGCTAGGATTACAGGCGTGAGCCACGGCGCCCGGCTTCCGAAGGGAAATTTAAAGTTGTGAGAATAATCCAGAAGCCACCAAGGTGAAGACGGTCAACCGTGGTACTATTAAAGGGCTCACTCCACATCCCCTTTCATTGTTTTTTTTTTTTTTTTTTTGGTCGGTCGTGGGGCTTGAACTCTGGGCCTGGGCACTGTACCTCAGCTCTTCAGCTCAAGGCTAGCGCTCTACCACTTGAGCCACAGCACCACTTCCGGTTTTCTGGTGGTTTATTGGAGATAGGAGTCTCATGGTCTCTCCTGCCCGGGCTGGCTTTGAACCGCGATCCTCAGATCTCAGCCTCCTGAGTAGCTAGGATTACAGGCGTGAGCCACCAGCGCCCGGCCCCTTTCATTGTTTTTACCACACCTCCCAACACTCGCACAGGCGAGTAAGGCTTGCAACCAGTCTCACGCCCCTCCCGTTAACTTCCTGCGCATGCGCGAAGTGTACGCGCCTATCCCCGCCCCCCCCCCACCGGCCCCAGTATCTCTTCGTGCCCTTATAGTCAAAGCTGCCGACCACGCTACAGCCCCCGCGCGGGCACTAACCGGTATTCGAACTCCTCATCGTCGTATTTATCCGAATAGTAAATTTGTTTATGCGACATGACCGCTCCACCAGCGAATTTCCAGCCGCGAGCTCCCAACCTCCAAACAACTCCCGACAGCACGCGCTCCCACCCTCTTTGGCCTCGCTTTCAAACACACCGCCTGCACTTCCTATTGGTCCTTTTGGCCTAAGGCGGGACAACTCCAACCTTAAGCCTTTGATTGGCTTAGAGTTGCTTCTCCTCAAGTTCTTATTGGCGTGCAGTTCTGACGTTTCTTAAGAACACAGCTTTGGGTCAAAATCAGGCCTCTTATTGGCTGTCTCGACTCCTGGGCTCGTACTTGCGCTGTCATTGGCTGAGTGAGAAAAGTGGGCAGGGTGAAGGAGGGACCGTGAGGTAGAGGGTCAGGGGGTTAGTAAGGCCGGAAGTGAGTGGAATAAAGTTTCTCCGGGGAGGCCCGGGCCAGGAAGAAAGTTGGAACAGCGAATGAGGCAGGCAGTGGCGTAATACGGAACAAGATTGGCCCGCGGTGCGGTGCGGAGACTCCATGAGGCCCTGGTGAGTCTCGATTTTTTTTCTTCCTTAGGTGACCCACTCCTCCACCCCGGAACCCCTCTCTCGGGACCCTACTTCCGGTCTTCATTTATAAGTCCCGCCTCTACGACCCCCCCTCCGGAAGTCCCACCTCCCTACTATAGGGGGCTCCCCGAACCCCGACTTATCTTTTGCTGTCGCGACCACACCCTATCGCCTAGCTTTCCTGGAAGTCCCACCTCCAGACATGCTCCCAGGCCCCACTATAAGAAACCCTTCATTAGTCGGTCCAGTTCTCCAAAACTCCTCTTCACCGGGATTCTCCGCTAACTTCTGTGAAAAACGTATCTTCCCAAAGGGCCAAACCAGTCTCCAGAAAGAACGAATGACTTAGTTGAAGTTACGCCTCTCTAGGGGTTCCGCCTCCTCTGGGGACCCCGCCCCTTCCGCCATCCACGTCGGATTGTCCCAACGCGGGTCTTGGAAGTCTGAAGCAGGCTTTGTGGGGGACCACGCCCCCTGAGGAGATTTATTGCCGTGGGTCCCAGGTCACCACCCGACCCTGGTCTTCAATCCCGGATACTCCCTCCACCTGCTGATACTTCCCTGTCCTGTCTCTTATTTGGGCCTCGCGCTCAGTTTTCCTGAGCTCTTAGGCTTCACCAAATGGGAAGTCCCTAGTGCCTGTGTCTGGCTGTGAAAAAGGAGAATTTAGAGACAGCGGTTTTCTTCTCTCCTACCCTCCTAGGGTGACCAACTTGGAAGGGGGCTGAACTTGGGATCTGGGGTGGGAAAAAGACTGCTCAGAGATTCCCCACTCCACTGTCACAATTTTCCTTCTGGTTACCGACTCCACTCCAGAAACAGCTGCAGGTCGTACCTGACCATGCCTAGTTACGGGCAGTGGATTTGTTGATGTGTTGTCTGTATAATGGAAGCAAAAATTTTCTATCACCAGGAAATGGCTGGTTTGGAGTAGGGATTAGTGTTCTTTTTTTTTGTTTGTTTGTTGCTGTTTTTTTTTTTAAGTCCCCCTTCTCTGGTTCTTCCCCACTCTCCTCTCCCCCCCCCAAGGGCTTTAGTCCATTCTGGTTGCATTTGTGGAGCTTTCCCTGCAGGACACATTCCTGAGGCTTTCACCATTTCCTGCTACTTCTTGCAGCTCTAGCCTCCTCCCTGCTGGGCTGTGTAGCAACGTGCAGCCTCTCCCCTTCCCCACCCCACCCCCATCACCTGGACTTCTAGTCCCAGATCTGCTTTCTCCTGATGCAAGTTTAAGGCAAACATCCTTTTCCTCCCCCTCCCCAAATACCCACACCCGTTGGTCATTCCCAGCTTCAACTCCCCTACATACCATCTCTAAAGAGGAAGGTGTACTGGTGTGTGTTTGTGTGGTTAGGAGTGTAAGGTCATGGCAGAATTCCTCTTGAGGAGTGGAGGATTCAGTGATAAGCTCTCCTGTGACAATAAGGGACAGTGAAAGAGTTATAAACACAGGAAAAACATTTTAAGTGCTAGTATTTTAATCACTAAAATAATATATTTTTTTAAGCTGGGTACCTGGGGCTCTTGCCTGTAATCCTAGCTACTCAGGAGGTTGAGATCTAAGGATCACGGTTCAAAGCCAGCCCAAGCAGGAAAGACCCATAAGACTCTTATCTCCAATAAACCACTCAGAAAATCAGAAGTGAAGCTGTGGCTCAAGAAGTAGAGCTCTAGCCGGGCGCTGGTGGCTCACGCCTGTAATCCTAGCTACTCAGGAGGCTGAGATCTGAGGATCTCGGTTCAAAGCCAGCCCGGGCAGGAGAGACCGTGAGACTCCGATCTGCAATAAACCACCAGAAAACTGGAAGTGGTGCTGTAGCTCAAGTGGTAGAGCGCTAGCCTTGAGCTGGAGAGCTGAGGGACAGCGCCCAGACCCAGAGTTCAAGCCCCACGGCCGACAAAAAAAAAAAGAAGTAGAGCTCTAGGCTTGAGCTGAAGAGGTGAGGGACAGTGCCCAGGCCCAGAGTTCAAGCCCCACAACTGACCAAAAACAAAGTAGCTTTTTTTTTAATCCTTTGAAATAGACCTAAGAGTTATTCAAAGATGTACTTATTGTATTTCAGTCCCTTCCTAACTTCCTTAATGCTTCTTAAGCAGAACTGTGGCAGGAAACTGTGGGATGGGTTTGGATTTATTACTAATCATGTGCCACCTCACCCCAACTTTTGATACTGCATTCTCCATCCCCCCCCCTTTTTTTTTTTTAATTGGTCATGGGCCTTGAACTCAGGGCTTGGGCTCTGTCTCTGAGCTTTTTTGCCCAAGGCCAGTGCTCTATCACTTTGAGCCACAGTGCCATTTTTCTGGATCTTGGTGGTTAATTGTGAAAAGATCCATCACATCCATCCCGGGGGACCACGCAGAGGCAGCAGGCACACAAAATTGGAGATATGTGTTTCACAGATTTTCCAGCCCTGGCTGACTTTGAACCTTGACTCTGATCTCAGACTCCTGAATAGCTAGGATTACAGGCCACCAGAGGCTGGCATCTTCCCTCCTTATTGACACACAGATTTGCCTTGTGACTTCTCATCAGTTTGGGACCTGTAGTTCCCAATTCTCTTTGGGAACTGTTACATTCTCTCATATCCCCCCCTCAGCCAGACCCCTCCTCTAGTATTAGGGACACTGCTGTGAGACTTAGTGACTGGTTTTATATAAGAGGTGGGGTGTGATTGTACCTGGCGGGTTCAAAAGGTTGATCTTAGACTTAGTGTTCTGACCCCCATTTTCTTATATTTACATCTTGCTTTGTTAACTGGGCCTGTGGAGAGAGGCAGAACAGTTCTGGGCCATTGCTCCTTGGTTAATAGGCATTATGCATAGGGACTTTACCAACTTGTCTTTTTTATCCAGTTCTTGCCAGGTAGCTCCCTGATATACCCTCAAGTTGGACTTTGTGTCTTATTTCACTAGCTTTGCCTTTCCTTTGGCCATGCTCTGTATCCACTGGGACTACTTCTTTCTCTTCCTGGCTTCCTTAGCTCCAGTCCACAGCTGTTGCAGCAGAGCATTCTAATGGCCCTGGCTCCCTGGGGCTACCATCCGGCAGTATATGGTTATAATGGTGGTGATGGTGGTGGTGGTGGTGGCGGTGGCCTGGGCAGGAGAATTGTCAAACCCTTTCAGGAAGGGAAATGCAGAGCTCTTGAATCCTCTCCATTTTTCCACCCACAGCTACCTCTGTTTCCTCTTGCATTTCTCCCCAGCCTCCCTTAGCTTCCTGCTCCCTTCTGCCTGCCCTTGTCCAGATTGGATTGATCCAGGGCTCTGCTTATCTGCTTCGTTTCCTTCCTATTCCTCCATCCTTCCGTCTCTCCCTCCCTTTCCTCCACTCCAGATTTCTAGTTGTTTGTATGGGGCTGGGGAAAGAGGCCTAAGCTAGCTCTTCTGCTGCCGGAATTCTAGGTTGGGGTGGTCAGTGGGGGGCCCAGCCCCTCTGAGCCTGTGAGTCAGCACTGTCCTTGGGATTGGTCTCTTTCTTTCATTACCCGCCCCTTGGGAGGAGCCAGGCAGCTCTGGGTCCAGCCTGTTCTCTTCTCAGTCGGGAGAGGAGGCTGCAAGCTGGGTTGGGCTGGGAATGAGGTCTGAAACTGACTGGATCTGATCTGGGGGTGTGGAAGCTACTTGTTTTCCGCCCTCCCAAGGACCTCTGTGACCCTCAAGCTGCAGGGGTCAGGCCAAGCTAAGGGCCTGGGGATGCCCCCTGCCTGGCCCCCTTGCCTAAATTGGCAGGGGGGCCAGGCTGGGCTGCAGCCCCCTTTTCATCTCAGCCATGGATCTCCTTCCCCCCAAGCCCAAGTACAACCCACTTCGGAATGAGTCTCTGTCATCGCTGGAGGAGGGGGCCTCAGGGTCCACTCCCCTGGAGGAGCTGCCTTCCCCATCAGCCTCATCCTTGGGGCCCATCCTGCCTTCTCTGCCTGGGGATGATAGTCCCACTACCCTGTGCTCCTTCTTCCCCCGGATGAGCAACTTGAAGCTGGCCAATCCTGCTGGGGGACGCCTGGGGCCTAAGGGGGAGCCAGGAAGGGCTGCCCAGGATGGGGAAGGGGCAGCCATGCTGGACTCAGGTCCCCTGCCCCTCCTCCAGGACATGAACAAGCTGAGTGGAGGCGGCGGGCGCAGGACTCGGGTAGAAGGGGGCCAGCTGGGGGGCGAGGAGTGGACCCGACACGGGAGCTTTGTCAATAAGCCCACGCGGGGCTGGCTGCATCCCAACGACAAAGTCATGGGACCTGGGGTTTCCTACTTGGTTCGGGTGAGTGAACATCTTCCCTTCCACTCCCTCCAAGATCCTCCCTCTAGTGCCTTTGCTACCTCCAGCTTTGCTAGGACCTTCTCTTCCTGCTCTTCCCTAGTGTTCCTATGTGTCATTGTCCTAGTTCATAAACCTGCCTTGTCCCCTTCTCCAGTTCCTAACCCAGCCTGGGATAATTTGTCTAGGCCCCTTCCTGTTTTAGGGACCCTCCCTGCCCTCCTCCTCCCCACCCCCCCAGTTTAGCACAATGCTTAGCACATCAAAGTCTGTAAACATTGCAGAGTGGCTTTTCCATTCTCCCCTCCAGACTCCTCCCCTTTTCCAGAGTTGTCACTTTGTCCCACCCAGTGCCTTTCAGATTCTCTCACCAGCAGAGCAGGAGGTCCTCCTAGCTGTCCCTTTTCACATCCTGTTGTCTTTTACTTGTGGGATTAGCCCCAGGCAGTGGGAAGAGTACTGTACTTCCTTTAGGGCCCACTGAGGGCAAAGACCTGTGGCCCTTTGTGAATGGTTGGGGGGAGGTAGCTGACTTGTTCTCCCTTCTCTCCCCTCAGTACATGGGCTGTGTGGAGGTCCTTCAGTCAATGCGTGCCTTGGACTTCAATACCCGGACTCAGGTCACAAGGTTGGTAGGGAGGGGTTATGGATTGTGGATAATGAGGCTGGGGGAAGGTGAAGAAAAGTGGGGGCACTTTGTGATGGTGCTAGTGGTGCCTTTTCTTTGGGAGGTAAGGAGGATTAAGAGAAAGTTAGGAGAGACTTTGAAAAGAGGCACCTCTGGCCTAGAGCCTCCTTACCTATCCAGCCTTAGGGGTTAAGAGGAAAGTATCAGAAGCAGCTGGTGGATGAAGCTGGACCAGAAAATGAGGAGTAGATAGAAGGTTATTGCTGCTTTTGGGAAGAGAACAGGACATTTACTTAGTAGCTAGAAAGAGGTGGGGTTATACCCATTGAGGCCTTAACCCAATCAGCCAGGAAGCGGGCTCTCAATGTCATCAAATATTAAAGGCCCTTAATTCAATCCACCACAACAAAGAGCCTGGAGTGCCCTGGGAGTCTGGCCTGGCCTTCCCTTCCCCCAGCTCTGTGGCCACCCCAGCTGAGTAGGAGGCTAGCTGTGAGTCTAGTACCCCTTTTTCCCTAGGGAGGCCATCACTCTGGTGTGTGAGGCTGTGCCCGGTGCTAAAGGGGCAACAAGGAGGAGAAAGGTATGTGCTGGATGGGATGATGGGGGATGAAAGGGCTGGAGATGGAGGGGTTGGGGGATTGCAAGTGCGGGGCATGTGGGGAAGTTAAGAGGTGGAAGTATGCTTTCCTGGTATTAGATGTCCTCAGCTTCTGAGTCTCTGGACCCTTCCATAGCCTGGTAGCCGTCCACTCAGCTCTATCCTGGGGAGGAGTAACCTGAAGTTTGCTGGAATGCCAATCACGCTTACTGTCTCTACCAGTAGCCTCAACCTCATGGCTGCAGACTGTAAACAGGTTGGTAGGGGTTTTCAAGGGGGCCAGAAACTGATGGGGGAGATCCTGTGATAAGGCCAAAAGCTGGGAGAGAGTAGGAAGAGAATAGAGAAGGAAGAAATGAGGAAGACACAGGGTTAGAAGCTAAGAGAATGAGTCTGAGACTCGGTTCTGGGGTAGGAGTAGAAGGTACCCATGTGGACACTTATATTCCCTTCCTTCTCCATCTCCTGCCCTAATCCTCAGATCATTGCCAACCATCACATGCAATCTATCTCATTTGCGTCCGGCGGGGACCCGGTGAGTTGGATAACAGAGTAAAGGGCCCGGGGGTGGGGGGTAGGGGTGAAAAAGGGGCTAGAATTGGGAAAATACTACAGAAGTGGGGTTGCTAGGATTGAGGACTCTGAAAAGGATTGGTTGTAAGGGTTAGCAGTAAGGTGGAGCTATAAAATTGAGCTAACTGGCTTCTTCTGCTCTTTCCATCCCAGGACACAGCCGAATATGTTGCCTATGTTGCCAAAGACCCTGTGAATCAGAGAGGTGAGGTGTAGTGGGGAGCACTGGGTGAGTCTGTGCTTGGGTCGACTTTCCCTGTTGTTAATGAGTGCAGTTGAGGGGCTCCTGCTGAGGAGATTGAGGGCTCCTGACCAAATCTCCCAGCAATATTACCTCAAAGTTCACTAACAGCTTCCATCTGCTGTGTCCCCAGCCTGTCATATCCTGGAATGTCCTGAAGGGCTTGCCCAGGATGTCATCAGCACCATTGGTCAGGCCTTTGAGTTACGTTTCAAACAATACCTCAGGAACCCACCCAAGCTGGTCACCCCCCATGACAGGTAAGAGAACGGGAAAGGTGTGGGGCAGCTCTTAGACCCCAGACTGGGATTGCAAAGTAGGCTTAGCTTCAAGTGGCTCAGGGAAGGAAATAACCACGTGCCCTGTTTCCTACTTCCTGCTATTCTTACATTTCCTGTGGTACATCAGGAAAGCCTTTTGAGGCCAAGGCCAGCTCTTGCTCTTGTTGCCTGTGGTAGAGCTGTTGGCATATCTTTCTCTGGCTGGATGAGTTTTAATTACTAGCCTCCATATATCAGGTCTGTCTCTGATTCTTGCCTACATTTCCATTCTTTATTCTGTGTTTTCTTGTCTGTAGAAGCTATCAAGAATTTGGGCCAGGGGCTGGGAAGGTGGCTCAGTGGTAGAGCGCTCGCCTTGCATGCTTGAGGCCCTGGGTTCGATTCCTCAGCACCACATAAGCAGGAAAAAAAAGCCGGAAGTGGCGCTGTGGCTCAAGTGGTAGAGTGCTAGCCTTGAGCTGAAGAGCTGAGGGACAGCGCCTAGTCCCAGAGTTCAGGCCCTACGACTGGACCAAAAAAAAAAAAAAAGGAAAAAAAAAAGAATTTGGGCCAGGGGCTGGGAAGGTGGCTCAGTGGTAGAGCGCTTGCCTTGCATGCATGAGGCCCTGAGTTCGATTCCTCAGCACCACATAAGCAGAAAAAAAAAGCCGGAAGTGGCGCTGTGGCTCAAGTGGTAGAGCACTAGCCTTGAGCTGAAGAGCTGAGGGACAGCGCCCAGGCCCAGAGTTTAGGCCCCACCACCGGACCAAAAAAAAAAAAAAAAAAAAAGAATTTGGGCCAGGTGCCAGTGGCTCATTTCTGTAATCCTATGACGCAGGAGGCTGAGATCTGAGGATCACTGTTCAAAGTGAGCCCAGGAAGGAAAGTCTATAAGACCCATATCCCCATTTAAGTGTCAAACAACTCGAAGTGGAGCTGTGACTCAAATAGTAGAGTGTAAGACTTGAGCAAAAGAAAAAAGAAACAAGCTGGGCACTGGTGACTCATACCTGTAATCTTAGTTACTCAGAAGGCTGAGATCTGAGGATCACTGTTCAAAGCCAGCCCGGGCAGGAAAGTCTGTGAGATGCTTACCTCCAGTTTAACTACCAGAAAACTGGAAGTGGCACTGTGGCTCAAGTGTGCTAGCCTTGAGCTGAAGAGCTGAGGGACAGTGCCTACACCCCAAGTTCAAGCCCCATGACTGACCAAAAAAGAAACAAAACAAAACTCAGAGATAATATTCAGGCCTTGAGTTCAAGCCTCACAACAAGCATAATTTTTTTTTTTATTGGAAACATAAGTCCTTTGGGATATGCAATGGGACTATGAGGGACTTTGTATTTCCCGGAGGAAGTTTTGGGGCAAGCTTTCCATTCTACATAGTATTTCCCATTCCTCTTGGGAGATAGCATGGCTATCAGAGTTTTATAGTACTACCTCCTTTTAGTTGTGATGAGACTTGTCAAATCTTTTTACTATTGACTCTTGTCTGTCCTGGCCTTCTGGTCACCACCAATTTGTGTCCACTTTTTCATATGGTCTTTCACAGGATGGCTGGATTTGATGGTTCAGCATGGGATGAAGAGGAAGAAGAGCCACCTGATCATCAGTACTATAATGACTTCCCAGGGAAGGAACCCCCTCTTGGGGGGATAGTGGATATGAGGCTTCGGGAAGGGGCTACTACAGTGGCTGCCCGACCCACTCTACCCGGTGCCCAGACTCCCAGCCACCTGGGAGCTACACTGGTAAGTTATTTGGATGGTGGTGCCTGGGCCTAAGATGGGAGTGGCTGACTATGGCATCTGGTCTCATTTGATTTTTATCCCTGTAGCCTGTAGGTCAGCCTTGTGTGGGAGACCCTGAAGTCCGCAAACAGATGCTGCCTCCGCCACCTTGCCCAGGTACAAAGGAGGAGCTGAGACAGGCAGAGCCAGGGGCACAAAAGGAGGGAAGAGTCACTATATGGTCTCCCTCTCCTCAGCAGGCAGAGAGCTCTTTGATGATCCCTCCTATGTCAACGTCCAGAACCTAGACAAGGCTCGGCAGGCAGCAGGGGCAACTGGGCCCCCCAATCCTGCCATTAATGGCAGTGCACCCCGGGACCTCTTTGACATGAGTGAGTGTTCCTCTGTGTTTGTGTGTGCGCATGTGGGGGGGGGGTGTATATCCCTATTTTCCTATTTGGTTCCTTTTCTCCTGTATATCTGCTTTCTGTCTTGGTCTCCCTTGTTGAGGGTCTGGGTTTTAGCCCTTGTTATATATCCCCAGAACCCTTTGAAGATGCCCTCCGGGTGCCTCCACCGCCCCAGTCCATGTCCATGGCTGAGCAGCTTAGAGGGGAACCCTGGTTCCATGGGAAGCTGAGCCGGCGGGAGGCCGAAGCACTGCTACAGCTCAATGGGGACTTCCTGGTACGAGAGAGCACGACTACTCCTGGCCAGTATGTGCTCACCGGCCTGCAGAGTGGGCAGCCCAAGCACCTGCTTCTGGTAGACCCTGAGGGTGTGGTAAGTGACTAAAGTATGGGTAGAGTGGCAGAAAGCTAGGGACAGAACCCCCTTATGATGCTCCCTTCCCTCATTGCTTTATAAACTTTTCCTTGCTGGCAGCTCTGTAGGCCTCTGCTTTTAGGTGTGTGACATCCTTCTGAAGAGTCTAAAGGTTGTTTTCTCTCCTATCTTTTGAGTCTGAGCTGTGTTTTTTTATGACCAGTGTTAGTGTCCCACACCTTAAACCCATCAGATTTAGAAGGTGCTCACCCCATCTGTGCCCCTTTAGACAAGTGAGGAGACCACTACAGAGAGGCTGTGATGCCCAGTATCTGTTGGTCAGAGGTTGGATACTCTCAAGTTTCATCTTGTAAGAGCTGGAGCCACCTCAGCTCCCCAGATGTGGGCTCAGCAGCTTTTCCTCACTGTCCTTGTTTGTTTGTTCCTTTTTTTGTGTCTTTGGTGTTACTTTGTTTTATTTTTTGGTGCTAGTCCTGGGGCTTATTCAGGTCCCTGAGCTTTTGTCTCAAGCCTAGATCTCTACCACTTGAGCCACAGCTCCACTTCAGGCTTTTCTTTTGGGTGATTAGTTGGACATAAAGAGTCTCACTTTCCTTCCCTGGCTGTCTTCAAATTTCAGTCCTTAGATCTCAAGCCTCCTGAGTACCTAGGATTATAGGTTTGAACCACTGATTCCTGGTTGGTTGTTTCTTTTTTGTGTGAAAAGTACCAGGACTAGCCGGGCGCTGGTGGCTCACGCCTGTAATCCTAGCTACTCAGGAGGCTGAGATCTGAGGATCGCAATTCAAAGCCAGCCCGGGCAGGAGAAACCGTGAGACTCCTATCTCCAATAAACCACCAGAAAACCGGAAGTGGCGCTGTAGCTCAAGTGGTAGAGCGTTCGCCTTGAGCTGAAGAGCTGAGGGACAGCGCCCAGGCCCAGAGTTCAAGCCCCACGACCGACAAAAAAAAAAAAAAAGTACCAGGACTTGAATTCAGGGCTTTGCACTCTTGCTTGGCTTTTTTACTCACTGTTGGCTATCTACTGTGTAAGCTATGTCTTCAGTCTGTTTGTTTTTTTTCTTTTTTTTGTCAGTTGTGGGGCTTGAACTCAGGTCCTGGATGCTGATGCTGTCCCTGAGCTTTTTACTTATTTATTTATTATTATTATTATTATTATTTTTGCCACTCGTGGGGCTTGAACTCTGGCCCTGGGCGCTGTCCCTCAACTCTTCATCTCAAGGCAAGCACTCTACCACTTGAGCCACAGCACCACTTCTGGTTTTCTGGTGGTTTATTGGAGATAAGAGTCTCACGGGGAAGTGGCGCTGTAGCTCAAGTGGTAGAGCGCTTGCCTTGAGCTGAAGAGCTGAGGGACAGCGCCTAGGCCCAGAGTTCAAGCCCCACGGCCGACAAAAAAAAAAAAAAAAAAAAGAGTCTCACTGACTTTTCCTGCCTGGGCTTGCTTTGAACTGTGATCCCTCAGATCTCAGCCTTCTGAGTAGCTAGAATTACAGGCATGAGCCACTGGCCCCTGGCTTCTCTGAGCTTTTTCGTTCAAGGCTAACGCTTTATCACTTTGAGCCACAGCACCACTCCCCTCCAGTCTGGCTGGTTTTTTTTTTTTTTTGTCGTTCATGGGGCTTGAACTCTGGGCTTGGGAGCTGTCTCTGTGCTCTTCAGCTCAAGGTGAGCGCTCTGCCGCTTGAGCCACAGCACCACTTCTGGTTTTCTAGTGGTTTATTAGAGATAAGAGTCTCATGGACTTTCCTTGCACGGACTGACTTTGAACCTCAATCCTCAGATCTTAGCCTCCTGAGTAGCTAGGATTACAGGCGTGAGCCACCGGCGCCTGGCCAGTCTGGTTGTTTTTAAAAAATATTTAAAAATTGTTATTATAGAGGGGATGTACAGAGGGGTTACAATTACATTAGTTAGGTAATGAGTACATTTCTTTTTGGACACTGTGTCCTGAGTAGCTAGCTAGGATCATGGGCGTGAGCCACTGATGTCCATACTACCTTGGTTTCTTTTCTACAACAATCTCAACCTCCCTCTTATACTTTTTTTTTTTTTTTTTTTTGCCAGTCCTGAGGCTTGAACTCAGGGCCAGGGCACCATCCTTGAGCTTCTTTTGTTCAAGGCTAGCATTCTATCACTTGAGCCACAGCCCACTTCTGGTTTTTTCTGTTTATGTGGTACTGAGGAATTGAACCCAGGGCTTCATGTACTGTAAACAAGCTGGAAAGGTAGCTTAGTGGTAGATCCCTTGCCTTGCATGCCTGAAGCCCTGGGTTCAATTCCTCAGCACAACATAAGCAAAAAAAAAAAAAAAAAAAGCCGGATATGGCGCTGTGGCTCAAGTGGTAGAGTGCTAGCCTTGAGCTGAAGAGCTGAGGGACAGCGCCCAGGCCCAGAGTTCAGGCCCCACGACCGGACCAAAAAAAAATAAAAAACATGCACTGTAGAAAGCACTCTACCACTAAGCCACATTCCCAGCCCCTATTCTCAGGACCTCACTTGGGATGTTTTATGGGCTGGGCCTTGAGTAGAAGAAGGGAATAGTATTGATACTGAGTCAGGAGCCTGGGGTAGAATCCTGTTTTTCCCCAAAACCTCACCAAAGTATTAATGTACAGAGTGGCCTCATTATCTAGGCCTTTCCTCTGCCAACCTGACACTTTTTTTTTTAAACTGTATCCTCTTCTGAGCTATGTCAACTTCCTTCAAATCAGGAAGTATTCCACTTTCCCTCAGCTTCATGTTTCTGGGCTGTTCATCCTTCACTGATCTGCTCATTCCCACAGCTGTGAATAGCTTCTCTTTGTAGAGAAGCCTAGATGATCAAGGCTGACATCCCTTCCCTCTATTTCTTCTTTAAGCCTTCTTGACTGTTCCATCTTCGTTGACCTTGATGGCAGAGGTCTTATTGGACTGGTCCCACCTAAATTGACTCTCTCTTCTCATCTTTCTAGGTTCGGACAAAGGATCACCGCTTTGAGAGTGTCAGTCACCTCATCAGTTACCACATGGACAATCACTTGCCCATCATCTCTGCTGGCAGCGAACTGTGTCTACAGCAACCTGTGGAGCGGAAGCTGTGATCTTTCCCAGCCTGTCTCCCAGGAGATGCCCTCCAGCCTCATTTCCCCTATTCCTTAACTCTCAGGACTTCACTTGGGATGTTTTAAGGGCTGGGCCTTGAGTAGGAGGAGGGAGTAGTATGGATACTGAGTCAGGAGCCTGGGGAAGAATCCTGTTTCTCCCCAAACCTCACCAAAGTATTAATGTACAGAGTGGCCTCCTTGTCTAGGCCTTTCCTGTGCCAACCTGACACTCCATTTCCAAAGAAGGCTGGTGCTTCTAATGGAAATGTCCTGTGGTGATAGGCCCAGTGAAGCAATTGCCCTTCTGGAGAAGGGGAATGAATCACACCTCTGGTCTACCCCTGGACTTCAGAATACCCCTGGCCCCTCTGAACACTCCCCCTTCTATGTTAAAACTTTGTGCCTTTGACCATCTCTTAGGTCTGCAGATACTTTATGCAAAGAGTTCTCAGGCCCCTGAATTCAAAAACAGGGGTTCTGACACTTTGGCTTCTTGGACCCTGTCCTCTCCTTGCTCAGTACCCCTTTGGGATTGGGTTGGGAGAACTAAGGCAGGAGTGGCAGCTGTCTCTTGCCTTGGGAATATGCAACTCTTAAGAGATTGCCCCAGAGCCTCCCTCCCAGCTGGGGTTAGTTGGACCACTCCATTGCTCAGTGCCTCCTGGGCTGGGGAACCCCCTTCACCCAAGGGGTCTGTATATACATTTTGTAAGCCTACCCCCTCCCATGTTGCATGCCTGTTATACTCTACAGCCCTACCTCCTGTAGCCCTCACTGTCTCTGGGGCGGTAAATGAATGAATTTGGGCCTTTTCTACCCTTAACTCCAAGGTGAGTTTTGTGGAGGCCAGCACAGGGGCCTAGAGACTAAAGCAGTAGACAATCTGAATACTATCTGTAGAATGGGAACAGCATTCGTTTCATTTCATATGCCTATGTGTTAGGGCTGTAGATATACTTTTATTTTCCATGGCTTATTTTTGAGCACAAAATGATAATAGATTACATTTATACACCTGACTTTTTGGAGCCCCTTTTACAATGATTGTCATTTTTCTCACCATAGCCTGAACTGGCAGCATTATCGTTTTATTTTAGAGGAGAAACCTGGGACAAATCAGTTTCACCCTAGGACTAGGAAGAAAACTTGGGCCTCTTATGGCTAGGCTGGGAAGCAGAGTGATAGTATTGTTGCTATGTCATGTGGGGTACCTTCTACAATGGGCCTGTGTGTGTGGCCCATAGATGCTGGCCAGACAGAGAAGCTGGTCTGGCTCGGGTCTGGAGGCTTGGGGATAAGGGAGGGTCGAATGTTTCAATCATGGCCATCCTTTTTTGAATGTTTTCACGGTCTCACTTATACCAAAGGGAAATAGCCTTCATTAAAGTCCTATTTCTTCTACCGGGTCTTCTCAAAGTCTATTGTTTGCACTGGGGGCCGTGTGCGGTGGGAGGTGGCGGCCAGCCCCACCTGGCCTCGTTGCTGGGGCACGCCCCGTGCCCGCCCGGGGGAACCCAGGGATGGCAGTTTGTGCCTGGCAGGGGCGTGGCAAGGCCGGACGCTGGCTCTCCTGCCCCTGGGGGGTGTCCTGGGAGGAGGAGGAGGCTGACTCGGGCGGGCGGGATAGGGGCGGGCAGTCGCTTTGGCAGCCCCACGGCCAGGACCTCCCGGACCGGCCCCCCCGCCGGGTGGTACGGCCTGCAGTAGGGGTGGGCGGGTGGGCTCCGCGGCCATCCCGCGGACGGGCCCTGGCAGGCTCTCCCACCTCCAGCGGGAAGCCTCACTCCACCGGGGCCGTGAGGGGCGCGGCATGCCGCCGCCGGGCTCCCCACCTAGGGTGGGTTCCCGGATCCCCTCCCCGCCGCGCCCGGTGGTGGTGGCCGAGTCCAGTTCCGGTTCCGGTTGCTGTGGCTCGGGGCGGGTGGCTGGCCCTGCGAGCGCGCACTTCGCGCTCTGGCTGGGCGCCACCCCTTCGCCGCGCCGACCGCTCTCCGCAGCGCGGGGGCCATGCTGCCCCTGACTCCCCTTCCGGGCGATGGTGCGGTCTGAGGACGCCTCCATCCCCCGCCACCGCCGCTGACTCCGGTCCCCCACTCCATGGCCGCCTCGGCGCCGCCCCCACCGGACAAGCTGGAGGGAGGTGGCGGCCCCGCACCGCCCCCTGCGCCGCCCAGCACCGGGAGGAAGCAGGGCAAGGCCGGTGAGCGCGCCCACCGAGGCCGGGGCAGGGGAGACCCAGGATTTGGGAGTCTTGGAGGGAAGAGCTGATAAATGGCGGGCGGTCTGTGGGACCTGGGGGGGAGGCTCCGGTGGAACAGATAAGTGGGTGTAGCTCTGAAGAGATTGGGGCCGGTGTCACATAGCCACCGCAGGGTTTGGAGCCTTGTTGAGAGCAGGAGGCACTTCAAGTTAGATGATATCAAGAAGTGGGGTATCTGTGATTTCAAGGAACACTCAACTGAGTCCGGTTTTCAGGTGATTTGAATTAGCATTTGTTAACTAGCCAAACAAGCACATAATGCAGTTAGAGTACTTTCGGGGAGAGTGGGAGAAAAGGACGTGGTAGAAACCTCAGGAAAACTTGCCTGTGTCTGCCTTTTGCTGCTCTTTCAGGTCTGCAAATGAAGAGCCCAGAAAAGAAGCGAAGGAAGTCAAATACTCAGGTGAATGGCCGTGGTTGGTGGGAGTCACTCTTAGCAGGCCCTAAATGCACTGGCTACAGATGTCCTGTTGTCATTCTGTGTCTTCCATCAGGCACAGAGGAAAGAGATAGCTGTCTTGTTCTATGTCTGGTTATTTCTGTCAACCTTATAATGAACGTGGGGGAAAATATTTTCCTCCAGGAGATGGTTTAAGCAAAAGTATTATTGGTGAGGATTATGGTCTTCCTTTCATTTTTCCTGTCCTGATGACATAATGATGATGAACTTAAGGAACTTTTTTTTTTGGCCAGATCTGGGGCTTGGACTCAGGGCCTGAGCATTATCCCCGAGCTGCTGCTGCTACTGCTGCTGCTGCTGCTTCTCTTTTTGCTCCAGGGGAGCACTCTACCACTCTACCACTTGAGCCACAGCACGACTTCTGCCTTTTTCTGTTTATGTGGTTCTGAGGAATTGAACCCAGAGCTTCAAGCATGTTAGGTAGGCAAGCACTCTACCACTAAGCCACATTCCCAGCCCGTAAGGACCTTTTTTTAAGTGTCAGGTGTCCTTTCATAGTTACTCTGCTTTTCAGAGAAAAGTCTGGTTTAAGAAAGTTATTATTGGGCTGGGAAGGTGGCTCAGTGGTAGAGCGCTTGCCTTGCATGCATGAGGCCCTGGGTTCAATTCCTCAGCACCACATGAGCAAAAAGAAAAAAAGCTGGAAGTGGCGCTGTGGCTCAAGTGGTAGAGCGCTAGCCTTGAGCTGAAGAGCTGAGCGACAGTGCCCAAGCCCAGAGTTCAGGCCCCACGACCTGACCAAAAAAAAAAAAAAAAATTTATTATTGTGGCTGGGAAGGTGGCTCAGTGGAGAGCGCTTGCCTTGCATGCTCGAGGCCCTGGGTTCGACTCCTCAGCACCACATAAACAAGAAAAAATCCGGAAGTGGCGCTGTGGCTCAAGTGGTAAAGGGCTAGCCTTGAGCTGAAGAGCTGAGGGACAGTGCCCAGGCCCAGAGTTCAGGCCCCTCTACCAGACCCCCCGCCCCCCGAAAAAAAAAGTTATTATTTATTTTTGTCAGTTGTGGGGTTTGAATTCAGGGCCTGGGCACTGTCCCTGAGTCTCTCTGTGCAAGGCTAGCGCTCTACGACTTGAACCACAACATCACTTCTGGTTTTCTGTGGGGGAAGGGAAGGTAGTTAATTGGAGATAGTCTCATGAACTTCACTGTCCAGTCTAGCTTTGAACCTTAATCCACAGCTCTCAGCTTCCTGAGTAACTAGTATTACAGGCATGAGCTACCAGCATCCCACTTGTTTTAAAAAAGTTATATACCTCATTTAGGGTCAGCTAGGATTTCAGCATAGTCCTGCCTGTTTTTCAAAACATATCCCTATGCTCAGCTTTTCTTTGCATTTTTAAGGTCCAACTTGAGTTTAGATCTGAGCCTTCATGGTGTGTATTGTGTTTGCCTCCATGGCTTGTATTGTGTTTAGTGTTTCCCTCCTTGACCCTCTTCTTCCTCTCTTTCTCACTAGGGCCCTGCATATTCACATCTGACAGAGTTTGCACCACCACCAACTCCCATGGTGGATCACCTGGTTGCATCCAACCCTTTTGAGGATGACTTCGGAGCCCCTAAGGTGGGGGGTGCAGCCCCTCCGTTCCTTGGCAGTCCTGTGCCCTTTGGAGGCTTTCGTGTACAGGGGGGCATGGCTGGCCAGGTACCCCCAGGCTATGGCACTGGGGGAGGAGGGGGTCCTCAGCCGCTTCGTCGACAGCCTCCGCCTTTCCCTCCCAATCCTATGGGGCCAGCTTTCAACATGCCTCCACAGGGACCTGGCTACCCACCACCAGGCAATATGAACTTTCCCAATCAACCCTTCAACCAGCCACTGGGTCAAAACTTTAGTCCTCCTGGTGGGCAGATGATGCCAGGTCCAGTGGGAGGATTTGGTCCCATGATCTCACCCACTATGGGACAGCCTCCTAGGGGAGAGCTGGGCCCTCCTTCCCTCCCCCAACGCTTTGCCCAACCAGGGGCACCTTTTGGCCCTTCTCCTCTCCAGAGACCCGGTCAAGGGCTTCCCAGCCTGCCTCCCAACACAAGTCCTTTCCCTGGTCCAGACCCTGGCTTTCCTGGCCCAGGTAGTGAGGATGGAGGGAAGCCCCTGAACCCACCCGCTCCTACTGCTTTCCCCCAAGAGCCCCACTCAGGCTCCCCTGCTGCCGCTGTTAATGGGAATCAGCCCAGTTTTCCACCAAATAGCAGTGGGCGTGGTGGGGGCACTCCAGATGCCAACAGCCTGGCACCTTCTGGCAAGGCAGGTGGAGGCTCAGGGCCCCAGCCTCCTCCAGGCCTGGTGTACCCATGTGGTGCCTGTCGAAGTGAGGTGAATGATGACCAGGATGCCATTCTGTGTGAGGCCTCCTGCCAGAAGTGGTTCCACCGTGAATGCACAGGCATGACTGAGAACGCCTATGGGCTGCTGACCACTGAGGCCTCTGCCGTCTGGGCCTGTGATCTCTGCCTGAAGACCAAGGAGATCCAGTCTGTCTACATCCGAGAGAGCATGGGACAGCTGGTGGCTGCTAACGATGGGTGACTGACAGGGTGGTCTGGCAAAGTGTATATTTCCTCCCTGTTCTTCCAGAGTGATTGTCTAGCTCTTGGTTCTTGTTTCCACTGGCTTTCTATCCCCATGGAGCAGAAACACTGGTTCCTAGGAGCCTAAAAGAAATGGATGTGGGCAGGCAGAAGAGCCTGTATTTGTTACTTTTCTTGGAACTTATGCCTTGAGATCTACAGAGATCCAGGAAACCAAAGCCCTGCCGAGCAGAGCCATTTTTTTGTGCATTGCCCTCTAGCGGCCTGGGGGTGAAAAGTGGATGAAAGAAGTTCTGGAGAGCCCCTACTACCCGTGCCTAACACCCCTATCTAGACCCACAGCTCCAACGTTAGTTTTTAGAGTCAAGTATTAAGGTTTCTGGCTCTAAAAAGAAATGGGGTTCTTCATAGCCCTTTCATGGGCTTTGACAGTTTTAGGGACTATATGGGGATGTCTCCCCTTTTCTCTCCTTCCCTAGGCTTATCTAACTCCTCCCCATTCAGAGCACCAAATAGCTTGAAGAAGCAGGAGAGTGCCTGGCTATTGCAGTTTCTTGGTGATTTGGGGGCTTCAAGATAATAGGTAAGGTTGGGATGCTGTTAGGACAAATCTTCCTCATACCAAAGTCACTGGTTCTTTCTCAACTTTTCTTGCGCTTTTCTCATAATGATCATATATATATATATTTTGCCAAAAATTGGATATGTGGTTTTACAGACCAGAATATTTGAAGTTTGGGCCAACTTGATACTCTAGATTTTGGTGGTAACTCGCACCCCCTATCTGTTGCACATTATACTCCGTGCTGTTCTTCAGCTTTTGGTGCCCTTATTTCTCTGCCTCTCTGGCTTGATTGAACTAAAGCTTAGAAAGGCACAGAGCCTTTATACCTCATTTCCTTCCATATGAAAGGATCCAATTGAGGGCCTGACCCAGCCTTGGAGGCAGTAGGAGGCAGTGAGATCCTCATTGCCATGGCAACTAAAAGGTAGAAGAACCTGGAGGCTTTTTTTTTTTTAACTTCTATTCCTTTGCTATCCTTTGGTATCCTCTTGGGCCTGATGATCTAGCAATTCTCATTCCTCAGCCAAAGTCCTGCTCTAGACTCCCCTCCCCTCTTCCATTCTCCTTCCCTTCTCTTTTGCAGTTCTGAGGGGTTGAGCCCAGGGCCTCACCCAATACTGTAGGAGTTGAGCCACACTCCCAGCTCTTAAATTTTCATTTTGCTTTTGAAATAGAAATTCACTAACTTGGTCTGGGCTGGCCTCAAACTCATGATTTTCCTGGCTCTGCCTGTATTCAGAGCTGCTGGATTGCAGGTTTGTGTGCTACCACACCCATACCCAGCTGTTTTTATTTTTAAAACACTGTTTGTCAGTGATGAGATGGGCCTGACCTGGAGCCCCTTCTGGTGCTCTTTTTAGTCTAACAGTGAATGTGCACATTCCTCAAAGGGGTGGGGAGGCAGGCTGGGGGTGTGTCCTTCCTGAGAGGAGTCTGAGCTCTGAGCACTGGGTTTGGCTGAAAAGGCCCCCCTCCCATCTCTTACTACCCCTGCTTTCCTCAGTTCCTGCACATTGTCTGGAGGAGCCAGTAGGCCTTAGAGGCTGTGAAGAAAAGGGCTGGCTTTTCTCTCCCAGTTTCCCCAACGCCGAAACAGCATAGGTGGCAGCTCCCTGCTGCTCAACTTTTGTGTTGTGTTTGTTGTTCTGTTTGCCTCTCTTTTATTTGTTAGTATTTTTGTGTGGTCTCCACAGTTTGTAAAATGCTCCTGGGGAGTGTCTATCCCAACTGCCACCTTGTCCTCTACTTTTTGGAAGAAAGTGGGATGGCAGAGATGTGGTCATGGGATCTTTTGTATGGTTGGATTAATAAAATGACTTGAAAATCCAGACAAGGACTTCTTGCTGTTTATCTGCAAGAAGGTTGGGATGTGCCACTGTTACAGCTAATGTTGTGGCAGTGCAGACCAGCAGAGATCAAGACCACTTTTTAGAGAGGATAAAGGAGTTTATTTTGGGCTACCTGAACCCGGCTAGTGCCAGAAAGAAGCTTGGATCCCAAGGGAGGAAGGACAGACTGGGTTTTACTCAAGCTGGTTGCATACAAAATGGGCATTAGGGGCTGGGAAGATGGCTTAGTGGTAGAGTGCTTGCCTTGCATGCATGAGGCCCTCCGTTCAAAATGGGCATTAATCACATAAACAAAAGGTCAAGCAGGCTGACATCTTCTGACTAGGTGGACAGTTCCTTTCTAGTTGTATAGTAATGACATCCTGTTACTACCTCTTCTGTATTTAAAGTAATGCATTGTGGGCTTCCCACTACCAATTTAGATAGCCCCACTTAGTCTGCCCCCAACTCACAATGCAGGAGCAGCTCTACTTGGTCACATTCCAGCAAACTGTCCTTTACCTTGCACACAGTTATTAGAGAGGAATAATTCTTCACTAGGAGGATGCTTTGAAGGTAAAATGTCTACTCCCAAGGATCTTTGGAAGAGCTAGTGGCAGGAGGATTCAGCCCATTCCCAATCCCCAGCAGACTCTGCTGTGGTTGCCAAAGCTGGCCAGTGTTTCCCTATCCTTCCCTATGTCCCAAGCTGTGAGAAACCAGGTTTCCTTTCTGGGCACATTTCTGGACTGGGCCTGGAGCCAGGCAGGCGACTTAGCTCCAAGGCCCCTGGGAGACCCAATGTTTCAGATCTGGGTTTAGTGCCTACTTCTCCCTATTTGATGGACTAGCCATCAAATGTAGCTCCAATCATGAGAAGAGCATCCACACAGCCCATTTTCTTCCTCCCTCCCTCCTTCCTTTCCCTCCTTCCTTTCCTTCCTCCCTCCCTCTTTCCCTTTCCCTTTTCTATGCTGGTCCTGGGGCATGAACTCAGGGCCTGGGCACTGTCCCTAAGCTTTTGTGGTTAATTGGAGATAAGAGTCTTACAGAGGGGCTGGGAAGGTGGCTCAGTGGTAGAGCGCTTGCCTTGTATGCTCGAGGCCCTGGGTTCGATTCCTCAGCACCACATATGCAAAAAGAAAAAAGCCGGAAGTGGTGCTGTGGCTCAAGTGGTAGAGCTCTAGCCTTGAGCTGAAGGGCTGAGGGACAGCGCCCAGGCCCAGAGTTCAGGCCCACGACCAGACCCCCCCCCAAAAAAAAAAAAAAGTCTTACAGATTTCCTTCCCAGGCTGGCTTTATTTTTTTTTATTTTATTTATTTATTTTTTTGGGTCCGGTTGTGGGGCCTGAACTCTGGGTCTGGGCGCTGTCCCTCAGCCCTTCAGCTCAAGGCTAGCGCTTTACCACTTGAGCCACAGCGCCACTTCCGGCTTTTTTCTTTTTGCTTATGTGGTGCTGAGGAATCGAATCCAGGGCCTCATGTATTGCAAGGCAAGTGCTCTACCACTGAGCCACCTTCCCAGCCCCCCCAGGCTGGCTTTAAACCGCAATCCTCAGATCTTAGCCTCCTGAGTAGCTAGGATTACAGGTATGAACTACCGGTGTCTAGTCCAAATTTAATTGTTTAGATGCTTTTCATATTCCATTCTCAACCCCACTCCTGTTTTTTTTTGTTGTTGTTTTTTGTTTGTTTTGTTTTGAGCTACAGCACCACCTCCAGTTTTCTGGTGATTTATTGGAGATAAGAGTCTCACAGGGGCTGGGAAGGTAGCTCAGTGGTAGAGTGCTTGCCTTGCATGCATGAGGCCCTGGGTTCGATTCCCCAGCACCACATAAGCAGAAAAAGCCAGAAGTGGCACTGTGGCTCAAGTGGTAGAGTGCTTGCCTTGAGCTGAAGAGCTGAGGGACAGCGCCCAGACCTAGAGTTCAAGCCCAGGACTGGCAAAAAAAAAAAAAAAAAAAAGAGTCTCACAGATTATCCTTCCAGGGCTGGCTTTGAACCATGATCCTCAGATCTCAGCCTCCTGAGTAGCTAGGATTATAGGTGTGAGCTACCAGCACCCAGCTCCCACTCCTGTTTTTTGTTGTTCCTGTTTTGCTTTTTGAGAGGGAGTAGGTAACCCAGACTGACCTAGAACTCACTATCTTGCGTTGCTTCAATTCTGGGATTATACTTACAACCTGCTCCTTTTTAGTTGTGGGGCTTGACTTTAGGGCCTGGGCAATGTCCCTGAGTTTTCTGCTCAAGGCTAGTGCTCTATCTTTGAGCCATTTCTGGTGGTTAATTGGAGCTAAGACTCTCATGGACTTTCCTGCCTGGGCTAGCTTTAAACCGTGATCTTCAGATCTCAGCCTCCTTAGTAGCTAAGATTATAGGCATGAGCTCCAATGTCTCCCCCGCTCCCCCCCCACTTTTTTTTTTTTAGCAGCAGCACCTCAGTTGGCTGGCTGTTAGGGCCAATGAGGAGCATAGCAGGCTATTTCTAAACCAACAGATTTGCCACCTGTCCTTTCTCCTCCCCCATCCCACAGCTGTCTCTGTCTGTCTGTGGCCCAGTGTGGCTTCTTGTGTCATCTCAGGAGACACCAGCATTTCAGTCAGGGTCTTCTAGAAACTCTAATCACTAGGAAAGAAAGGGAGGTAACTCAATTCAGTTTGTAGAAGTCCCCAGTTGCCCACCAGGAGGCAAAAGCAGGTTAGGGTGCTCTGTAGATCTCCCTTCCCACCCCCTGGCTCTCCAATTCTAGCTCTTATTCGCTGAAAGTTTCCACCCTCCTCGAGGAAGTCTACTTTTTATTGGTTAGTGGCAGTTCACGTGATCCGTTCTTTTCTTGTGCTGGAAAACTGGGCTGACTGCTACAAGTTTAGCTGAAGACTGAAGCAGAGCTGGGTCAGGTAATGCCCTTGTTGGGAAGGGCCCACAGACTCCCTTATCCCCAGATAAAGGGAGAGATGAAAGTCTAGGAGGACTGGGTACAACATTGGATCCATGCAGCTGCTTTTCTAGGACCTAAGGGACCGGGGTAGGAGGGAGGTGGATATTTCTAACTCAACGACTTGTTCTGAGTCTCTCAGGCAAGTTCTTGTTGCCCTAGGTCTGTTTGCCAGAGAGGTCTGGGGGAACAATTGTTGGGTTAAAATGAGCTGGAGACTTCGTAACTTCTTACAGAGTCGGAGAGCTCCCCCTTTAGCTGTTTCTTAGAAATGACAGACGTCTTTGACAACTTTTCAAGATGTTTTTGTTGAATCTTGTCAGAATGAGGAGAATGGGATGGTGGGGAGAGAGGGAATTTTCTTCCCAGAGGTTTTTTTTTTTTCCCCAGAAGAAAAAACTCTGAAAATGGCAGGAAAGGGTGGAGAATAAGTAGCAGAAGAAATTTCCTAATAAGGCAGTGAGATGCTGCCTTGGGAGAACTGGGTATCTTGGAATCTTGGGTGAACACACCAAGAGACAGGTATCATAGTTTAGGACCCCAAGTGCAGGGGTTCCAGACTATCTCTTGTCTCTAAACTATTTGTCTTGTTGACCCAAATACTGTTGCTGGTTTCTATGGAGACATTGGGTCTGACATCACTCTGGTTGCCATGGTGCCTGGTTCTGGAGGACCTGATCAGGCTGTACAAAGCCAGGGATAAACAGGGACTTCAGCCCAAGCTGCTGCCACTTCCTTCCTGACACCACCTGTTAACAGTCACTAGCAGCAATGGGGGGTGGGGAGATGATGACAGAACAGTGGGGGAGAGACAGAGAACAGAAGGCTGAACAGCAATGTCTATGGATATCTATAGAAACCTACCGGTGGTAGTATCCTATTGGATTTGAAAGCAGTGATGGCAGCCATTCTCCTGGTTCTGCATGGAGAGAGAGAGAGACAGAGAGAGAGAGAGAGAGAGAGAGAGAGAGAGAGAGAGAGAGAGAGAGAGAGAGAGAGTGTGTGTGTATGTATGTGTCTGGGAGGCATGAACATTACAGAAGAGTCTTTCAGGTGTCTTTTACCCATCCTGGTCTTGAATCTTCATTTGCAAGAACCACAGAAGGTGATTAGCCACGCAGGACTTGAAACCAGCTGAAACAGATGGGGGCCATGTGGCTGGTTTCAAGGGTAGCACTGCCTGAGCCTCTCAGCCCACTTACCTTTCCCACTGTTGTTTTACACATACTGTCTTTTTGGTTCTGTGGGAAGCAGTTATTTATCTTCCTCTGGGAGATCACCATCCATGCAGGAGTTTGAGGGGTCAGCTCATCTGTCACTTTACCATATCTGGTCCCATTTGCAGCTTCCCAGCCTGACAGCATAGTCTTGACCTTCTTTCTTGCCTTGCTTTGTGTCAGGCTTTGGAGGCTGAAGTCATGCCCTCATCCTGACCTTGCCAAGTCAGAGCAGATAAGCAGAGGATAGGACCAGAGTCCTGTAACAAGGAGAGTGACTTAAGGTGTACTGTGTAGACTAAGCTCTACCAGCACTGCTTAGTCCTGGGTGTACTTGAGAATCTAAGAGGGTGAAGCTACATGCACAGCTCTGTCCCAAAGAAAGGAAGGGAAATCACAGCCAGTGAGTGCTAAAAACCTAGAACCAGATATAGAGAGGACTGGTGAGGAGTTGACAGTGGAGATTGAGGCTAGAAGGAAACAAACATCACATCTCTCCTGACCCTAGTGGCCCTTCTCTTCAGCGGGTGTTTGTGAGCTGCCTGATTTTGTAAAGGGGGAGGCCTTATCATGTTGTTTTCCTTAATCTTATTCTTTTTTTTTTTTTTTTTTTTTGGCAAGTTGTGTCAGCCTTTTTGGGCTTTCTCCTCCCTGACTATTAACATCAGAGGGTTGAACCCGATGTTCCCAGGGCCTTTCCAGTACTAGCTTCTTTGACCTTTCAAGGTCAGTACAGTTTTCAAAGGCCTGTGGAGCTGGGAAGAGACAGCTTCTCTGTGGCTGTTGGCAGGTGCTGATTTGCAAGGCAAATACTGCCCAGAAGAGCTGAGGGATCAGGGTCAAGACTGGAAGCAGCCTGGATTCTGGAGGCTGCTGCCCAACTCTCTATCCTTAGAACTTTGCCAAGTTTGCTTTCCACATCCTGCCTCTTCTAAAGGAGCTTCCTGTCCTAAGAGAGCCTTCCTCCACAGGTGGCAGCCCCAACAGCCCCTGGGACCTCAGCAACTATGGCCTCCTGCCCAGACTCAGATAATAGCTGGGTGCTTGCCGGCTCAGAGGTAGGAAGAACTGTCCTGGGAACCACATTTGGGGGTGGGGCTGCTGGGCTAAACTACTCTCTGGGTCCATCCTCTTCCTTGCTCCTGAGAATGAACTGCATTGCCTACTGTTGGTTGTTAAAAAAAATTTCAATGGCCGAGAGACCTGGCCCTGGCATCCAGTGCTGGGACTTGGGTCATACATGGAAGGGAAGGTATCATTTGGGTAAACTGAGAGGATTAGGGAGGGAGTTCTGGTGGGGAGATCAGGCAACATGGGGGAGACATGTTGGGGAGAGAGAGGAAGTCATTGGTTGAGGTAGAGACAGGGCAGAGCCAGTGTTGGAGTGAGGCTGGGAATCTAGCAAGCTTGAAAGGTGTGGTAAGGCAGACAGGCCTTATCCTGATGGCCGATCAGTGAAGGGGTTGGGCAGAGGGCGAAGCCACTCTGTAGGCTGACTGGGAACAGGAACAGTTATTTCCAAAGGTCTGTAGCTGTCCAGATAGGAGTTGTTGCGACGGAACCTTGAAAAGAGAGAAGAGCTGTCAGGATAAGACACTGGTAAATAAAAAGGGGATAGGGAGAATATATCCCAGGAATCTCAGAGAGATCCCAGCCCCAGTGACTTTGTATCTTAGAGCCACCAGAAACCAGGTTTGGTGGGTCATGCTATAATCCTAGAAGTAGAAGGATTATAAATTGTACCTGCCCACCTTGGACTACTGGTCAACATATATAGGCCAGGAGGCCATTTTTTTTTAAAGTCAGGGTGGGAAATGGAATTCCTTTTAGACATTGTGACTTTGAGGGGCCCTTGAGGAGCACAGCTGGGACTGAGGAGTTTTCCTCAGTAGTAGCACTGGAGCAGGACACAAGGACTAGGGCTTACTGATAGAGTGGGTGGCAGGTTGGGGAGAAGACAGGCATTGTGATGTTGGTTGGCCTTGGCCTTCTGTAGGGGTGTCTTTGCTGACAGCTGGGGACTTTGGCTAAGCCATTTTTCCTCTCTGTCCTCTTCTGGAAAACCAGTGTTGTGATGCTTGCCTTGTAAGAGTTTGCAAAGAAACATACTAAAGTCAAGAATTGTTTTTGGAGAGGGAACAGGAGCTACAGACAGGGTGGGCAGTCTATGAGCCTGCCAAGGGGAAGCATGCAGAAAGCCGAAGCTTTCTGTGTCCAGGGCTGGAGGCCCAGCCAGCAAAAAGACACTACTAGTGGGTATCAGGCTGGCTGTAGCAGGGGGAAGTTAGGTTTCTGTCAGCAGCTATGGGGAAATGGGTTTGGGGATGGAGAGAGGAGACAGTGGGAAAAGCCAGAAAAGCTTAGAAGTTAGAAGTGGTCGGGCTAATGGGAGAGTGGCTGTAGAATGTCCCTTAAATGTATCTGTGACCCTCGGGCTCCCAGCAGGCTCTGTTCTTTTGCCATCTCCTCCTATCTCCTACCCCTCAGTTACTGACGATCTTGTGGGTCAGGAAGAGCTCAGGCTCCAGCCAGCCTTCCTTAGAGGCTGCCAGGCTTATACAATGGTCCAGGGCCTTCATGGTTTCACAGGAGCCTGGCCTCTGGGAGCAGTGAGTGAGGTTCATGAATGACTGAGTTGAGTCCCACTTTGAATCTACTTGCTACTGAGCAAGACGTGGGCCAGGGTCCCTGAGGGTAGCCCACCAGCCCCTGTGCTTCTGACTTTGTCCTGCCTTTCTTTCTTTGGATCATCCCTGAGCTCACCCCACATCCTACCCCACAGAACCTACCTGTGGAAACCTTGGGCCCTGAACACAGGACAGATCCAGAATCTAAGAGATCTACTCAGGACCCTGGGATCATCTCCAAGGCAGATGGTGAAGAATTGGTTGAGACCTTGGATGGAGAAGGTAAAGGGCTCTACAGAGAGGGAGGTATGGCTGCCTTCCATCTTCTGGAGTGTCTGTCTCCTCAGGGAAGGGGATGCTTCTTGGTCTTATTTCCCTATTAACTTCAGGTTATAGACTTCTGTCTTAACCACCCAGCCTTTTTTTTTTCTGCCTCTTACAACCTGTTGGGGTTCAATTAGACCTGGAGAGCTGTGTAGGAAGTTCAGTTGGGGACAGTGTTTTTTCCTTGGCTTTTCTCCTACCAAAGGAACCCTCTTCCAGACTGAAAGCCCCCAAAATGAAAGTCCCACTCAGGAAGAAGAGACCAAGGCCAAGGTGAGGATCTTCACCCGGGGAGGGAAGGAAGGTAGTGGGAGAGGGAGAGGACACTGCACACAGCTATGTCCACACAGGGTGTTCTGGAAGGTGATGATCATGGTATGGAGCCTCCTGGTCCAGGAGACACATTGGTCCAGGAAGACTTGCCGGAAACTTCCATGGTGACAAGCCTGGGACCAGACCCAGAGGACCTGGAGAATCCTCCCCCAAGTCCCAAAACAGGTGATGGCTCTCTCCTTGCTTCCTTCCCTCACTGTCCTAGCAGGTATTGGAAAGGGAGCAGCTATCGTTCCTGAGCACATTTTCAAGTCCACCCTGGATTTTGCAGCTTGGTGCTCTCCTTCCTCAGTACACTGAAGCTCAGAGAAATTGACTTGAATGAGATCACAGTGCAGGGCCAATAGCTGGTTGACTCCTCTCTTCCTTGTGTCCTCCTCTTCTCTTGATTCTAGAACTCAACATTAATTTCTAGAGTCCCTTATGTTCACTCCACAAAGAAGCCCATATTTACTGGGTGCTGGTTGCTCATGTCTATAATCCTAGCTACTCAGGAGGCTGAGATCTGAGGATCACGGTTCAAAGCCAGCTAGGGCAGGAAAGTTCTGTGAGACTCTTACCGCCAATTAACCACTCAAAAACCAGAAATGGCACTATGGCTCAAGTGGTAGAGTGCTGGCCTGAGCACAAAGAAGCTCAAGGACTATGCCCAAGCCCTGAGTTCAAGCCCTACAACTGACCGCCCTTCCCCCCCCCCCAAAAAAAAAAGATGCTGTGTTAGAAGCTCCCAATCTACAGCCCCTCCCTGGCTTCCTGAGAACCATGGGCCTGTGCTGTAACACAGAACCTTCTCAATGCAGACATCTGGCCTCACGCCTCCAGATGCTGCAGCCTTAGCCTACATTGTTCTCTTCCTCCTGCCCTCTCTACCTACTCTGTATTCACTTCCATTCATAATGGCACCTCCAGTTATCCCTGCTTCTCTCTTGTTCTCCTGACTGAACTACCTCCCTCTCTGAACTACCTCCCTCTCTTTTGGGAGGCCCTTAATTGCATCTCCTTTATGTACCTCCTCATAGGTCTAACTTGTGTCTTTGGCTCAGTGTTAGAATGTGTCCCAGGAATCTAAGAGAGATCCCAGCCCCAATGACTTTGTGTCTTAGAGCCACGAGAAACCAGGTTTGGTGGGTCATGCTATAATCCCAGAACTTGGGAGACTAAGGTAGGATTGTACATTGTTCCTGCTCCAGCCTGGACTACTGGTCAACATAAATAGTCACTGCCCTGATTGAAAGCAAGCTCCTAACCCACAACCCCTCCTTTGCCCTCCCCAGAACCCTAATACAGGCCCAGAGGTTTGTTCCAGGCTGTAACCCTGGCATACAAGAGTTGTCTCTGTTGAAGACTGACAGGGGCCAAAGGGGAGGGGTAGGAGAAGCTGAGACCTGGAGCCATTTAGGAGCAGCCACAGTGGTCAGGCAAAGGTGATACAGACTTGACCTAAAACAGGGCCCATGGGCTTGTGAAGAAGGTAGACTCTTGAAGTTCAGGGGCAGGCTTATCCAATTATTTGGAGAGGTCAGCCTAATGGCAGCAGTGGTACTCGTCCCTAATTTGGGAAACTTCAGGAAAGAGCCATTTTGAAGGGCAGTGTGCTGAATGGTCCATGAGGAAAACAGGCCTGGCTATAGGCAGGACCACAGGCTCAGGGTTCTGGGGAAGCCAGGGAGGGACTGTCAGTTAGGAGCTTGTTTACAGTCAGGGCAGTGAGTGGGGTAGGTGAGAGAGTTATGATCTTGTGGGAAGTGTGAGATGCTTAGAACTAGGAAGGTTCTAAGGGAGAAGATCAGGGAAGAACCAAGATGGCAGAATGAGTGGCCAGAGAATTGGGAGCATTTCCAGAAGGGTGGTTGTCCAAGCTGATGCCAGGTACATGTTGAAGGAAGGAAGTTTCATTTATTTATATATATATATATATATATATATATATATATATATATATATATTTATTTATTTATTTATTTATTTATTTATTTTTTGGGTCCGGTCGCGGGACCTGAACTCTGGGCCTGGGCGCTGTCCCTCAGCTCTTCAGCTCAAGGCTAGCGCTCTAGCGCTTGAGCCACAGTCCCACTTCTGGCTTTTTTCTTTTTGCTTATGTGGTGTTGAGGAATCGAACCCAGGGCCTCGAGCATGCAAGGCAAGTGCTCTATCACTGAGCCACCTTCCCAGCCCCAGAAGATTCTTTTAGCATGAAAGTGGCTTTTTTTTTTTTTTTGGTAGATGGGCTAGGGGTCTCCCTGTGCCTTCCTCCTCTTCCCCTCTCTCCCTGGGTCCTGTCTCTTGTTGCCTTATTGTCCTGTCCCCCATCAGTTTGGATCAGGGAGGAGGGCCGCTGCTCTAGCAGTGAGGATGACACTGACGTGGATGTGGAAGGTCTGCGGCGACGGCGAGGCCGGGAGCCTAGCCCACTGAAGCCTGTGGTGTCCTTGGATGTAGAAGACCAGGCCAGAGGCGAGGGTTCAGGTGGGGAGCTGGGCATCTCCCTCAACATGTGCCTCCTTGGGGCCCTAGTTCTGCTGGGCCTGGGGATCCTCCTCTTCTCAGGTGAGTGACTCTCTGCTGTGGGGCCTTTGGCCTGCACTCTGGCCTTGCCATCCTATCCTGCTCCCTTGTTTACCCCACCTCCTCCCCTGAGGCCTCACCAGACTCCTATCTCCCTCCTCAGGTGGTCTCTCAGAGTCAGAGACTGGTGAGTCCTTATTTATTGTGTGAATGTGAATGTTGGGGTCTTCTGGATTGGGGATTAGGTGTGTTAGGGGTTGTACATTATTTCTCACATATTGATGTTTCAGCTTTTCAGTGTGTCCCTGGGCTCTGTACCTCACTGGACTCTCGGCCAAGGGATGTGTCTAGGGCAGGAGGGGTGACTGGGAGAGGACAGAATGGGTTCTGGTTGTTTTGGTGCCCCGTTCAGACTTTGCTTTTTCACAGGGACCATGGAGGAGGCAGAGCTGCAGGTCTTCCCAGATCCTGGGTTGGAGGCTGAGCTGGTAGATGCTGTTGGGGACAGGCAGGTATGTGCAGATATCTCTACAGGTGTGTGGCACCTGGTGGCAAGAACCTGTCTGCCCTGGCTTTTGGGCAGTATGAAGCAACCAGTTCTTTTGCTTTCAGGATGGGCTAAGGGAACAGCTTCAGGCCTCAGTGCCCTCTGATGGTGTCCCTAGTCTGCAGAACATGGGCCTTCTGCTGGACAAGCTGGCCAAGGAGAACCAGGACATCCGGCTGCTACAGGCCCAGCTGCAGGTATCAGCAGGAGGGAGCGGGCGTGGCTAGCCCAGGTGTCTGTCCTAGTGACCACCTCTCAAAGAAGTTTTCCCTACTTACCCACACCCTGAGCCTCCTCTTTTCCTCTCATAGCCATGGTGTCTTCCTGATTCCCTGTTCACATCCCTCATGCTAGAATCTGCACCAAGGCTGGCATAGTTGTTTCATGTGGCATGTCAACTCTGATTATTTGTATGGTCTTCCTGGACATTGTATAAATAAGGCTTTGAAGAATATGCCAAACTGGATGCTGGGGGTTCATACTTGTAGTCCTAGCTACTTAGGAGGCTAAGATCTTGGGATCATGGTTCAAAGCCAGCCCAGGCAGGGAAGTCAGTGAGACTCTTATCTCAAATTAGCCACCAAAAAGCTAGAAGTTGAGCTGTGGCTCAACTGGTAGAGTGCCAGACTTGAGAAGAAAAAAAAAAAAGGCTCAGGGACAGTGCTCAGGCTTTGAGTTCAAGCCCCAGGACCAGCACAAAACAAAACAAGAAGAACACATCAAGGCTATGCCAAGCACTGGGATCAATTAACAGTGAGGGAACGGGAGGTAGAAATGAGGCCATGAGAGCCAAATATTGTCTCTCTTTACTGAAAGTTAAGAAGTGTATACTAATAGAGGACATAGATGCAGAGACCCAGAATGACATTTGGGCATCCCAGAGTCTGGTTCTGGTTTGAGGATGTGAAAGAGGATGAGAATCAAATCCTCTAGGTTTCCCAGGCAATGAAATAGGTTCAGGTCAGGCATCCATTGTAACTTTTTTCCCCCTCCTTAGTGTTGGGGATTGAGACCAGGGCTTTACCCATGTAAGGTGAGAACTGTACCAGTGGAGTTTCATTTTCAACCAAATGGAATTGGGGTAGAAGGCATTGGGCCCATTCTGACAAGGACTTTTTTTTTTGGGTTGGTCATGGGGCTTGAACTCTGGGCTTGGGTGCTATCCCTGAGCTCTTCAGCTCAAGGGCAGTACTCTACCATTTGATGTTGGTTTTTTTTTTTTTTTTTGTCAGTTGTGGGCCTGAACTCTGGGCCTGGGCGCTGTCCCTCAGCTCTTCAGCTCAAGGCTAGTGCTCTACCACTTGAGCCACAGCGCCACTCCCGGCTTTTTCTGTGTATGTGATGCTGAGGAATTGAACCCAGGGCCTCATGCATGCAAGGCAAGCACTCTACCACTGAGCCACCTTCCCAGCCCTACTCTACCATTTGAGATGCAAACTTGAGCCAGAAAACTTCCAGTTTTCTGGTGGAGATAGGGTTTCACTGCTGGGTGTCAGTGGCTCACGCCTGTAATCCTAGCTACTCAGGAGGCTGAAATCTGAGAATCATGGTTCGAAGCCAGCCAGTAGGAAAGGATGTGAGACTCTGATCTCCAATGAACCACCAGGAAGCTGGAAGTGGTGCTGTGGCTCAAGTGATAGAGTCCTAGCCTTGAGCTGAAGAGCTGAGGGACAGCGTCCAGGCCCAGAGTTCAAGCCCCATGACCAACCAAAAAAAAAGAGTTCCATGGACTTTCCTGCCCAGGCTGGCTTTGACTAGCTAGGATTCCTGCCCAGGCTGCCTCCTGACTAGCTAGGATTACAAGCATGAGCCACTGGCTCCTGGTCTGACAAAGACTCTTGTCATTTCTTCCATTCCTAATTGCATTTAAGGCCCAGAAAGAAGAACTTCAGAGCCTGATGCAGCAACCCAAAGGGCTGGAGGAGGAGAATGCCCGGCTCCGGGGAGCCCTGCAGCAGGGTGAGGCCTCCCAGAAGGCCCTGGAGTCAGAGCTGCAGCAGCTGAGGGCTCGGCTCCAGGGGCTAGAGGCCAACTGTGTTCGTGGCCCAGATGGGGTATGCCTCAACTGGGGCAGAGGCCCGCAGGGTGGCAAGGCCACTGAAGAGCAAGGTCATAGGGGACAGGAGCCAGACCCTGGCTTCCTGGAGCAGCAGAAACGGCTGGAGGCTGAGGCCCAGGCCCTTAGGCAGGAGCTTCAGAGGCAGCGGAGATTGCTGGGGTCTGTGCAGCAGGACCTGCAGAGGGGCTTGAAGGCAGCTGGCCGAGGAGCCCCTGCTCATGCCAGCCTGACAGAACTGGGCCACAGGTTGGCTCAGACTCTGCAGGGCTTGGAGCACTGGGGCAAGGATCCTGCTGTGCGTGCCAATGCATCTGAGTCCTGGTATCAGAAGCCTCGCTTCCAGAATCCCAGAGAGTGGAGTGGAAAAGAAAAATGGCACAGTGGGCAGAAGGACAGAAAGGCTGAGCACTGGAAGCATAAGAAGGAGGAATTTAGCTGGGAGAAGAAGAAGAAGAGCTGGGAGGGCGAGGAGGACCAAGAGCTGTCAGGGAGGTGGAAAGAGGGTAAGCAGAGGGTAGAGGAGTCGGGGAGCAGGAAGGATGGCAAACGACAGGACCCCAAAGAATCCCAAAGGAAAAGCGGGAGCCCCCACTCTGAAGAAAGGCAGAAGCATCCTTGGAGGAAGGAGGGAGCTAAAGGCAGTCATGATCCCTTGCCCCCCTGGGAGCAGCTTTTGAGACACAAGTACCGGGCACCCCAGGGCTGCTCAGGTGTGGATGAGTGTGCCCGGCAGGAGGGCCTAGCCTTCTTTGGCATGGAGCTGGCCCCGGTACGACAACATGAGCTGGCTTCTTTGCTGAGGACATACTTGGCTCGCCTGCCTTGGGCAGGGCAACTGACCCAGGAGCTGCCCCTCTCGCCTGCTTACTTTGGTGAGGATGGTATCTTTCGTCATGACCGCCTTCGCTTCCGGGATTTTGTGGATGCTTTGGAGGACAGCCTGGAGGAGGTGGCGGTACGACAGACAGGTGACGATGACGAAGTCGATGACTTTGAGGACTTCATCTTCAGCCACTTCTTTGGTGATAAAGCACTGAAGAAGAGGTGGGCAGTTCTGGGGGCGGGTCACCTGAATGGCAGGGGTGGGTGGGGCAGGAGGAATGCGAAGGAACACTTAGCTGTGAGCGAACCCTGGCTTGGGGACTTCTCTCTCAGTCCCCAGCTGGCACTCATGTGTCTTCCCTGTCTTCCTGTGAGGGACCACAGTGGTCCTGAGGAACCCTCTTTTGGGCTAGGGGATTTTTCTCTGATTGTCCTGTCCTACCTGTCCTTGCATGTACCTTGTAGCTCTCTAGCTGGAGCATTCATCCAAGAACAGCCCTTGCCTCCTGTGGCAGTTGCCTGAGTTCTCTTTTAGGAAGAAGTGGGTACCCATCTTTTCTTGTACTGACCAGTGAAGGCCTCCTTCTATTCCATGTCTTTCCACAGGTCAGGGAAAAAGGACAAGCACTTGCGGAACCCCAGAGTCGTGGGGTCCCAGGAGGAGCACAGCCACTACCACCACCATCAGCATCACCACAGGGGCTGATTCCTGCACCTGCCCTGGGGAGTGGCCTAGCCCACCATCCCCATCTGAACCCTAGAGGCCAAGCTCCCGCCATCCAGCTGTCCTCCCTTGGCTCTTTGGTGTCCTTGGATGTCCTTCACTGTGGAAAGGGACAGCACCCGGCCCTGCACTGATTCCACTTTCATTAGAAAAAGGCCTTTCCTGGACCTGCTGTTCTGTCTTTGCAAATGTATGCAAATACCCCGGCCCTGGGCTGCACCCTGCAGCCTGATTGTGTGGTGCCAATGTGCAGGGCCCTTGGGAGAGGAGTGGGGAGGATGGGTGGGTTTCTGAACCTGAAAGCCAAAGAGCTTTTGTCCTCTTGTGTATGTGTGTTATGTCCTCCTCCACATGCTGACAAGGCGCCTTCTGGGACGTGACTAGAGCTGCTGGCTGGAAGCCCAGCGTGAGGACTTGCCCTGGGGTTTTGTTAGATTTGGAAGGAACTGTCCCCTGGGGGAGGGGGGGTGAAGTCCCCTTTTACTCCTGCTTTTCACATGGCCTTACCTCCCCATGTGAACTATAGAGCTTTGCCACTTGAGGGGAGGGGGCGGTTCTAAGCACAGGGGACACCTGAGTAGCTGGGTGCCCTCCTAGGCACTGGTACTTAGCTCCTTTTCCCAGATGCCCTTTCCTTTTGCCTCACCTTCCTCATGAAGCCTCCGCCTTTGAGGCTGGGTCCTCATGTTATCCAATGCTGCACTGTCTGTCCCACTGGCTGATGGAAAAATGTCAGCTTTGGAGTCTAAAGCCTTGAGCTCCAGTCCAGGCTGGGTGGTCCTGGGGTAAGTCATCTCTGGGGATACTGGGTTATTGTCCTCAGAAACAGAGATGAAAGGACTGAGAGAGGAAATAAAGCAAATGGATGTCCTGTTTTTGGCATTCAGAAATTTTGCCTTTTTTGGAGCAAGGTTGGAGAAGAGAGTTCTCACCGCAGTCCCCTGGGGCAGGGGTAGAGGGAGGTGAGGGGTTGGGGGGGAGGGGAATACAGAGATGAGGGATCCACTAGGTGGCACCCTGGCTCTGCATTTCTTGAATACTTTCCTCCCCACTATTTACCACCCCCAAGTCTCAGACCCCCCCTTCCCCCCCCCACACACACATACATTTACTACCTGTCAATAAGACCCAGAATCCCTTTGACTATTTATTTGGGAAGTCCTTTCTCAGATCCAGTGTCACCCTTTTTTTTGACAGCACACTGGGCTTCTTGACAACCCTGGTAATGTAGATAGTGCTAGAGGCAAAGTGGTATGAGCACAGCCAGCACTCAGAACCGGTCAGCTGTGTTGTCAGTTACAAAGGGGTAGGTCTAGGGGCTCTGGAAGCGGGAGCCCTAGGAGGAAGGTCCTAGGAGGCTGTAATTGATTTCTGGATTATTTAGCAAGTGCCTATGTGCCACTGTTTAAGTGCTTAAAATGTGTGATTCAGGGGCAGAGCAGGCCAGGCTGGGATGGAACTAAGATCACTTATTTCACAAACATTTATAAAGTCTGTGAACCAGAAATAGTGAGGCCCTGGTAATACAGAACCTCCTTAAGAAGCTTGTAGTCTAATGGAGCCTGCATTCTGCATCAGAAAGGGTTGTATTTAGGCCTGAGGAAGAACTTCCTGTCAGGCAGAAGGTAAGTGATAAAAGCTGGAGAAAGACTTCAATTTCTGGAGTAAGGGTGGAGAGGAGTCAGTGCAGGCTCACCCAGGGCCAGCTGTGTGGACCACCGTTTCTCCTCTTCTAGAGTCTCAGAATTCTTACTGTCTGAGTAGCAGACTTGTAACCCTGATGCTGAAAGAGATTCAGGCCAGTGGGTAGGCAGGGAGATGCTGGGCCTGTGGTGGGGGATGTGCGTGAGTCTTTCATGGGCCTCTCAAGTCTTTTAGTTTCATTTCTAGGGCCCATTTCCCTTGTTTGCATAACGAACTCTAGGGCCTTTGGGAGGTCCCCAAGCCCCCTTCTCCTTACCTATTCAGGAAGCAGATCTGCTGATCTGGAAATTTTCAAAGAGTCATTGCCCTAAGAGACATGTTGGGGAGGGCTGAGTGATCCTCCCATGCAACATAGCTCTGAGGCCTCTTTATCATCCCCATGTGGCCCAGCAATGCTGGTAAAGAGGGAAGACCCAGCCAGACCACAGGGGGTGGGGGTGGACAACACTGTCTCCTTCAACATAGCTTGGGAACAGGCCTTTGGGAGAGGTAGGGTAGAGGTAATCCTGTGGGTGGAGCCACTGGACTCTGCCACACATCCCTGTTGGCTTTCCAGGGTCTAGGCTTGGCCCTTCCAGTTTAAACCCTCTCCCTTGCCTTCTGGTCTTTTCCATCCAAATGAGCTCCCTGAACTCATTGGGAAAGGGACCTGTTGCCTAAAACCACAGCTCTGGAAGGCTGGAGTTGGAGTGGAGGGTAGCCCTGGACTTTCTTTCCTTCTCTTCCTTTTACATTCAAGACTGAACCCCGGACAGGAACTCTTGCATTTTAGGCAAATACCATTGAGTCACACTCCTTGTTTTGGTTTTGTTTTTTGAGATGGGATCATACTAAGTTGTTCAGGTTGGCCTCAAAATCTTGTTTTGTTTTGTTTTTTTCTTTTTCTCTTTTTGGTTGCTTGTGGGGCTTGAACACAGGGAATGGGTTCTGGCCCTGCACTTTTTTTTTTCACTCAAGGCTAGCAATCTACCACTTTGAGCCACAGTTCTACTTCTGGTTTTCTGTTGGTCAATTGGAGATAAGTCTTACAAACTCCTGCTCAGGCTGGCTTTGAACCACAATCCTCAGATCTCAGTCTCTTGAGTAGCTAGGATTTCAGGTGTGACCCACTGGTGCCTGGCCTCAAACTCTTTTTTTTTTTTTTTTTTTTTTTTTTGGGGTCTGGTTGTGGGGCCTGAATTCTGGGCCTGGGTGCTGTCCCTCAGCTCTTCAGCTCAAGGCTAGTGCTCTACCACTTCAGCCACAGCACCACTTCCGGCTTTTTTCTTTTTGCTTATGTGGTGCTGGGGAATCGAACCCAGGGCCTCAGGCATGCAAGGCAAACACTCTACCACTGAGCCACCTTCCCAGCCCCTGGCCTCAAACTCTTAATACTCCTGCCTCAAACCCCCAAGTAGTTGAGATTATAGGCATGTACCACCACATCCAGCCCAAGACCTTCTAGCTTTGAGGGACAAATTCTATTTCTTTGGCCAGTTCCCAGAACAATCCCAGTTGGCCCCCATCCATCATTCCTTCTTTCCATTCCTGCCTCTCAGTCTCCAACCCTCACCTCTTTCCCAGGCTCCTCCAAAGCTGCCCTTTCCCCCAGCACCCTCAACTTAGCCTTCTGCCACCTACGACCCATGGCCTCTCCCCTCCTGTGAGACTCCCCTGTCTTCCTGCTTCCCAGGTCCTTTAGGCCCCATTCTTTACTCCCAGCTGGTGTGACAGCTGGAGTGGTGACGGGCCACCTACAGGCCTGACCATCAGAGCTTATGTCCCTCTTGAGAGCCACTCTGTTTCTTTTGCTGGGCCCAAGGACAGACACTGGCCTGGCTGGCCATTGCCATGGAATGAAGTCTACCTTGTAGGAAAGTCTGTGAGACTCTAATCTCCAACTAACCACCAGAAAACAAGAAGTGAAGCTGTGGCTCAAGTGGTAGAGTGTTCGCCTTGAGCTGAAGAGCTCAGGGACAGCGTCCAGGCTCAGAGTTCAAGCCCTATGACTGACAAAAACAAGAAAAAACAACCGTGGGGAGTGAGATTCTGAGTCACCAGTAAGGACCCAGGGGTCTTTCACCCATGCAAATTGGGCCTTTGGCTGACTTCAAAGATCCCCTTTGCTCACTCTTTCCAAGCAGCTCCCCGAGTTCCCCAGGACCCTACCATACAACATGCACTCCCTAAGCTGGACCGTATGATTTACTGCAGGCCACTATGCCTGGTCTGTGCCAGGTCTAGCACAAGACTGCTGGATCTGTCTTCAGTCCATACCCCCTTATTACCTGGGGTTGGGCTCCCAACTGCCAGTCACCTTAGGGTATGGAAAATCCTGCAATTCCACAGGGCCAGTTTTTACCCTAGGAGATGCCCAGGAAAATGCCTCATATTTCTTTAATGGCTCACTTAATTAGCCAAATGCCTTCAGCATGCCTGGGAAATATTACTCTACAAGATAATAGTGCTTATAGTGCCCCTGAGGAAACCTGTTTTGTGTGTGCTCATGGACTAAAATCATGTATTGATGGGTCTTTGCAAAAAGGCCTCTGTGTTTTAGTAGTTGTTGCCACAGGTCCTAGTATATGGAGGAGAAGGTCTCAACTTCATGGTGCCCCATCTGACCTGTGCCAAGAGGGCTGTGATTATACCAGCTCTGGTCAGTGTGAGGATCGCCAGGGCCTCTACCATTGGGACCACTGCCCTTGGGAAAGAAGATGTTGACACCAAGATGCTGGAGCAAGACCATCAACCTGGACCTGCAGGGATTGGAGATGGCTATCACAGACCACAGTCAGCTCAGCCATCTGGCTGAACTTGCCTTCTGAAACCAACAAGGCCTGGACCTTTATTCCATGCACAAGGAGAACTATGCACAGCACTTGGGGAAGCAAGTTGGTTTTATGTCAAATAAGTCAGGCACCACTTTGATATGAAAGTCTTTTTAATTGGAACCCATGGTTAACATCCTTCATTAGTAGAATGACTAGATTCTACTCTTCCTCCATGTGGCCCAAGCTTCCTTAGATGAGCCACTTGTCAGTAATGATAGTAGTGCTTATATCTCAATGACTTGAGGGGGGAATGAAGTAGAAAAGTTACCTCTCCTGGTGAAGTGACTTTCCAGTATCCTGTTGCTGGAATGTGGCCTGGTGGGACTGTGCTAGAATTGTGGGTTGGGGACAGATTAGATGGGGCCACCTGGATGGAGAGCAGGAAGCCTACAAAGCATTATTTTAAATAATAGAAGGGATAGTGACAGGATGTCATGATTTCTGCACAATTAGAAAGTGCCCACCTAGTCAGAAGTTGATGTCAGCACATGTGACCTTTTTTTGATGCCTATTTTGTGTGTAACCAGCTTACAAACCACAGGATTTCCCCTCTTTCAGGATCTGGACTTCATTCTGGCACTAGCCTAGTTTGGGTCTTTGCAATAAACTTTTCCTCTCTAAAAAGTGGTCTTGATCTTGCTGGTCTGTGTTGCTGCAACAATAGGAGACTATTGCCCCAAACTCAGACAAAACCAAATCTCTTCTCTCGCTACTTCATTCCTCAGGTGCTTGAGTCACAGAAGTACCTTGTCACCTCCTGAGACTTGTCTATCTGTCTTTCTCTTTTTCTCTCTTTCTCTTTCTTTTTTTCTTTCTTTCTTTCTTTTCTTTCTCTCTCTCTCTTTCTCTCTCTCTCTTTCTTTCTCTCTCTCTCTTTCTTTCTTCAGCTCTTCAGCTCAAGCCTGCCTGCCTTCTTTCCTTCCTTCTTCCCTCCCTCCTTTCCTCCCTCCCTTCCTTCCTTCTTCCTTCCTTCCTTCCTTCCTTTTTGTCTTTCTTCTTCTTTTTTTTTGTTGGTTGTGGGGCCTCAGCCCAGGCCTCAGCCTGGACGCTGTCCCTCAGCTCTTCAGCTCAAGGCTAGCACTCTGCCACTTGAGCCACAACACCACTGCTGGCTTTTTCTGCTTATGTGGTGCTGAGGAATCAAACTCAGGGCCTCATGCATACAAAGCAAGCACTCTACCACTGAGCCACCTCCCCAGCCCCTCTTCCCTCTTTCTTTCTTTCCTTCCTTCCTTCCTTCCTTTCTCTCTCTTTCTCTCTCTTTCTTTCTCTCTTTCTTTCTCTTTCTTTCTTTCTTTCTTTCTTTCTCTCTTTCTCTCTCTTTCTTTCTTTCCTTCCTTTCTTTCTTTCTTTCTCTTTCTTTCTTTCTTTCTTTCTTTCTTTCTTTCTTTCTTTCTTTCTTTCTTTCTTTCTTTCTTTCTTTCTTTCTTTCTTTTTCTTTCTTAAAACAGGTCTTGGGGTTTGAATTCAGAGACTGGGCACTATCCTTGAGCCTCTTTATGTTCAAACTAGCACTCTACTACCTGAGCCACAGAGCCACTTCTGGCCTTTTCTGAATAATTTATTAGAGATAAGAGTCTTACAGACTTTACTGCCCAGGGTTGGCTTTGAATCGTGATGCTCAGATTTCAGCCTCCAGAGTAGCTAAGATTATAGGTGTGAGCCACCAGCACCTGGCTTCTTCCTGTGATTTTTTTTTTTTTGGTGGGGGGGGGGAGCGGCGGGGGTTGGTTGTAGGGCTTGAACTCTGAGCCTGGGGGCTGTCCCTGAGCTCTTCAGCTCAAGGAAAACACTCTACCACTTGAGCTACAGAGTCACTTCTGGTTTTCTGGTGGTTTATTGGAGATAAAAGCCGGGTGCTAGTGGCTCACGCCTGTAATCCTAGCTACTCAGGAGGCTGAGATCTGAGGATCACAGTTCAAAGCTATCCCGGGCAAGAAAGTCTGTGAAACTCTTATCTCCAATAAACCACCAGAAAACCAGAAGTGGCGCTGTAGCTCAAGTGGTAGAGTGCTCGCCTTGAGCTGAAGAGCTGGGGGAAGGCACTCAGGCCCAGAGTTCAAGTCCTACTACCAAAAAAAAAAAAAAAAAAAAGAGTCTCGTGGACTTTCCAGCCCAAGCTGGCTTTGAACCTTGATCCTCAGATCTCAGCTTCCTGAGTAGCTAAGATTACAAGTGTGAGCCACAGGTGCCCGGCCCTTCTGGGATTTTTGTCTGAGTTTCTTGGCCCTCACCTCACAGGCCTCCCTGAGGTTGCTGTTCTTTGGTAGCTTTTGGCTTCCAGGATAGATGCCTGTCTTTTCCACAAGGGATGGCATAGAACAAAGGCAGACCCCTTCCCCATTACTTTTCTGGCTTACTTCTGGGTCAGGCAGGGCCCAGTTGAGTCTTTTCTAACTAGAAATTTGACCCAAATAAGATTTGGAGTCAGAAACCCAGGTTTCCATCTTGGCCTTGAGTGAAATGCCCTCTCCCACCTGCTTGCACTCAACCTTCTCCTTAAAGCAGACACTGCAGTGCCCCTTATCAATGAGTCACAGTCTGGCCAATGAGTATGGTTGCCCCTGGGGAGCCACAGGGAATTTATTCCAAAAACCTGCAGTCACCAAAATGGGTGACTTCTCAGACCTTTATCTAAAAAGGAACAGTGCCAAGCACTGGTGGCTCATGCCTGTAATCTTGAGACCTGAGGACAGTGGTTTGAAGCCAGCCCCAACATTACAGTCTGTGAGACTCTAATCCCACTTAACCAGCAAAATGCCAGTAGTGGAGCTGTGCAGTGCCAGCCTTGAGCAAAAAAGCTATAAAATGAGAGTATAAGGCTCTGAGTTCAAGGTCCAGTACTGGCAAAAGACACAAAAAGTAGTAGTACTTGCATATTACCCACCTGTACTCCTTAAATCATTAAAGGACAAGGACTGGGAGTTCCAATGCTTACCCCAATCTTAGCTTGAGTAGTTTGCCACAATGTGAATAAAATTCTCATACTGCCAAGAGGAGTCTGCTGACTGGAGGAAGAGAACAGAGAAGTGGCCTTTGAGTTGGATCTTGGAGGACAATAGGATTTTGGCGATGAAGGAAAGGATTTCAAGCTGAGCAAAGATGATTTGAGGAGAGAGTAGAACTGCTTGTGGCCTGATGAATCAGTGGAAACACATTTTCTCCCAGGTCTATGTGTGGGTCTGAGGGGAATCCTCATTATAGAAAAAGGGGATAGGGCCGGGCACTGATAGCTCATGCCTGTAATCGTAGCTACTCAGGAGGCTGAGATCTGAGTATTGCAGTTCAAAGCCAGCATGGGCAGGAAAAGCTGTAAAATTCTTATCTCCAATAAACCACCAGAAATCTGGAAGTGGTGCTGTGGCTCAAGTAGTAGAGCGTTTGCCTTGAGCTGAAGAGCTGAGGGACAGTGCCCAAGTCCAGAGTTCAAAAAAAAGTGGGAGGGGGAGGAGGAAGGGAAGGGATAAAGCCACTGAAAGGGCAAGGGAACCTGTGTAAGAAAGATGCACATATGTGCAGGGTAGCCTGAGCCTGAAGGAGGATGGAGAAAGATATGAAGTCAGCTGGCAGTCTGGGAGGGAGATGATCTACAGGTGATATAAGGCAGAGAATTATAATGGACTGGCCTGGATGAGATGGGGACAGGAGAAAGGGAGGAATCAAGGACATTCATCCTCCTAACCTGGTGACAAGGACTGACCCACACCCTCAGGTGATGCTCGGAAAAGCAGAGAAAGGTCAAGACAAATGGTGTATGTGTGTGAGTGGGTGGGAAGATACTGGCCTTGATTTTGAAGCATATGGGCCTAAGGACAGGGCGAGCTGACCAGCACATCATCTCTCAGCTCCATCAAGTTGCTGATCCTTGCCTTCTAGTTCTGGCCTGATCCCCTTCCCAGATCCTTGTAGTTTTTCCTAGCTTGGGACTTTAACCTGAGGCAGGCCCTTAAGGTCAACAAGGTCATTGTCAAGACTGGAGACTCCATTTGGAATCCAATCTGTTTTAACTGGTGGTTTGGCTGAGGTAGGATAGGCAGAAACCTGAAGTCATGTGCTGAGGAGAGAGGAAAATGCTGGAGGGCTTCCTTTAGAAAATCAGCTGCCTAGCCGGGCGCTGGTGGCTCACGCCTGTAATCCTAGCTACTCAGGAGGCTGAGATCTGAGGATCATGGTTCAAAGCCAGCCCGGGCAGGAGAGACCGTGAGACTCCTATCTCTAATAAAACCACCAGAAAACCAGAAGTGGCGCTGTAGCTCAAGTGGTAGAGCGCTTGCCTTGAGCTGAAGAGCTGAGGGACAGTGCCCAGGCCCAGAATTCAAGCCCCACGGCCGACCAAAAAAAAAAAAAAAAGAAAAGAAAATCAGCTGCCTACTGCCTATGGGCTTAATCGGGTACCATCAATTCCCGCTTGTTGGGAATGTGGGGATATGGTTTGGAGGCCCTATTGGAAGAAGCTTTGTGGGGAAGGACTAGTGTAGAAATAATGACAGGCCACTATGGTCATCTACTGGGACCATTAACTTGTCAAAGCATTTTGTATTTTTTTTTGGGGGGGAGGGGTCTATCATGAGTCTTAAACTTGGGACCCTGAGTGCTGTCCCTGAGCTCTTTTGCTCAAGGCTAGTACCACTTTAAGCTACAATGCCACTTTCTGTTTTCTGGTGATTAATTGGAGAGGGTGCTGGTGGTTCATGCCTGTAATCCTAGCTACTCAGGAAGCTGAAATCTGAGGACCAACCTTCAAAGCCAGGCAGGGCAAGATCGTCCCTAAAACTCTTATCACCAATTATGTACCAGAAAACCAGAAGTGGCACAGAGGCTCAAAGTGGTAGAGTGCTAGCCTTGAGAAAAAGAGCTCAGGGATTGTACCCAGGCTCCGAGTTCAAGCCCCGCGATTAAAAAAAGAAGGAAAATAAAAGAGTCTCATGGACTTTCCTGCCCAGGCTTTGAACTGTAATCCTTAGATCTTAATCTCCTATGTAGCGAGGATTACAGGCATGAGCCACCAGCACCAGGCTGTACTTTTATATCTGAGAAATAGACTTTGAAGGATCTGATACTATTTAACTGAGAGAGAAAGATCAGATGACTTGCCTAAGGTCGCATCGCAGCTAGATGGTGGGAAAAGATTAGTTCTAAGAGGATTTTGAAACTTGGGGTCCTGTGGTCCTGTCTTCCCTTCCCTCCCCAGATCTGATCTTCCATTTGTTACACTTCCTCCTGCCCTCTGTTGAGGATTGAACCCAGGCCCTTGAGTGTGTTAGACAAGTGTTCAGAGCTATATCCCCAGGCTCCATTTCTGTTCTTTTTGGTTAATTTGTGTTGCCGGGTCTGTGCATTCTATTTGTTATCTTAACTACAGCTACCTGGCCCAGGAAGAATTTCCTTTTTGGCTACCAAGTGCTCCCTCACTGGTCCTGGCTTGTAGGTAGGTGGGAACCAGCTTGGGAAGAGCATCTCATGATAATCAGCCCCACTTCTTGTTCAGAAATTGAAACCCAAGGCTCATAGAGGAAAGCGACTTGTCCAAGATCCCAAAGCTTGCTCAGGACAGAGTAGAGCCTAGAACTTAGGGCTGCTGACCCTGGCTAAGAATCCTGTCTGAATTATTATTATTATTACTATTATTATTATTAATTGATGGTAGTAGAGTTTGAACTCAGGGCCTTGTTTTTGTTGTTATTGTTGGTGGTGGTACTGGTTGTGAAGCTTGAACTCAGGGCCTGGGCACTGTTCCTGAACTTCTTTTGGTCAAGGTTAGTATTCTACCACTTTGAGTCATAGCACCACTTCCATTTTTCTGGTGGTTAATTGGAGATAAGAGTCTCACAGACTTTTCTGCCTGGGCTGGCTTTGAACTGAAATCCTTAGGTCTCAGCCTTCTGAGTAGCTAGGATTACAGGCATGAACCATTGGTGTCCAGCTCTGGGCTTTTCATTTTTTAGGCAAGGGTTCTACCACTAAAGCCACATCTTTGCCTAAGCACATACCCCCCTCCCACACCTCCTCCAATTCCTCCTTCCTATCCTTCTACTTTCCTCTTCCCTATCCTTGGCTCTTGGATGTTGGGATTTAGGCTCTGAGCTCAGGGTTCTCACTTGTTCAAGGTCTCTGGGATATGACCTCGCCCATAGCTTTGTGAGTAAAGATGTGTGGTGGTGGCCACAGGAGGGCAGCAGCAGGAGAGACAGGAGAGCGCATCTGTGGAGGACTGGGACGGAAGGGCAGGAGTGGCTTTAAGGAGCCCAGGACCCTGAGTAACTGGGTATGAAGTTGTGTGGCCTGAGCCTTGGATACCTTGGATACCAGAGGAAAAGTCTAATGTCCCTTTAGACAGTCTCCCATTTATATATGCCTCCTAATCATCAATCACTTAGGAGCATTCTTCCTATGCTTGGTGCTGGGCTGGTGCAGTTTGATATGCTTTCCTGAAATTGGTCAAAGTACTGAATACAGTGTTGGGGGAGAAATTTCGGGCAGGAGCTAGCCCTGCCTGCAAAGCAGGCCCCAGAAACTTAGCCTCCCCTTCTTCTCTTTCCCTACCACAGTGTTTCTTTCTATCAATTTCATCCCTCATCTTCCAGGGGCAATGGTCATCAAGCAGACCAACTCACAATTCACACCCACAGCCTGTGTTTGCTGGCAATCAGCTGTGGGAGAAAAAAACTGGAATAGGAAGCATGGAGTGAAAGCAGGGGCAGTTGATGGTGCTTGAGGGCTGGAATATATAGCATCTTGTTCCATCAAGGGACAGGCTGGCCTTGGAAGGGGGCTCACCTTGGCACCCCCTGCGAGTTGGCATGGACAAAGCCAGTCTTCCCCCTTTTCTAGGCTCTGCAGAGCAGGATAGAATAGTCCAGCAGGCTTAGACTGTCTTTGAGTGTGTGAATACTTCAAGCAACATTCATTCAAATAGGCCTGGTTTGACATCTAAGCTGTCCTTGTAGTCTATGAGGCAAACCTCTTTTTCAGTGTTCTGCCCTTTTAGTGAAGAATGGCTTTTGGTGTCATGGTATTCCTGAGTATGGGAGATGCCTCACTGTTGTAGTGGCCTCCTTGAGCATCATCCTCCTGAAACCCCATGGGGACAGTGGTATCAGACATCCCTAACTTTTAGTCTCAGGTTCCAAGGACTCCGTCTGGTAGTGCTGGACCTCTCCTCCTTCCTGCCTCAACCTCACCAGCATTTAGCCATCCATCAACCAGTACCTCACACTTGTGCTCCCAGAGCTTTCCACAGCTTGTAGAGACTTTCCCCCTACCAACTCATCTGACATTCCCTTCGGCTCTCCATGCAGGGCAAATACTATTGAACAGAGTGCATTATGTGGGCTAGTGGAGGACTTAGGAAGGAAGTGCTGCGTTGGGGAGAATTTGAGCAAGTGACTGGAAGAGCTGTGTGGATGAGTGTGTGAGGTGGCAGTGAGGACAAAGCCCAGGGTGTGGCCCAGGAGTTGACATCTAGAAGAGGAGGAAAAGGACTTTGAACATTGTTGAATGGACTGGCCATGAAATAAAGATGGTGAAGATGATGACAGGTACTGAATGCAAAAGGAGCATAAGAGCTAGTGGCTGAATCTTAGTAAATGAGAACGAGCCATTGAGATTGGGGTGGGGTGGTTGTTAGGACTGAGGAATGGAGAGTGTTGCTCAGCTAGGTGCCAGGAGCCTCGGATGACTTGGTTTTTCCAAGAGCTATGGAGGGAAAGTCTGGGAATAGAAGTGGTGAGGGAGGCCACAGGCCCAAAGTCTAGGCTGAGCCATGAATGCTGAGGGAAAAGGAAAGCTACTCGAGAGGACTGTGGGGGCAGTGAAGGCGGCAACGGCATGGAACTACTAGACATGGATACAGATATGAGGAGGTTCATGCCACACCAGGTGGAAGGTGAGCTGGGGGATTGGGTCAGGTGAGGGAGAAGACACTAGAATGATGTTCTGACTCCTTCAGTGAGCATAAAGTTTAGAATTAATTCTGTAGTCTCTAGTGGCCCAGCCGAACTTTAGTTATAAAGAGAAAATCTGTGTTGGACTGTAAACTGTAAAATCACATAGTGATAAAAATAGTAATAATACTTGGATAATATTTTAGAACTTAACATTTTATTGTACTATATTGTATATTTGCGACTATATTTTTTGCCATGCTGGGGATCAAATCCAGGGCCTCAAGTGTGTTAAGGATGTGTTCTACTACTGAGTTACACAAGAGGCTATAGCTGCTTACTTAAAAAAAAATTTTTTTTTTGGTAGTACTGGGGATTGAACTGAGGGCCAGGAGCTTGCAGGTCTATCGCTTGAGCCATACTTCCAGCCCCTTTTTATCTTGGTTATTTTCCAGGTAGAGTCTCCCTTACCTGCAAAGTCTAGCCCAGTTGGACTGGACTGAAATCCTCCTATTTGTTGTTTCTCTTTGTCACTGGGAGTGTTAGGCTCAAAATAATGCACCCAGCCATTGTGCTTACGCTATAGCTGGGATAACAGGCCCAAAGCATAGCACCCAGACATTGGTTGAGATGGAGTCTTAAGAACTTCTTTGTGCCAAGACCAGAGGGTGACATCTTCTTGCAACTAGTTAGATTATAGGCTTGAGCCACAGCACACAGTTCTACTTCAGGGTTTGTGTGTGTGTGTGTGTGTGTGTGTGTGTGTGCTAGTAGTACTGGGGCTTGAACTCAGGGCATGGGCATTGTCCCTTAGTTTTTTGCTCAAGTTCTACTTCTGGCTTTTGCTGGTTACCTGGAGATAAAGAGTCACAAATTTGTCTACCCTGCATGGCTTCCAACCTTGATTTTCAAATCTCAGCCTGAGAAGCTAGGATTATAGGAGAGAGCCAGGGGTGCATGGCTATGCTCTGCTAGCTGAATATATTGATGAGTGCAGTTTTCTGAAAACATTAAAAAAATAAAAAGAAAACATGCAAACTCTCAGGAAGTGTTTATTTTTCTCATTTAATTACTCTTCTGTGCTTCATTACGATACTCAGGAAATTGATGGTTTCTCCCAAATGTTTTCTCCTCACTCCACTTTTTGTCTTTACATGATTTTACATCCCACAAAATGGAAGCAGTAGCGTGGCTGTGGTGGCTCATCCTTATAATCCTAGTTACTCAGCAGGGTGAGATCTAAAGATCAAAGTTCAAAGGTTGTGTGTGTGTGTGTGTGTGTGTGTGTGTGTGTGCCGGTGTGCACATATATACACACAAGAGTAGGCAGTGCAGGCTGTTTTGACATTTAGAAAAAATAATGCAGGACAGAAAGTCATAGTTAACTTGGAGTTGACTCCAACTAGACTTGGGTGTCAGACCATCTCTAATTTTGCCTCTTAATTCCTGGCTGGGAGCTGGACTCCGGAGTAAAATTAGGTAATCTTGATCAAAAAGGGCTTGCAGAAAACAAAAACAAAAACAAAGTCCGTTTTCAACTAAGCCGCTTAGTTAACTTCCTGGATTTTTACAACTGCAAAACAGAGCGTAAAAGGACTCTCCAGTTAGAGAGAGAACCCGTTTAGCAACAAAATAGCAAGGCTTCTAATAAGCCCTTTAGTATGACGTCACGAACTCAACCCTTTCGAATCGCGGACTAGTTACTTCCCTAGAAAGACCCATTCTTCACTGTGGGGGCAAATACAGATTTTCTTTTACAACACGCATTATAAATAACAAATACAAGCACACATGAAAACGTTTAACATCCTGGCACTTATTCATCCCTCCCACCAATGTTTGTGGGACGGGGCGGAAGGGAATAGGGAGTGCATTCGAGGAAATTTTAAGATATTATCCCGCCTCCCACCCCGGCCCAGGAAAGTAGTTGCGTCCATTGCGTCTCCGGGTGTCAGTCAAGAAGGCGGGGCCGTGACGCAACGCTCTGGGCGGGGCTGGACTGTCCTAAGTGAGTGCGGGGGGGGGGGAGCTTCTTTAGTGAAGAAGGCTGCTCTGGAAGCAAACCTCTTTCGTTCTACGTTCCTCTCCCCTCTTTTCTCCGTCCTTGTGTAGACGTGGGGAAACACGTCTAGCGTCTCGGCAGGCTGTCAGTCCTCCCCGCAACTACGGAGAAGAGCGGCGGAACCCCTCCCTCGGGCTGGCGCTCCTGGCCGCGTCCACTCCGCGCCGGGTGGCGTGATGTACGGCGGCCAAAGTGTCAACTTTGGGGATGGTGAAGCGTGGCGACCCCATGGCCCCGCTTGGAGGCGCCCCACGGCTGATCCTGCTGTTCAGCGGGAAGAGGAAATCCGGGAAGGACTTCGTGACCGAGGCACTTCGGAGCAGGTGTTTGCGGGGCGGGAAAGCGGAAAGGGAGCTTTTCGTGCCACTGAAAACCGTGGTGTGTTCGGATGTGTTTGAACCGGGGGTCACCGGCAGCGGGACCGGAGGACACAAGTTTACACATGTTCTCCTCAAACAAACAAACAATTAAAAAGCCCAGCCCTGAAGCTGTACCTCCGTCTCTAGAAGTGTTAGTAACCATGACGACTAAGCCACTTTCCAGGTGCCATTCTCATTTTTAAGGTTTTAAGGAAACAGGTGTGGATAAGAGATTTCCTTGAATTAACATTCCCAGTAGGTCTGGTTATAAAGACAGGATCTGTACCCAGCACACCAGATAAAAGAAGTGGTTTGTGGACTTTTTATTATATGCTGGGCACTGTCTGTCTACATGGTGCCATTTCGTCCTGATGACCTCTTTATGAATATTCTTAGCATTTGTTTTTCACTAATTAGTCCAGGAATTAAGGCAAGCGTAGGCAACATAGTGAGATCTTGTCTCTTACAGGAAGCATGGCTCAAGTGGTAGAGCACCACTTGCTCAACAAGCAAGTGTGAGGCCTTGAGTTCAAACTCCTGTACCCCTTCCCCCTTCCCCCTCTCTTTTTCTGGAGGTATGTCTTAATGCTAGAGCTACAAAGCAGGTACAAAGCCCTGATTTAAAACTCTAATACTACCACCAAAAAGAACAACAACAAAAAAGCTAAACCAAGTTTGCCAGTATTCAAACTCAATTTTGGCTACAGGAACTGGATTGTTTCTGTACTCACTACCTCCCCATATAACAATCCCTCTCTCTCTCAGTGTTTTGCCTAGAAGCAAGATCTGGGCAGCATTGCTGCCAGGGCCTGGGCTGGGACAGGAGAGAAGTAGGGAGAGAATGGAGTGAGGTCACTCTTCAAGGCAGTGTAGTGGGCACCAGGACGCTGATTTTTGGGTGCCACAGGGGTTCCAAGGCGTTTGGAAGAACCTCAGGGAGAGGTCACTTCCAAGTATTTTACCATGTTTTTGAAGTATTTTACCTTGGGGGCTAGGAAGGTGGCTCAGTGGTAGAGCACTTGCCTTGCATGCAGGAGGCCCTGGGTTCGATTCCTCAGCACCACATAAGCAAAAAGAAAAAAGCCGGAAATGACGCTGTGGCTCAAGTGGTAGAGTGCTAGCCTTGAGCTGAAGAGCTGAGGGACAGCGCCCAGGCCCAGAGTTCAGGCCCCACGACTGGACCCCCCCCCAAAAAAAAAAAAAGAGTATTTTACCTTGTTTCATAAGTTGATTAGCCCCAAACTGAGATCAGATAGTCATCAGAAGCACAGACTCTGGAATTAGACTGCTGGCATTCATGTCCTGTCTCAGATCCTGCTGTGGACTCTGGGACACATTTTTTTTTTCTTTCTTTTTTTCTTTTTTGGTCGGTTGTGGGGCCTGAACTCTGGGCCTGGGTGCTGTCCCTCAGCTCTTCAGCTCAAGGCTAGAGCTCTACCACTTGAGCCACAGCGCCACTTCTGGCTTTTTCTGCATATGTGATGCTGAGAAATCGAACCCAGGACCCCATGTATGCAAGGCAAGCACTCTACCACTGAGCCACCTTCCCAGCCCCGTCTGGGACACATCTCTAATCCTCTCTGCCTTAATTTTGTTTGTTGGGTGGGGATAATAATAGGATGTATAGAAGGATTCAATGAGATAATGCATGTAAGTGGCTAGTAAAGGTTCAGGAATAAAATGTTGGCTACTGGTTTCATGTCTTAAAATGTTGCTTTGGATGAATCCATTCTCCTCACTTAACCTCAGTTTTCTCATCCAAAACACTTTATCACTGTGTTGATGTTTAAAGGTATTTGTGAGCTTCTTAAGTCCAAGGCAGGAATCAAGTATTTTATTCCCACTTATATCTCTCTGGATCTAAATGTAACACCCATTAAATAACTGGTGAAGTACATTGAATAACTGAAGGAATGAATTATTTACTTAGGTTGTGGTGATTTGGTCAGTTGGGACCAAGATATCCCTAACTGAGAGAATAACTTCAGAGTCCCAGCTATAATAGAATCCAACCAGAATGTTGTCAGGCACATAGACACATAGACACATCCTTACCAGTTTTATGTTCTACTTGTTAGTTTCAGAATTCTTAGGTTCCTTTGAATTTCACAATAATCCCTATAAACTTCATTCTCACTAGGAAAGAAAACAAGGAAAGTTGAGATGTACCAGAGGTATGTAGATACCAGTAGTAGAAATGAGGATACTGTACTTCTCTTCTGGAGGCTGGAAACCCCTAGAAGTTCAAGGTTAGCTGGATTCATCATCTCTTTGTCCCCTAGGCTTGGAAATGATGTCTGTGCTATCCTCCGGCTCTCTGGGCCATTGAAGGAGCAGTTTGCTCAGGTAGGTGGTGGCTCATGAAATCTGGGGGTTGGGAATAGGAAACTTCTGGGCTTTGGAGCTGTGGCTGATGTTTGAATCATTAGCATGGTCTCCATGGCTACTGCTGGAAGAGAAGAGGCCAACTCTTAGTTTCCTGTGAGTAGATTTTTTTTTTGGGGGGGGGGACATTGTCAGCTTAAACTTCTTTCCTAGTAACCTCCCCAGAGCATATTCAAGAAGGGGATACAGGAAAATCTGTAGACATTTTAAGGTGGCAGTTTTGAAGCCATGTGAATAGTAAGTAACTGCACATGTTCCCTTATTCAAACTATATGACACCTCACATCACCACACTCCCTACCCGTCTGATCTGATGCAACCTCTGGAATTTTCTCCTGAGACATTTAGCTGCTTGAGTTGTCAAGATATATAGATAATGCTGGGTGTTAGTGGCTCATGGTTGTAATCCTAGCTACTCAGGTGGCTAAGATCTAAGAATTGTGATTTAAAGCCAACTTGAGCAGACAAATGTAAGAGACTCTTATCACCAGTTAACTAGCAAAAACTTAGAAGTGGAGGTGGCTCAAGTGGTAGTGAACCAGTGGGAACAAGAAGTTGAGAGAG